>NC_062216.1:54238631-54869798 GCF_902686445.1 Sciurus carolinensis | reverse complement strand
ATTATATGTCCTCATCCGCTTATCAGCGAGATCATTCGTCCTTTAGTTTTTTGAGATTGGCTTATCTCACTTAGCATGATATTCTCCAATTTCGACCATTTGCCTACAAATGCCATAATTTTATCATTCTTCATTGCGGAGTAATATTCCATTGTATAAATATGCCACAGTTTCTTTATCCATTCATCAACTGAAGGACATCTAGGTTGGTTCCACAATCTGGCTATGGTGAATTGAGCAGCAATGAACATTGATGTGGCTGTATCTCTGTAGTATGCTGATTTTAAGTCCTTTGGGTATAGGCCAAGGAGTGGGATAGCTGGGTCAAATGGTGTTTCCATTCCAAGCTTTCTGAGGAATCTCCACATTGCTTTCCAGAGTGGTTGCACTAATTTGCAACCCCACCAGCAATGTATGAGTGTTCCTTTTTCACCACATCCTCGCCAACACCTATTGTTGCTTGTATTCTTGATAATCGCCATTCTAATTGGGGTGAGATGAAATCTTAGGGTAGTTTTGATTTGCATTTCCCTTATTACTAGGGATGTTGAACATTTTTTCATATATCTGGTGATTACTTGTACATCTTCTTCTGTGAAGTGTCTGTTCATTTCCTTAGCCCATTTGTTGATTGGATTATTTGTATTCTTCGTGTAGAGTTTTTTGAGTTCTTTATAGATTCTGGAAATTAGCGCTCTATCTGAGGTATGGTTGGCAAAGATATTCTCCCACTCTGTAGGCTCTCTCTTCACATTTCTGATAGTTTCCTTTGCTGAGAGAAAGCTTTTTAGTTTGAATCTATCCCAGTTGTTTATTCTTGCTTTTATTTCTTGTGCTATGGGAGTCCTGTTAAGGAAATCTGATCCTGAGCCAACAAGTTGAAGATTTGGACCTACTTTTTCTTCTATAAGATGCAGGGTCTCTGGTCTGATTCCGAGGTCCTTGATCCATTTTGAGTTGAGTTTTGTGTAGGGTGAGAGATAGGGGTTTAGTTTCATTCTATTGCATATAGTTTTCCAGTTTTCCCAGCACCATTTGTTGAAGAGGCTATCTTTTCTCCATTGCATATTGTTGGAACCTTTGTCTAGTATGAGAAAATTGTATTTATTTGGGTTTGTGTCCATGTCCTCTATTCTGTACCATTGATCTACCTGTCTATTTTGGTACCAATACCATGCCGTTTTTGTTACTATTGCTTTGTAGTAGAGTTGAAGATCTGGTATTGCAATACCCCCTGCTTCGCTCTTGCTACTGAGGATTGCTTTAGCTATTCTAGGTTTTTTATTCTTCCAGATGAATTTCATAATTGCTTGCTCTATTTCTGCGAGGTACATCATTGGGATTTTAATTGGAATTGCATTGAATCTGTATAGAACTTTAGGTAGTATAGCCATTTTGACGATATTAATTCTGCCTATCCAGGAACATGGGAGATCTTTCCATCTTCTAAGGTTTTCTTGAATTTCTTTCTTTAGTGTTCTGTAGTTCTCATTGTAGAGGTCTTTCACCTCTTTTGTGAGATTGATTCCCAAGTATTTTATTTTTTTCGATGCTATTGTGAATGGAGTAGTTTTCCTAATTTCTCTTTCTGAAGATTCATCACTTATGTATAAAAATGCATTGGATTTATGAGCATTGATCTTGTAACCTGCTACTTTACTGAATTCACTTATGAGTTCTAAAAGTTTTCTGGTGGAATTTCCAGGTTCCTCTAAATATATAATCATGTCATCAGCGAACAGGGATAGTTTGAGTTCTTCTTTTCCTATTCGTATCCCTTTAATTTCTTTGGTTTGTCTGATTGCTCTGGCTAGAGTCTCAAGGACGATGTTGAATAGAAGCGGTGAAAGAGGGCATCCCTGCCTTGTTCCAGTTTTTAGGGGGAACGCTTTCAGTTTTTCACCATTTAGAATGATATTAGCCATGGGCTTAGCGTAGATGGCCTTTATAATGTTTAGGAATGTTCCCATTACCCCAATTTTTTCTAGTGTTTTGAGCATGAAGGGATGCTGTATTTTATCAAATGCTTTTTCTGCATCTATTGAAATAATCATGTGATTCTTAACTTTAAGTCTGTTGATATGGTGAATGACATTTATTGATTTCCGAATGTTGAACCAACCTTGCATCCCTGGGATAAAACCCACTTGATCGTGGTGCACTATCTTTTTAATATATATTTGTATGCGATTTGCTAAAATTTTGTTGAGAATTTTTGCATCGATGTTCATTAAGGATATTGGTCTGAAATTTTCTTTCCTTGATGTGTCTCTGTCTGGTTTAGGTATCAGGGTGATATTGGCTTCATAGAACGAGTTTGGTAGGGTTCCCTCCTCTTCTATTTCATGGAATAGTTTGAGGAGTATTGGAATGAGCTCTTCTTTAAAGGTTTTATAAAACTCGGCTGAGAACCCATCTGGTCCTGGACTTTTCTTTGTTGGTAGGCTTTTGATGACCTCTTCTATTTCATTGCTTGAAATTGGTTTATTTAAGTTGTGTATGTCCTCCTCGTTCAGTTTAGGTAGTTCATATGTCTCTAGAAATTTGTTGATGTCTTCAAGGTTTTCTGTTTTGTTGGAGTATAGATTTTCGAAATAGCTTCTAATTATGTTTTGTATTTCACTCGTGTCTGTTGTGATGTTTCCTTGTTCATTCCGAATTTTAGTAATTTGAGTTTTCTCCCTTTTTCTCTTTGTTAGTGTGGCTAAGGGTTTATCAATTTTATTTATTTTTTCAAAGAACCAACTATTTATTTTATTAATTTTTCCGATTGTTTCTTTTGTTTCGATTTCGTTGATTTCGGCTCTGATTTTAACTATTTCCTGTCTTCTACTACTTTTGGTATTGGTCTGCTCTTCTTTTTCTAGTGCTTTGAGCTGTAGTGTTAACTCGTTTATTTGTTGATTTCTACTTCTTTTTTTGAATGCACCCCATGAAATAAATCTTCCTCTAAGTACTGCTTTCATAGTGTCCCAGAGATTTTGATATGATGTGTCTTTGTTCTCGTTTACTTCTAAGAATTTTTTAATTTCCCTCCTGATGTCTTCTGTTATCCATTCATCATATAATAGTGTATTATTTAGTCTCCAGGTATTGGAGAAGTTTCTGTTTTTTATTCTGTCATTTATTTCTAATTTCAATCCATTATGATCTGATAGAGTACAAGGTAGTATCTCTATCTTCTTGTATTTACTAACAGTAGCTTTGTGGCATAAAATATGGTCTATTTTAGAGAAGGATCCATGTGCTGCTGAGAAGAAAGTGTATTCGTTCTTTATTGGATGGTATATTCTATATATGTCCGTTAAGTCTAAATTGCTGATTGTGTTGTTGAGATCTATAGTTTCTTTATTCAATTTTTGTTTGGACGATCTATCCAGTGGTGAGAGAGGTGTGTTAAAATCGCCTAGTATTATTGTGTTGTGGTCTATTTGATTTCTGGAATTGAGAAGGATTTGTTTGACGTACGTGGATGAGCCAATGTTCGGGGCATAGATATTTATGATTGTTATGTCTTGCTGATTTATGCTTCCCTTAAGCAGCATGTAGTGTCCTTCTTTATCCCTTCTGACTAGTTTTGGTTTGAAGTCCACATTATCTGAGATGAGGATGGATACTCCAGCTTTTTTGCTGTGTCCGTGTGCATGGTATGTTTTTCCCCATCCTTTCACCTTTAGTCTATGGGTGTCTCTTTCTATGAGATGTGTCTCTTGCAGGCAGCATATTGTTGGATTTTTCTTTTTAATCCAATCTGCCAGTCTGTGTCTTTTGATTGATGAATTCAGGCCATTAACATTCAGGGTTATTATTGTGATATGATTTGTATTCCCAGTCAATTGACTCATATTTGTTTTTGACATGACTCGGTTTCTCCTTTATTTGGCTATTCCTTTAGGCTAGCGCCTCCTGTTGCTGATTTGCATCGTTGTTTTTCATCTCTTCCTCATGGAATATTTTGCTGAGAATGTTCTGTAATGCTGGCTTTCTTTTTGTAAATTCCTTTAGCTTTTGTTTATCATGGAAGGATCTTATTTCATCGTCAAATTTGAAGGTAAGTTTTGCTGGGTATAAGATTCTTGGTTGGCATCCATTTTCTTTCAGGGCTTGGTATATGTTGTTCCAGGCCCTTCTAGCTTTTAGGGTCTGGATTGAAAAATCTGCTGATATTCTTATTGGTTTCCCTCTGAATGTAATTTGATTCTTTTCTCTCGCGGCCTTTAAAATTCTGTCTTTATTTTGTATGTTAGGTATTTTCATAATAATGTGCCTTGGTGTGGGTCTGTTGTAATTTTGTATGTTTGGAGTTCTATAAGCCTCTTGTACTTGGTTTTCCATTTCGTTCTTCAGATTTGGGAAATTTTCTGTTATTATTTCATTGAATAGATTGTTCATTCCTTTGGTTTGTTTCTCTAAGCCTTCCTCAATCCCAATAATTCTCAAATTTGGCCTTTTCATGATATCCCATAGTTCTTGGAGATTCTGTTCATGATTTCTTACCATCTTCTCTGTTTGTTCCACTTTGTTTTCAAGGTTAAATATTTTGTCTTCAATGTCTGAGGTTCTGTCTTCCAGGTGTTCTATCCTATTGGTTATGCTTTCTATGGAGTTTTTAACTTGGTTTATTGTTTCCTTCATTTCAAGGATTTCAGTTTGTTTTTTTTTCAGTATCTCTAACTCTTTATTGAAATGATCTCTTGCTTCCCGTATTTGGTCTTTTAACTGTTGATTGGTGCGATCATTTAATGCCTGCATTTGCTCTTTCATCTCCTCCTTCAATGCCTGCATTTGCTCTTTCATCTCCTCATTAGCTTCCCTGATCGTTTTAATTACGTACATTCTGAACTCCCTTTCTGACATTTCTTCTGCTCTGCTGTCATTGGGTTTTATTGATGTAGTATCTAGGTTTGTTTGGGACATTTTCTTCCCTTGTTTTCTCATAATGGTCAGTTGTCAGTGGGACCCTGAGATATTGCAGTTTTCCACTATTGGCTTATAGTGTCCCAGTAGATTTCCAGTGTATCACCTCCCAGCCTTCAGTAGCCTGATGTCTTGGAGGAATCTGATAAAGCAGCTCATTCGAAGAATACTGCCCCTAGCCCCCTACTGGTTCCACGTTTTGGAACTGGCTCTGTGCGGAAATGCTCTCACTGTGGGCCTGCACCGTGCAGCTGGCCGTGTGGGAAGAGCCCACTGCCGGAGTGTGGAAGACTACCTTGGGAAGACTCAAGCTGCCCTGCCCGGCTCTGCTAAGCCACCTCTATCTGGGCCTGCCACCCGGGCTGAGCTTTACCCAGTGGGCAGACTCACCCGTGGCTCCACTTCAGTTCGAGTCTCTCAATGCCTCCCCTTCTTAACTCCTGGGTTGTGGAGCGACCGGAGGTGCAGTCTCCCTCTAGGCCGCCATCTTGGATCGCCCCGTGAAGAGAGCCCGCAGCCGGAGTGGGCAGAGCCGCCTGAAGAGGTCTCCGGCTGCCCTGCCCTTATCCCTGAGGCTGACTGCAGATCGAGGCTCTCCGCTGGTTCTTTGCAGGAGTACACTGCACTGCAGGGGCTCCGGGACTCGGAGCGTGCTCTGTTCAGACAGGCTCTCACTAGCGGGCCAGTTCCGTTCCGAGAACCTGGAGAAGCTGGCTGTGTGGGCGGGGCCCACCGCCGGAGTGCGCAGGACTGCCTGTGGATGACTCTAGCTGCCCTGCCCGGCTCCGATAAGCCACCTCTATCTGGGCCTGCCACCCGGGCCGAGCTTTACCCAGTGGGCAGACTCACCCGTGGCTCCACTTCAGTCCGAGTCTCTCAATGCCTCCCCTTCTTAACTCCTGGGTTCTGGAGCGACCGGAGGTGCAGTCTCCCTCTAGGCCACCATCTTGGATCGCCCCGTGAAGAGAGCCCGCAGCCGGAGTGGGCAGTGCCGCCTGAAGAGGTCTCCGGCTGCCCTGCCCTTATCCCTGAGGCTGACTGCAGATCGAGGCTCTCCGCTGGTTCTTTGCAGGAGTACACTGCACTGCAGGGGCTCCGGGACTCGGAGCGTGCTCTGTTCAGACAGGCTCTCACTAGCGGGCCAGTTCCGTTCCGAGAACCTGGAGAAGCTGGCTGTGTGGGCGGGGCCCACCGCCGGAGTGCGCAGGACTGCCTGTGGATGACTCTAGCTGCCCTGCCTGGCTCCGATAAGCCACCTCTATCTGGGCCTGCCACCCGGGCCGAGCTTTACCCAGTGGGCAGACTCACCCGTGGCTCCACTTCAGTCCGAGTCTCTCAATGCCTCCCCTTCTTAACTCCTGGGTTGTGGAGCGACCGGAGGTGCAGTCTCCCTCTAGGCCGCCATCTTGGATCGCCCCGTCCAACATCATTCTTAATGGAGAAAAACTGAAACCATTCCCTTTAAAAATGGGAACAAGACAGGGATGTCCTCTTTCACCACTTCTATTCAACACTGTCCATGAAACTCTAGCCAGAGCAATTAGACAGAGTAAAGAAATTAAAGGGATACAAATAGGAAAAGAGGAACTTAAGCTGTCACTATTTGCTGATGACATGATTCTATATTTAGAGGATCCAAAAACCTCCTCCAGAAAACTTCTAGACCTCATCAATGAATTCAGCAAAATAGCAGGCTATAAAATCAACACACATAAATCTAAAGCATTTTTATATGCAAGCGACGAAACATCTGAAAGGGAAATGAGGAAAACAACTCCATTTGCAATAGCCTCAAAAAAAAAATAAAATACTTGGGAATCAATCTAACCAAAGAGGTAAAAGATCTCTACAATGAAAACTACAAAACATTGAAGAAAGAAATTGAGGAAGACCTTAGAAGATGGAAAGATCTCCCATGTTCTTGGATAGGCAGAATTAATTTTGTCAAAATGGCCATACTACCAAAAGTGCTATACAGATTCAATGCAATTCCAATTAAAATCCCAATGATGTAACTTACAGAAATAGAGCAAGCACTTGTGAAATTCATCTGGAAGAATAAGAAACCCAGAATAGCTAAAGCAATCCTTAACAGGAAGAGTGAAGCAGGGGGTATTGCAGTACCAGAACTTCAACTATACTAGAAAGCAATAATAACAAAAACGGCATGGTATTGGCACCAAAATAGACAGATAGATCAATGGTACAGAATAGAGGACACGGACACAAACCCAAATAAATACAATTTTCTCATACTAGACAAAGGTGCCATAAATGGAGAAAAGACAGCTTGTTCAACAAATGGTGCTGGGAAAACTGGAAATCCATATGCAACAGAATGAAACTAAACCCCTATCTCTCATCCTGCACAAAAATCAACTCACAATGGATCAAGGACCTTGAAATCATACCAGAGACCCTGCATCTTATAGAAGAAAAAGTAGGTCCAAATCTTCAACTTGTTGGCTTAGGATCAGACTTCCTTAACAGGACTCCCATAACACAAGAAATAAAAGCAAGAATCAACAACTGGGATAGATTCAAACTAAATAGCTTTCTCTCAACAAAGTAAACTATCAGCAATGAGTAGAGAGAGCCTTCAGAGTGGGAGAATATCTTTGCCACTCATACTTCAGATAGAGCACTCATTTCCAGAATATATAAAGAACTCAAAAAACTCTACACAAAGAATACAAGTAATACAATCAACAAATGGGCTAAGGATATGAACAGACGCTTCACAGAAGAAGATCTACAAGCAATCAACAAACATATGAAAAAATGCACACCATCTTTAGTAATAAGAGAAATGCAAATCAAAACTACACTAAGATTCCATCTCACCCCAATTAGAATAGTGATTATCAAGAATACAAGCAACTATAGGTGTTGGAGAGGATGTGGGGAAAAAGGTACGCTGATACATTGCTGGTGCTCTGGAAAGCAATGTGGAGATTCCTTAGAAAACTTGGAATGGACCCACCATTTGACCCAGCTATCCCACTCCTCGGCCTATACCCAAAGGACTTAAAATCAGCATACTACAGAGATACAGCCACATCAATGTTCATAGCTGCTCAATTCACAATAGCCAGACTCTGTAACCAACCTAGATGTCCTTCAATTGATGAATGGATAAAGAAACTGTGGTGTATATATATATATATATATATACAATGGAATATTACTCAGCTATAAAGAATAATAAAATCATGGCATTTGCAGGCAAATGGATGAAATTGGAGAATATCATGCTAAGTGAGATGAGCCAAACTCAAAAGTCCAAAAGGCGAATTATCTCGCTGATAAGCGGATGATGATACATAATGGGGGGTGGGAGAGGGGCAAGAATGGAGGAAGGAGGGACTGTACAGAGGGAAAAGAGGGGTGGGAGGGGTGGAGGGAAGGAAAAAATAACAGAATGAATCAAACATCATTACCCTATGTAAATGTATGATTACACAAATGGTATGCTGTTACTACATGTACAAAGAGAAACAACATGTATCCCATTTGTTTACAATAAAAATAAATCAAAATTAAAAAAAAAAAAAAGGACTGGGATGTGGCTCAGTGAGCGGTTAAGTGCCCCTGTATTCAATTCCTAGTACAAAACAAACAAAAAAAACCCCAAAAAAGACCTCAAGTGGGTTATAAACATTAGCATCATTAAATCAAACTTAGTTTTTCCATTGTAGTGATTTGATACCCACCATCATCCATACAAAAGACACATGAACAAGTTTTCTTTTTTTATTTATTTACTTTTTTTTGTAGTTGTAGATGGACAGCCTGCCTTTATTTTATTTTATCTTATTTATGTGGTGCTAAGGATCAAATCAGTGTCTCACATGTGTAAGGCAAGTGCTCTGCCACTGAGCTACAGACCCAGCCCCACAAGTTTTCCTTAATAGTTGGAAATTTTATATCATCTCATTTGCTCTTCAAACTCAGAATTCCATGAGAGTACAGTGGAATACACCTATAATCTCAGCAACTCAGGAGGCTGAGGCAAGAGGATCACAAGTTCAAGGCTAGTCTCAGCAATTTAGACCTTGTCTCAAAATAAAATTAAAAGGGCTGGGGATGTATATCAGTGGTAAAGTGTGGCTGGATTAAATCCCCAGTTCTGCAAAATGAACAAACTTAGAATTCCATTCTACCCCAAGATAAAATCTAATATATATCTTATATTATAAAACCTATATACATAAGTATAAAAGTTGAAATTGAAATTTTAATAACTTCCTGTGACCTTAAGTCACTAGTGTTAAAATTTTCTTCATTGCATTACCAATGTTTAGTAATATACAATCAATCAAATAGTTCATATTTTGATAATTAAAATTAAATTTCTGTTGAAGATATGACTTATTGAGATTGTACTTTTTTTCTATTAATTCATATGCCCATGAATGAATGTCATTGCTAAATTGTGACAGGTGTTAACAATTTTGGTGGCAAGGTGAAGGGCTTTGCACATGATAGGCATACACTGTACCACTGAACTATATCCCCATCACAAGATAGGTTTAACATCAATTCTATTCCCATTTTTCATTCTCTTTTCTATATAAAACAACTTTTTAATTCTTGTCCTTAGAAACTATAAAGACTATATATAATTCAGAAATGGACCATACCAAATAATGGCCAAAGAAGAATCATCCATTCTATGCCTTTTCTTTGTCTTGTCACTCAGAAATATAATGTAATCAGCTGTAATTGTTGTTGCATGTCACCTCATATTTTTATTCATGTATTCACCATAGTGTACTTTACCTTCCACATAAATTTGAGACCCTTCTTTACTACTGATATGCCATATCCCTAAGGTCTGACTACAACACTGGTATTCTGTGCCATGTTATCTTTTGACTGATATCACATCTTTCAAGAACCAAACTGCTAGCTGTTTCAGATTCAGGTCCTACAAACTGGTATACCTGTAATACAAGTCTTTGAAACATGACTTCTATTTACTTTTCTTACAATCTAAACTTTAAACTTTTCCTGACATGCTGGCCTGGGCAACCTATTTTTCTTTTCTTTTTTTTTTTTTTTTTGCGGTGCTGGGGATTGAATCCAGGGCCTTGTGCTTGTGAGGCAAGCACTCTACCAACTGAGCTATATCCCCACCCCTTATTTTTCATTCTTATAGAAACAATCTCTGTTTACATAAATAAGCAGATTTCCATCTAGGATTTATTAGAGCAATGGAAGTCAATTCTTTGAACTTCAAGGTCTATGCCAAATCTTCCACCAAATCTACCATGTTGATCTACCACTAACAATCATATTTTTAACTTTTAATTTTCGAATAATGTAGATGAATGAGGCACAGTGGCAAACACCTGTAATCCTAGCAACTTGGGAGGTTGAGGCAGGAGGATTGCAAGTTTAAGGCCAAAGTGAGGCCCTAAGCAATCCTGTCTCAAAATTTAAAAAATAAATGAAAAGGGCTAGGGATGTGGTGCAGTGGTAAAACACCTCTGGGTTCAATCCCCAGTACCAAAAAAAACAAAAACAAAAACAACAACAACAAACAAACAAAAAATCAAACAATATAGATTTACAGAAAGTCACAATGACAACACAAAGAACTCTTCTCCCTGTCATGGCTCACAAAATTACACCCTAAACATAGCAGTTTGGCACACTAAATACTTTGAACTAAAGGTGTAAGGCTGTAAGAGGTCCATATGGTCCCAAGGCCTCAAAGATGGCCCACTTCCGGGGTCTCTTCCGCATTAGGTGACTCCCGCTGGCGGCTAGGGCACAGCCAACCAGCTACCAACACCCTATCTCTCCAGCCAGCATGCCACCCAATCGCTCACAGCCCCAACACCCTTTATGATAATCACTTTTTGCCCATGTCTATAAAAACCCACAACTTCCCCCAATAAAGCGGAACTTCTCCAGCGATTCAACAACGTGGTGTCGTCTCTGTTCTTTCAGTGGTGCCGAAACCCGGGAGGAGATAAGAACATTCAATCCTTTCTCCTCTTGGCGACCGGTCGCCCGTTGTTGTTTCGCCCTCGTCCGCCTCACCCGATGCCACTCCTTTCACTCATCATCGTCTCGGCCTCTAGGTAAGTACCCCCGGGGAAAGGAGCCACTTACACCCAGGTTACGGGGAACACTTGACCGTTGATTGTCCGGCAATGTTCCTACGCCTGGGGTAAGGGGAGGCAACACCCTGCCTACAGCGGACTCCCGGCTCCTTTCAGGGCCATCAAGATTATCTCCCTAGCGGGGAATAAAGGGGGCTCCCTAACGCCACTGAAGACTCCTCCTCCTCCCTTCTTTCCCCACCAAAATCCCTGGTACCAGGTGCCTTCCGACCCCGGCTTTCGCCCCGGAAAGTTTGAACCTAGGTGACGACCTACGTTCTTCTTTCCACCAGGCACTACTGTGCCACCAGGAGGCCTGAGGAATTTATAGGGGACGCCCTGTGAACTTCCTCTACCTCCTCCGGCCGAAGGTCTATTTCTCTCTCCCTCTCTCTCTGTCTGTCCTATCTCTCTCTCTCTCTTCTCTCTCTCTCTCTCTCCTCTTCGAGTGACGCAAAATGGGAGCCTCCACATCTGTTCCTACGGGGGACACCCCCCTCCAGTGCCTTCTAAAAAACCTAAACACCCTTTCCCTTAAACCAGATATAAAACCAAAACAACTTACCAAATTTTGTACTCAGGATTGGCCAACATATGCTCTTGACAACAGTAATTGATGGCCCCCCGAGGGTACCCTAGATCCAAACATTCTCCAAGATCTTTTTAACTTCTGTCGGCGTCTGGGGAAGTGGAAGGAGATTCCATACACCCAAGCCTTTCGCCTACTAGCCCAGAATCCCTCCCTTTGTGCCACATGTTCCACACCTCAGGTCTTACTTGCCTGCAAACCTCCCATCCCTCTACCCACACCAGCCACTCCAGAACCTCTCTTCGACCCAGCAGATGAGCCACCACCTTATAGATCCCCTCCGCCCTCGGCATTCAGGCTAGAGACTGCTTCGCCAACTGCATCCTTGTAGGTCTCAAAAAATCCTCACGAAAGGTAGTGAATTTCCAGAAGATCCAAGAAATAATACAGAAAAAAGGCCCCCCCCTCTTGATCCCTTTGACATAGCTCCATGGCCACCTAGGGAGGGAACACCAGTGTCCTTGAAGCAGTCCTCCCCCGAGTCCACTCCCTCTTCTAACCCTTTCCAGGCTTCTTCAGCCCCTCCTCCACCCTATCTGGATCTTGAGCACAGGGTCACTCCCTGCCCCTGCCTGGCCTTGCTGAAGCCTGCATTGGAATGAAAAACTGCAACAGTCTCAGTGGGGGAGCGACCTGAGACTTAAACTCCTGGGCTACTACACAGAACTAACTCATTTTCCAGGATTCTTGTTTTGTTTTGTTTTTCTTTAATGCTGTATTTTTGAGCTCATGACTTTTTTTTGATCACAAGAGACATAAAAAGGTCCAATCCTATCCCGACATCAAGGCCAAACTTAAAAAGCTGGAACAGGGCCCTGCTACCCCTCAGACCGAAATTTTATCTATGGCTTTTAAAGTTTTTCACAATTGGGAGGAGGAAAAGGACCGCCATAGGCTAAGGGCTGAACAGGCCAACTTCCAAATGTTGGCCCAGCTCATTAAACCTGGCGCCTCCAACCCTACCAGATCCTCCAGACCCTCCAGACCACCAGGAGCCTGTTTCAAATGTGGCAAGGAGGGCCACTGGTCCAAGGCCTGTCCCTCTCCGCGGCAGCCCACCACCCCATGCCCTAAATGCAAAAAACCAGGTCATTGGGGCTCTGACTGTCCCCTCACTCGAAGGAGCGAGGGATCATTCAGCCCTAGACCATGCTCACCACCCGTCATTGGGCTAGCAGACGAGGATTGACGAGGCCTTGGGTCCTTCCCGACAGTTTCCATCACAAAACGAGAGCCCAGGGTTGTAATCATAGTAAATGGTCGTCCTGTTTCCTTCCTCCTAGATACTGGAGCCACTTTCTCGGTCTTGCGGGAGTTTTCAGGGCCCACCATCCCCAGCACCTCCCCTATAGTCGGGGTAGGGGGTAAACAGATTTTTCCACAGAAAACTATTCCTCTAACTTGCAGCCTCCCTGGCACCCTTTGTTCCTTTTCCCACTGGTTTTTAGTAATGCCACAATGCCCCGTCCCTCTCTTGGATAGGGACTTACTTTCTCACCTCAAAGTAACTATTTCCATACCCCTCCTCCAATCCCCCACAACCCCTTTCCTACTCGCTCTATTACCCGATACCCTGCCTCAAAATCCACACCAGCCCACAGAAAGATTTCCCCTTTTAACTCACCCTGTTAATCCGATCGTGTGGGATATCACCTCCCCCACCTCAGTTCAGTGCCCCCCTGTTGTCATCAAACTTAAGGACCCCACTCAGTATATTCACCAGGCCCAATACCCCCTTAGCACCACTTCCCTCCTGGGCTTACAGCCTATCATTCTGGATCTTCGACATAAGGGCTATATCCGCCCTACCCATTCTCCCTACAACACCCCAATCCTTGCAGTTAAGAAACCCTCTGGCGCCTATCGCCTGGTGCAGGACCTTCGCCTCACAAACTCCGCCGTTGTCCCCATACATCCCTTGGTCCCCAACCCCTACACTCTCTTATCCCTCATCCCTGCTTCTGTTACGCACTTTTCAGTTCTGGATTTAAAAGATGCCTTCTTCTCTATCCCACTCCATCCATCCTCTCAGGACCTTTTCGCCTTTACCTGGATGGATCCTTATACTAGACACTCAGAACAATTCACTTGGACCGTCCTTCCTCAGGGATTTCGAGATACCCCCCACCTGTTTGGTCAGACCCTCGCCCAAGATCTAAAAACCTTTCACACCTCTCATCCTGATTCCGTTCTCCTCCAATACGTGGATGATCTTCTCCTCTGTAGCGTATCCTGGGAACAGTCACAGTCTGACACTGCCTCTCTCCTCAGCTTCCTAGCAGACAAGGGTTATCGGGTTTCACCCAATAAGGCCCAAATATCTCTTGCTACTGTTACCTATTTGGGTTTCCAGCTGTCACCCCAAAGAAAGGAAATTACTGTTGACCACAAACAACTCATACTTTCCCTCCCCGTCCCCAAAACAAAGACAGAAATCCTCTCATTCTTGGGACTGGCAGGGTATTTTAGAGCATGGATTCCCAACTTCTCCCTCCTTGCTCGACCTCTTTATGATCTCTCCAAGGGGGACCCTAATGAACCCCTCTCTTCCTCGCCCCAAACTTCTTTTCTCAAATTACGTCAGGCCCTTGTGGAGGCGCCAGCACTCCATCTACCAGATCTTACCAAACCCTTCTCTCTTTATGTCCACGAAAATGGGGGACATAAAGAGATAAGGGATATTGGGACAAACCGTTGGCCCTTCCTTTGCCCCCGTAGCCTATCTATCCAAACAATTGGATCCCACTGTTCGCGGGTGGGCCCCCTGTTTAAGAGTACTAGCAGCAGGACAACTCCTTCAAAAGGAGGCCTCTAAACTAACCTTTGGAGCCCCTCTCACTATCCTCTCCCCCCACCATCTCAAGGATCTTCTGGCATACAAAGCTTTACAATCTTTACCACCATCTAGAATTCTCAGCCTTTTAACCTCTTTTCTGGAAAACCCCACCCTTTCTTTCCTTTCCTGTCCACCGCTCAACCCTGCGACGTTACTCCCTGTACCCTATCCACCACACACACCACTTCATAATTGCCTGGAAACCCTCCAGGCCTTCATGCCTGCTCATTCCTCAATCTCCGAGGGCCCACTTCCACATGCTGATCTGGTCTGGTTCACTGATGGATCACCCTTTCGAGAGGAGGGTAAACATTTTGCTGGATATGCCATAGTTTCCCTGGAGGCAATCATTGAGGCACAATCCTTACCAGAAGGAAGCACTAATCAACAGGCGGAACTTATAGCAGTCACCAGAGCCTTTATCCTGGCTGAGGGAAAGGTTCTCAACCTTTATACTGATTCCAAATATGTTTTCCACATCCTCTTGTCCCACGCGGCTATCTGGAAGGAGCGGGGTCTCCTCAATACCAAGGGAAACAATGTTACTAATTCGGCACTAATATCCAAACTACTTGAAACCTCCTTGTTACCCAAGAAAATTGGATTATCCTACTGCAAGGCACACCAAAGGGATGACTCTTTCGTCACTCGAGGTAATAACAAAGCTGACCTTACCGCCAGAATGGCAGCCGTAGCCACAAGCCCTCTCACCCCTTCCGACCCCACAGTTCTCACTCTCACCCCTGCTGTGGACTCCAATCCCCATAACACGGGCAAAAACCCGACCTCTAGTTGTCCTGAAAACAAACATCACCTTTTCCAACTTCTTCATGACTTATTCCACTCAAGCCCCCAGGCACTAACATATTTTCTCCAGACCTTCTTTCCTTTATCACCAGCTGATAAAGCTTCTATACACACTCTCTCCTCATCATGTTCCATATGCCAACGTACCAACCCTAACACTCCTTTAAAACCCAAACCCTTTCCGGCACACCAGGCTCGAGGGCATACCCCAGCAGCGGACTGGCAGGTTGATTTTACTAACATGCCTCCTGTAAGACGGACCAAGTATCTCTTGGTCTTTGTTGACACCTTCTCAGGGTGGGTTGAAGCATTCCCCACTTCCAACAAACATGCATCCACAGTGGCCTCACTCCTCCTATCCGAGATTATTCCCAGGTTCGGAATGCCCACTTCGATCCAGTCACAGCACAGGTTATACAGAAGTTAACCCAGACTCTTGCCCTTCCGTGGCACCTCCACTGCCCTTACCGCCCACAAGCCTCAGGGAAAGTGGAACGAACCAACAGAATTCTCAAAGATATTCTTACTAAACTCTCCTTAGAGCTACATCTTGACTGGACCCGCCTACTTCCTTTAGCTCTCCTAAGAATCCAAGCTCTCCCAAAAAGGCCCACTAACCTCTCTCCGTTTGAAATCATGTATGGGCGTCCCTTACTACCGCCTGGCATTACCCCAACTGATACCCTCATCCCCCACTCCCTTTCTCTGTCTCTCCTTTTTTCCTTGAGAACTGAACTATGGAAGCATCAAGACTGGCTCCTCCCTGACCCCTCATCGACTCAAAATCCTCTCTCCTTACAACCTGGCCAACTGGTGTTTCTCAATCCTCCAGGACAAAAAACTCCCCTATCCCCGAAGTGGGAAGGACCTTACCCTGTTATCCTTAGCACTCCAACGGCTGCTAAACTGACACTTCCTGATAACCGCATCACGCCTTGGGTTCATATTTCCAGGTTAAAGCCGTTCCTAGGACATCCACCCTCCGCCGACGAAGAAACAGCCCTCGTCAAGACAGCTCCCTCCCTTCCCAACTTGCACTGTACACCTCATCCCACCGATCCTCTCAAGTTACGCATTTCTCGCTCTTCCTCGCTACCTGTGATTCCAGAACACGAACCATGATCTCTCTCTCCCTTATACTACTCTCCCTACACCTTTCCATCTCCCTCTCGTCGCCTTCCCTCCCTCATGCATATGTCTGGAGGTTTAAGGTAAGGGAGACCTACACCCAAAAACAAACCCGAATCACCTACCTTGCTGCATCGGCCAACTGTCCAATCGCAGGATGTTCCAAACCAATAAATATCTCCCTTGCACTCAGCCAACTAATCCTGCAATCTACCCGACCATACCTATGTTTCCTTTTTGACCAACGTCACTCTTACTGCAAAAAGTGGCCTGAAACTTATGGGGGATGTGCATATTGGTCGTGTGTGCTCCACGGCCGAGTCCCTATCTTCCCTACAGAGACAAATAACCTCCCTAGCCAAAGTTACTTTACAGAATCGCAGGGCCTTGGATCTCCTAACCGCTGAGAAAGGAGGCGCCTGCTCCACGGCCGAGTCCCTATCTTCCCTACAGAGACAAATAACCTCCCTAGCCAAAGTTACTTTACAGAATCACAGGGCCTTGAATCTCCTAACCGCTGAGAAAGGAGGCGCCTGCATTTTTTTAAGAGAAGAATGTTGCTACTATATCAATGAATCTGGACTAGTTGAAGAAAATGTTGTCAAACTCACTGACCTTGCATCTAGTCTTCGACCCCAATCTCACAATAGTCCATTCTCCATTCTACAAAATCCTCTCTTAACCTGGTTATGCCCCTCATTGGACCCTTTACCATTCTTTTCTTAGCCTGTCTCCTCCTACCTTGCTTAATCAAATTCCTCCAGAATCAAGTGGGAAAAATTTCTAACCAAACTTTCAACCAGCTTCTCCTCAGAAATTACCAGCTCCTGGCCACGGAGGAACCCACCAACTCAACGCAGGACCTCACCTCAACTTGCTAAGCAATGCCTTGCCCCTTGGCTAAAAGATGGCAGCTCTTCCTCCAGTGCCTTGCAGAGGATTCTTGGCTGCTGTCTCCCATCTCCACTCACACGGAATGGATGGAGCAAACCTCCATCCTGTGGGCCCAAGGAACCTTCATTGATTCCCACCCATCCGAAATTGAAACTTATTCACTTTTATTGTGGTCCCTCCTTCTAGCCTGCTTTACCCCCAATTCCTTATACCCCTTGACATCGCCCCACTCCAGCAGGAAGTAGCCAGACCGACCCGACGACCCAATCCCAATAAGGAAGAGGGGGGAATGTAAGGCTGTAAGAGGTCCATATGGTCCCAAGGCCTCAAAGATGGCCAACTTCCGGGGTCTCTTCCGCATTAGGTGACTCCCGCCGGCGGCTAGGGCACAGCCAACCAGCTACCAACACCCTATCTCTCCAGCCAGCATGCCACCCAATCGCTCACAGCCCCAACACCCTTTATGATAATCACTTTTTGCCCATGTCTATAAAAACCCACAACTTCCCCCAATAAAGCGGAACTTCTCCGGCGATTCAACAATGCGGTGTCGTCTCTGTTCTTTCAAAAGGAGATTGTAAAGTCTCAGAAACACAGTGTCTTTTCCTTTTCTTCTTCTTCTTTTTTTTTTTTTTTTTTTTTTTTTGTACCAGGGATTGAGACACATTCCCGGCTCTTTATATATATTTTTTTATTTTGAGACAGGGTTTTGCTAAATTGCTGAGGCTGGTTTTGAACTTGGGATCCTCCTGCCTCAGCCTCCCAAGTAGCTAGGATTACAGGAATGCACCACTGCTCCCTGCAACATAGTGTCTCTCTAACTTTGTCCCATCCTCCTGCCTCCCACTTCTCTGCTACAAAGTGAGTCATAGAAATCAGAATTCATCTTCCCCAAGAAGAGTCATAGAATCTAGAACTTCTCTCCCGCAAAAGCAACTCCTAAAACCTTGGAAGGTCACTATCTCCTTTCTCCCTTAAAGACCCTCATTCCAGACAAGTCTTGCCCTTTACCTGGGAGGAAGGAATGTCACACAGAGAACCTAAGAAGAATCTGGATAGGCCTTGCTGGGCTTCCCCACTCAGTCCATTACCATTGATTATATTCTTTTGTCCAATCACCTTTCTACATGGCTGACCATTCTGCACTGAACCTAAGCATAAGAAGAGATTTCCCTAGGTCTTTGAGTCTTCATTTCTGAAGACTTATATGCCTTTGCACATACAACTTTGATTAAATAAATTTGATATTTTTTTTCTTGTTAATTTGTTTTATTATAGAAGCATTGGCTGTGACCTTTATGATAATTGGAGAAAGGTATTGATAATTTCCATCACTAAATTCCCATTTCTTTGACCCAGCTTTCCCTGAAGTTAATATTAATTAAAAACTAGCTTTGGTGGGCTGGGGATATATATAGCTCAGTTGGTAGAGTGCTCACCCCGCGAGCACAAGGCCCTGGGTTCAATCCCCAGCACCGAAAAACAAACAAACAAACAAAAAAAAACACCTAGCTTTGCTTCATGGTGGGCATGTTCTGAGCTGCTTTTCTCTGTCATACCCTCCCACCATGGTGTCCTGCTTCATCTCAGTCCTAGAGCAATGGAATCTTCTGTCGGTGAACTGAGAACTCTGAAACTGATCATCTTTCAAATAAACTGCCAACAGTTGCTTCCCAAGATAAGCCCTTCCTGAGGAAGAAGCTAGAGAAAGCAATAAAGAGACTCTTGAGCTGCCCTTTGAAACATGGATTTGGGAATGACACACTTCACATTCCTCTGGCCAAAGTAAGTCATTACAGAAACCAAGGGCAGAGGAAGGGAGGATAAACTGATTACTCTGGAAAGCAATACATGTAGAGAGAGAGGATGGCCATCATCCTGCTCAAGTGTTTATACTTTTCCTACATATCTTTATATTGATAATTTTGCATATTTTTATGTTTGTATACATGTTTGTACAGAGTCAAATATAACCTGCTTTTATATCTTATCACTGTATTTTCAATATTAGTATGCTGATAGTTAATACAATGTAGTTAATTTTAGTATATCATAATATAAAATCATTAAAATGTCTTCAGTTATTTTGGGATTAAAAAAAAAAAGTGCTACAGAGACTATCCTGGTGCTTGTATTCATGTTCCCTAATGTAAGAGACTCTCTGGGGCATGCTCACAGCAATATAACTGTTTTATTGTACATTATTTACACTTATTAGCTTATTAGGTATTGTATAGCTCTCAAGATTGATAATTTTCTCTCACCATTTGTTCATGAAATTCCTTTTTTCTCCTACTTATGAATAATAAAAATCCTTTTGTACTTTATATTACTCTGATACTAATAAAGTGAAGCATCTCATTAAAAATAGAACCAAAAGACTAACATTGGCATAATATTATTAATTATTAACTACAGACTTTATTTAGATTGTACCAATGTCCTTTTTCTGTTCCAGGATCCACTTCAGAGACCACATTACCTTTTTTTTTTTTTTGCGGGGGGCGGGTTGTTGAGGGGTACTGGGAATTGAACCCAGGGCACTTTACCACTGAGCTACAACCCAGCCTTTTTGAGACAGGGTCTTACTAAGTTGCTGAGGCTGGCCTCAAACTTTCAATCCTCCTGCTTCAACCTCCCAAGTAGCGGGGATTAGAGGCATGCTCCACCATGCTTGGCACCACATAACATAATCAATTGTCATTTTTTTCCTTGGTCTCCATCAGGCCATCAGTTTCCTTGGTCTTTCCTTGTCTTTTAGGACCTCAATAGTTTTGAAGGGTACTGGTTACATATTTTCTAGGATGTCTCTCAATTCAGATTCAGTTGATATTTTCTTTTTTTTAGAATATGGTTATAGATTTTGGGGAAGACTACCACAGAGGATGATGGAAACTTTTCATCACATCATATCAGGGGGTATATGATATCAACATGACTTACTACTGGTAAAGTTAAACTTGACCACAAGGCGAAGGTGGTGTTTGCCAGTTTCTACATTATAAAAATCATTACTTGGTAGAGGGTTTGGGGATGTAGCTTAGTGATAGAGCATATGAGGCCCTGGGTTCAGTCCCCAGCAAAACACACACACACACACACACACACACACACACACACACACACAATATTTTCCTTTCCTACATTCTGTTGTTTAAAAGAAAGTCACTAAGTCTAACCCATACTATCAAGGAGGTGGGTGGGGATTATCAAAGAATTAGTGGCCAGGTTCAAAGAAATTTTTTGACAGGACCCCAAAGGCACAGGCAACAAAAGTTAAAACAGTCAAATGGAATTAAATCAAACTAAGAAGCTTCCGCACAGCAACTGAAACAATCAACAAAGAGACAACCTACAGAATGGGAGAAAATATGTGCGGACTAGTCATCTAACAAGGGATTAACATCCAGAACATATAAGGAACTTAAAAAAACACCAAAAAAATAATAATAATAACCATCAAATTTTAAAATGGGCTAAAGATCTGGTTAAACACTGGTTAGAAGACATACAAGTGACCAAAATGTATATGAAAAAAAGGATCAATATGACCAATCATTAGGGAAATGCAAATCAAACCACAGGACTTTCTAGCCTCTGACTTGTTCCTGAAGTCTCTGAAAAACTGTTGATGTCCAAGAAGAACTGAATTGTCACTTATGAATTCTTTTTAAGGAGGGAGTAATGGTAGCCAAGAAGTATGTCCACATGCCCATGCATGTGGAGTTGGCAGATATGAATGTGCCTAAACTTATGTCATGAAAGCCATGTAGTCAGTCTCTCAAGTCTCGAGGCTATGTAAAGGAACAGTTTACCTGGAGACACTTCTACTGGTACTTTACCAATGAGGGCATCCAGTATCTCCAAGATTACCTCCACCTGCTGCTGGAGACTGTGCTTGCCAACCAGAGACTGGCAGGCCTCAGCCCAAAGGTCTGGAGGGCATGTGGCCTGCAAGAGTCACAAAAGGGGAAGCGAACAGACACCTACAGATGGAGAGCTGTGTCCCCTGGTGCTGACAAGAAAGCTGAGTCTCTGTTGAGTCAGCTACCAAATTCCAGTTTAGAGGCGGATTTGGTCATGAATGTGGTCACCCACCTCAATGAAGTTGGAGGGGATTGTTTTGTGTTGAATAAACTTGTAGCCAGAAAAAAAAAAAAAAAAAACCAAACCACAGTGAGATAACACCTGAATATCACAGAATGGCTATTATCAAAAGATAAAAAATTAAAAATTCTGGTAAGGATGCAGAGAAAGGGGAACTTTTACACACTGTTGGTGGGAAAGTAAATTAGTATGACCATTATGGAAAACGGTAAGGAAATTCCTTAAAAAACTAAAGATAGAGGCTGGGTATGTAGCTCAGTGGTAGAACACCTTCTTAACATGCACAGGGCCCTGGGCTCAATCTCTAGCACCACAAAAACAAAACTGAAATAGAACTACTAGATGATCCAGCAATTCCACTATTGAGAATATATCCAAAGGAGATGAAATCATCATACCCAAAAACATACTTGCACTTAAATGTTTATTGCAGCACAATTCACAATCGTGAAGCTGTGGCATCAACCAAGATGTCCGTCAATGATGACTGGATAAAGAAAATGTTGTCTGTATTATATAGAACAGAATATCATTCAGTCATTAAAAAGAGTGAAATCCTATCATCTGCAGCAACATAGATGGAACTCTAGGTCATTACATTAAGTGAATTAAGTCAGACACAGAAATGACAAATACCACATGTTCTCACTCATTCGTGGAAATGCAAGAGTTGGCTTCATGGGATGGGGTAACAATGGTCATTAGAGACTGGGAAGGGTAGGAGGGAAGAAAGAAGTTAGATAAGAGGCAATGGAATAGTTAAAGAGGAGGAAACAGTTCTGGTTTTCTATAGCACACTAGGGTAACTATTGGTTAAAACAACCTGATATATTTCAAAATGACTTGATGAGTATGAAATTCCCAATGCTTAAAATTATTAAAGTTTGAAGCGATGGAAGTGTTTAATACTCTGACTTGATCATTATATATTGCTTATATATATCAAATTGTCATAATGTACCCCATGAAGATGTACAAATACTGTCTTGATTAAAAAAAACAAATTATGGTGGAAGGATATGGACAATAGGCTCCAGAGAGGGAAATTCCCTTACTGTTTATCTACTTGCCCTCCTGTTACACCCTAAATTAACCCCACCACCAAAACTCCTCCCATGACCTGGCCCTGCCCACCAAAAGGGCCTGCCAAAAGTAACTTCTCCTTGCGACCTGGCTCTGTTAAGGCTCTATAAAACCTTGTGGTAGCCTGTTGCCATTCCCCGCCACCCCCGACCTGCAAAAGATGTGCCCCTCCAGTGCTAAATAAAGCATCGCTGATCCATGAGGTCTCCCTTTCTTTTTGTATTCTCTTTCATGTGCTTTCAGTGGTCATTTTAAAACTACTACAATAACTACTAAATATTTTGGGGAAGATGCTTTGAGCAATTATTCTGTTTCTCCTTAAGTTATTGCCCACTGATTTTAGCATTTATCAATAATATTTTTAAGTAATTAGCTAGTAATTTAATTAGATCAGCTTTCATTTTGTTAAAAACAAAACAGTTGAAAACCAATTGAGAAATTAAAATAACTACATATTTCCAGCTATTGTGTAATTGCCCTTGAGGTTTCTACATCCCACAATGAGTTTGAGTGCTGGAGAGAGGTATACCTTGCTGAAGATACTGCAAGAAAAGCCACTGGGATACAAGTTCTTCCTGCCTAGTACTGCCCAGAACTGGATTTAAAATCATCCAGAGTAATCAGCTGGTGGCACACATCTGTAATCCCAGAGACTCTGGAGGATGACGCAGCAGAGAGGCCTTGAGCAACTTGGTGAGTCTCTGTCTCAAAATAAAAAAGGGCCAAGCATACAGCTCAGTGGTAAACATCCCATGGATTCAATCCCCAGTACCAAAAAAACAAACAAGAGCAACAACAAAATCATCTGTATTATTAGTTCACAGATGGTTGGACTGTGCCTGAATATAAGTCTTCAGACTTCCTCCAGTCCTACTGTAAAATGCTCTCCCTCTCCCTGGAATGGGAACAGCAGTTTTAGAAATTTCATCCTTGTACTTTGCTAGCCCTTGCATGCCCGCTTCAAGGAGTATGCTTGAGCCAGGAGAGGCCCAGGGGAAAGTGAGGGTGTTCAGTAGGAGTTCAGAGACACCAAGATGGTGGAGGCAGGGTATAAGAAGGATGCGCCTGAAGGACAAGACATGGAGAGGAGTCATGTCCTTTTTTAATGGTAATATAAATGGTAAATGCCATTATCATGACAACTCCCCCCACCGAGGAATTATCACCTGACAACAACTGCCACAGGTATTTTAAAATGACCTATGGGGGTTATTCTAATTAAGTTTTCTAAAGTAACCAATGGGGATTGGACAATATGGACAATATTCTAATCAGTATCATAAGGTAACCAATGGGAGCAAATGGGGTAAATACTTCAATCGGGTCCATAAAGGGAATAGCCCCTCCTCCCAGCTCAGCATATAAAACACTTAATTTCCAGACATTCAGGTCTTGAGCCTCTCTCACTTGGTGGAGTGCTACTTCCACTTTCACCTTCAATAAAACTGTATTTTGCCTGTTACTTGTTTGTCCTGCCGAATTCATTGTTTAGAACACAAAGGACCTGGATTGCAACTGGACACCATGCTGATAACACAAGAGGAGATGGACTCAGTTTACATAAGTCACATCAGGCAGCAGAATGTGGGTACAGTAGGGGGATAAATGGGCAAGAACTCAAGGCAGTCATCTTCCTTTGGGAATAACCTATTCTGGACACACTAAGAAGTCTTGGTAAAGATATTAAGACCTCTTTACTATCTCCAGTGGAGGCTACTGGCTGGGTCTGCCTTGGCACCTCCCCCATACTGGGGATTGAACCCAAGCACATTTACCACTCTACCACTGAGTTGCCTCCTCAGCCCAGACCAGCTTTTTTTTTTTTTTTTTTTTTTTGCGGTGCTGGGGATGAACCCAGGGTCTTATGCTTGCATCCGATGCAAGCACTCTACCAACTGAGCTATATCCCCAGCGCCCCCGCCCCCTTTTTTTTTTTTTGAGACAGGGTCTTGCTAAAATGCCCAGGCTGGCCTTGGACTTGCTACAGTTGCTATGCTCCTGCTTCAGTCTCTCCAGTAGATGGGATTACAGGTGTGTGCCACAGTGCTCAACAGGTCTTTCTCTGTAAAGTGAGAGGACAGTGTATCCTTTAGCAACTTTTTAGAAAATAGGATCGATCTAAACATTGATTTCCTGAAAACTTTCTGGCCCCAATATTCCTAGGTCTATAGCCTAGAAAACAGAATATCCTTCTGTTTGAACACTGACACAAAACGCTTCCAATCACAACAATAATTTCAACTACCAGCTACTGGCAATGACTTCTCAAATTCTTGAATCCCTATCTCCCTTTTTAGCTACACACCAAACTTTTCTAAACTTAAGACCTCTAGTACCCGACTCCTTGAGTCTGGACACTCTCGCTTAGGCTCTGCAATTAGTCTCTATATTCCTATCTCTAAAGGTCATCTGGAAACAAACTCAAAATGACAGACCACTGGAGAAGGCAGAATTGGGGACAGGCAGTTAATGTAGAAATAGGGGATTGGGTCAAATAGAGGAAATGGAGGCCAGGAACGCATTTGCCTCTGAAAGCTGGAGACTGCCCCACCCCAGGGACACTGGAATGTCCAGGATCTGCGGAGCCCACTGATTACCAAATTTACCTGCCCTTATCAAGGACTGCAGGGAAGGAGCTGCTAATTAATGCCCCCTGGGCCTTTGTCTGGCTGAATCACTTTGGCCCTCCCCCTACCCATTCACTCCTCACTTTATGCACCTCACCTGCAAAACTAGGCCTAGTCACATAGGCAGGAAGGAGAGCTAAAGGGGGAGAGAACTGGAGAACAAGAGACCTCAGCCTATAAAAGATGTAGGGCATGCTCACTTCTTGGGATTCTAGAACATCAGTCATGACCCCCCACTCCCCCTAGGGAGAAGTCTGTATTATTACTACTTTTAAATAAAATCTGCTTAATATGCTTGCCTTTGCTTGCTTCTCTAGTGTACAAACTTCAACATTAGCGGGAACAGAACTCATCACCGGTAAACAGCGGTATCACTAGGCAGAAAAACAGAATACACCAGGTACGGGGAGTAAGCGCTCATTCTCCCACATTTAATGGCGAGCAACGTTTACAATGTACAGCTAGCACCTCGTCTGCGTGGTGATTTCCAGTCTTAGTCACGCAGCGCTCATCCCTCAAATGCAGTAAATATTATTAGAAACCCAACTAACGAACCTCCTGGGCCTTCACCTGACGCTATCAGCTAAATCGCAGCGCCCGGCCCCGCCCGTATCTCCTTAAAGCGGGCAGGTCTGGAGCTCGCAGTCCTCAGGCGAGTGGTGGACCTACTAGCGGGCTTTACTACTTGAAGAGTGCAGAACCAGGCAGCAGCTCGCGCGATAAGGAGGAAGTATTCTCGCGAGAAGACTGGGAGGCGGCAGTGATGGCGGCGGCGGGAACCGGATCCGGCCCGGGAGCGGGTACCGGACCCGGCCCAGGAGCGGCAACAAATGCAACAACGGCAGAAGAAGGAGAAACGAAACCGGTGACAGCGGTAGCAGTCACTCCGGCCGGAGAGGGGACGTCTGCTGCTCCGGCGGCTGAGCCCAGTTCTGGAGAGGCTGAAAGCGGGTAAGACGTCCGGCGGCCTGAGGACACAAGAGTTATTCCCGGGCTCCCGGGAATTCTTCTCCCCGCGCTCTCAGAACCTCGGCCTTGAGGCCAACGGCTCGACTCTCCCTGCCCCCTCTGCGAGGGTAATCCCGCCCTCGCCTTGACGAGTCCTTTCTGAACTCTTTCAGGCCACGCCCCTTTGCTCACCTTTCCTGTTAGGTGAGAGCCAAGCACCTAGTCCTCTTTGGCTTCGTACCCGGTAGGAAGCTGATAGCTCTCTCTTCATGCGGGAGATCCTCAAATACTCCAGGAAAGAAATCACTTTGCAGTGCCAGACTGGAAAAAGTAACGGTCCTTTCGACAACCGAGCGGGAGAGCTGCATCTCTGTGAACCTCACCCAGACTTATGTGTAATTGGGTTGTCTGAGTAGGCTTCTCAGTATTCTAAGAACTTGACCACGTTCTTCCTAGTATCCTAATAGTTACTAGGCATACAGTCCAGATCCAGTTTAACAGGAAAAGCTATAGGAATGTGAAGTTCAGCTGCATTATTATTATTATTATTTATTTTTTATTATACCGGCGATCGAACCCAGGGTGCTTAACCACTGAGTCACATCTCCAGCCCTTTTTTTTATATTTTATTTAGAGACAGTCTCCCCGAGCTGCTTAGGGTCTCACTGAGTTGCTGAGGCTGGCTTAAACTCGCGATCCTCCTGCCTCAGCCTCGAGCTGCTGGAATTACAGGCGTGTTTCCCAGCCCCTGGCTCAGCCCAATTTTGATGATCATCTTTGGGACTTGGCATTATGAGGTTTGTTTCTCTTGAAAATTCTTTACTTGAGTGCGTTCATTATCTTACAGGGATGCAAACTTGGTTGATGTAAGTGGTGGTTTGGAGACAGAATCCTCTAATGGAAAAGATACACTAGTAAGTATTTCTGGTTGTTTGCAAGGCAAAATAAGTTTTGTTTTGTTTTTGTGGTACTGGGAATTGAACCCAGGGCTTTGTGCATACGACACAAGTACTGTACCACTGGGCTATGTCCACAGCCCATGTTTTTAAATTTTTAAGTGAACCAAAACTGCAATCAAACCAACTTAATTTGATTCTAATTGTTCTGTGGTCACAGGAAGGTGCTGGGGATACGTCAGAGGTGATGGATACTCAAGCAGGATCGGTGGATGAAGAGAATGGCCGACAGTTGGGAGAGGTGGAATTGCAGTGTGGGATATGTACAAAATGGTTCACAGCAGACACCTTTGGCATAGATACCTCGTGAGTACTTTTCTTACTCTTGTAAGAATTTCTGAAGTAAATCTCAGCATGTTTGGATGCTGAGATGGTTGGATGGTTTGTAGGCAAAATAAATGCATAGTATTTCCTGTCTCCTAACCCCTATATAGTGAATAGGTTGTTGAATAAGGAATTATTTTAATTCCCTTTGCATATCTTCTACTTACTGAGGGCATGCCAATGGATATTGTCTCTGATTTTAGGCTTACAACTTGATTGGTAAATAAAACTTTGCAGTTGGAAAGCAAATGTGAACCAGTATCATTTAAACCTTGTATTGAGTATTTTGGATTTGTTAATTTGGTGTATATGGTGGATAAAGTCCCTTGTTAAAAAAATCGAGGAACTGGGAATGTACCTAAGTGATAGAATACGCAGAGCCTTGGATAAATACCCAGCACCACACCAAAAAAGAAAAAAAAAATTGAGATGGTCAGTGCTTTTCATGTCTGAGCCACCTTTTTTGCTTCTAACTCACTCTTTTAAATATCATGTCTTCTCCCCTCAGCAAAACCTATTTCTGAACATATTTCTTTTATTAAAATCTTATTATGATTAAGAATGAAAGGCCTCTTATTTTGGGGATTTGGTCAACATCTAGCAGGTGAGCATTACTGACTCACTGTTGCTGGCTCTCAGTAAAGTTTTTTTATTTTGTATTTTGCTGCACTGGGGATTGAACTCAGGACCTCACACATGCCAGACAAGCATGCTAAGTCACTTTCCCAGCCATCAGTAAGATTTTTTTACAGCTCATGTTATGATAATAAATTTTAAATTTACTTAAATTTTAAATTTAAATTTCCATATCAAAATAAGTCCCCCTAAAATGGTGTGAAAAATACCATTATAATTTATTGTGTGCTTGACAGTTAAAAAGTTTAAATGAGCTTTAGAAATGCTAATGTATAATTAACATGTGACTGGTGACCTGGGATAGAGCATTTAAAAAAGAAAGAAAAATACTGAGAAATCAGGAAGAGTTGATCTTGGTTAAAAGATCACTAGGGGGGTCGGGGGTTTAGCTCAGTGGCAGAGCGCTTGCCTTGCACGTGCAAGGCCCTGAGTTCGGTCCTCGGCCCTGAAAAAAAAAGATCACCAGGGAAAACACCGGCTCAGCAAGCCTGGCTAGTTAGAAAGGCCTCAGAGCCTAGAAATGGAAATTTAATAGAGAGAACTAGGAGCAAGTCAAGAAAGAATCAAACCACTTTGTACCTTTGGGGAGACCACTTTGTACCTGAATTCGAGAAATTACACCTAAAGCCAATTACATGGGATGGATTATCTTTTATGACTGAGAGGATATAAGTTAACAGGATATGAAAAAGACTTCTCTGAAATCTGATTGTATTTGTTTTAAAATAACTATCTATCTTTAGTGTGAAGCTTTTTTTTGTGTGTGTGTGTGGTGCTGAGGATTGAACCCAGGGTCTAGTGCATGCAAGGCAGGCACTTGACCAACCCAGCTATATCCCCAGCCCTAGTGTGAAGCTTTTGCCTTCTATAAATTGAGTTATAATGCTTAACTGAAGTTCTAGGCCTGTAATCCCAGTGACTCAGGAGGCTAAGGCAGGAGGATCAGAAGTTTGAGGCCAGCTTGGGCAATTTAGTAAGAACCTTTCTCAAAAATTAAAAATAGCTGAGAACCTGGCTCAGTGGTAGAATACCTTGGGTTCCATCTTCAGTACTAAAAAAAAAAAAAAATTAATTTCTTGAATGGTGGCTGGTAAATAGCACATACTTGGAAACCTTCTTTTTCAGGGGAAACCCTAAGTTAGCTGAATTCAAGATAAACTTGACATTATGTTTCAACTTAAGCCATTTTTATTAAAGGTCTTTTTTGTTGTTGTTGTTCCTTCTACTTTGCAAGACTAAGCTTCTAGGGGCTCTGTATATAGCTATAGCACAGTGGTAGAGCACTTGCATAGCATACCTAAGACCTTGGGTTTAATTCCTAGCACTGCAGAAAAGAAAAATAAAAACAAACTAAGCTCTCCCATGCTTTTCCAACCATCCAGCACAATTACCACACACTTTCTTTCTTTAATGCATCTGTTTCTTCAGTTATCTCCTACATCTCTTGTCATATTCAGTCTTCCCCTCTCACTGTTATCTCCAACACCAACATCTCTACCCTATTCAGTCTTTCTCCTTCTACTGCCTTTAAACAGGCAGGTCTTCTGCCAGCAAGCTCACCTCTTAGGAAATTTATTTATTTGGTACTGGGGATTGAACCCAGGATCACTCAACCCCAGAGCCATATCCCCAGCCCTTTTTTATATTTTATTTAGAGACAGGGTCTTGCTAAATTGCTTAGGGCCTCTCTAAGTTGCTGAGATAGGCTTTGAACTCACAGTTCTGCCTTGGCTTCCTAAGCCACTGGGATTACAGGACGGCATTGCACCTGGCAGGAGATTTTTTTCTTTATGATAGAACCAGTTTTAATGGTTAGAACTACATTCACTTTCTTTTTCCTATTCATCTGATTGGTCACAAACTTTACAAATGTTTTATCTTCTTGCACACCTGCTTGTCCTTTCCATTGTTATTAACTTTACTTTCAGTCAGGCTTTTCTTTTTGCCTTCTGCTAGGACTACTACAAAAGTCTTTTATATCTTCACTTTTTCTAATCTCCCTTTCATATCCATCTTGTCACTAAATTTTTCACTTTAATCATGTCACTTCCCCTACAAGGCATTATCCACAGGAAAAAATCCAGCTTATCTTTTAAGCCTTATTTTTTTATTAGTGCATTTTAATTGTACATAATGATGGGATTTGTCGTTACATATTTGCACTTGCCCACAATATAGCAATATAATTTGACCAATATCACTCCCCAGTACTTCCTTCTCCCACCCCCTCTATTCTACTGATCTCCCATTTGATATTCATGAGATCTCCCTCTACCTCACCTTTCTTTTCCTTTTTCCTCTTGTTCTTCCACATATGAGAGAAAACATACCACCCTTGCCCTATTTTAGTTTGTTTTTCTTCTGTTTTTTTTCATGGTACCAGGGATTGAACCCAGGGGTGCTTAACCACTGAACCACATCCCCAGCTCTTTTTATATTTTATTTAGAGATGGTGTCTCACTAAGTTGCTTAGGACTTTGCTAAGTCGCTGAGGTTGACTTTAAACTCTAGATGCTCCTGCCTCAACCTCTGGAGCGACTGGGCTTATATGTGTGCACCACCACATCTGGCAAGTTTGACTTATTTACTTAACATAATGTTCTCAAATTCTATTTTTCTGCAAATGATGTTGTTTCTTTTTTATTTTTAATATTTTGGATACTAGAAATTGAACCCAGGGGCACTTGGCCACTGAGACACATCCCCAGCACTTATTAATTTTTTTATTTTGAGACAAGACTCTCACCAAGCTGCTGAAGCTGGCTTTGAACTTGCAATCCTCCTGCCTCAGCCTCCAGAGCTGTTGGGATTACAGGCGTGCACCAACCATACCCAGCAATTTAATTTTTCCTTATCACTGAATAAAGCTCCATTGTGTATATATACATTTTATCCATTCATTCATTGATGGACACCTAGGCTGATTCCAGAGTTTTGTTTTTGAGAATTGCTCAAGTCTTTTTTTTTTTTTTATCTTATCCTAGATAACATCCTATCTTCTTTCTTTTTTTTTTTTTTTGGTGGTGCTGGGGCTCGAACCCAGGGACTTGTGCTTGCAATGCAAGCACTCTACCTACTGAGCTATCTCCCCAGCCCTGATACATCCAATCTTAAGCAGACTTGTTTATACCGGTTTGCCCCTTGCCCCTAACTTGAATTTCTGTAGTTCACCTGACCAAAAACCACTCATCTTTTCAAATTCAGTTCATAACTTGGCCTTGACAAATTTTCCTAATTCCTAAACCTGAGGGTACTACTTGGGTCCTTTAAACTCTTATGGAGTATATTATCACTTACAGAATTCATCTGGTAGTAAAGCAAAAGTTTTATGACTATGTTGTCTCCCTGAATAATTAGTCTTTTCATAATTATGTCTGCCCTTTCCAGTGAAGTTATTGATCTCAATAATTGTCATTTGCAGCTGGCCTGGTAAACTCTTTTTTATTTTTCTTTAAATTTTTTCTTTCAGTTGTGTAGATGGACAGCATGTCTTTGTTTTATATATTTTTATATGATGCTAGGAATTGAACCCAGTGCCTCACACATGCTAGGCAAGCACTCTGCCACTGAGCTGTAGCCCCAGCCCCCCTGGTAAACTCTTTAGGTGCTCAAAAAAGATAACTAACATGGACAAGGTGTCAGTGAGAACTTTCAGGTGCTGCATTGTCCACTGTGGTAGATAATGTCTTATTTATTTTTCTGTGACAGAAGAATTCTGATATTTGTAGAAAATACATTCCTCATTTCTTTGTTGATTATCACTTTGCATGGTTTTGTTGTTTGTTTGTTTGCTGTAACTGGGGATTGAACCTAGGGGCACTTTATCACTGATATGCATCCCTAGTCCTTTTTCTGGTTTTTAAATTTTGTGACAGGATCTTGCTAAGTTGCTAAGGCTGGCCTTGAACTTGTGATCCTTCTGCCTCAGCCTTCCAAGTTCTGGGATTACAATTGTATACCACTTTACCTGGCCATTTTACATTTTAAGAACACATTAATATTAATATTTTTATATAACTGCACCAAGAAGAAAGGATTCATTTTGATTTATGTCTCATAAAGAAATGTGTGTTCAGAAATTCACTGATTTGTATAATTTGACTCATCCACAGATCCTGTCTACCTTTCATGACCAACTATAGTTTCCATTGCAACGTGTGCCATCATAGTGGGAATACTTATTTCCTCCGGAAGCAAGCAAGTAAGAACAACTCTGGAGTATTTCAAAATGATTGTTCACTGTAAAAGAAAAGGGAGCTGGGCTTAGCAGACTCACAAGACCTTTACATCATAGCTGGTAGAATCAAGCTGGGGTGTAGGTCTGAATAATTGCTCTCACCCATTTCCAATCAAATAACTCTGCTTTTGAAAGCTGCTCTAACTAATTGTTATTCTGTGGACCATCTTGTTGAGTATTCTTGGTGACAGAAATGTAATTTTATAGATAACTCTTTGTTTTTTTATAGATTTAAAGGAAATGTGCCTTAGTGCTTTGGCCAACCTAACATGGCAGTCTCGAACACAGGATGAACATCCAAAAACCATGTTCTCCAAAGATAAGGTAGAAATGGATTAACATAATTGCAATTATGCCAGAGACTCAGGTGGAACTTCTCACACTCTTTAACAATAAGTACTTTCTCCCCAGTTTTTAGGACTATAAATTCAGTTGTTACCTTGTTTTTATTTTATATCATTTACTGATTTCCTAGTGTGTGCCACTTGACTTGGCTGTTAGTATTGTGAATACTTAAATAGTTTTGTTTGCCTTACAAAAGCAAACAACTGTCTATCCCATAATAATCAGGCCTAGGGTAAACCTTGTCAGCCTAATTTGACCTTTTGGGTTTTGTTTTTGTTTTTGTTTTTGTATTGTTTGTTTTAGTTTTTGGTACTGGAGATTGACCACTTAGGCACATCTCCAGCCCTTTTTATTTTTTCCTTTGAGACAGGTCCTTGCTAAATTACTTAGGGCCTCACTAAATTGCTGAGGCTGGTCTTAAATTTGCAATCCTCCTGCCTCAGCCTCCTGAGTTGCCGGGATTACAGATGTGTGCCACCATGCCAGACTGGTCATTTTTTATAGATGCCTATCACAGATTTTTTTCAAGGGGAAAAAGGAGTCACTTTCGTTTTATCATCAAAAAGAATTATCCTTTATTATTAAACTGAAAAACCACAGGACTAAAGTCAGGACTCAAAACTAAGTGATTCGGGCTGGGGAGATAGCTCAGTTGGTAGAGTGCTTGCTTAGCAAGCACAAGGCCCTGGGTTCAATCCCCAGCACGGCAAAAAAAAAAAAAAAAAAAAAAAACTAAGTGATTTAGCCCACCCATAAGTTATTCCTACTGTGATTTGTAGGAATAAATAAATTTTAAAAATGGTAGTTTACATTATGACCTAGTGTACATTCATACTAATCCATTTTCATTTGAAATTGAAACAGTCATTTCACAACAAAGTAACCCTCTGATCTTTTCCCTTTACATGCCAATGTTTTCTTTTTCAGTCAGTGCTAGCTTTTTTTTTTTTTTTTTTTTTTTGCGGTGCTGGGGATCGAACCCAGGGCCTTATGCTTGCAAGGCAAGCACTCCAACAATGAGCTATATCCCCAGCCCTAGCTTTCTTTTTTTTAAAGCACTCTTTTTAAACTATTTATTTATTTTTAATGTGGTGCTGCGGTTCGAACCCAGTGCCTCACACATGCTAGGCAGGCGCTCTACAACTGAGCCACAACCCTGGCCCCCTAGTCAGTGCTAGTTTTGATCTACAAAATTGATATTATAATCTACAAAGTAACCTACAAAGTGATTATGACGTATGGTTTGAGAAACACTTGTGTAGGGTATGTTGTGAGATCCATATTCTCTGGATCAGATTGGCAAGGGCCTTGTCTACTAAATAGAAGGCAGTGCTTAATCTTATAAGTAGCAGAGAGTTCTGCCCCTTTTTTTCTTTTTCTTTTTCTTTTTTTCCCTATGCTACAAAAACTTTAGGGACTGAGGGTATAGTTTAATGGTAAAGCACTTGCCTAGCATGTGCAAGGCCCTGGATTCCATCCCCAACACCACATACACACAAACACACACAAAAGCAAAACAAACAAAAGTGCTTTAAATAGGGGAGTGTTGTGATTCCATTTGTTGGTTTCCCCCCCTTTAAGTTTTCTTTTCTCCCAAATTATTATTTTGAAAAATTTCAAACCTATAAAAATTTTAGTACAATGACCATCCATTTATTCTTTCCCTAGATTGGCCTTTGTTAATATTTTGCTGCAATGCTTTTTCTCTCCATATCTATATTTCTCCCCTAATCTATATGAGATAAAATTATAGATATTAAGCTTAACCCAATAGTCTGTTGTAAAAGTACAATATAGTGATCATAGTAAAAAAAAAATTAATGTTGATGATGCAGTAATACTATTTAATCTTATTCATATTTCTCAGCATTATTATTATTATTATTTTTTGCAGTGCTAGGGATCGAACCCAGGGCCTTGTGCTTGCAACGCAAGCACTCTACCAATTGAGCTATCCCCCCAGCCCTCTCAGCATTATTGTTTTGGCTTTTTTTTTTTCTTTTTTTGGTGGTGCTGGGGAATGAACCCATGGTGGTCTTGTGCATGCAAGGCAAGCACTCTACCAACTGAGCTATTTCCCCAACCCCAATTGTTTTCTTTTCTTTTTTTTTTTTAAATTTTTCTTTTTTAGTTGTCAATGGACCTTTATTTATTTATATGTGGTGCTGAGGTTCAAACCCAGTACCTCACACATGCCAGGCAAATGCTCTACCACTGAACCACAACCCCAGCCCCTGTTGTTTTCTTAATATCCCTTTTCATTTCCTCTCTCCAAGATCCATTCAGGCTCCCACCTTCTATTTTGTTGTAATTATTTTTGGTTTTAATCTAAGAATATATCTTTTACCAGTTTATTTTACTTTTTTTTTTTTTTTTTTTTTTTTTTTGCGGTACTGGGGATCGAACTCAGGGCTTTGTGCTTGCAAGGCAAGCACTCTACCAGCTGAGCTATCTCCCCAGCCCGTTTATTTTACTTTTGACAGCCAGTGGGGAGGTGCCTTCTCTGATATTTAAAATTTTGAAGCATCTACATAATAGTTTGGTATGATATTACTCAGTCTACATTTATCTGATTATCTCCTCATGGTTGGGTCAGGTTAAACATTTTTGGCCAGAATGATACAGAAGTAATTTTTTTTAGTATTTCACATCAGGAGGTATAAGATACTGGTTTTTTTTTTTTTTTAATTAGTGATCCTAAATTTCATTACTTGGTAGAGGAGTCATATCTCTCAGATTTCTCCATTATAAAAAAGAATTTCTTTGTATTTGTAATTATTAAGTAATCTGGGGGTAATACACTGCAATTGTGTGAATGCCTCTACATTATTGTTGCTTAATATCCTTCATAGTTTCTCTATCCAGGATCCAGTTAAGATTACATCTTATTTTAGTTGTAATGACATTTGTCTTTTATCTAAAACAGGTCCTTTACCTGTTTATTTTACTTTTGATAAGCAGTAGGGAGTTTCTGCTTTAACATTTAAAAGTTTGAAGCATCTAGACAATTGTTTGTGGTGATGCTCATGTAAACAAACCTACTGTGTTGCATAGAAATACAGCACTTACAGTACATAATACTTGATAATAAATCACTGTTACTGACAGGTATTTACTCTAGTTTTTATCATAATTTAATTTAATTCATTAATTTATTGTGGTACTAGGGATTGAACCCAGGGGTGCTCTACCCATGAGCTACATCCTCAACCCTTTTTATTTTGAGATAGATTTTGCTACATTGCCAAATCTGTTCTTAAACCTGCAATCCTTTTTCCTCAGCCTTCCAAGTAGCTGAGATTATAGCTACCAGGCCCAGTTTATATCATTATCGTAGAATGTACCCCTACTTTGGGATGGGGATGTAGCTTAGTGCTAGGGTGCTTGCCTAGCATGCACAAAGCCCTGGGTTTAATCCCTAGTACTACCCGCCCCCAAATAAAGTATTCTATAAAACAGTGTGTTGTGTTAAACTGACAGCAGCCTCATACTTCTGATGCCTACCCAGTCTCTTAATTGCATCATTTTCTCTTTTGCTTGATTTAGTCTTATGCTGTTTTGTTCATCATGGCCTTACCAACAATAATACAGGACTGCATTGTAGTCTGTTATTAGATTTCTTATACATTATCTCAGATGTGATCAATATAACCTTATCACACTGACTCTTGAAACTTTTTGACATATCCCCCATCAGGTTTCTTTCTTCCTCCCTCCCTCCCTTCCTTCCTTCTTTCCTTCCTTCCTTCCTTCCAGGGATTGAACACTTAACCCAAGGACACTTAATCATTGTGCCACAGCCCCAGACCTTTTTTTATTTATTTTTGTGACAGGGTCTCACTAAATTGCTGAGGGTGGCTTTGAACTTGCAATCTTCCTGCCTCAACCTCCCAAGCCTCTGGGATTATAGGTGTGCACCACCATACCTGACCCCATCAATTTTTGAACTATTTACTTTCTGGAGCAACAGTATATTTCAGGCTTCCCTTGGACTTTCCCTGATTCAACCTTTGAGTAAAGGTTTGTTTTCATGGTGTTAACTAGTAGTGTGAGACTTTGAAAGATACTCTAAAATGGGGGAAATTTGATAGCAGAAGATTAAAGTCACATATTGTTTTGGTCACATATGCAAGATCACACTTGGCAACTAAGAAAGTCAGATCTAGAGCTGGATGTAGTTGCATGCCTGTAACCCAGTGACTCAGGAGGCTAAGGCAAGAGGATTACAAGTTCAGGCCACTCTTGGAAACTTAGCAAGATCCTAAGCAATTTGGTGAGACCCTGTCTCAAAATAAAAAATAAAAAGGACTGGAGTGGGCTGGAGTTGTAGCTCAGTGGTAGAGCGCTTGCCTAGCTCATGTGAGGCACTGAATTCAACCCTCAGCACCACATCAAAGTATAGTGTTCTTTCCATATACAACTAAAAAAATATTTTTACAAAAAGGGGGAGTAGCTGGGGGGTGTGGTTCTGTGGTATAGTGCTCCTGGGTTCGATTCCCAGCACCAAAGGAAAAAAATAAAAGTGAGGACTAGGGATGTAGTATAGTGGTGTATCATCCCTGCGTTCAATCCTCAGTACCACAAAGATTAAGAAAGTCATATCTTTCTGCTATACTTTTACTGGGGATAGAAAGGAGGGAGGCCTGATTGGTGTGAATTTTCTGATATTTTAAATTTTATTTGGTGACTTTAAATGTGAAGATTGTGAAAGAAGAGTCAAGGATATCTTTAAGGTGTTGTTTTTTGTTTTTTTTTTTTGTTTGTTTGTTTGTTTGTTTGTTTTTGTTTTTTTTTTTTTTGGGCAGTGCTGGGGTTCAAACCCAGGGCCCTGTGCTTGCAAGGCAAGCACTTTACCAACTGAGCTATCTCCCCAGCCCAGGGTGTTGAAGTTTGCTTCTTGGTGATCTGTGATAGGTATTAAAAGCAAAGATAGAATCTTTAGCATATTTGTGAGGTAAAATACAGAGTTGCATTTTAGTTACAAGAAGTTTTGAGATGTCTAGAAGATGTCTCAAGTAAGCAAAAGAAATAGAAACTCAGGCTTGGCGGGGTGGTGCTCACCTTTAATCCCAGCGACTGAGGAGACTGAGATAGAAGAATTGCAAGTTTAAAGCCAACCTCAGCAGTTTAGTGAGGATCTGAGCAATTTGAGGAGACCCTGTCTCAAAATAAAGTATAAAAAGGGCTGGGTATGTGGTTATGTGGTTAAGCCCCCCCCACCCCCCCCCCACCCCCCGGGTTCAAGCCCCAGTACCCCCCACACACACACACAAAAAAAGGAACTCAAGAGACAACAATCTGGGAACCATCTTCCAATTGACAACCAAGGGAATATGACAGAATTTTTCCAACTGGATTGTAAGCCCTAACAGCTAAGATTTGTGTGTACTTTATGAAATTTTATATTCTGTACCTGTTTGCAAGCAATTAAATATTTGTTCACTGATTAAAAGGCTAAACATGAATTTTTCTTTTGATTCTAACAAGGTCTTTTTGAAAATGCTATTTTCTGTTTTTGTGAGCATAACTTTGAAAGCAACTATAAAAGTCTTAATACGTTTTATTTTAAAAATTAGGATATTATACCATTTATTGATAAATATTGGGAGTGCATGACAACCAGACAGAGACCTGGGAAAATGACTTGGCCAAATAACATTGTCAAAACTATGGTAAGTAAACTAAAATTGATTAGACTTGACATTTTAAAAAAAACTTTTTAACAAATTATATTTAGTTTCACTGTGAAATAATGTGATTATTCAGCAAATGCAAGCAATTTTATATTAAATTTTTGAAAGTATGAGGTACAGGTAATTATAAATTTTAGTAGTTTTTCCATGTAAACTTTGTGAGTTGCCTATTTTGTTTTAAGTGAACATCATTCACACTGGTAATGGTTTCATACACTGAGAACTTTGTCCACTGTACTTTTATAAGTATAATTCTTTTTAAACATTTTCTCAGTTGTCAGTGGGTGTTTGTTTACTTATTTATATGCGGTGCTGAGAATTGAACCCAGTGCCCCACACATGCTAGGCAAGTGCTCTACCACTGAGCCACAACCCCAGCCCTTGTAAGTATAATTTTATATTGAATTCAGAGATCATTTTTTTCTTTGATTTTTAAAACAAAACAAAAAACCTTGTCCTAAACATTGTTGTCCTTAGAATTAAAGAGAATTCCTGGGGAGAAATCAGTTTCAAACTGTTGATAGTGCTCATCCCTGTGAAATAGAAGAACTGGTGATGCTGAGGGAACATTGACTCTCTTTTTAAATTTTTTTAATATATATATTTTTTAGTTTAGATGGACACAATATCTTTATTTTATTTATTTATTTTTATGTGGTGCTGAGGATCGAACCCAGTGCCTCACATGTTTTAGGCAAGTGCTCTACCACTGAGCTACAACCCCAGCATGAAGACTAACTTTCTTTAAATTTCCCATTTGATTGAATTTTTTTTTTATTTTTATTTATTTATTTTTTTTTGCGGTGCTGAGGGTTGAACCCAAGGCCCTGTGCTTGCCAGGCAGGCACTCTGCCAGCTGAGCTATATCCCCAGCCCTTGATTGAATTTTTTGATGGTCATGTATTTTCTGATGAGATGGAAAAACAATACTTTTTTGGAAATTACAACTATAAAATTTCTTTTGGAGCTTGTGATAGATTTATCATTTCCATACTTCTAAGTATAAAGTTTCCATTAATAATACTACTGTCCTATTTCCTTTTAGAGTAAAGAAAGAGATGTATTCTTGGTGAAGGAACACCCTGATCCAGGGAGTAAAGACCCAGAAGAAGATTACCCCAAATTTGGACTTTTGGATCAGGTACATTAATACGGTTCTTATTCTCTTTAATTTTAAGCCACATAGGGGTAGGGAATCAGATTTTGTTTATATTTATTTATTTACCACACAACACATCGCCAGTATTGCTTGCCTTATAAGCACGAGGCCCTGGGTTCCATCCCCTGTACCACCAAACAAACAAACAAAAAATTTGTACTGTTTATTTAGCATAGCAGTAAAAAGAATTTTAACTCATTGTTCAATGGCAGAGATCACACATGGCAACTAAGTCAGTCAGATCTTTCAACTGTACTTTGAAGTGTTTGACTTGCCTTTTGCTTTTCTTTGAAGTGGAGTTTTGCTACGTAACCCAGACTGACCTGGCACTCCTGGGCTCAAGTAATCCTCCTACCTCAGTTTCTTGAGTAGCTGTGACTAAACACTTATTTGCTATCTTTGAAAATTTGAGATTTCACATAAATTCAGGTTTATGTCTCATAAAATGAGATCTGACTATACTGGGCCTGTTTTTGATCTGAGTCAGTGGTTCTGAGGCCTTCCAATTTGCTGTGCACCCTCTACCACCCCTACCCCTATTGATTGGTTAATTGCCCTTTATCACCATTCCTTTTTGGAGGTGGAACTGGGGATTGAACCCAAGATTACTGTACTACTGAACTATTACTGAGTGCTTTTCTACTGAGCTATATTTCCAGTCCTTTTTTATTTTTAATTTTGTGATAGGATCTTACTTAAATTGCTGAGGCTGGCCTCAAACCTGGTAATCCTCCTCCCTCAGCCTCCCAAGTTGCTGGAATTACAGGCATGTGTGCCCCCATGCCTGGCCCCTCCTTTTTCTTTTATTCTCTTTTTGTGGTTCTAGAATTTGAACCCAGAGTCTTGCATATACTAGGTATATACTACTGAATGTAGCATCCTTTTTTTACTTAGATATTTTTCCTTCCAGGATCTTAGTAACATTGGTCCTGCTTATGACAACCAAAAACAAAGTAGTGCTGTGTCTACCAGTGGGAATCTAAATGGTAAGTGTTTAAATGTTTCATTGTTGAAATATTTTTAGACTGTTGAATCTACATGTGTCTAGAATTGGGCATTCTTTGGGTTGTCTCTTAACCCAGGTATTTACTAAGACCCTTTAAAGTATAAAACTAAGTTTTTAGGAGCTAGACAAGAATTTTGCAAATGGTAATAGAGAACTTTTTTCACTTTACCACACAGTTTGGTATTAAGTGAAACAGATTTAGTTTACAACAAAGTATAGTTTTAAGGTCAGATTTACTATGTTTCTAGTAGACTCCCATCTGTATCTTCATAACTAACAATTTAGAAGGATTCAGTTGCTATCCACTCTTTTTCCATAATTTTGCTATTACTTAACAAGCTTTCTGTGTCAATCTTCTAATTTTTCTTGGCTGAAACATCAACATGTTCATATGTCAACATTCCTGTATGGATCACCTGCTTCAGCATGGTGTTTTTATTTGGTAACCCATTTAATGGGGGAATGCTGTTTATTACTAATGGTAACTAATGAGAATTAGGGTGACTGGAAGGTAGCTAGCCTATTCCTCTGACACATGGTGTCATAACTTGTCTTTTGGAATGAGAAATCTTAAATATTTAGTCTTTTCTGTAGTTAATAGATGGGTTAGAAATAGCTAGGTGTATTGTTTATCTTTTTACACCATGTTTTCCTGTTTAATTGTTAAAATTTGACAAATACATGGTGCCACTTCTGTTCTTACAGGTGGAGCTACTTTTGGAGGTGAATTCCTCCTCTGTCTTCTTTCAGCCTCTCAGACTTAAGTATTTTGTGGTTTGGAAAATGCTTTTTGCTGAGTTGTGGTAGAAGCTAAAACTAAATAATTTTAAAGCATTGTGAAAGTGGTGGCAATAGCACTTTAATATGAAACTGTAGTTCCAGTTTAATGTTAGTAATTAAAAGCTTCTATGTTGTCATATTCTGCCTAACATGGCCAGCAGTTCCCTTGGTATTGCATGTTTTGTTCAGAATACATCAAAAACTTCTATCTTACGATAATTAAAATGGGCTGGGCAGTAGTGGCGTATGCCTGTAATCCCAGCAACTTGGGAGGCTGAGGCAGCAGGATCAGGAGTTCAAAGCCAGCCTCAGCAAAAGCAAGGCCCTAAGCAACTCAATGAGAGCCTGTCTCTAAATAAAATACAAAGTAGGGCTGGGAAATGTTGCTCAGTGGTAGAGTAACCCTGGGTTCAATCCCCAGGTCCCCCCCTCCCCCCGCAAAAAAAATCATAATAGACCCTGTCTCAAAATGAAATTTAAAGAAAATGGACGGGGGATGTAGCTTAGTGGTAGAGTATTTGCCTAGCATACATGAGGCCCTGGGTTCAATCCCCAATACTAGGGGGAGGGGAAAAAAAACCTTAATGGTTTTGGGTTTTTTTTAATGGTGAATGGACCTTTGTTTATTTGTTTGTTTGTTTACATACAGTGCTGGGAATCAAACCTGGTGCCTCACACATGCTAGGCAAGTGCTCTGTCACTGAGCTACAACCCCAGCCCTTTAATGGTTTTTTGATTGATGATAATGACATTGTAACAGTTTAACATTAAAACTTTTATGAGAAATAGGAAAAACATCTACTTTGTTCATAAAAGGAAATTCGCATTAAGTCTGGTCCTGTGTATGTAGAATATGACCTACCCTCAATGTCTTGATTCTTTTTATTACAGCAGAACTGCTGATAATTTCCAAGCTTGCCCCAAATTTACATATAGTACTCTATGCAGTTGTTTACATAAAGGTGTTTTCCTGCAGTTGAAGGACATTTTCTGCAAGAGAGAACAAAGTAATTGAGAGGAATAATAGAGCTGGACAAAATCTCAAAGTACCTGTTTCAGAAATACACAAGGTAATATTCCTTGTGCCCTAGTATATAGATGAATTTTTTGTTTAAAAATATATAAATTATCAGTACTGGGGGTGTGGCCCAGTGATAGAACACTCATTGGGTTCACAGTTTTTAATCTCCAATACCACACACACACACACACACACACACACACACAAACTTGCACATATATATATATATATATATATATATATTTATGTATGAGTAAATTAAATTTTCTGTTGATATTATTTGCCCTTAATTTCACAAACCAGAGTAGTCTAATCTGAATTTTACCTATTCACTGGTATAATCTAAAACATATTGACAAATGAGTACATAACTAAAAATTGCCTACTGAATTTAAAGCCTCCTTTCTTGAGTCATGCGCAATCACAATGATGTCTAGCAGAACTGGAGAGAAACACCTTTTTAGTACTTCTGTTTCTGTTTTCCATGTTTAATGTACTTTTGTCTTGTTGGATATTCAAGTTAAGCGCTTTAGCAGATATTGTGCCTTTATTATGTTTATGAAATATATTGTGCAGTTCTAGCAAATGAACATTGACCTAAAGTGAAGATATTTTTATTATGGATATTTATATTGATTTGGGTGGATAATAAACCATATCCATGCAATTGTTTTCATTCTTTTTAGCCATGGGTGCTTGAAATTTGAATGAGTACAAATGCATTTGTGTCACATCCTCAAAGTATACTAGTGTTTACAGTTTATTAAGAAAGAAAGGTTGAAGATGTAACACATATCATTAGTGCATTTTTTATTGACAGAACCCAGTGTTCTAGACTGTGAGACACCTCAGCAGATTCTTTCAGGAGAGTGAAAGCCAATATGCTTTCAGGAAGGAAATCCTCCTGTGGTGTTTCACAAATGCACACTGGGTGTGTCAGTTCCTGTCCACATGGTACTTCCATTGCAGCTCTGTTTGAAGTGATCTTGCCTTCTATTCAAAGGGGGAATCGCAGCAGGAAGCAGTGGAAAAGGAAGAGGAGCTAAGCGCAAACAGCAGGATGGAGGGACTACAGGGACCACCAAGAAGGCCCGGAGGTGGGGAGAACACTGCCCTACCCATCACTTTTTGAGTATTTGGTGCTGGCAGAGTCCATCATAGGGAGCCATATTTTTCCATTGTTCAAGTGTCTGAGGCTAAAAAACTTGTCCTCCCCCACTCTTTTTCTTAAGCGTTGATCACTTTGAAAGGTTAAATAACCCCAAACTAGGTATTCTGTTTTATGAACTTGTTAGAAAGGAAGGAAGCCCAGACAGCATCTTCTGGTGATAAGCTTGGGGAGTTGCATTGCATTATGGCTTCTGGAAGTGGGGAGCCATCCTTATCTAGCAGAATCAGATTTGGTTGAGCCATGGGGCACTGAGGCCTGACTCCCAGTAAGTGGCAGCCATGCAGGACTGTCCCAGATCACCAGGGAGTATGTGGCTCTGTGTGGGAGTGGTTCACCATCTGGTTATATGATAGTTTTCCCTGGGCAAATGACTCCCCTAACTCCACCCCATTCTATTCATCACAGAAGAAGCCCCTCCCAGTCTTGGCCCCCTTTACCTGTGTGACTATAAATAAAGGAGTGGTGGACTACTCCATCTTGTTAGAGGCCATCTGGTATGGTCCAATCTGTCACACTCCCTCTCATTTGAAAAGAGTATTGGCTCTTGTGTGTTTATTGATTAAATAAGTTTTTGGGTAATTGATTGATTTATAGCCAACATTGTCCCCCAGCAGTTAACCCTTTTCTCACTCACATGGGACATGGCCAAAACCCCCTCCATCTTGAGAAAGCTTAGATAGAGGAGAGGGAGTAAAACCAACTAAATGTTAACTCCTTAACTTTCTGCGCCTCTCCTCCCATGTCTTTTCCCTTCCCTTTATCTAACACTGAAGCAGTGAAATCCAGATCACTTGTTATGTAGACTGACAACAGATAATTAGTGCTCATAGTGCTAGATTCTGTTCATTAGGTTGTAATAATAAACCGAAGGAAATCTAAATCACCTAAATCACCGCCCCCTTCTCCCCTAATAATATGTACTGACCAGATTTTGTAAACAACAAATAGTTTATGCTTAAGAACCATCAGGAGTGGTCAATCCTTGGCAAATCATTTGCCATTCTCTATAGACTATAAGTAATGTGACCAAAACCACTTTGCAAAATAAAGTTAATCTATTTAATTTCCCTGGTTTGCCTCCAGAGGGCAGGATGGTCTGAGTTATGAAAAAAATTCATTTTGATGCATGTGTTCCAGCTGAAATCTAAAAAATCAGAGGCTTTTATTACTGAATAGAGCGCAGTTGAACTACAGCAGGTTTTACATTCTTTTTTTCTTTTTCTTTTTTGAGACAGTGTATAACTGTTGCCCAAGCTGGTGTGGAACTTTCAATCCTCGTACCTCAGCCTCATAAGTACCTGAGATTATAGGCATGTGACACCACATTTTATTTGTCCTTTCTGCAGTGACCCTTTGTTTTCTGCTCAGCGTCTTCCCCCTCATGGCTACCCTTTGGAACACCCCTTCAACAAAGATGGCTATCGGTATATTCTAGCTGAGCCTGATCCCCATGCTCCTGACCCTGAGAAACTTGAACTTGACTGCTGGGCAGGAAAACCTATTCCTGGAGATCTGTATAGAGCCTGCTTGTATGAACGAGTTTTGTTAGCCCTACATGATCGAGGTATGTAAGATATTAATGATCATATAGATTCAGGGCTGCTTTGAACTGATGTCATCAGCTTTGTCCAGTCTAGGATTAAATACACATCTCACTGTTAACTGAACTCAGTCGAATGTACAGGAAATAATTTCCATCTGTCTTTTTTTTTTTTTTTTTTTTTTAATTCTAGCCTTTTTTATACATCTTTTTTTTTTTTCAATTATTTTTAACTAATTTGAAACTTGAAAGTTGCAAAAAATGATAGAGAATTTCTCTCTCAAGTGTCTCCTAATGGTAACATACAGCCATCTCACAGTTAATCAAAACAGGAAATTAACATTGGTAAATACTACAGGTAGGTCTTCCCTAATCTGAGAACCCACAATGCTCTGAAATCTGGAACATTTTGATTGCCGGCATGACACTCAAAAAGTTTTGGATTTCAGATTTAGGAGTTTTGTATTAGGGATGCTTAACCAGATAAAGTCCATGCAAATATTCCAAAATCTGAAACACTTCTGGTCCCAGACATTTTAGATAATAAGGGACACTCAACTTGGTTTCACCAAATTAAAGACCTTAATTAAACTTCACCAATTTTCCACTAACATTTTTTACTTTTCATGACCATCATAATTTTTATTGGCATTCCATCAAGTGTTCCTCAATGATGGATTGTCTGATGTTTTCTCATGATTAGACTGAGATTATGCGGTTTGGGGAAGAATACCAGAAATTATTGCTATTCATTGCATTATCACATGGGATTCATGATGCTGATATGTCTTCTTATTGATTATATTGACCATGATGATTTACTTAAGATAGTTTTCACTACCTTCTCCACTGTAAACTTACTGACTTTCCTCTAATCATTAATAAATACCTTGGGGAAAATTTGAGACTGTGCAATTCTGTCTCTCCATAAAGTTCTGTTCACTAACTTAATACTCTTTCATGGATCTTTTTTGCAATAATTATTTCTGTGATATTTGCCATATGATTTTCTGTTTCTTCTTTCCCTTCATTTATTTAATTGATTATATCAGCATGTACTCAGATATAATTATTGTGTAGGTTATAATCCAATAGTTTGTGATTATTTTGTTGTTTCAGTCATTCCAGCTTTGCCTTTTTTTAGTTTCTACAAGTTGGTTCTTATGTTCTTTTTAATAACAGGGATTGAACCCAGTGGTGCTTAACCAGTAAGCCACATCCCCAGCCCTTTTTTATATCTTATTTAGAGACAGTCTTACTGAGTTGCTTTAGGACCTCACTAAATTGCTGAGGCTGGCTTTGAACTCATGATCCTCCTGCCTTAGGCTCCTGAGCTTCTGAGATTATAGGCATAAACCACCAAACCCAGCCTCTTGTGTTCTTTTGATAAGTGTGGTTTTTTGTTTTTAAGTACTTACTTACTTTCTAGCATTATAATATTTTTCTGGCTGATCTGTGTTTTCCATTTCCAGGCCTAGTAACCACTATTTCTTCATGGAGCCCTGATTTCTTTAATTGGAAAATGACATTTACAAATTAAGATCTAGGTGTTAGCTTTTGTCTTCATCTATTTTATGCTGCTATAACAAATACCTGAGTATGTTCACTATTATTGGGTGTTGATGTTTCTAGATACCCCCAGTATCACAGGTGGGAAACGTGCATGTATACTTAGCTGCACGTAAACAAATGACTGTACTGAATTTATATTGATGCCTGGAACTCCAGTCAAACAACTGAGAAGGGTCATCCCAACCTTGTCCCTTCATTTATTGGTAACTTATTTGTCTACAACATATTTACTTATTTCTCATTTTTACTAGGCATAAGAAGTAGTTTCTGAAAATACAGGATTAAACAGGAACATCTTGTGATGTCGGAAAGTAAGGAAATACTTAAAAAAAAAAAAAAAAAAAAAATCTGGCCTGATGTGCTGGTACATACCTGTAAACCAGCTACTAGGAAGGGTAAGGCAGGAGGACCCAAAGTTCAAGACCAGCCTGGGCAACTCAACAAAACCCTTTATCAAAATAAAATTTTAAAAAGGTCTGAGATTAGCTCTGAGATAGAGTGTTTGTCTCGCATGCCTGAGGCCTTGACTTCAATCCCTAGTAATGCAAAAATAAGACAAGGGGCTGGGGATATAGTTCAGTTGGTAGAGGGCTTGCCTCACATGCACAGAACCCTGGGTTCAATCCCCAGCATCACAAAAAAAAAAAAAAAAGAAGAGAGAGAGAGAGAGAAAGAGAGACAGAGGAAGAAAGGAAGAAGGTTGTATTGATTTGCTTTCCCACCAGCTATGTTAAGAGACTTTATTGCCTTATGAACTATTTTTTTTCTTTTTCTTTGCAGTATCAGAGATTGAACTCAGGTGCACTTTACCACTGAGGTGCATTCCTAGCCCTTTCTTTTTTTTTTTTTTTTTTTTTTTTTTTTGTGTGTGTGTGTGTGTGTGTGTGTGTGTGGTACTAGGGATTGAACCCAGGGCCTTGTGCATGTGAGGCAAGCACTCTACCAACTGAGCTACATCCCCAGCCCTTCCTAGCCCTTTTTAATTTTACTTATTTATTTATTTATTTATTTTTGGTACTAGGGATTGAATCCAGGGGCACTTTACCACTGAGCTACATCCCCAGTCCTTTTAATTTTTATTTTGAGACAAGGTTTTACAAAGTTGCTGAGGGCCTTGCTAAGTTGCTGGATCTGGCCTTGAACTTTCTATCCTTCTGCCTCAGCTTCCAGAGTAGCTCAAAATGCAGACATACACCATCACAATTGACTTCTGCTATTTTTAAAATATCTGAAATTGTTTTAAGATTAAAAAGTTATATATATATATATTTATGTGTGTATATATATATATTTATGTATATATATATATTTTTTTTTTTTTTTTTTTTTTTTTTTTTGCTAGTCAAGCACTCTGCCACATCCAGTCGTAAAAGGCTAAATCTTTCTGGGTGTGGTGGTACACACCTGTAATCTTAATGTGTCAGGAGGTTGAGGCAGGAAGATCACAAGTTCGAGACCAATCTCAGCAACTTAGCAAGACCTTGTCTCAAAATCAAAAATAAAAAGGGCTGGGGGTGTGGCTCAGTGGTAAAGCATTCCATGGTTCAATCCTTAGTATGAAAAAAAAGGTTTAATCTTTTAAAGGATGATTTCTTCAAATCGGAATCCAAACATATTACAACAAACATATTGGTTTGTTATATTTTAGGGGATATGAAGTACAATTAATTTTAACCTGTTATCTTAAATATAATTATATTTAATAAAAACTAGGATCTAGAGCATTTTCGAAGCATGCACAAGGCACAAACAAAATAAAATAAAATAAAAACTAACCAAGGGCTAGGGATATGGCTCAGCAGTAGAGCACTTGACTAGCATGCAAGAGGTTCTGGGTTTGATCCCCAGCCCTGCACAAAAAAAAAGAAGAGAAAAGAAAAAGACAGCCTAACTCTTTCTTTCTTTTTCTTCCTCTCTCCTTTATCTGGATCTTGTGTTGAGACTTTAGACTCCTGAACTAACATTTCGAACACCTGATCTGTTATTTCTGACTTGTATTGTCTTAACTTGAGGTAAGAGGCTGTTTCAAAATTCCTCAAATAAATTGTAGGCTTCTGTTTTAATGTTCATCACTGCAGCTCCCCAGTTAAAAATCTCTGATGACCGACTGACTGTGGTTGGAGAGAAGGGCTACTCCATGGTGCGGGCCTCTCATGGAGTGCGGAAAGGTGCCTGGTACTTTGAAATCACTGTGGATGAGATGCCACCAGACACTGCTGCCAGACTGGGTTGGTCCCAGCCTCTAGGTAAGCTGGGGCCATGTGGTGGACATCACAGCAGGTAGACAAGTTTAGACCCATCTGGCTTAGATTCAAGACTGCTGTGCTTATCAGATTATGGGCATAAAATTCAGTTCCTGAAAGGTTAGCTGATTTGCAAGTTCTAGAATACTTTACTTATGAGAAATAGTTTGTAAGCAATTTACAAAATTGACAATATAAAATAAAAAGAAGTCGAATCTTTTTTCCTTTTTGCAAACCAGGGTTCACTTGTAGTACTCTGATTTCCTATATACCTTTTTATTGAGCCAGGTAACCTTCAAGCTCCCTTGGGTTATGATAAATTTAGCTATTCTTGGAGAAGCAAAAAAGGAACCAAATTCCACCAGTCTATTGGAAAACACTACTCTTCTGGCTATGGACAGGGGGATGTCCTGGGATTTTATATTAATCTTCCTGAAGACACAGAGACAGCCAAGTCACTGCCTGATACTTACAAAGATAAGGTGAGTTTGCCCTCCTACAGTAGATTCCTGGCTTTGAAGATCTGTGTCAGTGACACCTATAGGTATGGCCTGTGTGTTTTCTTGTGACTAACCACATTTGTGTTTTTCTTCCACATTTTATTATGAACTTTTTCAAACATAATAACAAAATTGAAAGAATTTAGAAGTCAGTGCCTGAATACTCATCACCTACATTCTATCAGTTAAGATGTTACCAGTTAAGATGTATCTATTCATTCTTCCACCCATCTGTCCATTCATATTTTTTTAATGTACTACAGAGAAAATTGCAAACATCAGTACACTTCCCCCTCAGTACTTCAGGATGCATATTATTAGCTATATATAAAATTGATATGAAATGAAATACATAATTTTATAATGAACTTTCATTGAGTTTTGATTCTGGCTAAATTCCTACCAAGATTTAAACTCTTAGCTGAGTGTGGTGGTATACCCAGCAACTTAGGAGGTTAAGGCAGGAAGATTGTAAGTTTGAGGCCAGCTTGGGCATCTTGGGAAGACCCTCTCTCAAGAGTAAAATGAACTGGGGATGTAGGTCAATGGTAGAGCATCCCTGGGTTCACTTTTCAGTACCTGAAAAACAAGCCAGGTGTGGTAGCACATGCCTGTAATCACAGCAACTCAGAAGACTGAGGCAGGAGGATCCCAAGTATGAGGCTAGCCTCAGCAACTTAGCGAGGCCCTGTTTCAAAATGAAAAATAAAAAGGGCTGTGATGTCACTCAAGGGTAAAGCACCACTGGGTTCAATCCCCAGAACCAAAAAACAAACAAAAAAGATGTATATCCTTAACAGCACTCCTGGAAGTTTTCTGTTGTTCTTTCTAGTTAGTTCCCATCCCCAACCCCATAGAGCCAATGTTTTAATTTTTTTTCCATCATAATTTAGTTTTTGCCTATTGAATTTGTGTAAATGCAGTCATGCAGTATGTTCTTTATTGTATCCAGCTTTTATTATTCAGCATAATGCTTTTGTGTTTTGTTCATGTTTTTGTATTTATCTGTAGTTCCTTTTTTCTTCAAGATAGTATTCTATTTGTACCACAGTGTTTATCCATTTTTATATTAATGGACACTTGGGCTATTTAAGTTGCGGCTATTATGAATAAGGATGCTATGAACGTTTTTTACAGGTATTTTTGTAAACATACTCTCATTTTTGTGGAGCTATTAGTATATACAGAATTCCTTGGTACTTACGTATTTAGTTTTATATGAAATTTGCCACCAACAGTGTATGAGAATTTTAGGTGGTGACACTTACTATTATCTGTCATCTTAATTTTAGCTACTTCGTTGATGGATATATATCTTCTTATGTCTTAAATTCTATTAGTCATTGAAGACTAATGATATTTAGCATTTTTGTTTTGCTTATTGGCCATTAATCTTTCATGAAGTTTCTGTTCAAATATTTTGCCTATTTTTTAATTGGTTTATCTAGTCATTTTTTTGCAGTTGTTTGTCAGATTTTTTTGTTGGTATGTTTGTTTGTTTTGTAATACTGGGGGATTAAACCCAGTAGTGGTTTATAGCTGAGTTATGTCTCCGGCCCTTTAAGACAGGATCTCACTAAGTTGCTGAGGCTGGCCCCAAACTTGTTATCCTCTTGCCTCGGCCTTCTAAGTAGCTAGGATTACAGGCACACCCTACCATGCCTGGCTAGATATGATGTTTTCAAATAAATTTTTTCCTAGTCTGTGACTTGTGTCTTCCATTTTCATACTGGCATCTGAAGTTTTCATGTTTACGTAGACTAATTTCTCAAAATTTTCCCTTATTGTTATATTTCTTTCTGTGACCTGTGAATCTTTGAGTATCATCAAGTCATGAAAATATTATCCCATATTTCCTTTGAAAACATTATGCTTTTAAGTTTAGGTCACCAATCTACCTTGAGTTCATTTTTATGTATAATATGAAAGTCAAGGTTATTTCTTTCCCCCAGTAGGAATATTCAATTATTCCAGCACCATTTGTTAATCTCTTTTCTTTCTCCACTGAATTTCTTTGGTGTTTTTAGTGGTAATTAAGTAACTGTATAGGTAGAGATTTATTTCTGGACTCTGTATTCCAGCAATCTATTTATTGTATTTTATGCTGGTACTATATAGTGTCCAAATTATTTTGGCTTTAGAGTAAGTCTTTAAATTGGGTAGTAGGTGTCTTCTAAGTTTGTTCTGAAAATGAACAGCCTAAGATCTTATTTTATTAACTGCATTACATCATTGCCTCTCATCTCATGTCTTATTATCTGGAATCCTGGAAGGTATATTCCCACACTAATGCCTGGTCTGTAGTTAATAATCTCAGTGTATACTATAGGAATCTTTAAAATTATTTACTTTTTCGTTTATATTGTGAATGTTTGTTTTTAATGTGACTAAGTAATTTGTAATATGTCTGTGCAACAGAGTACTATAGATCCGTTTAAAAGCAGCATATGTTCTGAGGGAAAAATGCTCTCTGGTGTATATTATTGAGTGAAAACCTCAAGAAGCAAAACAAAATTTGCAGTATTGTTACCATGTGAGACTTGTTTCTTTATGTGTTTATCTGGTGTATATTTTTGGTGTGTGTGTTTTAATTTTGAAGATACTCATATATGCTTTAGATTCTCTGAAAGAATACCAGGACACTGGAACAGTGATTTTTTTTGCAAGGGAAACTAGAATAAGGCATGGAGAGAGGGAGGGAGGAAGGGAGATACTTTTCATTTTATATGTTTATATAGCTTTTTTTTTTTTTTTAATTATTTTTTGGTACTGGGGATTAAACCCAGGGGCACTCTACTACTGAGCTATATTCCCCAGTCCTTTTTATTTTTTATTTTGAGACAGGACCTTGCTAAGTTGTTGAGGCTGGCCTTGAACTTGTAATCATCCTCCCTCAGCCTCCTGAGTCGCTGGGATTCAGGTGTGCGCCACCACATTCAGCTAGTTTGTGAAGTCTTTTTATCATACTTAATACATGTATGTGCTAAGAAGTCATTGAATAGATAAATGAATAATGTCATATATTTGGGAATGAATGAATAACTCAGCTCTTGGAAAGAGGCAACCCAGAGGCCATCTGTGGGAGAAACAGGAAACTAGGGGCAAGAAAATGGTTCTTAAAATATTATAGAATAAGGAGTTTTAGGCTTTTTAAAATTGTTGTTTCATTTACTGAGATAGTTGGGGGAAAACAGTATAAATTAATTAAGCCTTTTTTTTTTTTTTTTTTTTTTTTTTTTTTTTGGCAGTGCTGGGGATTGAACCCCCAGGGCCTTGTGTATGCGAGGCAGGCACTCTACCAACTGAGCTATATCCCCAGCTAATTTAGCCTCTTTTATGGACATTTTTGTGTACTGAAAAATGTGTACTTAGATGTATTTCTTCATGAATTTTCTTAGTGGCCTCTTGAACATGTTTAATAAAAATGGCTGGCTGGTATTTTTTTAAAGAAACTCATAGTACTTCAAGATCTGACAGAATTCAATGGCAAGGGGCTGGGGTTGTGGCTCACTGGTAATGCACTCACCTGGCATATGTGAGGCACTGGGTTCAATTCTCAGCACCAAATAAAAATAAATTTAAAGGCATTGTGTCCATCTACAACTAAAAAATATTTTTAAAAAAATTCAATTGCAAATGTTTCTAATTTCTGTTGTAGAGCACAAGGACTTGGTGCTATTTGTGTGAGTCTGACTTTATTTTCTCCATGATGATACATCTCTTGCTTCAATGTGCCTTTTTTTTTTTCTTGGTTTTCAAGGCTTTGATAAAGTTCAAAAGTTATTTGTATTTTGAGGAAAAAGACTTTGTGGATAAAGCAGAGAAAAGCCTAAAGCAGACTCCACATAGTGAGGTGAGTCATGGTCATTAAAACATCAGATTATAAGACCTTGAAGATTGTGACCTGATAAAAATGAGAAGATGAGGCCCAAAGGAGAATACAGGGATTTTCAGGTAACATAGCGAGGCAGCAGCAGAGCAATAGCCCAGTCCTGCCTACTGACTTTGTACTCTTACTGTAGTACCATGGTGTAGCTATTAGAGGGATGATAATGTTCTGTCAGGAACACTCTGTTGATAAAAGAGAGGCATGATAAGGAAACACAGGAGATTAAGGAAGCAAGTGAGATGTCCTTATTCTTTATCAGATGGAGAGGGATGTGCAGAGGAACATAGACTGGGGGGGAGGAGACCTCCCTGTGGGTCACAAAGACACCAGAGGCTAATGACTTTCTCTGTGCTCTAGAACTCTCTCTGCCCCCGCTTCTTAGGTAACAGGTTGGAGGCATAACTATTCACAGTCCTAGCACAATCAAGTAAGGTGTAGCACATCTGGGCCAGCCTCCTGGGTCCAAAATCAAAAGAGTAAGGGGAATAGGGGGAAGACAGTTCTGGCCTGCAAACATTTTTCTCTAAAAAATTCTGTGAAGTCACCTGGGAGAGTAGTAGAAAGGAGTATAGGAGAAATGAAGAAACTAGAGTTCTAGTTACTTTTAGTGGGGGCAATATATATACACACATACACAAATACACACACACAATGGAAACTAATAGATCTAAGGACAACAGATACAGCCAGTGGTTAAGAGAGAGTATTCAAGATAATTGCATGAGAGAAAGGAGAAGGAAAATTAGTATTTGGAGACTATGACAAGATTCTAAGAGAACTTCAAAGTTAAAAAAAAAAGGTACTTTGAGACATTTCAGAGAAATAACTGCTTACGTGGAAGTCAGCTTACTTATAGGCACAATATAATGAAAATAGAAAGTGCAACTGTTTGGTATATGTAGCATAGAAAATCAGAAAAATAAGAAAACTGAAGTCCATTGAATTGTAGCACATGTTTATATTGAGTTTTACTTTGAAAAATCTAAGATATCATATAAAATATTGTTATTACACAAGCTATATATTATTCTTGGAATACATTATTGGTAGTCTGGTAGCAGAACTTTTCAAGTATTCTCCAAATGAGTTCTTTTTGTTCTTTTTAAAATTCTAAAGTAAAACTATGATTCTTGTTTCAGATAATATTTTATAAAAATGGTGTCAATCAAGGTGTGGCTTACAGAGATATTTTTGAGGGAGTTTACTTTCCAGCCATCTCACTGTACAAGAGCTGCACGGTATGTGTTATAAGTTCATCCTGTGAACAGAATTTGAGGGAAGTATTTCGAATGGGTTGTGATGGTAGAGCCATTGATCTGGATGCAGCGGAACACACCTGTAATCCCAGCAACTCAGGAGGCTGAGGCAGGAGGTTCCCAAGTTCAAGGCCAGCCCCAGCAACTTAGTAAGATCCTAAACAATTTAAGAAGACCCGGGCTGGGGAGATAGCTCAGCTGGTAGAGTGCTTGACTTGCAAGCACAGGCCCTGAGTTCGATCCCCAGTACTGCAAAAAAAAAAAGAAGAAGAAGAAGACCCTGTCTCAGAATGAAAATAAAAAGGTCTGGGGATGTAGCTCATTGGTAGAGTGCTTCCCTGGCATGTGTGAGGCCCTAGTTTCCATCCCCAGCACCAAAATGCAAAAATCATAAACCTGTTTGTTCCAAAAACACTTGGAGTTTTAGGAGGTATTTTCTTGAGTAGATAAAAATCATGCAATTAGTGTATACTTTACTTTTCCTTTGAATGCACTGTGTGATATCCTTTTTCATTGTAAAGAAGGCAAGTTGCCAGGCATAGTGATCTGTAATCCCAACAACTCAGGAGGCTGAGGCAGGATGATGGATTGCAAGTTCAAAGTGAGCCGATCCTCAGCACCACATAAAAATAAATACATAAATAGTTATTTTGTCATCTACAACTAAAAAAAATTTTAAAAAGGATTGCAAGTTCAAAGCAAGTCTCAGCAACTTAGTGAGACCCTGTCTCTTAAACAAAAATGTTAAAAGGGCTGGGGATGTGGCTCACGGGTAGAGCACCCCAGGGTTAAAACCCCAGGACCCAAAAAACAAAAACAAAAATAAAAATAAAAAACAGAATATATACAGGCATAAATTAATTAAGTTTATTAGTAGCTATACCCTGTTTGTTTGTTTTTTTTAATATGATCCAGCATGAAGCTCCTGTTTGTTTTTTAAAAAAGTTAATATGTGGAAATTTCCATGTTTTTGTTTGTGGGTGGCTACCCTTAAAGAAGATAAAAAAAAAAAAAATAAAGAAATCGTTAGGTTTTGTTTGTTTGTTACTAGAGATTGAATCCAGGGATGATTTACCCCTGAGCTGCATCCCTTGCCCTTTTCATTTTTCATTTTGAGACAGGATCTTGCCAAGTTGCTAAGAGTCTGAGTTGCTCAGGCTTGCCTTGAATTTACAATCTTCCTGCCTCAGCCTTCCAAATCATTGAAATTATAGGTATGTGCGGCCCCCACTTGGCATGCAGTCTTTAGCTTTTGGTTTTAAAGAGAAAATACCGGGGTGGGAATATAGCTCAGTTGGTAGAGTGCTGCCTTCCAAGCACAGGACCCTGGGTTCAATCCCCAGCACTGCAAAAAAAAAAAAATAAAAGAAAGAAAAAGTACAGATCTATTTATTTATTATTTATTTATGCTACTTGTGATTGAACCCAGAGATGCTTTGCCACTGAACTATATCCCCAGCCCTTTATATATTTTTATTTTGAGACAGGGTCTCACTAAGTTACCAAGGCTGGTCTCTAACTTACGATCCTCCTGCCTCATCCTCCCAGTGTCTGGGATTATGTGTGTACCCTGCACCCAGCTATTTTCACCTAGTTTTTGAAGTAATTAAGGTATTGATAACTTTTAGCAATATTAATGTATCTTATTTATTCCATTAATACCCTGAGTATATACATTTGAAGTGAAAATTTTGCCATGTCAAATTAACTTTCCAATATTTCATTCACATTTTCCATGCCTGATTGAACTGAATTCACCCCAGGTTTCCATTAACTTTGGACCATGCTTCAAGTATCCTCCAAAGGATCTCACTTACCACCCTGTAAGTAACAGTAAATGTCTGCCTGCATTCTCGGCATTTTTATTTCTTTCTGTGGCTCTTCTAATCACCCTGTTTCTTATTTATCCTGCAGATGAGTGACATGGGCTGGGGTGCTGTGGTAGAACACACACTGGCTGATGTGTTGTATCATGTGGAGACAGAAGTAGATGGGAGGCGCAGCCCCCCCTGGGAACCCTGACCATTCCTCTTTCTTTTCAGACCTGGACTTTCTGGCAAATAAGACCAGGGTTTTTATTTTTGTTTTTTAACTGTCAGATTTTCTCCCAAAGATGCTACAGAACACAGCCTCTATTTTCCTCAAGGTAAAAGGCTGAGTAGACTATGGGAGACCCCTATCCTTCAATATTCCCTGCCCATTTCCAGTTACTGTTCTTCTTTTGTGTGCCATAAAGCAACAACTCCTGACCCCAGGATCCCACAAGCTCCCTGTGAAACTGGTGCTCTTCCACATCCCTGCCAGCTGAGACTTCCTACCTTACTGTATTTTCTAAGGAGAGAATAATCTTGTCCAAGTAACTAACATATTTAAGACATTTCCTCCTGTGGACATTGATTCCATCCCACCTGATTTCCATGGAGACGCTGAGCCTGTTCATGAGAATAACTTAAATCAGTGGTTATACATTCCAAACCAATCTAAAAGCTATTTCCTTTTGGTGTAGGTTTGGTTATTAATTTTGAAATACATTTTTCTCAGTACTGGGATCTCTGAAACTCCTGGGTCTCTAGAACTATAATACTGAAATAAACTTAACTGCAGCTTTAACACAATTAGAACTATTCCCCAATAAATCTTGTTTCCAGGTTTGTGAGGTATTTGGCTTCCCTTCAAGTTGAGTTCCTATCATTGACAATATCAGAAATGTGGGCAGTATGAGGAAGGGGAGCCAGCACTGAAAGGAAGAGTTAGGTGTCTGATTTATATCTCAACCCCTCTTGTATTGCTCCCATTCTCACCAGCCAAATCAAGCTTCCCCTTTATCCTATAAAATTATAATCTTGACGTGAACAAGTGTTTATAAGGTCTCTAGTTCCCCCTCCAGCTCTTTGTATATTTTTTTTAATTTTTTGGGTACTGGGGATTGAACTCAGGGGCACTCAGCCAGTGAGCCATATCCCCAGCCCTAATTTTGTATTTTATTTAGAGACAGGGTCTCACTGAGTTGCTTAGTGCCTTGCTGTTGCTGAGGCTGTCTTTGAACTTGTGATCCTCCTGCCTCAGCCTCCTGAGCTGCTGGGATTACAGATGTGCTCCACCATGCCCTGCCAGCTCTTTTGAACATGGTGTTTGATATGTGCTGGTTTTTTCCTGCCTTATCTTCCTTCCTAAAAAAGTACAGTTTTTAAACTCCTAAAAGCTAGAAAGTAAAAATGAGTCTTTCTTTGGGATCCCTTTATTTTTTTACTTTTTTTTTTTTTTTTTTGGTGGTACTGCCTTTGGAATGCAGGGGCACTACTTTACCACTGAGTTACATCCCTAGCCTTTTATATTTTTTATTTTGTGACAGTCTGAACTGCTGAGGCTTACCTTTAAGTTTTGATCCTCCTATCTCAGCCTCTTGAGTAGCTGGGATTACTGACATGCACCACCACAACTGGCCCTGTCTTTTTAAACATCAGTGTTGTGGCAAATGTAGTCCTCAGGATTTCCCAAAGGTCGCTGCATGTGACTTTCCACCTAGATTAACAGAGCTGTTCGCTAAGATATAGGTTGTATGTTGCCACACCATCACCATGTATCATGCCTGTTGCTTTTCTGAATATCTTTTTATTTCCCTGTTCAAGAAATTCCCCAAGTTGCCAGGTACAACGATACGTGCCTGTGATCCCAGAAACTCCGGAGGCTGAGGCAGGAGGATGGTAAGTTCAAAGCCAGGCTCAGCAAATTAACAAGGCCCTAAGCAACTTAGACCCTGTCTCAAGATAAAAAGTAAAAAGGTCTGGGGATGTGGTTCAATGGCTAAGTGCCCCTGGATTCAATCCCAGAGATACCAAAAAAGAAAGAAAGGGGGGGGGCGGAGAAATTCCCTAAGTTTCAAGTGAATATTGATATATTGATATCTTTTTTTTAACCTTTTTTTTAATTAAAATTTTTTATTTTTACAGACTGCATTTTGATTCATTGTACACAAATGGGGTATAACTTTTCATTTCTGTGGTTGTACACAATGTAGATTCATACCATTCATGTAATCATATATATACATAGGATAATACTGTTTCATTCTACTGTCTTTCCATCCCCCACCCCCTGATATATTGGTACCTTAACACAGTGGCATTGACCTAAGATATTTGTCTCTTAATGAATCACCCAGATTCCTTGTTTTGTCCATTTTGTATCTTAATAGGAAACTTAACACAAAGTTAATATGGTTATAGACTGGGGTCTCAGCCTATCAGATTCTATCAGTTTGGTCTTAAAAAGGACAGACCTGGTTATAAAGCTTTTAGGTAATCAGTTTGAAGTACTTCAAAAAAATGAGAGTGATATTATTTAGAGGAAGCTAAAGGTAAAGTCTTTGTAATATAAATTACCATATATAAGTTGTACACCTACTCTCAAGGTTAGGTTTTTGTATATTTGACTTTCATAAATTGGAGATTATAGAAATAGTGAATTTCTTACTAATACTTCATATTCAAAAGAGTTGTGGTGTGTGTATGCATGCACATGAGTTCATTTGAAGGCTTCAATGAATACTTACCTATTTTGTATCAAACAGTTTGCAATCATATCAGTGACAACTTGTTTTATTTAAATGTAAAATTAAGTGGGAAAATATTTCCCTAGACATCACAAAGAAACATTTACATTGTTTGATGGAGCAAATTATAATCCAGTTTAAAACCATGATATTTGTTGAAAGCTCATTTCTTTACTGTCTGCCTGTTCTCTTGAAACCAGTGCCCATATTGCTTCACCATATCTTTAAGCAAGTAACTGTTTCCTCTTGAGTGGTGGTGAGAGATTCTGTTGTAGAAGTACTGCTTTACAACTGTCCTCCCTCACTGAAGCTCCTGGATAAATAGCAATTTCATCTATGCCAAAAATGGACTAAGAAACAATCAAAATAAATTATAATAAATATCTATCAGTTGTTAAATTTTAATACCTCAATAAATACTAGTGTTCCCACTGCTGCTACTTTGTTTAATAAATAAAGTAAATCTCTTGTTTCCAGATGGTGAAAGTCATCCATGCTATTAAATCTAGAATGGAAAGCTTCAGGTAGTAATGGTTGGGTTTTTTCATTCTATTTGTATGTAGCAAAATAGTCCTATTTCAGTTTATATTTTTAAAATATAATTTCTCTACATCCCGGAACAGAGAATTTTCTATCACCATGTTACCCCTTCTTCCATGAAAATTAAATCTTTATGAAAGATTCTGGTAACAATCAAAATAATTGAATGATGTAAATCTCCTGTTTAGTTTAAAGTCTTCGTCCTGGACTCTTCTAATATGAAGTTGCAATCTACTAGATTAGACTTTTTTATAGAATGGAACTTTAAAACAAGTACAGACTGAAGTTTTCATGTTAGTTGTGGTTCTTTATTCTGACTGGTACATATGGAATAAGTAGGGAAACCAGTCTCATTACTAGTTTTATATTTTTCCATTGAGCAAACTGGGAATATACTTCTGGAAGGTACTTTCTGTGGTAAGTTGCTTATTCTTTGGTGTAGCATTGTGCCTTGGTGGAGGAGCAAAAGGTTGCTGGAGCCCCTTGTGTAGGACTCTGCACACACCCCTGCAGGGAATGCAGTTCTTGAGTCCATAAAACCAGTCCCTAATTTAACATCCCCACATCCATACCAGCCAGTAGGATTCAAAGATGTTTTTAGGTGGGTATGTAAGGGCCCACGTATCTTAGGAACCTTCTTTTCACAGCTAATCAGTGAATCAGAGTTAGAAGTTTCTTTATCTAAGAGACTCATCTGTTTTCTAAAACTTTCTTTTTTCTTTTACTTTTTTTTTTTTTTTTTTTTTTTTTTTTGGTGGAGGTCCTGGGCATTGAACCCATGGGCTCTCAACCACTGAGCTACATCCCCAATCCTTTTATTTCTTATTTTCTTATTTTGAGACAAGGTCTCACTAAATTGCAGAGACTGGCTCAACCTTGAGATCCTCCTGCCTCAGCTTTCCGAGTCCCTTGGATTACAGACAAGTGCCACTGTGCCTGGCTGTTTTCTAAAACTTTTACCAGTCTGAGACTTAGTGTCATACTCGTAACACATAACACTTCCACCCCCTCTCTTGTTAAGATGAAGATCTTAAACAGACTTGCAGGCTTCCAGCAGGAATTTTCCTAAGGTGCGTGCAAGCCAAGGCAGCAAGGCATATTGGAACTGCAGGCTGGTGTTTAACGCTGGGCTTCTGAGACAGGGTTGGACTCCAGTCGCTTGCGCAGGTGATAGGCAAAATCCATCTGGGTCTGTGATAAGACTTGGTTGATGATAGTCTTTGGCAGCCACCCCTGGAAAAGAAGATAGGAGAATTTGATCACCTTGTGAGTGGTGTGCTATTCCAGATATCTTGCACTCTGTCATACACATGGGCTGCCTGTAACTTCCATCTTCCAACTGGGTCCATAGGTGCAACCTTGAAAATTGACCAGGGTCAGAGGATGAACTGCTTTGCTGCCCTGTTGTCATCACAGTGTCAGAAGCACAGGATTTGCTGTCAAGACAGATATTAAGCCCTGTCTTCCCAGCTGTTCAAACTTGAGCAATTTACATCACCTTTCTCACACTTTAGATCTTTGGGCCTAAGTTCCTTCTTTTTATTTATTTATTTTTTTAATTTTTACTTATGGTACTGGGGATTTTACCCAGGAGTGCTTACCACTGAGCCCTTTTAATTTTATTTTGAGACAGGGTCTTACTAAGTTGCATAGTCTCACTAAGTTGCTGAGGCTGGTCTTGAACTTGCAAACCTTTTACCTCAGCCTCCTGAGTTGCGGGGATTACAGGTGTGTGTCACTGTGCCCTGCCTAAGAGTCCTTCTCTCTAAAATGGTGGTACTATACAACTGAAATTTGTAAGAGGCAGCCATTGCATATTTTTGAGATGGTAGGATAGCAATTAGGCCATCACTCAAGTGCCTCCCTGAGCAACTGTACTATCAAGATGGAAGGGGATTCTTTGTTATATATGAGAGTGAGAGGAGCTCATTTTCCTCAGTGCTCCTATCCCCTGAGTCAACTCCCATACTCCTCACCTTGAGGTCTACACTGAGCAGCCAGGTAAGTTTGGTCTTGGAGGGACTTCCAGCCAGAGGACGAAGTACCATGCAAGTGGGACCTTGTTCAGCTCTGGTAAATGAAGAGAAGTCAGCCAGGAAGATGGATCAGAGTTCTTATGCCAACTACACTAGCCCCATTTCTAAAGTTCCTTGTCTTTTTTCTAATTCTCAGCAAGAAGTACCCTTCACCAAGGGAACAGTCTTAACAGTTGACATGGTTACTAACTTGTAAGGACAAATTGCTGGTTGTAGCTGAAGCAGAACCTGGAGGCCTGATATTGTGCCCTTTGGTTGCTAGACTGCAGGGAGGTCAAGGAAAGGAGCCAGGGTGGTGGCTGTGGTGTTCTAAGGGGTGTGAATTATGTCAATATTTTAACCTCCAGTACCTATGTACCTGAGAATATCAGCTGAGAATATCTACCCCTTGCTTTGGAAAATTATTAAGGTTCAGAGATTGGGAGGATCAGAACAAACTGGTTGACTGTTGAAGTAGGGCCAGTCTTGTCTTTCTCCCTTTCTTTGAGAATCTTGTAAAAGGAAGTTGAGGTTGGGGGCCAAGGATTAGTTTCTTGGAACTGTGGGGATTTGGACCATCACACACTAGGGTGCATACCCACGGGCCTGTGTGTATTTCCCAGCCCTGGGGGAATGCAGGGTCTTGTGCATGCCAGGCAAGCACTCTACCACTAAGCTACATCCCCAGCCTGAGGAAGGGATTTTGAGGCTAGAGTTACCTGATAACACCTTTCTGCTCAGGCATCTCCCCAAAGTGTGTGGCTATGCCAGCCAGCACACAGGTGGAACCTCTGCGTTTGGCACAGCGCACATTCACAAAGTCACGGGGCCCCACAAGGTTTCCTGCTGCTTCTGCTGCCAACTCATGGGTGATGACTGTATCTTTTCCAATCTTCTGCAAGACCTACCAATCCATAAGGGAACCAGAATCATTAATTAGCTAGAGCCGAGGCAAAGCACCACCCACAGTTTGGGGGTCCCTTCTTTAGTCCACTTTTCAGAGTAGGCCCTATTCAGTCCCTGCCACCCACACCTGGGTTTCCCTCACCTTGATCTCCTTGACGTTTGGGTTCCACTCTCCCATTGCCTCCATGCGTTCCACAAGCTCTTCATAGAGCCTCTCCATGGGTTGGGCCACCACTACCTCCAGCCGGAATACCTTACCTACATCTGGAACCACCTTACTCAACACTTTGTCTCCATTTGCCTGCCAGAGAAAGGAGGCAGAGGGTAGAGGCTAGGTCGAAGATAATATCAGGCAAGGTAGGAAGCGGGTCAGCAAAAGGAAGTCCAAGCTGAGCACAAGGATACCTGGCCAGGATAAAGAAATAATCACTGGTTCCACTCAACAAAGCACACAACTGCTGAGGACTGGAAGAGGTAGCCTGCCTGCCTGCCTGCCTGTGCCCAACCTTTTTTTGCCACTGGGAATTGAGCCCAGCGACTGTACCACTGAGCTACACCCACTTCCCTTTATTATTTTGAGACAGGATCTTGTTAAGTTTCTGAGGCTGGCCTCAAACTTGTGATCCTCCTGCCTTAGCTTCCTGAGTTGCTGGAAATACAGGAGTGCACCACAGTGACTGGTTGACCTTTTTTTTTTTTTTTTTTTAATTTGGGTGAATGTTGTCTAGGTCCAATGGAAAAGACCCAAATTTGACTCAAGAAGCTCAAAGATCCTGAAAGAAACCTGGAAGTGGGAAAAGTCTATGACCAGCTATATGTATACATATGTTTGGGATTTTCAGATTTTTAGTTCAATATTTTTTTAGATATGTTAGCTTGGTTTAATCATTATACAATGAAAACATCAAAACGTTGCATTAATATGTATAATTAACAGATTAAGAAAGTTGCCCATAGTTAAATAGTAAATTATATATCTGAGATGTGAATCTCAAAATATTTAAAACCAAATTCAGTTGTTGAATGGTTCAATCCTTACAATGACAGTGTCTTCCCAATATATGAATCTACAACCCTGATGGAAACAGTAGTAGTTAGCTTTTCATTACTTAGTTAAGTATCTCATTTCACACCAGAAGGATATGGGGTCAGAGGTCAGTGGACTCTTAGCTAAGAGTAGTGCTGGGCCTAGATCCCAGACCCCAGGTTCCTTTCTTTTCTTCCTTTTTTTTTTTTTTTTTTTTTTTTTGTACTGGGTATTGAACCCAGGGGCTCTTTACCACTGAGTTACATTCTCAATCTTTTTCATTTTGAGAGAGGGTCTTGCTAACATGGTGAGACTGGCCGCAAACTTGCAATCCTCTCTGCCTTGGCCTCTTGAATTGCTGGTCTTACAGACATGTGCCACCCGGTCCAGTAGATCCCATGTTTCTTGACTCCCATTGTATTAGCCTATTATTTACATAATTCTGAGAACATGAGCAAGGAGAGGTTTCACCTGAACCTTGGGTAATAGACCACATGTAAGCTTTTGCTGAAAATAAAGCCACCAGAATCTCTAGGGATAGAGCCACTAGACTTTAACACAAGCCTTGTTACTGATTGGCTCCCAGTGAGGGTGCAGTGCTCAGAGCAGAGAACTCCAGACAGCTAGTCCAGCCCACATCACCCCTGCAAGTTCATTCACATCAAAGATTCTGATGCTGGGTGATACGTCCTCTAATGTACAGCAAGTCCCCATTGCATTGCTTTTCTGAATAAGTGTATAATGTATTTGGAGGGTAGCTAAGAATAGAAGAAGAATGTTTCAAAAAAACGAGTATTGGGGCTGGGGCTGTAGCTCAATGGCAAGAGCACTTGCCTGGCATGTGTGAGGCACTGGGTTCGAGCCTCAGCACCACATAAAAATAAATAAAATTTGAAAAGTATTCTGTCCATCTACAATAAAAAAAATTTTTAAAAGATGAGTATTGTGAGGAGAGAGGGCTATCCGAGGACATATTATTGGAAAAGGAGAGATCTCAAAACCACTTGTTGCCCAGTGACTATTGCATGAGGCAGGAATCCTGGGAGCAGTGGCCCCAGCTGGCCTTGCGGATGGTAGTAGAACAATGAGGAACTGCAAAGCCACCCTTACCTGCTGGTTCTCATTCTTCCATCCCTCCTGGTTAGTGAGGATGCCCAGGGCCTTCTGCATGGCTTCCTCTCCCTGCTGGATATAGGCCAGCTCTTGGTCACTGTGGAAAGTCTCTTCCAAACAAGAACCTGGATACACAGTCAAGGGGAGACAGAGTGTCCTTCCAGTGTCCCAGCCTCCCACCAAGATAGCATCCTCTTGATCTCCGGATGTGCTTGTTCCTCTGAAGAACCAAGACTAAAGCCAGAGGGTCCCATCTGCAGGTCATGGTAGACTCAGCAGTTACTGGTGACCAGCAGAGGAACTCTGGGATGGGAACATCCTCTCATAATGGGAAAGGGCAGGGGGCATCAGAGCCCCATGCACATTTGCACTCTGAGGGCCTCTTCCATTGACTGAAGCCCAGAAGCCTCAGCACTTACCAAGCAGAGAGCTCCTACGCCGAACTTGGTTAATCCATGCACTGGGGGTAGATTCCCCTAGGGCTCTCCGGTTCAGTTCCTGGCCAATGGCCAGAACAGCTTGGTGCCTCAGCCCTGCAAGGAGAGAAGGAAATTGTTGCCAAGGAGCTGGACAGCCCCTTAGAGAGGCACCATTCCACCTCCACCCTCCATCTTTTCACAGACAATGAAACTGTCTTGGATTTCAAGTGACTTTATCAGAAACACAGAGTACTAGTAGTGAACTGAACTAGGGCCAGGTCTTCAATGCCAATACTTCATGTACCTCCAGGGCCCAGAAATCTGCTTTCAAGCCTGGGCTTTTCAAGACAGGGGCTATACCAGAGCATCTGGAGAATATTTGTTCAATCAGAAAAATCCAGCTACAGTAGAAGAATACAAGAAACCCATCCCCTGAGGTCTGTGTACTTGCTAGCAGCTAGGGCCCTTTGCATGAGGAAGCTGCTTTGTGCGTCACTACATTGTGAGCCAGGTAAGTCCAGTCGATTTAGTGAGGACAGTCCCACTGCAGGCTGCAGGGCTTCTAAGTAGTTTCCAACCTAATTCACCCCAATTTGAAAGGTCTCCTCTACATTGGCTTGTGTGACCTTCAATGGCAGCAGGGGATTGACTCTAATGACTTTGGGTCCTAATGAGTTCAATAAAATGTGGTCCATAGCAGTTGTTTTTTATTTCTTTCTGGCTGTTCAATGATAACAAGACTAACATGACCTCCCCATTCCACCCAATTTCTCTCTTTACCTCACTCTTCTGTCTTACTCCCCTTTTTCTTCTTATGCCCTTTTCCTGACAGGGTCTCAGGCTTACCAACACTGCTTACCAATAAGACCCTCAAGGCTTATTTCTGCCTCTACCACTATGGCCAAGACTTTTCTGGTACCCTTGATATCAGCCTTGTCCAGTCCTAAAGGAAGGCAAAGTCAGGAATAGTTCAAGCTGATTGTATCAGTGCATGCCTATAATCCCCCCTGGTTGAGAGGTTGAGGCAGGAGGGTTGCAAGTTTGAGGTTGGCCTGGGCAATTTAGCAAGACCCAGTTTCAATAAAAATAAAAAGGACTGAGGATGTAGTTCAGTGGTAGAACACTTGCCCAGCATGTGCAAGGCCCTGGGTTCAATGCCCAGTACCAGCAAGAAAAAAAAAAAAAAAAAAAAAAAAGTAGTTCAATAACAATGAGAGAGCTGGGCTTGGTAGCACACACCTGTAATCCCAGCGGCCCGGGAGTCTGAGGCAGCAGGATCATGAGTTCAAAGCCAGCCTCAGCAAAAGTGAGGCACTAAACAACTCAGTGAGACACTGTCTCTAAATAAAATACAAAATAGGGCTGGGGATGTGGTTCAGTGGTCAAGTGCCTCTGAGTCCAATCCCCAGTACCCAAACAAAAACAATGAAGGCCCTGGAGGGGAAACTAGAAATTACAGAATCTGGCTAGGACATCTAGTCCAATTCTTCAGGTGGGAAAACAGGTCCAGAGGGGGAAGAAATTTTCCCAGGCTCACCCAGTAAGAAGTATAATTGGGTACAAAGAGCCTAGGTGGTCTATTTCTCTCTCCATGCCCATCTCCATGATTTTCCCAACTAAACCACATTGCCTGAGAGCTCCTGGTAGGTGCCTCTCATACCTCCTGCCCCTGGGGACTCACCTTTCATGTTGCGCATGTGTCTGTAGGAGCTTCCAGCACACAGCTTGAAAGTTGCTAGTAGCATTGTTTTCTGGCAGATGTAGCAGTGCTGCTGCTGCTGCTGCTGCTGCTTCTTCTCTCAAAGGTGGCTTCTTTGTTCCTCCTGAGACCCTCAAGGTCCACCTCTGGGTCCTGCAGCTGCAGCCTAGACCATTTGTTCTGCGCCTTAAATGCCTCCAGCTGAAGGCTGTGCTTCATCATCAGGAGATTAAAAAAAAAAAAAAAAAAAGTCATCACTCACTGTACAGAGGAGAGGGTCAAGGATACAGTGATTGCCTCATGCTGCTGCTCCGGTCATTGCTGGGGAGCATGGGGGGAGTAGAGTACGCAAAAGGGAGTGGAGAGGTTGGTGCCAGATTCAGTGGACGGAGGGGAAAAACAGAGGTGTTGAGATGGGGTGATTTAGAATAGGACACACGGTGTGTCTCAAAAGTTTAAAAAGGTGCTTGTGAAGCTTTTTTTTTTTTTTGGACTCCTGATTCAATAGGTCTGGAACTGAGGCACAGGTATTCGGTGGTCTGCCCACTGCACTTTGAGAAACACTGAGTGAGTGAGCCAGCCAGGGGGTCTTCCAAGAGAACAGCGCAAGTGTTAAAGCTGCTGGGGACCAGATCCCTGTTCTTACAGATGAGAAGTCTGAGTCCAGAGAGTGGAAATGACTTGTGCAAGGTCACACGGCTGGCCAGCAGGAGGACTAGGACCATAACCTAAGTCCTCTGGCCTTTGAACATCTGTACCTGCTTCCTCCTGTGGCCCCCTAGACACCTCATGTGTTCAACTGCTCCTTTATTCATTGATAGTTACACCTCTACCATCCCTATTCTGAGTTACACTAGAGCAAAGATGACACCTTGGGCTGAGTTGGGGGTTCAGCATGTAAGTTCCCAGAGCAGAGAGTAACCTGTGACTGGGTCATACCCTGCCCCCTTTCTCATGCTTCCCCTGAGCAGCTGAGACTGGGCAAGCTGTGCTGTGTGACTTGGCATGTGCAGAAAGAAGGGACATTTGCCTCAGTTTTCACAATTTGGGGGCCTGTGGTGCAAAGCAAGGACTCATGAGACCTCCGAGTTGCCTCTGCTGGGCCACACACCATTGCTCAACACAGTGAGAGAGATTCCCTCCAAGACTGTATGCTGCTGACAAAATCTTTTCCCTTCAAGGGTAACCTTGAGACTGCTTTTTAAGCCAGATTCACCTAGCAAGAATACTGTGAATAGAAAGACTCACAGTAGATTTGCCCCTGGCTTAGGCCCTGCCTCCTTTGAGAGAGTTCTATATCCTGTCACCACTGCCCAGAGGCAGGAGAGAGCCTAAAAGCAGAAGCAGCAGCTCCAGTGGACCCACTCTCCCTGTCTCTCTTACTGTAGAGAGAATGAGAGGGCAAGATCTGCTTGGAGCCAGGCCTGGTGGCCCCGTTTCAACCCTGGTGAGAAGTGGCGGGAGGGGTCCTAGGAGCAGTGGCTGACTGGAGGCACCCAACCCATTCCTTAAGGCCCTCTGCAGCCCATCCTCCTCTGAGAAGTCTCCTTTAAGCACCCCTTCTGGAGTGGCTCATTCCTGTGGTGCACACTGCAGGAGAGCATAACCCAGGTCCTGAGACATTGGTGTCTGCTTGCCTTCTCTGTGGAACTGTTATCTCTGAGGCAAGCACCATGACCATTTCCCCCCTCAAACCCTGCCCCTGGGCCTAGCATTCAGCTCCAGGGTGGACAAAGAGTGGATTATTGTTTTTCTGTTGAGTGACCAATTGGGGAAGCAAATAGCAGTACAGGTTCATCTTTTGATTTAGGAAACCTGCCCTTGTATGTGTTGTTTCCAGTGCTCGTAAAGTCCCAGGAAAGACCTGTTTGTCTCCATTTTCGGTTCAGGCTGTCTGCCTTTCAAAGGAAAGGTGCAGAGGGTGTGCTGGGCAGGTAGGAGAGCCAGTAGCCCCAGCTTCTCCCTACTCACCATTTGGTACACGTGCAACCTCATGCACATGTGTGCCTTCCGTCAGGGGAGGTGGTGAGGAGTGGGGAGGGAGTAATGGAATAGGCCACACAGATAATGTTCAAGGCCCTGTTGCCATCCTGTGAAGAATTATGATCATTCTGAGGAAGGAGGAGGTGGTGTGGGGAGGCTGGAGCACTGAGGCATGCAACTGTTGCTGATGTCAGAGGCTGCCATTGACTCAGGGAGGGAGGGCTGGGTGACCTCCCCCAGTTCCAAGGCCCTCTTCCTTTCTTCATCCTTTCCAAGTCAATGACTAATTAACTCTTGCTGTCCCTCCAAACAGTAAGATGGGGAGGGATGTCTAGTAATTTCCTCTGCTGCTGGAAGTCATTTGAATCCAGTTCTGCTTTTGGACGAGGGCAGAGCTTCCCAGGAAGACCAGAGCCACAGTGCAGATCAGGAAGAAGGGCAGTCAGAGACCTGGCTCATGAGTGTAGAGTTCTGGGGTTGGAAGGCACCAGGGCCAAGGGAGAGAGACAGGGCTTTGGAACAAAAAAGGGGATTCCCTCATTCATTTAGTCAACAATCCTATACTGAATGTCCACTATGTAACTCTATAATTAGGACCCTATGAAATGGACCATAAAATCCAGCATGGATAGTTGTACAGCAGATAAACTGTGAAGTACCTAATTCCAGGAGGGAGGGAGAAGTATTATGGAAGACTTCTGGGAAGAAGTGACATTTGAGTTGAGTCTGGAAAAGTATGATTAATAGCCAGGTTTATGCTGCGGGTTGGAGATGTTGGAGATAGAGGGTATAAGTGTAACTTTACATGGACCTTTAAACTCTGTGAGGGTGGGAATCATTTCCTACTAGTTTTTAAATCCCTAGTGCTTACATAGTTCTGGATAATTTAAAGCTACTGTATACATGTTTAATAAATGATTGAAAAGCAATGAAGCTGACACTTTGTAAATTCTCAGTAGATTCTGGTTTCGTTTTTTAAGGGTGGCCAGCTTGGAGATAAGAGTGAATCCTGAACTATATGCAGGCTCCATGCCTATTTAATAGTAGAATAATGGAAGGCTTCCCAAAGGCACCATTGTGAAAAGGCAGCAGAGAGTTAAGGCAAATCAATGAGGAATGTTACCCAAGGCTTGAGATAATTAAGGGTTACCCACCTCCATATAGTACATTTTCCTGCATTTCAGCATTTACATTCCTTAATCTGAGTTGGTCTCCAGTATTTCACAGGTATTATCCTTGTTTGCAGAAAGGAGATTGGAAGTTCATTGAAAGCAGGGAATATCCCAGTACATCCTAGAAGTCTGTCAAGGACTGGAAACTATGCAGCTTATAAAGGTGAACATTGAACATTCTTTCTGACTAAGGCACTATTTTGAGGGTCAGGAGTGCTGGTGATTGAACCCAGGTCCCTGAGTATGCTAGGCAAGCAAGTGCTCCACCACTGAGCCACACCCCAGCCCTGCCAGGCTCTATTCTAAGCTCTTCACACATATATATGAACTCATTTGATCCTTGCAACAACTCAAGAAATTGGTACTATTATTATTATTATTTTATTTTTGGTACTAGGGATTGAACTCAGGAGGACTTTACCACTAAGCTACAGCCCTAACTCTTTATGTTTTTTATTTTGGAGATGAGGTCTTGCTAAATTGCTTAGGGACTCACTAGGTTGCTAAGACTGACCTTGAACTCAAGATCCTCCTGCCTCAGCTTCCCTAGTCACTAGGATTACAGGAATGTTTCACCATACTGGGCTTATTACTCCTAAATTTATAGAGGATGAAGCAAGGCACTGAGAGACTATGCAACTTGGCCAAGTTAAAAGAGCTAAGAGAAGGAGCCAGAATGCAAACCAGGCTTAACTTTTTTTTTTTTTTTTTTCTACACTGGGGATTGAACTGGGGGCCTTGTGTATGAGAGGCAAGCATTCTACCAACTGAGCTATACCTCAAGCCCACTGCTTAATTTTTTTAAAATTTATTTTTATTGTAAACAAATGGGATACATCTTGTTTCTCTGTTTGTACATGACGTAGAGGCATACCGTTTGTGTAATTATACATTTACCTAGGGTAAAAGTTTTTGATTCATTCTGTTATTTTTTTCTTCCCCCCACCCCTCCCACCCCTCTTATCCTTCTGTACAGTCCCTCCTTCCTCCATTCTTGCCCCTCTCTCATCCCCCATTATGTGTCATCATCCGCTTATCAGCGCCACTGCTTAATTTTTTAAAATCATGTTTTTCCCTCTACAAAATAAGGCTAATAGTAGTCTATCATGGCATATGCCTAGCTGCATATAATGGTCTCTCAGCTAATTTTAAAATGGTGGGGGACTTGCTGAACTATTACATTATATTGGAGTCCCCAGTTTCCCACTTCACTGACTATTTCAAGCAGATAAACCAGATATCAGATTTCCTCTCTCAGGGATTTTGGCTGGGCACATAGCTAAAGCTTTTGGTCTTTTGTAATGGCCTAAACCAGAAGAGCAAACTAAAGGCAGGTGGGCTGTATCTAACATTTCAGATACTTTGTGTGACCTAAGAAAAATTTGAATTAGTTGCCAACATACACCACAGAGACAGAAAATAGAGCAGTGGTTTTTTAGGGGGCTGGGAAAGAAGGAAGGATTAAGTAACAATGGGCAAAGATGTATGAAAATATTCTCTTGTGATGGTGGTTATATAACTGCAGGCAGTTGTTAAAACTTTTTTAGGGTTAAAACTATACACTAAAAAAGAGTGAATTTTACTGTATGTAAATTAAACCTTAATAAACCTGATCAGGAAACAAAACTGGGGTCTTAGAGTTAGATTCCCAGGCCATCTGGATTCCTGACCTTGAGATCTGCCCAGTTTATGGCCCTCTTTCTTCCACTTGGCCCCAGTTACTGGTTGCTTAGGCCTTGATTCACCACTCAGTTCTCTATATTTCCAAAGCAAGAGCACTTGAGGCCACTTTGCTCCCTGGGTTTGGCCAAGTGGTAGCAACCACTGCTGAGTAGCTGCAGTTAGGCCCTTGGGTAGTAGTGGGGGATGCTGAGGGGGAAGGACAATGGGAAGAAGAGAGGCAAAACAATAAAGTGAGATGGGAGAAAAGAAAAGAACCACCTAGTTATATTGTTTCCCAGTAACCATGGCAGAATCTGGGAATTACACAGGCAGGGGAATTCTAACCAAGGTAGACTGATACAGGGCTTTTTTTTTTTTTTTTTTTGCGGTGCTGGGGATTGAACCTAGGGCCTTCTGCTTGCAAGGCAAGCACTCTACCAACTGAGCTATATCCCCAGCCCTGACACAGAGCTTTTGAAACAGGTGAGTAGCAGATGTGCTCCATTTTCTAGGGTTGATTTCCCAGTTCCTTCAGGGAAGGGAGGGGGACAAGAAAAACTATTGCTCAAGATCTTTTTTTTTTTTTCCCTTTTGTGGTGCTGGGGAAATCACACCCTGGGCCTTGCACATGCTAGGTGAGCACTCTGCTACAGAGCTACATTCTTCAGCTCTTGTTTTTTGTTCTTAAGATGGTGGTCTTACTATGTTGCCCTGGCTGATCTTGAGCTCCTGAACTCAGCTGATCCTCCCACATCAGCCTACTGAATAACTTGGGACTATCGGCACATTACATCACACCTGGTTTAAAATTTACTTTTGAGGTAGGCATGTTGGCACATGCCAACAATCCCGGCAACTGGGGAGACTGAGGCATCAGGATTGCAAGTTTGAGGCCAGCCTTAGCAACTTAGCAAGACCCTCTCTCAAAATTTAAAAAAAGACAGGGGATATAGCTCAGTGGTAAAGTGCCCCATGGGTTCAATCACCAGTACAAAACAAAACAAAAATTACTTTTGATCTTGGGTCACTTAGGTGGATAAAAGACTTGCTTAATTAGGGGAAACAGGTACCCATGAAACAGTCTCTTGCTCTCATTATCCAGGGGGACCTCTGGAAAGGCGATGTGTAAGATGGGGGGGGGGTTAGGTAGTGTAGCCCAGTTCCCCCTGAAAGGTAGTTAGAAGGAAAACAGGCAGAAAAGCAACTCTGACAGGTGCTATCCCCCACAACTCTGTTTCTCTTGCATGCTTTTCCTGACATTTCTACACCAATTATCTCCAAACTCTTCACACTTGAGGGCAATGGTCTTCAGTGAAGGTGGCACCCTACAGTAGGGAGACATCTCCATATTCATTGTTAGAATCTCTACCAATGACTCAACTTCTGGTTGCTCAGTGGTCCAGTAGTCCTCACTTTTTGGTGCCCTGCTGGTCACTGAAGCATCTTAGTTGGCCAGCCTGAACTCACTGCATCTTCCCCTTTATCCATCTATAAGTCTGTCCATCCATCCATCATCCATCCATTCTTCAATTCAAGAAATAGACGCTGAAACCTAATATATGCTAGGCATCATTCTAGATGTTGGGATAAAAGAGCAAACAAGACAGATAGAAGGTTTAGATCCTCAAAGGTTTAGATCCTAGAGGGGGAGGGGAGGAGACAATAATCAAGTACAAAAAAATTTTGAGGGGGGTACTGGGGAATGAATCCAGGGATGTGTAACCACTAAACCACATCCCCAGCCCTTTTTATTTTAAGACAGGGTTTTAGTAAGTTGCTTAGGGCCTTGCTAAGTTGCTGAGGCTGGCTTTGAACTTGCAATCCTCCTACTTCAGTCTCCCAAGTTGCTGGGATTACAGACATGCACCACTGCGCCTAGTTAACAAGTAAAGTTTATGTCAGATAGTGATAGATTCTTTTTCTTTTCTTTTTTTTTCCCCCTTTTTTTGGGACTGAGGGTTGTACCCAGGGATGCTTTACCTCCCCAGTCCTTTTTAATTTTATTTTAAATTTTGAGGCAAGGTCTCACTATGTTACTAAGGGTCTTGCTAAGCAAGTTGCTGAGGTTGGCCTCGAACTTGAGGTCCTCCTGCCTCAGCTTTTGAGTTGCTGGTATTACAGGCATGTGACACTATGCCTGGCTCAGAGCCTTGGGTTAGGGGATCAAACCTAAGGCCTTCCTTAGGCTAGAGCAAGTGCTCTGCCACTTAACTACATCCCCAGCTTTATGGGTGCTATTTTAAAGAGGTATTCTAAGAAGGGAAGATCTGCAAATAGAATTCATGCAGTTATCTGAGGGAAATGTGTTCTAAGCACAGAGAATGACATATTCAGCCCCATCCAGGGCACAGGTGATTCTCAGGGGTTGAAATGAAAGATAAAAAGTGAACATGTACTCTTTTCTTTCCTAAATGCAATACACATATAAAAATTTACTACAAATTAAGCCAGTGTTTTTCACGTTTCTGCCTTTCACAGAAATTTATTTAACATTGTCATTTTCTGTGTACATGAATAAGTTTCACACACAATCTAACTTTATATTATGTTAAATACTCTATTTTTGCATTCTATTGCAATTAAAAAGGAAAATCTGGTTATAAAGCACTGAATTCATTTTATGATCTAGTAGTCTGCAACCTGGGTTTAAACTAGGTTGATCATGTTCAGACTCTGGTGAAAACCTTCCCTCTCCCAGGTTTACCATAGTCCTAGCAGGATGAGTGTCTTCTTCAGAAGTCAGTTGCATTGGGAGAGCACGTGTGCATTCAAGTTTGTGTGTACCACGTAATATTCCAAGGTGACAACCCGGACTAGACTCTCCTGTTATTCTTTCCTAGATTGAGTGGAGTTGGTTTTAGTCTCCTGAAAGTTTAAAACTGGAGGGTTGTTTTAGCACTAGATCATCAATCTGTAGTACCTACAATCAGAATGCTGTCTTTATATGTCATGGGGAATACTGGCTCCTAAATGCAAGAGAGCTGCATGGAGCTCTCTTTTAAGTATGCCTTTTGGAATGACTACACAGATACACACCTACACACGTACATATCATACATACATAAAATTTCTTTTTTTTGGGGTGAGGAGTGGGTAACTGTTCCATTAACTGCCTATTTTCGTTTCAGGTGCAATTCCTGGGGCACATTTCTGTGTAGTGTTGCCATAAATCCCACCTACGGAACTGAGACTAGAGGTGGGGAACTGTCCATAATAGTTACCATTGGACATGCCTGGTGTGCATGCTTTGAATGCATGTCTATGCCTTCTGCTGTCTGCACTATGCCCTGCCTGACCCTCCACATTGTGTGTGTGAAGAAAATGACTTTCCAGTCTTCTTCACCCACTTGGAATCATTGTGATTCACCCTGACTTGGCTTCCCTAAGAAGCTTCCACAACGAACAATATGAGGGTACTTGACTCTAAAGTATCCATGGTCTGTTGGGAGTTAATCAGTGCTGAGGCATGGAAGAGATATTGCGGTTTAAACAGCTGAGAGAATGCAATCTAAGGTCAAGGGCCAAGGGAAGGAGAAAAAAACAGATGGAAGAGTAAGAGATATGGTGGTATGCTTAATTATTTCAGAATAGAGATGGGTCAGAAAAGGGCCTGTGGTAGATCTTATTTTTCTCCCTTGAAAGCAAGTCTCACAGGAGCCAGTAAGAAGACACTTTTGGTATGAACTATGATTTATCCTCAAGTCTAAAGCAGAAGAGAATACCAGCAGTCATCCTAGAAAAAGCATCAGATTTAAGTATCTGCAAAGACTGGGCTAGACAGAGATAAGGTCAAGTGACTGTGCTGAGCAGCCTGGGGAGTTTCAATCTTTATGTCTAATTCTTGGTTGCTGCATGATAGAGCTCTAAAGCAACACCTTATACATGACTGAAACCTTGCTATGGCTTGGAAAGTCAACAGAGTTAAGTGATCTCCACTAACTGTGGCAATTAGGTCTCTTTTCTCCTTATAATTCTAATTATTGGGCTGGGGATATAGCTCAGTTGGTAGAGTGCTTGCCTTGCAAGCACAAGGCCCTGGGTTCGATCCCCAGCACCGCACAAAAAAAAAAAAAAAAAAAAAAAACAAATTCTAATTATTATTACATTTAAATTGTTTGATGGATGTTGAAAAGACAAGATAACTGCAGTAAATTCACATTACTAAAGTGTCATATGTTCTGAAAGAGTGGGATTCAGAAAATTAAATGCTGTCATTCTGCTGACCCTCAAAATATGTTAGTGCAGACAGGTATGTTTTTAAAAGTTGGTGATGGGATTTTTTTCCTTTGTGTGGGTAGTTAATAACAAATTCTGGCTAGAAGAATGTGAAGAATTATCTGGGCACAGTGGCTCAGGCCTGTAATCCCAGCAGCCCAAGAGCTGAGACAGGAGGATTCAAAGTTTGAGACCACACTCAGCAACTTAGTGAGACCCTGTCTCTAAATAAATAAATAAATAGAACTGGGATGTAGCTCAGTGGTTAAGTGCCCCGGGGTTTAATTCCTGGTACCACAAAAAAAAAAAAGAATTAGAATTTTCAAGTTTAGAGTCAAAATATTAAATCATTAGGTGTACCATTTCTTCCTAAATTGTCTACTGTAAAGCCAACCCAATGATGAAGAGTTCAGGGGTAGTTTTAAAAACATCTGGGGCTGGGGAGATACTTCAGTTGATAGAGTGCTCACCTCGCAAGCACAAGGCCCTGGGTTCAATCCCTAGCACTGCAAAAACAAAAACAAAAACATCTAGTTTATGAGCTATATGATAACACACTTTTAAGTATCTAGAATAATTATACAACTAAAACTACTAAGAATCAGAGGATAACTCTCTTACACCCAACATCCCAGTAAGCCAATTTTACATTGTGTCTCTGCATGACTTGTTCAGTCCACTGTTTACTTACACCATTTTACTTTTTTTTTTTTTTTTTTTTTTTGGGTGCTGGGGATCGAACTCTACTGACTGAGCTATCTCCCCAGCCCCACCACATTACTTTTTAAAGTACACTTTGTTATACTTAGAGCACAGTAGTCACTCTTCAACAATCATATCAACAAAGAGGTCCATGACCTATCAGTCACTAAAACACATTTCACTTGTCTGTTTTAAAAAATGGTCAGAGCACAAACAGGCTCAAGACTCAATCCAAAGGATTAGGAAACCTAACCAAACTAACGGAAGACTCAGAAAGCAAGCCATCTCATGAAAATGGTGGATCTTATGGGAACTTGGTTGGTACAGCTGTGGGTAAAAAAAGAATGAAGTTGTTTCTCAAACATGAGGCTTCTTTTGTAATCAGTTATTGGAAAACTTAAATGAAAGCTCCTTCCTTAACCCTGAAAATTTCTTATCAGATACAAACTTGAAAAAGGGTGTGGGGAGGACCCCCAAGATAATCAGTATGAAAATACACCTCCATAAGTAACCAGCTACTTGATATTGTGATGATAAGGGAAATCCCAGTGTGTGGACTGCTTATAACTTTTTGAATAGAAAATTTTTTTGTCTATCTCTGGAGGCAATTCCAACTTGGAAAATAACATGACAGTTCTGAGATTCATATTTTATTTACAAGTCAATGAAAAATGTCCTCTGTAAACTCTAATTTGGGATATAAAAAGCAATATAAAGACGTGGTTGCTGGCTCCACAGTGACGTATGTGTGAAAGGAGTCCATGCCACTCTTTCTTTAAACAATGATTGTTACTAAAAAAAACAAAAACAAAAACAAAAATAAAACAAAAAACAAAAACCCACATGATTTCTTCATGTTGCATATGTGAAAGAATTAAAAATAAAAACAATTTTTCAAAACTCTACAGTCTGTTCAAATGAGGTGACCAAGATGTCACTTTCATTCAGTGACAGTCCCTATTCTCCAAAGCAATAGCTTCTGAGCAATGACTTAATACTCATCAAGAGTATCTGCTCGAGGAATTGACAGACCCCGATCTTTAAGGGCTTGAACTTTCAGCTTCTCTGCTTCTAGCTTGGTCTGTTGTTCCACCCTCTGTTCTTCTAAGATTTCTTCAATAGACACTTGCTGGAGGGGTGTATCACTCTCCTTTTCCAAGTCCTGCAAAAGAGGCAGGTTTGAAAAAGTTCCCATAACGACCCAGAATAAACAAACTTACAGATCTAAAGGCAAACAAATTTGATTCTGATGGCAGACTCAGATTACTTTTCATGATTGTGACATGGCTGAGATATCCTTCTAGCAGAGAAACAAAAAAAGGCTGATAAGATTACTACAGAATATGTAACCAGAACATGGTAAAAGATCAGTACCACTGTGTATAGCAAAGTTTTAAGTTATCCAAAATCCCACATTAGTTAGGATTAACTTTATTTATTCAAGGATTAATTTTTCTCTTTTGCAGTACTGGGGATTGAACAAAGGGACACTCCATGACTGAGCTACATCACCTTCCTATTTTATTTACTTATTTCTTGTATTGGGGATTGAACGTAGGTGCATCTTATCACTGAGCTACTTCCCTCCAGAACCAGGGTCTCACTAAGTTGCTGAGGCTGGCACCAAACCTGTGACCCTCCTACCTGATTCCCAAGTTACTGGAATTGCAGGTGTGCACCACTACATCCAGGCCCTTTTTGAGAAGGGGTTAAGATGTCCAGCTGACTTTGAACTTGAAATTCTCCTGCCTCTGCCTCCCTAGTTGCTGGGATTGCAGGTGTGTGCCACTCTGCCTGGCAAGTTTTTTTTTAAACAAAATTATATGGGTTGCTTATAGACAGCTATCTCTGTCCAACTGTACAGAATCCAAGAAAGATAATGAGACCCATATAGCTTTATTGATTTATTTTTTTGTGGTGCTGGGGATGGAATCCAGTCTTATGCATGCTAGTAAGCACTCTATCACTGACATACATTCCCAGGCCAAGAGGTTTTACACTGTAGTTTTACATTTCCAAAGTTGGCTTAATTTTGTGGAGGTAAAAGGTATAGAATGCTGGTGGTGTGCACCTGTAATCCCAGAGATCTGGAAGGCTGATGTAGGAGGATCACAAGTTTAAGGCCAGCCTCAACAACTTAGTGAGACCCTCAGCAATTTATTGAGACCCTGTCTCAAAAACTAAAAAGATCTGGGGGCATAGTTCAGTGGTAAAACAAATCTAGGTTCAATTCACAGTAAGCCCCACCTCCCCCCAAAAAAGTAGATAGAGAACACTGATTCGAGTCAGTACCACCCTTCCCACTTTTTCTTTTTTTAGTATTGGGGATCAAACCTAGGAGCACTCAAACACTGAGCTACATCTTCAGTCTTTTTTTTTTTTTTTTTTTTTTCTGAGAAAGGATCTCACCTTATGATCCTTCTGTCTTAACCTCCTACGTAGTAGGTATTACAGGCCTGTACCACTGACCCTAGTTTCCTACCCTTTTTGTAGGTAATAAATGGTTCCTCTATTGCATTAGTTAGGACTTTCTAAATTATAACACAAAGGACCAGGGATGTTGGTCAGTGGTAGAACACTTGCCTAGCATGTATAAGGCACTGGGCTTGATCCCAAGAACCACAAAAACAAAGCAAAACAAAACAACACAAGACTCTTTCCTCCTTTATGCTTTATGACAAGTCTATAGAGTACTTTAGAGGACCAGCTGAATTACTAAACCAGATTGGCCCCAATGTATTACTTTACTATTTTAATTTTAAACAGTTTTGCTTAATAAGAAAATTATTTCTTTTTCCTGATTTCAAAAAAAATTCTTATTGTAGGAAATTTAAAAAATAGGCAGAGAAGTAGAAAAGTATTTAAAAATTATCCATACTTCTAGTATGAAGGGTTAACACTTTGGTGAATATCCTTTAAAAAATGTATTTTATTTTATATACATTTTATGCTTATTATATATATTTCTTCTCCCCCCCCTCCGCCCTCCCCCCAACCCTTGGATTGAGCCCAGGGGCACTTAACTGCTGAGTCACATTCCAGCCCCCTGGCCCCCCCCCCTTTTTTTTTTTTGAAAGAAGGTCTCACTAAGTTGCTTAGGGCCTCGCTAAATTGCTGAGGCTGGCTTTGACCTTGCAATCTTCCTGTAGCAGCAGTCTACATCTATATTAACTTAAAAAAATGAAAACAAACAAACTGGACCTCAAAATACAAAAATACAAATATCGACTGTAACTTTTTTCATTGAATATAGAATGTTTTTTATTTTTGAATATCTTATATTTCATAAACAATTTCATAATGCAGAAGAACTTTGCTATAAATGTACCTCACTATTCATAGATTCAGTTTGTTCTCCTTAAAATTAACATACAAGAATTACTCTGTGTGTTTATAACATGGAAAGTCTATACAAAGCATTCATTTCTTATTTTCCTCTATCACTTTCAATGACAAGGTTTGGGAAGGCATGACACATACACAAACTCCACAGCTGTTCTAGCCTGGATACTAGTTGTCACATACTGCCAAGTTCTTAAAACTCACAGGCAGTAACACTGTCAGGTGGAGCACTATCACCAGAGAAGTTAAGGTAAGCCACACACATTACATAAGCCACTGGTGCCCTGGGTCAAAAATTAACAGTACCCAGCAAAATATATATTATCACTTATACATTTCCTCACAATCCGTTGATAATAACTGGAGGGCAGTGTTCTTGGTATATAGCCTCTTGAGCTTTTAAGTATGTCATTTACTGAGCTACTCATGTGGTTAAGATGCTGCTTCCCAATAATCAGTTTTATTATTAAGGCTGTGTGCATCATCATCCTTGAGGCAGAATCCAGGGACTTCTTAAGCAATGTAATATTTATAGAATCTAAATGGTTTCTGGGCATGAGTTTCCCTGGGGCTGGAAATTTCTTCAAATTGACTGTTGATTCATAAATAACCATGTAAGCCTTCCTCAACCATGTTTCTCTAGTGCTACTACTCAGTATCCAAACCATAACATGTTAAAAAAAAGTACTTTTCCCTACAAAATGGATCCCAGGGAACAACGAATCTTCAAGTACATTTTTTCTTTGTTCTCTACACATGTATGTACATCTATCTACCATTGACACATTTTTGTGCCAACATAACAGGCATGGAAAGTATGTCTATTGCGTTTAGCACTATACAAAAGTGAAGCAGAGTATGTGTAAATATTGTAAATTAACATCTTTCTCCCTGACGTCAAAGTAATACCTTTTCTTTTTAGAAACTGAATTCGGAAAATTTTTAAAAGTCACCCACAGCTGGGTATGGTGGCTCATGCCTGTAATCTCAGTGACTCAGGAGGATCATGTGTTCGAGGCTAGCATGGGCAACTTAGGAAGACCTTGTCTCAAAATTAAACAAAACAAACAATCAGAAAAACCAGGTTGGGCACGGTGGCACACGACTGTAATCCCATTGGCTCAGGAGGCTGAGGCAGGAGGATCACAAGTTCAAAGCCAGATTCAGCAACTTAGTGAGGCCCTAAGCAACTTATTGAGACCCTATCTCTAAATAAAATAATATTTTATTTACTTATTTATTTTTAACACATATATATATATATAGAGAGAGAGTTTAGTTGTACGTGGACACAATACCTTTATTTTATTTTTACGTGGTACTGAGGACTGAACCCAGGGCCTCATGTGCTAGGCGAGTGTGCAACCACTAAGCCACAACCCCAGCTCTAAATAAAATATTTTAAAAAGGGCTGAAGATGAGGTTCAGTGGTTAAGCACCCCTGGGTTCAATCCTGAGTACCAAACAAAACAAAACAAAACAAAACACAAAACAGAAAACCCTGGAATATAATTCAGTGGTAAAGTATTCTTAGGTTTAATCACTAGTCCCTCCCAACCCCCACCCAAATTGTCCTCAATCCTACAATCCAGAGATGGGTAGCTCCTTCAATATACTAGTGGACTACTTTACAGTTCTTTACTAGATCCTTGGAGTACTAGTTGATTTATTTCAACCTGTACATAAAACATGATGCCCATTTCTGCTGCTTAAACATGCTAGAAATGATAAAACAAATCACATATGCCAATCATAAAAATAATTTATAAATAAGAAAAAAGGTCTTTTATACATTTCACAGCAGCACTTGGGCAGTACTGATAGTTTTTTTTTTTTTTTTTGCGGTGCTGGGGATTGAACCCAGGGTCTTGTACTTGCAAGGCAAGCACTCTACCAACTCAGCTATCTCCCCAGCCCAGTACTGATAGTTTTGATTAGTTATTTCTAGCTATTTCCAACATGAGGTCTCTGGACCAATCTGATTGACCCTGTCAGAATTATTTCCTTGCTTTTTCAAATGACCAATTGCTAAATATTAGCTCTGAAGTAAATCACTTTATTCAAAAGACTTCTGTAAACTGAATTAAGATGTGGCTAGGTATTGGGAAACTTTATTGAAAACCTTTAAAAACAAAATAAAAAAGGAAAAATTAAACACCATTTCTTCAGTGAAAAACAGAAAACAGTGCTGGTTACCAGATCTTAATTTCTTTTTCCTTTTCCTTTTTTTTGTGGTGCTGGGAATCAAATCCAGGGTCTTACACACACTAGGCAAACTCTACCAGTGGGTTATATGCACACCCCAACTAGTCTTATAGGGATCTTAATTTTCTTGGCAAACCCAATAATCAGAAGTAGCAAGACTTAACTTGATCAAATGTCTAAAGACACTTAAAAAAAAAAGTCTGAGTACTTTTAATAGCTTTTTAATAGCCATATACATATAAATATATAAGTTATATACATATATAAATATATATATATAAATACTTTTTTTTTAAACACAATTTTTGTAATACTGGGGACTGAACCTAGGGGTGCTATACCACTGAACTACATCTCCAGTAACCCCCTCTTTTTTATTTTTATTTATTTATTTATTTTATTATTATTAATTTTTTGGAACCAGGGATTGAACCCACGGGCACCTTACCATTGAGCTATATCACCAGTCCTTTTTAATATTTTATTTAGAGACAGGGTCTTGCTGAGTTGCTTAGGGGCTCACTAAGTTGCTGAGGCTGGCTTTGAACTTGGGATCCTCCTGCCTCAGCTTTCTGAGACCCTGGGATTACAGGTGTGCACCACCATGCCTGGCTTTCCTTTTTATTTTGAAGACAGGTCTCACTAAGTTATGAGGTTGGACTCAAACTTGTGATCCTGCTGTCTCATCCTCCAGAGTAGCCGGTATGATAGGTATTGTACCACCATGCATGGCTAACAGTTTTTTTTTTTTTTTTTAACTAAACTTTTTTTTTATATCTTTATTTTTTATCTTTATGTGATGCTGAGGATGGAACCCAGTGCTTCACACATGCTAGGTGAGTGCTCTACCACTGAGCCATAACCCCAACCTGCTAACAGTTTTATATTTATAAAATAGTTTTCCAATAGTATAATATGTATACACACAGATACACATCAATAACACTTTGGAAGATTAACTTTTTTTTGTTTGTATTTTTGGTACGGGGATTGGACACAGGAGTGCTTCATCACTGAACCACATCCCTTTTTTAGTTGTTCTTTTTGGCACAGGTACTTCCTCCCTGGATGTGATCCAAGGATCTGAGTGAAGCTGAGCTCCACTTTCAGGATAGATAAAAGAAGGGCTTTCTTATAGCCTTTTTTCCCCTCTTTCCCCCTTGACAAATATGAACAATATGTTATATATGAAATGGGATTCTTCTCTCAAACTCTGCTAAGTAATTTTTATGACATGGAAAACCACTTTAAATCAATTAAATGACTAAAAATATTCCAACATGTAAACTATAAATCAACAACATACATTGAAAGTCTTTTCAATTTTCTGCTATTAGACATAAACAGAAATTCTATATTAACAAACACATTTATAAAGACAATATTTTTTGTATCAGGTAAAACCACTGATACTTTGCTCATGGAATCAAGATGCCCAAAGGCACTGAAACAAAGTTAATGTTTTTGTGTAGCTTTCCTAATTTCATGGGTGCCTGTGAGAAACTGGGTGATATGTGGAAAATATTTTTTCCCTCTTGAAAAGACAAAAGAAACCTAACTAGTAGAATATCAAGATCCATAGCAGCTGAACAGTTTTCACTTACTATTTCTCCTAGTAGGACCACATTTTCTCCTCTGACCACAAAAATTCCTCGAGGAATATCACCGTATTTTTTGCCCACATGAATACGCTCCACAGTCTGATGTAGCACTAAGTTAGCTATAAGTGTACAGAAAAAACAAAAACAAAAACAAAATAAAAAAAAGATATTTAGTACATATGATTGGGTAAAGGTCCACAACTCAACTATTCAGTGATTTCTGAGCAGAAAAGATTTAGCTAAACATAATTTCCAAACTTTCTAATTCTAGGAAGAACAAAAATTTCAAATAATTTTCTATTTCACTAAGTAGGACACAGTATTTAGAAGGACTTAACAACTGCAAATAGAGTATTTGGGATTATGTTGTGCTAATCCATGAATAATGGCAGAAATAAATCATGAAAAATAAATTTCTAACAGCTAAAAAAAAAATCAACATAGCTATAAAAAAATATAAATGAGCCAGGTGTCATGTTGCATGCCTGTAATCCCAGCAATTTGGGAGGCTGAGGCAGGAGAAGTAAAGTTCTAGGCTAGCCTCAGCAACTTAGTGAGACCCTGTGTCAAAATAAAAATGAAAAGGTTGGGGATATGGCTCAGTGGTAAAGTGCCTCTGGGTTCAATCCCCAGTATACATTAAAAAAAAAGGAAAAGAAAAAGAAAAAAGAAAGAAAGAAAAAGAAAAGAAATATAAATGAAAAAAAAAAAAAAAAAAGAAATATAAATGAATAGGAATTTAGATAACTTGAACAACTGAGATTAAAACCTTAGTTTCTGGAAGAAGACAATGTTTCTTTGTTGTATGGGTATGTGTATATGATGCCTTATAGAAGATTTAACTTTGTTTCAGTACTTAGGATTCATTTAAACCAATGCAGGTATCCATAAATTATGATACAGCAAAAATCTATTTTTTCACCTTGAGAGATAATCATAGTCAGTAATACAAGAGTACTCAACATTCACTACTTATCCTTAATTATTTTTCTTCTTTCAATTAGTACTATTTTTCTTATTTGAAGTAAAGCAGAAATCTATGTTCATATATTTTTCTTTAGGGTCTCACTGGGCGTCCCAAACTGAACTCCTGGGCTCAAGTGATGCTCCTTAGCAGGGTGGGACCAAAGGTGTTGCCACCATGCTCAGGTATTCACAGCCTTTTTTTTTCTTTTTTTTTTTTTTTTTGGTTCTGGGGATTGAACCCACAGGTGCTTAACCACCAAGTCACATCCCCAGCCCTTTTTTATATTTTATTTAGAGACAGGGCCTCACTAAGTTTCTGAGACTGACTCTGAACTCACAATCCTCCTGCTTCAGCCTCTTGAGCTGCTGTGATTACAGGAGTGAGCCACCATGCCCAGCCAGTATCCATACCTTCTATAATTCTTTCTTTGGGGGGGGCAATTCTGAGGATTGAACTCAGGGCCTCACACATGCTAGGCAAAAGCACTGCCACTGAGCTACCCCCCTAGCCCTTCTGTCCAACAAATGTTGATGTGAACTGAAAAGTTTCTTGAAACAGAAGGAAACACACATCTCTTACTTTAGAAAAATGCAGTCTGTAAAACAAAGATTGAGACTCCTGAGTCTAATGTATCCCTATGTGAAAAACATTGAGCTTAACGTTCCCTAAAAATCTTCAGGGAATGCCTTCTCCTCAATTTTCATTGGACAAGGAGGGATTACCTTCAGTGCAGGAAGTGTTTGAAGAGTAGTGGCACCCAAGCCAATGTACAAATGAGCAGTCTTTTCAGTGAACTGAGTTTATTTCTATCATTTGGCTCCCTCTAATGGGGGAAATAAAAAAAAAATCCAAAACACCATAGTGATAACCAGTTGTAGATATACAAGCTTGTAAACACACAAGCTTTTGAATCACCTAATCATATACTTACTTAAAACAGTTCCATTATGTCAGACAAATATGAAAAAGTTATAGATAAATACATTTTAACATAAAATAACACCAGAAATGCAATGAGTGGCTGTTATTATCCAGAGGGTTAAAGAAGTCCATAATCAATACATACCAAATTGATCAATACTTCTTAAAAAGCCTATAAGTGTCCTTCCATCTCGAAGTAGGACCAAGTGCTTTTCTGGGGAGAGGAAAAAGATCTTTAAAATGAAAGTTGTCAGCTTCAGTGAGTTTATAGAATAATAAGGAAAATAAAGTTAATAGTAGTTTAAGTATACCACTTCCTTTTCTAATGGACTTCATATGGAATTCACTGGAAAAAAAACCAGAGGGATGCCCAGGACAGCCTAGGACTTATATTTGAAGATTGGTGGTAAAAAGAGAATCATAGGAGTGGCAGAAGAAGTAAAAAAAAGTGCAGTGTGTGCAGTAGACAGGAAGCCTAACTGGCTCCAGACCCTATGTTTGGCACTTAAACCTTCATACTGTCATGTCAGTTTCTCTGTCTGTATATTAAAAAATTTAGAAAGATTTTCAATAAATACAAAGCCTTGGGTTGGGGGAGCAGCTCAGAGACAGAGCAAGCACTAAGTAAGTGGGAGGTCCTGGGGTAAATCCTTAGCACCAAAACAAAAGCAAAAGTAATGTCTCAGATATTTACAATGAGGACCTAATAAGCTACAGCAGAAATTCAATATTTATTAAGAGATATAAGCTGTTCTGGGTTCTCAAAGTCACCAACCTTATGAATTAATATTCCTTGTAAGGAAAGACAAATAAGAAAGTTACCTATTGTGATTAGTACAACAGAATAATAAACACGATAGAAGGAAAGGATGATGAAGAGAACAGAGGAGAGCAAGAGAAAACCTCTTTGGAAAAGTAACTGAGAGATGACACTGAAGGATGAGAATAAGCCAGTTATTAGAAAAGATAACAAAATTTCAGCCATTCATTTCTTTAATGCCATGCATAAAATACTTTGTAGATGCAGAAAAGAGGGGCAGTGATTTTGCCTTTAAGGAACTTGTATCATTCCTTGGACTGTTCTTGCCATAATCAAGCAAATTATAATTATATGAGATTTCAGAGAAAATAACATCTGTCTGGAGGAGGTATTCGAGTTGGATCTTGAAAGGTAAGTAATTTTTGGTCATGGGAAAGGAAAGGAGGGAAGGGGAGAGAAATCTGTAAATTAAGCAAGAGGGACAAAAGGACTATATACCCACATGTTTGGCTAAAGGTTGAGGATATGAAGGGAAAGAGCAGGAGTTAAAGTCAGAATAGTATTAGGGGCAAGCTTAATTTGGATTTGACTTCATAAGAAACATGAAAACAATGAAAACTAAATGAACAGAAAAGCAAGAGAAGTTATGAGGCTAATGCCTATCTGGGAGATCTCAGAGATTTAGAGAAAGAAACAGTTCGGATATTGCTACTCAGATTATCTCTTCTGGAGAACAGTAAGAGTTGGAGAGAGAGAAAAAAAATAAAAATCTGCAAGAACCAGTGTTAGAGACACTGAGAGAACAGAATTAAGAATTCAGAGGTGGAAGTATCACAATGCTGCAGGAGAGAACTCAGAGGAGTGCCTTAAGAATGCAGTTTCAGTACTGTGTTGACAGCAAAAATTAGAGTGCAGTTCACAGAAGGTGGTCTATTGAAGGTGGTCAGGAGGTAGAGTAAAATGGAGATTTGAGATACTGATAAAGAGATGGAAATCTGATGGGGAGATACAACTGAGGAAATGTTTGAGATGGAGAGACAGAAACATATATAAAGGAAAGTATTGGGCAAGGACAAAGAGGTAGTAGACGTGAAAGCAAAAGTATAATGCAAGAAGGTTCTAGAGGCAGTGGGAGGAAAGAGTAATAATAGAAAGGGAGGAATATTTTCTACTCAAATGAGAAGATGCATGAAAATACAAAAAGACTGAGAGGAAAGGAGGAGAGTGTGTGTATTGGTGGTGAAGTAAAGTCTGTATGTCAAGTAGTTTCAAACTTTTTTTTTTTTACCAACTGAGCTATCTCCCCAGCCTGCCTATCTCCCCAGCCCACAGTTTCAAACTTTTAAAGGAGGGGGCTTGAAATCTACAAAGAGGCACAGATTAGAAGGCTTGAAAACAAAAATGATATTTAGGAAAATGGAAGGATGTGTTAGTGGTTTCAAGTAATTCAGATATATAAGGAGAGGTGAAGGCAAAAGGGAAAAGAGCATCTTCAAGCCACTAAAACAGAATATTTCATTATACCTTATAGGCATACTGATAGAGTGATCGCTAATACACATATTTAGTTCAATTTACACTATTATTACCTTTCATTAACAAAATAAGAAATTTGGGTTTAAAAAATGATCTTGGAAATTGTGTAAATTATTTTGCAGCAATTACAAGTTAATGACATGGATAATATAATTAAAAAGATAAAAAATGTTACTTGAAGAATAATGCACAGATAAGAATTTTGACAAAGACAGAACTACTGTCTCTTTTGTACAGGACTGAACTCTTCAAGACAGTAATCAGGAATAAGGGAGTTCTTAGTAAAATAAAAAAAAATTGTCTAATAGAAAAAAATAAGTTTGAAGTGACTTAGCCTTCCTAGAAACATCAATAACGTGTCTAGCAGTTGTCTCTACTAATATAACCTGAAAGTGCTAATGACCTTCATAGTAAAAGATTACAAAAGCCTGCATTTACTAATTAAAACCAAAGCTATTATCTTAATATTTTTATTTTTTGATGCAGTCTTCCTGTAAGTATTCTCATCTATCCACTAGTAACAACCTAGTACTTCGAGAAAAGCAGAGGGAAGCAGTGGATGCGCTACAAGTCGGCTGGGCCATTTTGGTACTTGGGTTTAGGCTGCTACGACCCTCGGAACCAAGAATAAAATCCAGTTTGTGGCTCACCAGGTGGTGAGGGCTGCGAGGGGCAGAACGGAGGTAGTAGACAAGGGGGTGACAAGTGGTGGGTCCCGAGGCTGTAGAGAATTCCAAGGCAGAACACCCAGAAATGCGCTTAAGACACACTGCTCCCGGCTCGAGACTCATTCTACAAGTTCCCTCCAAAGAGGGCCGCCCTCCGGAGAGGAAGGGTCTCATTCCAAGCTTCACCCGAAAATGAGCTACTCACTGTCGATGTCCTCGATGAGGCTGGCGGTGCCGGGCATATAGTTCATTTTGAGCTGAATGAGGCTGTAATGTACAGCGGCGAAAGGCCAGCACGTCCAACACCTCCTTCTTCTCACCACAGTCGCCGCCTCGGCGGGACCGGGACAGGAATGTTTTTGAACCCGACCACCACTTCTGCCCCGGCTTTCAGCCGCCGGGGTCTGCCGGAAGCACCTTCATATTACTCCACCCACTTCCGGTATCACGTGCCTATCCCCCGGAAGAGGTGGGGCTGTCTGCAGTTTGTGGCACCGTTTCCTCATTCCGAAGAAGCTAGGAAGAAGAATCTAGATTGGCTAGGCAGTCGGAAAATGTGTCCTCTCATGTAAGGAGCACGGTGCCTCCTCTCGCTTTCCTGCTTCCAGATCAAGCAGTCGAGATCAGGGAGTCACTTACTGCCGTCCTCAATTTTCGGGGCTCGGCAGAAAGGGCGGATCCGGGCCTGGGATTGGCTGTTATCGTCCGACTCCCCTTAATGCTGTCCACTCCCTCTAGCCCGCAGGCGCCTGCGCAATGGACTGGCCGTGGGGGGCGGGAAGCGCTTCTGGGCAGTGGAGCCCATGTCGGCCTTGAGGCGTTCGGGCTACGGCCCCAGTGACGGTCCGTCTTACGGCCGCTACTATGGGCCTGGGGGTGGAGATGTGCCAGTGCACCTACCTCCACCCTTATATCCTCCCCTTCGTCCCGAACCTCCCCAGCCTCCCATTTCGTGGCGGGTGCGCGGGGGCGGCCCTCCTGAGACCACCTGGCCGGGAGAAGGGGGAGGTGGAGATGGCTACTATCCCTCTGGGGGCGCCTGGCCGGAGCCGAGTCGAGCTGCAGGAAGCCACCAGGTAAGCTTTGAAATATATGGCTTGGGGGATCCGATAGAGGTGTTTGGTGGTGGGGTAGCTGAGGGCCACTGCGCTTTTTGTATCTAGTTTGTAATGGTTTAGGTTTCATATTTGTTTTCCTTACGGGGAGAGGGTTGGAGAGACGGACTGGGAACATAGGTGGGGGAATATATATGCCTGTGTTCCTTTTACTCCTCCATTTCTGCTTCGGCCGCAGTGTGTATCTGTTTTATTAAGAAAGGAAAAAACATATGTGCTGACTTCTAAGCTCAGCAGACTGGGGATCTATCACCATGGAGAGATGTTGGGTTGGAATGACAGGGCTCTTCTCGAGCTTTGACAATTTATCACTGCGTGGCTAGTGACTGCAGCCCCCGTTGTCGCTCAGCAACCCCTCCCGCTGGGAGAAGGAACCTGATAGAGGGGGAGGGAATCTGAGCATTTAGCCCATTGCTCCTAAATCTTTGCCCTGGATTGAATCACGAATAATCAATATTGTAAAGCATCTTTCCGTGGATTGTTTTATTTAATGTTCATAGCAACTACAAGGTAAATGTCATTATGGCATCCCTATTTTCAAATAACGAAAGCAGATCTGAGAGGTTAACTCACTTGCTTAATATATTTGGACTTGTAACATTTTGTTCTCTGTATACTTGCCAGAAATGTGTTTCCATTTTATTAATGTAGTGTTCTTGGTAGGGGCTATCTTTATAGAATGGTGGCACACCTCGCTTCTCAGGAAGTATAGCATAATCATTTGTTGAAAACGTAATAGCGAAATTCTCATACATTGTTGGTGGGATTGTAAAATGATAGTTTTTTGGAAAATTGTTGGGCAATTTCTCAAAACATTAAGCATAGAATTAGTGTATGAGACAACAAATTCATTCCTAGGTATGAACTGAATTTCACATGTACATTGGTAGCACTTTTTAAAAAAAATTGTATGTTCTATTTAGTTATACATGACAGCAGAATGCATTTTGATTCATTGTACACAAATGGAGTACAACTTTTTCTCTGGTTGTACACGATGTAGAGTTACACCATTTGTGTTGTCATACATGTACACCGGGTGCTGATGTTTGTCTCATTCCACCATCTTTCCTTCCCCCACCCCTCCCCCCATTCCCCTCTACATGATCTAACTTTCCTCTATTCTTCCCTTAAACCCCCCACACCCCGCCATGTATCCGCATCCACTTATCAGAGAAAACATTCAGTAGCACTGCTATTCTTAACAAAAAGGGAAAGTAACCCATATGTCCATCAACTGATAAGTGGGTTAACAAGAAATGATATATTCATACAATGGAATATTATTTGCCCATAGAAAGGAATGAAGTACTGCTACATGCTGCAACAGGAGTGAACTTTTAAAACATCATCCCTCTTGAGCAAAGACAGTCAAAAACATAGCATATTGTATGGATTCATTTATATAACATGTCCAGAGTAGGCAGATTTATAGAGACAAAATTAGTGGTTGCCAGAGGTCGGGGGACTAGAGCTATTCACAAGTTTGTGGATTTTTTTTTTTCTTCCTTTTTTTTTTCTTCCTGTATTACTGGAGCTTGAACCTGGGAGCATTCTGCCTCTGACTTACATACCCAGATCATTTTAAATTTTATTTTGAGTTTTCATCTCCCTAAGTTGTTCAGGTGGTTCTGGAACTTATGATTTTGCCTCAGCCTCTCCAGTGGCTGGGAGTTGAGATTACAGGCTAGTGCCACTGCCTCTGGCTATTTTATCTTTTTCCTTTTTGATGCTACTGGTTATAGTATGGTGGTGGTGGGAGCTCTGCCACTGAGCTATATCCCCAACCCTTTTTTCAGTTTTTATTTTGAGACAAAGTCTGGCGAAGATGACCTTGAATTTGTGATTTTCCACCTTAACCTTCTCTGAGTTCATGGGATTATTTGCATGTACCACCACATTGGGCTTGGAGTTTCTTTTTGAGGTGATGAAATGTTCTAAATTTAGTGGTGATGGTTGCACAACTCAGTATACTAAAAATCACTGAATTTTGTACACTTTAAAAGGGTGGGTTTTATGGTATGCTAGTTTATCTCAGAAAATTGTATGAGAAAAAATGTAACAGTGAGAGTTTACTGTAAAAGAAAGATCTATGTTTCCTATGCTTAGATCTGGAATAAGTAGGTTGTGGGACTTTAATCCCATGATCTAGTGATGAAATGCTTGGTGTATAAGTTTTCAAATTAAAGATCAGTTGAAGGAAAAGAGGAGAGGACCTTCAAACTGCTGATTTACTTTTGTTGGCCTTACTGTGGTTAGCAAAACAACAGCATGTTTTCTGGGGTAGACGTAGCAAGGGATTTGGATAAACTAGAACAGTTGAGATTTTAGCTTTGTGTAGGGAGTTGTGAGGTATGGTTTAAGTATAGGTGTCCACATATTGTGGATGATGGTGCTGGAATAACTGTAGATAAAACTGGATATGTGTAATGGGCATTTGTATATTGTTTTAAAAGTTTGTATTCTATCTTTCAGGTTGAGGATTCTGAAATTTTGAAAGGATAGCTTGGTAATTTCTTCTATAGTAGTAGAAGATGAATACAGTTCCTGTTGTCATAGTGCAAAATTTTTTCTGAATTCTTTGTCTTTATTGGTTTTTATGTAAGTTTGATGTTTTTGTATTGTTAATCTGTCAACTAACAGTAGGAAACAAGAATTTTTCTAATAAAAAGGTTTGCAAGGCTGTTAGAAATGCAGAATCTGCCATTTTCTAGACTTACTGCTGCAACTTATTGAGATCCCCCAGGTGATTCATATACACATTTATGCTTGAGAAGCTTTGCTCTATAGAATTAGATTTATTGAGATGATGTTGCCTTGAACCAGAGTAACAACTTGACCGTATTAACATATTTAAATATGACAGGAAAAATTCGAAATCTGCTCTCTCCAGTGCTGGGGATTGAATTTAGGCCTTTTACACATTAGGCAAGTGCTTTACCATTGACTTACATCCCTAGCCCTCCATTTTTTTTTTTTTTTTAAGAGTCAAACTTTTCTTACCTTTTTACCTATCCTGAAAATGTATTGTAAATATCCAGTATTTTGTAGCACTGAAGTTTCATCCTTGAACTAACAGCATCTGTATAACATAGGAGCTGGTTGGAAATGCTTTGTCTTAGGCCCTGCCCCAGATCTGCTGAATCTGCATTTTATTTATTTTGGACTGGGGATTGAATCTAGGGTCACTTTACCACTGAGCTACATCCCCAGCCCTTTTTATTTTTTATTATGAGACAGGGTCTCACTAAGTTGCTCAGGTCCTTGCTGAGTTACTGAGGCTGGCTTTGAATTTAAGATCCTTCTGTCTCAGCCTCCTGAACCACTGGGATTACAGGCTTGTGCCACAGCCCAGTCTGTGAATTTGCATTTTAACAAGATCCCTAGATGATATACATGTTTTCCCAGAACAAGTCATCCAAGAAAGCATGTCAAGACAGAAGCTGTCATCTTTCATAATCTAATCTCAGAAGTGATATACCATCACTTCTGCTGTATATTTTTTGTTTTAGTGACCAGTCTGGTACAGTTGTCGAAGGCAGCTTCCAAAAGGTGTGAATACCAGGAGGCAGGGAATGTTGGGAGCCATCTTGGAGGATGGCTGTATCAGGAAGAGAGCTCACTCTCCCATAGTAGTTCAGAAAAGAAGCCGAGGAGGGTGGGAAGCTTGCATTTGAGCCATGTCTGAATATAGAGACCTTTACCCTCAATATTTTATTGTAATAAACTTTAAACATACAGAAAACTTGAAAGAATTGTAGGTGAACACTCATGTGTACCATGTAGATTGTATAATTAGCATTTTATTTTTATTACATCAAGTTTTTTTTTTTTGATGCATAGGTATTTTGTATAGATTTGAAAGACATTTTCAAAGAATTAGGAGTTATACCAGATGGAAATGAGAAATGTGGGAAAAACAAGATGACTAAAATGAAAGGTTTTTATGGGAAGAAATGGTTTAGTTTTGTACCAAAAGAACTAACAATTGTTTTAAAATCTGGACTTAAAAAAATATTTGACCTGGCAAAGACTTATGTGCTGCCTTTTTTCATTTATGCTGCAATCCAGTTAGTTTGGGAGATTACTGTGTGCTAATCTCTGGATACAGTATATGAGGTTGATTAGATAGGTTTGTGATTTTCTGTTTTTGCCTTTTATTTTTTGTTTTAATGTTGAATTATAGTCTTTGTGGCAGTCAGTTGTCTGTGGAAACACAACAATAGGTGTGGGACTCAGGAGGGAGATGGGATGGAGATAGTGATTTGAGAGTCATCAAGTAGTAAGTATTACTGGATAAGCTTGGTAATGGTTGCAGGTGTGGTCGTGGTGGGGCGGAGATCTTTGAGAGTCTAGAATAGGGGATAGAGAAAGGGAATATGAAATATTATGAGAAAAAATACTAGAAGAATAGTAGACTCCAAGAATTCATCCAGTACAAACCAGGCAAGGTCACAGTTACTTTGTAGGCAAGTGGTATGAGAACTGAAAAGAAGTTGTTGGATTTGGCAATTTAAAGATACTGTTGATTTTAGTGGTGGTAGTTCAAAGAAGTATTAAAGTAATGAATGAGGGTTTTATATATATATGTTTTATATATGTATAAGTTATTTATTTAATTTTATTTTTTCGGTATTGGAGATCGAACCCAGGGTGCTTAACCACTGAGCAACATCCCTAGCCTGTTTTTATTTTTTATTTTGAGACAGGGTGCTGAATTACTCAGGGCCTCCCTAAGTTGCTGAGGTTGGCTTTGAATTTATAATCCTTCCTGTAAGCCACTACGCTTGACTTAATGGGAGTTTTGGATTACCAGACAGTATAAACAGTACTTCCAGAAATTTTTTAGTCAGTGAGAAAGCGGTACCTTGACTTGATACCAGGATTTAGGGAAGAATTTTTAGGATTAGGTGGTTTGAGTTTATTTGTAAGTGGAAGAGAATGAGCTAGGAGATTCAGAAAAAGATCAGAACTAAATGATGGAGGAGTAGAAGTCCAGGTCATTTCAGAGTAAGGGAAGTAGGATAGAATATGCTGGGAAATTTATATTATATCATATGATGATAAATGTTATAATCAGGTGCTAGGGAAAAGGTGGAAATTGTCAGAAAACTTAGAGGAAACTCAAATGAGATTTGAAAATTTTAAAAAATTGTGATGAAGATAAGTGATTTTGGATAATTTAGCTTTACAAATGATTTATGTACTTTTTTTTTTTTTTTTTGGGTGCTCGGGATCGAACCCAGGGCCTTGTGCTTATAAGGCAAGCACTCTGTCGACTGAGCTATCTCCCCAGCCCCTGATTTATGTACTTTTTAAAAAAATTTGTTTTGGTTGTTGATGGACCTTTATTTTTTTCATTTATTTGTATGCAGCGCTGAGGATCAAACCCAGTGCCTCACACATACTAGGCAAGTGCTCTAACACTGAGCCACAATCCCAGCTCCCAATTTATGTATGTACTTTAAAAATAATTTTTGCAAAGTTCTTGTGCAAAAATATGAGCAAATTTGTAATTAGGACTCATATAGTACCAGCACTACCCAGATTCCTTTATTATTAGGTTTGCTTGGGCTGAAGTTATTTTTTGCAGCAAAATGGGTAAGTCACTGTAAATTTAATAATATATCCATCTTTGTGTGTGTGTGCTGGGTCTTGAACCCAGGGCCTTGAGCATGTCAAGCTTGCATTCTACCACTGAGTCACACCCCAATTCTCTACTTCTTATGTAACTAGTTAGTTCTAAGACAAAAGTGAAAGGAGTTGTCTGAAGCCAGCCTTCCTCTGAGATTTAGGTAATACATCTTAAAACAGAAAAAAGTAAATAAATGGTATCTTGCCACAGAAAATTGTAATCAAATTTCCTTTGCCAGAAAAGCTTTAGTTCACAATCTAATCACTTGTGAAAACCTTTTATTACCTTTTTTATTTAAGCCTGTTTTTGTTTATATTTCAGTCAGCAAATAAAAAGTTTAGTTAGTACCTTACTTCTTTATGACATTTCCCCCAAGCCATTTTCCATCCTTTAGTTCTGATCTTTTTTTTCTCCACTTATAAGTAAACTCAAACCACCTAATCCTAAAAATTCTTCTCTAAATCCTGGTGTCCAGTCAAGTGACCACTTCTCACTGACTGAAAGCTTAGAATTGGTACCTTAGTGTTTTATTTATTTTATTTTTTAGTTTAGTTTATAGAATAATTAGCTTTAGTCAATATCCTATGAAGTCACAAATGTCAGGTTGTGTCAGGCATAATCCACAGACTTTCATTGTTACTGGATGTATTAGATTTATCCCCTTTTGTCCAAAAGGAAGAAAAAGAGAGGAAATGGGAGGTCAGGGCCAATTTTATCTTTGGAAATTGACAGTAAAATAAAAAATTATAATTTAGAAAAATCATGGTAATGAGGATTGAACCTAAGATACACCCCAGATCTTGTTTTTTCATTTTTTATTTTGAGACAGGGTCTTGCTGAGTTGCTTAGGGCCTTGCTAAATTGCTGAGGCTGACCCCCAACTTGCGATCTTTCTTCCTCAGCCTTCTGAGTTACTGGGATTATAGGTGTATACGATCATGTTTGGTTAAAATTAGTAATTTTTATTATTTAGTTAAGAACATTCTTTTTTTCATTTCTAAAAGTGGCATAATATACATATAGTACATCTCACCCATTTTTTGAAATAGTTCTGAGTTTTAGTTCTCTGTCTGTTTATTTGGTGCAGGGGATTGAATCCAGGACCTTACACATGTTCTACTACTGATCTCTGGTACAACAATTTTGCAGGTATCCCATTCTAAGATATATAATCAGCTATTACTTTAAGAGAATTTGATTCTTTAAAAAAAAGTTTTCCTTGTAGATGGACACAATACCTTTATTTTTATTTATTTATTTTTTATGTGATGCTGAGGGGTGAACCCAGTGCCTCACAAGTGCTAGGCAAGTGCTGAATAACTGAGCTACAACCCCAACCCTGATTTTTTTTTTTTTTTAAATTTTTGGCTATTTTATATTTAGAAGCTAACTTTGTAAGTCAGGATCTAGGCAGGAAAACAGAAAACTCACTTTTTCTTTTAAAACAGGGAATTAAACAGGAATTAGAGTTCTGAAAAGGGAAAAAGAGAAAACAGAAGTATCAAGATAGTAACTGTAGGAAACCACTACAACTTCTAGGACAGGGGAATAAAGGGAAGAGGTTAGGCTTATTAGAACCTGGAAACTTGGAAGACTGACCTGGTGGAGTCTTTACATGCTTTGAAAGTATTACGAAATTTAGTAGTGCAATTAAGCTAAGATAGTGGAAACCTCTCAGTGATTACAACTTGCCAATGAATTTCTTTGTGAAACCACATTCAAAATTTAGGAAAAAAATTTAGAGATTCTGTTCAAATGTAAAACTATACTTAAATGATAAAGTTCAAAGCAAAATAATTTATAGGATAATAAAAGTATACATATATTAAACCAGACAGTAGATGCTCTGCAAAGTTTTGAGTTGGTCTAGTGTCTTACCAAAGCTTGTTGTTGTAAATCATTGCATTAACTTTTTGAGTTGGAAAAGCTGAAGAGATTGTCATGGCTAGATTTACTCCTTGTGCTACATTAGTTGTAGAATTGTTCTACATTAATTCCTGATGTTGAGGTTATAGGTTGTTACCAGAAAACCTACCCATAGCAGAAATGATATGGTGGATGCTCCTAAGAAAAAAGAAAAATTCGCTTTCAGTAGCATTCTTACACTATTAAATTAGGCATGTTCAACCTATATTGATAAGGGTAGTGACTAGAGAGGGGTAAAAAGAAGCTAATATCTCTGGTTTAGCTAATCATTTTGATGCAGAATTCCTTTATTTGCATTCATTCCTACATTTGTTTTGGTGAAATTGACATAATGCATAAGAATAGTCTTACCAGATAGTCAATAATTGTTTTATTCCAGGGCATGTGGTTTGTCATGTAATGTATCTTCATTAGTTTAATAGTGATTAATAATGGTATGGTTCTATTGCTTTTTTGTCTATTGTCTTTTTTGGTATCTATATCTTGCCTCTATCGATTTATCCCAGAATGACATAAGAATGTTACTAAAAGTGAATTTTTCTTTTTTTCTTAGGAGCAGCCACCATATCCTGGCTACAGTTCTAACTACTGGAATTCTCCTGCACGACCTAGGGCCCCATACCCAAGTACATATCCTATAAGACCAGATTTGCAAGGCCAGGTATGGTTGAAAATTGACAAACTTTCTGAATTTGTCCTTAATGAATCAATTATAGTCAGAACCTGTGAGATTTTATAGTGGTGATATGTGGGTTTTGTTTTACTTTTTAATTTAACAGGCTCCATCAATCTCATTATTATTATTATTATTATTTTGTGATACTGGGAATTGTACCCAGTACCTTATGCATGTTGTTTTAATTTTAGAGATGAGGAAATATCTAGGCAAATATTATCTATAGTAAAGGTATCTTGAGGCAAAATAGATTATTTCTCAGAACCTGGAAAAAATATATATAAAATGTACTTATATTTTTAAAAATGTACATATTTTAAAATTTTTGATTTATGACAAATATTTCATTATAAATATTTGAAGTTTATACTAAGTACAGAAAATATGCACATCCTTTTAAAAATATTTTTTTAGTTGTCGATGGACTTTTATTTAATTAATTAACTTATTTATATGTGTGCTGAGGATCAAACCCAGTGCCTCCACACATGCGAGGCAAGTGCTTTACCACTGAGCCACAACCTTAGCCCCCCCCCCTTTTTTTTTTTTGTGGTGCTGGGGATTGAACCCAGGGCCTTGTGCTTGCAAGGCAAGAACTATACCAACTGAGCTATATCCCCAGCCCAGCACCCCCCTTTTTAAAAAAATATTTTTTTAGTTGTCTGTGGACCTTTATTTTGTTTATTTATTTATTTATTTGTTTGCTTGTTTATATGTGGTGCTGAGGATTGAACCCAGGGCCTCACACATGCCAGGCAAGTGCTCTACCATTGAACCACAACCCCAGCCCTATACATATCTTTTTAACAAGCACCTCGTTTTATCAATTTTTAATTTTACCACAGTTTATATTTTAAAAAAAAGAAATACAATTAAAGCCCCATGTGACACTTCTTTCCATTTTATTGTTATATTTATTATCCTCTTTCTGTTTTTATGCTTTTATTAATTATATTTATATCCATAAACTTAACATGGTATTATTTAATATGTTTTTAAACTTTGAGTGGTTTCATATTAACCTCTTGCAACTTGCTTCTTTTTGCTCAGTATTTTCATTTTTCTATTGTACACTTAGGAGATAAGAATTTCTCTAGGGTGTGAAAGTTTTGGGTTTGGTGTGTATATCTTTTTTTCATAATGTTTATACCAGTGAGAAAATATTTAAATATCATCCAGAATCTTGCTATCCTAACAATAATTGTCTCATTTTTTTTCTATCTAGATACCATATTTCTGTATGTAAACCATTTTTAAGGAATATAATTGCAATATATATAGTTTCAGAGCAGCTGCATTTAAGCAGCCTTCAAATGAGTACCCAGAACTTTAGATTCAAATTAGAATTATCTATAAACTGATGTTCTCTGCAGAATTAAAATTTTAAGATCACCATAAAGTGTACTAGAGTCTTCTGATTAAATTTTAGGTAGTCAAATATATTTGTCTCTTTAAATTTGCTAGGGAGATGGAGGGAAATAATGGAAGTACATTTTCTTTAAAGGGCTGAATTAACTCAATTTTTAAAAACCTGCAGGAGAATTCCAAGTTCAAGGCCAGCCTGGGCAACTTAGCTAGACCCTGTCTCAAAATAAAATTTAAAAAGTCTGGGGATGTAGCTCAGTGGTAGAATACTTCCCCAGTATATATGAGGCCCTGGTACCTGGTACCTCCAAAAAAAAAAAGGAAAAAGAAAAATTGTATCACTCTTTCTTTCTAGCTGCTTTCTCATATTAGTCTTGCCTCATGATCATTCTTCTTTTTGGTGGGTTTTATAAATCTTGAAAATTCTAATTAAGAGAGAGATCCAAGATGGCAGAATAGAGGAGGTCAGGCTTCTGGCTGCTCTGTGGCATGAAACCAAGAAAGCAGATAGGTGGGTGAAACAAAAAAAAAAAAAAAAAAAAAAAAAAGGAGGGACTTTACTGGAACTTAAAACTGGACATTCAAAGCAGACCAGGAACACAGGAGGTTGGATCTAATAAAATAAAGAGAAAAATCCTCTGCGGAATAGCTGCTGCCACAGTTGAGCTGGAAGCTCCAGCCAGAGGGATCCCTCTATAAGCATAGTAGGAGGATAAGGGAATTAACCCACATTTTTGGGAGGCCCGAGGAGAATGGAGCATTTGGAGACCAAGAACTAAAGGCCCAACAAACCTGAAGGACTTGCAGCCCGAAATCCATGTGTGGGGATAGAAGCTGCCATATCTCCAGGCAGCATGTGGAGGACAAAGGAAGGAACACCCAACCCCTAATCCTGCAATGGACCAAGGGGATACCTGGCAAATTGGAGTTTGGTCCAAAATACAGGCCCAGTAAACACAGGTTGCACAACATAGAATGTACTTAAGTGATGCGAAGAAACTTAAAAGTGGAGAGAGGTTTATATAGGAGACAACTGGTCTTGGAAACCTACCTGGCTCTACCCACCCTCCTCCAATTGCACTCTCTCACTCCAGCAATCCAGAGAGTGGAGCGTCACATTCAAGAAGACCCCAACCTAAAACTGCTGAGAAGAAAAACAGAATATTTTGAATTCCAACAGAAAGAATTCTTTAACTTTTCGTAAAAGTTTTTTTCTTTTTTTATTCTTTTTCACTTTTTTAATTGTGACCTTAATAGTACCTGGACTTTTATACAGTTTCCTATTTTTTTTCTTCTTATTTCTACTTTTTTTTGGGTGGGAGGGTACTGGGGATTGGACTTAGGGGCACTAGACTACTGAGCCACATCCCCAGCTCTATTTTGTATTTATTTAGAGACAGGGTTTAATGAGTTGCTTAGCCCTTTGTTTTGCTGAGGCTGGCTTTGAACTTGTGATCCTCCTGCCTCAGCCTCCCGAGTTGCTGGGATTACAGGCGTGTGCCACTGCATCCAGCTTATTTCTAGCATTTTGAAGCCAGTTATTTTATATGAATTCATTTTTTTGGTGAACTAGGATGTTTGATTAGTATATTTTAGTTTTGTATTATTTTATTTTTTGTTTTTTAAAAATTTTTTGCTTTATATATTTTTCTCCTTTTTCCCTTGATTCTTTTTTTCTGCTAACAGCCAATCTCTATTGTTCTCTTTCACTCTTCCTTTAATCTTTTATGTTTGTCTTCTTTCCTTCTCTCTCATAATCATCACATCCTGTATCACTTCTGTTTTCTCCCAGTCCACCATTTGAAAATGTAAACCCTTTTGCAAACTTGCTGTTTTATTATAGGCGACAACTGATCATATCATTTGCTTATTGTGATAATTAAAATTGTACATATCATAGGAACTATTTGGTTTAATGCTGTAAATTTTTTGCATTAGTCATTGTTATTTGTCTCCCCCTAAACAGTGAAGTACTAGAAACCTTCAGGACACTCTTAAGTCCGCAGGGTAGAAACTACTGCTCAGATCCATACTGTTAGATGGGTAGGCACACAAACAACATGAAAAAGCAAGGGAACAAATCACCCCAAGCAAACCAAGATACTCCAATAACAGAATCCATTGACACCACAGTAGAAGAAATGTCAGAGAAGTTGAGAATGTACATAGTTAACTGATCTGCAAAGGAAAAGATGATCTAAGAACAAATGTAGGTAGCCAAAGGTCACTTCAATAAAGAGATAGAGATTCTGGGGGGGGCGGGAACAAACCAAACAAATCATTGAAATGAACAATAAACCTAATTAAAAGTTCAATAGAAAGCATCACCAACAGACTAGACCACTTGGAAGACAGAACCTCAGGCAGTAAAGACAAAATATAACATCCTGAAAATTGAGTTGATCACAGAGACATGATGTTAAGAAACAATGGACAGAACTTCCAAGAAATACGGGATGACATGGAAAAGACCAAATTAAAGATTTATCAGGATAGATGAAGGCACAGAGGTACAAACCAAAGGAATGCATAATCTCCTCAATGAAATAATAGCAGAAAAATTCCTAAATCTAAAGAATGAAATGGAAAATTGAATACAAGAGACATAGAACCCCCAAATGTGCAAAATTACAACAGACCCACATCAAGGCCCATTATAAGAAAAATGCCTAACATACAGAATAAGGATAGAATTTTAAAGGCTTTGAGAGAAAAATACCAGATTACATACAAGGGGAAACCAGTATGGCTCTCAACTGATTTCTCAATGCAGACCCTCAAAGCTAGGAGATCCTGGAATAACATATACCAAGTTCTAAAAGAAAATGGATGCCAACCAAGAATCCTGTATCCAGCAAAATTAAGCTTCATATTTGAAGATGAAAAAAAAACCTTCCTGATAAACAAATATTAAAAGAATTTGGAACCAGAAGCTTGCACTTTAAGTATATCTTCAACAAAATATTCCATGAAGATGAAATGAAAAAAAAAAGTGAAAACCAGTGAAGAGAGGAATTATACTAAAGAAATAGTCAATCAAAGGGAAACTAATTCAAATTAAAAATTATAAATAAACCAAAATTACCAGCAACACAAATCATATCTCAATAATAATCTTGAACATTAATGCTCTAAACTCATCAATCAAAAGAGAGACTAGCAGAATGGATTATAAAACACCCAAAAACATGCTGCCTCGCAGAGACTCACCTCATAGGAAAAGTCATACACAGACTGAAGGTGAAAGAATGGGAAAAAACATATCACTCACATGGACCATGTAAACAAGCAGAGGTTTCTATCCTCATATCAGATAAAGTGGACTTCAAGCCAAAGCTTGAAGGAACAAAGAAGGACATTTCAAACTGCTTAAGGGAATTATATATCAACAAGACATAACAATCGTAAATATTTATGCCCCAAACAATGGAACATCTACATACATCAAACAAACCCATCTCAACTTCAAGAAACAAATAGACTGCAACATGATAATACTGGGTTTGAAAATTTTTATCCATATATATGAATACAAATATGAATATACATGTAAAAATATACATGGAAATATTTAAATGGATATGAATTTGTATATAGTTATTTTTCTTTTGAGATGGATATTTACAGTTTTGGTAAGATATAGGATATGATTCCATAATATATATGAAAATTTATGGGTAGGATTTGGGTTGCCATTAGGGCACATACATACATATATGAATGTATATAAACATACAGAATATATGTGTGAAAATATATATGGATATTCAGTAATATTTATAATTTTTGTTTAAAAGACTCATGATTATGGGTAGGATTAGGTTTAGTTCTGAGTTAGGGAATGGGTTACCTTTGGAACATTATATCAATATATAGGAATATAAATATGAATATAGAGGTAATATATATCAAAGTTTATATATATATTTATGGATATTTTAAAGGTAAGCAATATTATGTTTGAAATCTAGGTTATGCCTATGGAAATGAGTATATACATACATAAAATATCTATGGGTTTTTAATGTAAATTTATGAACTTATATCCCTCAATTCATTCATGTAAAATGTATGGTTTGTATGTGTAGAGGTTTCTCTGAAGTATATTGGTAGGTATAGGACTAATGTAGAAAAATAGTTAAGGTTAGTTTAGGGATTGAACATTTTTATCCATACATAGGAATACAAATATGAATATATATGTAAAAATGTACATGAAAATATTTAAATGGATATAATTTTGTATATAGTTATTTTTCTTTTGAGATGGATGTTTACAATGTGTTTTAGTTATAGTGTATGATTATGTTACTGAAAATATATGATCAGGAATTTGGTTGCCATTAGGGTATATTCATATGTATATATGAATGTATATAAACATATATAGGAATAGTTAGAAAAATCTAAAAAATAGCTCTAATAAACCAAGTATGTATAATGTCTTGCTTGGGTTTTTTTGAGTTATCTTTGAGACATTCTGAAATTGATCATTGGGTCATCCTTAACAAACATGTCAACAACTACAAAGCTGATAGGTAGTTTTCTGATTCCATATTGTTTTGTAAACATGCATGTTACAAGTAGTGATCCCTGGACGCAGCGGTTATTTGGGAAATGTAGACATGAACTCACGAAGAGATCAGAACCAGGAAAGTAATGAAAATCAGGAAGTAATTGAGGCAGGAGGATCACAAATTCAAAGCCAGCTTCAGCAAAAGCGAGGTGCTAAGCAACTCAGCGAGACCCTGTCTCTAAATAAAATACAAAGAAGGACTGGTGGTGTGGCTCAGTGACCAAGTGCCCTTAAGTTCAATCCCTGGTACCAAAAAGCAAAAAAAAAAAAAAAAAGTGTTTTTCTTTTTTGCCATACTGTAGATTGAACCCACTGGTGCTCTACCACTGAGCTCTACATCCTTAATAACATTTTTAATTTAGAGATAGGTTCAAAGTTGCTGGGGCTGGCCTTAAAGTTTCTATCTTCCTGCTTCAGCCTCCCAAGTAGCTAGAATTATAGAGGTGTACACTGAGCTCAGCTAACATACAAATTTTCTAGTAATGATTCTTTTTGGTTTATTAAAATACTCTATTTGGTCATTAACATAATCTGCCTTTTTTTTTTTTTTTTTTTTTTTTTTTTTTGCAGTGCTGGGGATTGAACCCAGGGCCTTGTGCTTGTGAGGCAAGCACTCTACCAACTGAGCTGTATCCCTAACCCCAACCTGCGTTTTTTAAACTTCTTTTCCACACACTTTCTAAAGTGTATTGGCAGTTTTCACATTGCTTTTTTTCTGATAAAGAAGATAGTCTCTTGACTTTTAGGAGATTACAGACTACTGAGTAGTAATGATAGAAATGCTCTACCAAAAAACAAAAAAACACAAAAACAAATACCTTGAAGTCTTCTTACTTTGAATTGAGATGTCATGGTACAAAAAGATTTTGATCTAACTTACATTTTTTCACTTAATTTTAAGGGAGAATCGAGTTGTAAAATAAGTAATGGCTGGGTGAGGTGGCGTACCCCTATAATCCCAGTGACTTTGGAGGCTGAGGCAGGGGGATCTTGAGTTCAAAGCCAGCCTCAGCAATTTAGCAAGGCACTTGGCAACTCTGCCAGACCCTGTCTCTTAAAAAAATATAAAAAAGGGGCTGGGGATATGACTCAGTTAGTAGAGTGCCTGCCTTGCAAGCACAAGGCCCTGGGTTCAATCCCCAGCACCGCAAAAAAAAAAAAAAAAAAAAAAAAAAATATATATATATATATATATATATATATATATATATATTGCTGGGGATATGGCTCAGTGGTTAAGCATCCCTGGGTTCAATCCTCAGTCCAAATAATAAAAAGGTACTATAGTTAAGAGCTCCTGTGAGACAAAAAATGGAATAGCTCTCTAAACTGAGATATTACATAAGAGAGCAACTGGTGGATGATGGTAGATTTGGTAATTCCAAAATGAGTGTTAGTAAAAATTCAAGTTGATGTTAACTGCTGATAATAATGAAGTCTTGGAATACTTTTAGGAAATTTTTGCATATTTTTCAAGATAATCACAACAGGAAAATTGTGATACTGCTAGGGGAAATCATTTTTTGCTTAGTTCACATTTGTCTGTACTTTCATAGTCATAAACCAAATAGCAAGGGAATCTATCAGCATTCTTTTTCTGGGCAAGAAACTTGACCACTTTTCTTCCCTTTAGTTCCCATATTGACACAATGGTCTATCAACTGGGAAACCAACTTTTGTAAAAAGTATTTCATACCAGACAATCTTTAGCTTGAAATGAGATGGCATATAGTAAGATGTTATTTGGAAGGGCGTTGGTTAGCCTTTTGGCTGTTAAATTGTTATCATCTAGGGCTACTGGGTTACTTGTCTTCATTCAGCAAAGATTTGAAGAACAGGACACAGATAGCAACCAAGAAGTAGGTTTATCGCAAAAGTGACAGATACAGAGATAGACTTCTAAAAGAAGAGGTCTCAGAGCTGGGAATCTGGTGGGGGAGTTTTGGCCTGTTCTTTTTATAGTCTCTGGAATTTCCTTATCTCCTCCCCTGTCCACAAGCTCTTCAGTATTATTACTTGGGGACCCTTGTGTCCATGCATCTGTTTTAGTTTTTCTACTGGGTCCCCCACTTAAGAGCAGAGTATGGAAGTGTCTGTCTGTTTGGATTCCCTGCTTGTGTCCACTTTCGTCAAGCAGGAAGTTGACCTCATCAAAAGACCCTCTCCAGACTCCTTTGTTCTGGCCCTGCCCCTGACCTCCTCACTCGGCATCTTGCCCTGGCTGCCTAAGCCCTCCTACTCATTAGTTTCCAACAATAACAGTGACAACAAAAATTGGAAACTAAGGAAAGGAGAAAAAACTACTTGTGCCATCCTAATACATTCATATTTTGAAAAATTTTCTTTTGTTTTCCCTATCATGTGTACACAGCTTTAAATAATTATATACTTTTTAATTTAGTACTTTAGTTGCCCTATGTATTTGCCATCTTGTTATATATAGGGTGCAATATCAGGAACTCTCTTTTTTAATATTAAGGTAATTTTCAAACAAAATTAGGAGAATAGCATAATAAATGCCTGGGTGTCCATTTCTCAGCTTAGATTATTAATCCTTGACTATCTTTTATTTATCTCTGGATCTTTTCTTTGGAGTATTTTGAAGAAATTTCAGATATCAAATTATATAACTTCTAAATAAACTTAAGTATGTTTATTTAAAATATAAGGATATTTTGAAAATACAACCACAATGCCATTATTAAAACTTAGAAGGAAAAATACCTAAAAATAACTCTTTAATATCTTTAAGTATCTAGTCAGTTAAGACTGAATAAAATCACAGTCTTTTTTTGTGGATGGTTAGTCTTAAATTTACTTAGTCATTTCATTGTTATAGAATGTTTAGACTATTTAAAATTTTGAGTGATTATAAGTAATGCTATGATGAACAACTTCATGCCTACGACTTATTCTCTGGTTGAATCATTTCCTTAGGAAAGATTTCTAGAGTTGAGCGAAGTGGCGCACACCTGTAATCCCAGTGGCTTAGGAGGCTGAGATAGAAGGATTGCAAGTTCAAGGCCAACCTCAGCAAGGCCCTAAACAACTTAGTGAGACCCTGTAAAAGGGGGCTGGGGATATAGCTCAGTTGGTAGAGTGCCTGCCTTGCAAGTACAAGATCCTGGGTTCAATCTCCAGCACCGCAAAAAAAAATAAATAAATAAAATAAATAAATAAATAAATAAATAAAAAGGACTGGGAATGTAGCTCCCTGGTAAAACATCCCTTGGTTAAGTCTCTCTAGTACCAAAAAATGGAAGGATTTCTAGAAGCCGAATTATAGTACAGAATGTCACACGATGTATTATCAAGTCTTCTAGTTTGTGTGTTACATTAAGGAATTATTTGTTTAGACTGAAATCTTAAAGAGCTTCTTAGTAGCTTTAACCAAAAGGTGGTTCATTGCCCTTCTAGTCAGGGAATGTGTTGCTGGCTCTTTCATTGTACCTGACCCTGCGTGGAATTATTTGTCTGTTCTCCAACCTAAAGTAAGAACCATTATGTAGTCTTAGAGGCAGAGGTGAACATGGGAAAACTTGATTTGGGGTTTTTACTGTTTTTAAAAGGTAAAGTAGAAATTAATAAAAAATATTACGGTAATCATTTAACTTTAACTTTACTCTTATTTGGATTATTAAACTAAGGATTCTGGTTATTAGTAGTAGTCTAGATAGGTGATTTAAAACTGCAGTTAAGGAGGATTGGGAATGTAGCTCAGTGGTAGAGTTCTTGCATGTGACCTTAGATTCAAATCCCAGGTCTGCAAACAAAACCAAAATCCATGGCAGTTTGCACTATATGAGAAAGGTGTCTCTGTTATCTGTTGTCGATATTATCTGGGAAATAGGGTAATGGTATAGTACCAAAGAACATGGACTTTGGAATCAGATCTGGGTTTATTTCTTTACCCTGCCATAATAATACTAACAACAATAAGGTAAATAATTACCATTTATTGCGCATACTTTGTACCAGATACTGTCTTAATTTATGTCATCTCATTTAATTTTCATAATAATCCTACAAGAAACGTTTATGATCTTTATTTTTCCTGATGGAGAAACTGAAGCTAAGATCAGTTAAATATAAAGTCTATGGCATAGCTAGGTCTTTCTTTGTAGTCTTTCTTCCTATTACATCATGGACTTCCTTTTCTCTCTAGCCATTCTCTCAAGTTTCCCACAATCCCTCCTCAGTTGGTAGTAGTTCTCTGCTATTGTTATTGTCAGGTATACTTAAGGCAGTGTTTTAGAAGCACTGCTCTAAGGCCGTCACTTCATGTCTCATCACAATATACATGTCTCATCCCATTGTTACATGGACCCTACAGTTATAACTTGTGTTCAATATAGGAATATTATTTTAATAGAAGAGAGAAAGAATACGTCACAGATTGGTTAGTGAGTTTGTATTCATCAGTTATTGATTTCTTCCCAAAGTTTTCAACATTGGGCATTAAGTTAGGACATTTCAGCTCTTCAGCTCTTCCTATTTACTCACCTTTTTTCTCTCAATGTGGCTTTTTTTCAGAGTTTGAATTCTTTTACGAATGGAGCATATGGTCCACCATATCCCCCTGGCCCTGGGGCAAATACTGCCTCATATTCTGGGGCATATTACGCACCTGGCTATACTCAGACCAGTTACTCCACAGAAGTTCCAAGCACTTATCGTTCACCTGGCAACAGCCCAACCCCAGCCTCTCGTTGGATGTATCCCCAACAGGACTGTCAGACTGAAGCACCGCCTCTTAGGGGGCAGGTTCCAGGATATCCTGCTTCACAGGTGAGCAGTTTTCTGTTAGGAAAAATTTCAAAGTCTTTGCTTCTTGAGTTGTAAACAGTAGAAGGGTATTTATTACTAGTATTGATTTAAGAAAATGCTGAAGATGTTCAGAGATTTTTTTCAAAGGTGAAGGCAGGGACTACTTTTATATTGATGCCTTTTTTATTTGTAGCAACTGTTTCAATAAATGGATTTTGATTGAAGGTACCTCAAAGATGTCATAATCTTAAAATTTTTATAGTAAAGAAATTTTTTTTTTTTTTTTCCCTTTAGTGGTACCAGTATTGAGCCCAGGGGGTGCTTTAACACTGAGCTATACTTCCAGCTCTATTTATTTTTGGTACTGGGGATTGAACCCAGGGGTGCTCAACCAGTCCTTTTTAAATTTTATTTTACTTATTATTTTATATTTTCATTAGTTGTTGAATTTTATTTATATGTATGCAGTGCCGAGAATCGAACCCAGTGCCTCACACATGCTAGGCAAACGTTCTACCACTGAGCCACAATCCCAACCCCTAAGAGAATTTTGTACATGGTGGTTCTTAGGTCAAAGGAAAGTTAAGGAAACACACTTGTCAAATTCCTTCCTCCCAGGTAACTTGGGTAGAACAGTATTTATTGCACAGCAATGTATTGTTAACTGGTAGGGATGACTGTCTAATTCTTTTCTTTTTTTTTGGTACCGGGGGTTGAACTCAGGGGAACTCAACCCCAGAGCCACATCCCCAGCCCTTTCTTGTGTTTTATTTAGAGATAGGGTCTCATTGAGTTGCTTAAGGCCTGGTTAAGTTGCTGAGGCTGGCTTTGAACTCGCGATCCTCCTGCCTCAGCCTCCAGAGCCGCTGGGATTACAGGCATGTGCCCACCATGCCCAGCTTTATTTTTTATTTTGAGACATGGTCTTGCTAAGTTGCTGAGGTTGTCCTTGAACTTGTGAGCCTCCTGCCTCAGTTTCCCAGGTTGCTGGGATTATAGGTGTGTGCTACTGTGCCTGGCAAAAGAAATCTTTAGAGAATTGTTTGAAAGTTTCCCAGTTTTAACCTTTTTTGTGTGTGCTGTTAGGTTTATATTTTTAAACATTTTATAAATGATACCATGTTTATTTCTCTGTTCACTTTAAGAGGATCTTTATTTGTGCTTCCTTTATTTGTGCTTCTATGGACAGATTTATACTACACTTTAGTCATTGAATTTTTGGCCTTATTCTTTTCTAGTTTGGTCATCACCAAATCTGTCCCTGGTATCATTAGAACAGGTTTTTTTTTTTCTTTCTAGGCTTGTAGTAATTATGGCAACTAGAGTTCCTAGCATCTTAGAATCTGCCAATAATATTTTCATTACTTTTAGTTTTTTTTAGAAATGACCAGCATATTTCTTCCTCTCAATATAGAACCCTGGAATGACCCTGCCCCATTATCCTTATGGGGATGGTAATCGTAGCGTTCAGCAGTCAGGACCAACTGTACGACCACAAGAGGATGCATGGGCTGCTTCTCCTGGTGCTTATGGGATAGGCACCCGCTACCCTTGGCCTTCAGCAGCTCCCTCAGTACCACCTGGGAATCTCTACATGACTGAAACTACTTCATCATGGCCTAGCAGTGGCTCTCCTCAGCCACCTCCTTCACCACCACCCCAGCAGTCCAAGGTAGGAGACCTTCTCAGTGCTGTTCTTTTGCTCTCTGGGTAATTAAGAGAGCTTAAGATTGAACTTTTCTACGTTGGTCTGTATTAAATGGGGACTAATTGCAAAAATTTGGTGATTACTTCCTATAGCTTTACTTCAACCTGTTTTTCTTTCATCCTCCCCCCCCACCTTTTCTCCCTTACACACTGTGAGACTTTATCTATTTATTTATTTGGTACTGGGAATTGAATCCAGAGGTGCTTTATCACTGAGCCACACCCCCAGCCTTTTTAATTTTTTGACAGGTTCTCACTAAGTTGCTGAGGGCCTTGCTAAGTTGCCAAGGCTGGCCTCAAACTTGCCATCCTCCTGCCTTAGCCTCCCAAATATTTCATCTTTTTAAAGACATTTTAGGCTCACATCCTATTTTTAAAAGACATAAAAATGCTCATTTTCTGTCTGTTGTAATACTTTCCAAATGTTAAATACAATCAGACTGTATTTTACAACCACAAATATTCTATAAATAGAAGATAAAAACCAAAGTGAAATACCTATAGTATTAGCTTCTATGGTTTAATTTTAACATTATGATTTTAACAATGATTTGAACATTATCTGCTTATGTCTGCCTTTTTAATATCTGTCTTGAGGTTTTAACTCTTAAGGGAAAAATGTCTTAATTCTTATTTATTAAGTCATTGGATGGATTGTGAGGTAGCAAAATAGATTGTGAGGTGTTCATGATGATAATCTGCCTCAGGGTAGGTTGTTCTAGCCATTACCTTTAGGAATTCTCTTGCCTTTTTTTATGTGACAGGATGTTCCCTTTTATCTTCTTAGAACCATGTTTTTCTCAAATGATTGGAAAGGGTGCTCCAGTTTTATTGGTGGGGAATCTTTTCATGTACCTTCTGGGTCAGGTGAAAGATGTGGGTTAAAAAATCTTAGACTGTTGATGGATTCCTATTAAAATAGCTTTTTCCTCTTTTATTCTCCCATTCTAAGGATTCCTCGTACCCCTATAGCCAAGATCAAGGCATGAACCGGCACAACTTTCCTTGCAGTGTCCATCAGTATGAATCCTCTGGGACAATGAGCAATGATAATTCAGACCTTTTGGATTCCCAAGTCCAATATAGTGCTGAGCCTCAGCTGTATGGTAATGCCACCAATGAGCATCCTGGCAATCAAGATCAGAGTAATAATCTTCCTGAAGAGTGTTTATCTTCAGATGAAGGTACTCCTCCAAGTATTAAAAAAATCATACACGTATTGGAGAAGGTCCAGTATCTTGAGCAAGAAGTAGAAGAGTTCGTAGGAAAAAAGACAGACAAAGCATACTGGCTTCTGGAAGAAATGCTAACAAAGGAACTTTTGGAACTGGATTCTGTTGAAACTGGGGGCCAGGACTCTGTCCGGCAGGCCAGGAAAGAGGCTGTTTGTAAGATCCAGGCCATACTGGAAAAATTAGAAAAAAAAGGATTATGAAAGGATATAGAACAAAGTGGAAGCCTGTTAATAACTTGGCCAAAGAACTCTTGATTTTGGTTAGTTAATGTCTTTTTGAAATGCCTGTTGATGACAAGAAGCAATACATTCCAACTTTCCTTTGATTTAAAACTCGAAAAGCTGGCAAAGGAATGGAAGACCATTTTAGTTATGAGATTTTTCAGTTCTCAGACGAATGAATGTAATAGGAAACAAATTACTAATATTGCCACGTGGACTCACTTCTTAAGAAATTTGGGGACATCTTTAAACTGCTTCTTATCAGCAGGAGAGAAATACATTTCATGTAACAGGCTATCAGAAACCTACCAGATGAGACTGGATATAATCTCAAGAAAAACAGATTTTGTTTTTGTAAACATCTGGATTACTTGTCAACATTTTTGTACATTGTGACTGTTTTCAGTGTACACACTTCAAATGTGTAAATTACAGCTTAGACTTTAGCCTTCTTGGATCTCTGTTTTGTTTTGTTATTTGCAGTTCACAAATATAGTATTATTCTCTACTTCTTGGTATATTTTGTAGTAATATGTTTAATATAATTATTCAAAAGACTATTGACAGCCAGATAGTATGGCAGTTCTGACTGGATTTGTCTTTTCATCACTTAAATATATTGCAATGTGAATGAGTTCTTGAGGTAATAAACTATCCCATTTTTGTATAGCACGTTTATTTAGAGTTCTTAACACTTCTACTTTTCATAGTAGTAGTGGGAGGTGAATTTGGAAATGACATTGATATAAGAATGAAAATGTTCATGGACATTTTTCTTTTTTACTGTATTTGGATAAAGATCCACTTTAAAATTACTTTTTTTCAACAAAGTATAATTATCTTTTTATTTTTGCTGCTTCTATAGAAAGCCTGTGATAGATGAAAAATTAATGCCACAATGAATAGAAATAATTACTCCAAAAAGTAATAAATGTGATTATTTGATAATATTGTTCTCCATCTAAGCTATTGGTTTCACCATTTAAGATTCCTGTGTGCAGATTTCAGCTCAGTTTTATTTAAAAATATTGAGGGGAAAAGGAGATTCATGCTCAGGGAGTAAATCATTTATAGAATGGGAAATTATTTTCTTCTTTTAAAAGTAGATTTGATGTTTATTTCTTAGATAAATTTTATGATTTGTTTCATAAAACATATAACTATTAATAACTGATTTTAGAGCCAAATTTAAGAGAAAGGATATTGAAATAGTCTCAACTGACCTTGTTTGGGTACCAATGTACTACTGTATAGAAGAGATTTAGGTAAGTAACCTTTACATCTGAGTTCTATAGTATACCATGTATGCTTTTAGAAAAATAGCTGTTTTGTGTGTGTGTGTGTGTGTGTGTGGTGCTGGAGACTGAACCCAGGGCCTTGCTAGGCAAGTGCTCTACCATTGAACTACATTCCCAGCTGTTTCTTAATAAGATATCCAAGTGATAATTTTTTCCTAGACTGCCAGACCTATTCAGTGACACTAGATCTGTCAGCCAACTCCTCTATTCATAAACAAGGAAACCAGTAAAAACATGTTAAATGATGATAAGAAATGTAGTAAAAATATTGTCTGGGGCTTATGATTGGGATGAGTGATTCTATAGGATAATATGGTGATATTATTATTCTGGGATTTTTATATTTGGCCTAAAACACAGCAATGTTTTTAAACAATTCTCCGTGAAAATTAGAAAATTATACTTAAGACTTTAGAAAGTGGAGAAACTTAAAACTATTTACAAGAAAACATTGTTATTGCTGTTTAATTTACTGAATGTCCAAGATGGCAATTTCCATGAAGTCTTGAGTTTACATATATGTACACATTATGTACAAATACACATATGCGTGTGTATCTTTTCAAGTTATTTTGTAAAGTTTTGAGATGGGATTTTAGATTCACAGAAGAGTTGTTAAAATACCTTAGGTTCTGTACACCCTTCACTGTCCTTCCTCTTATGTTGACATCTTATATAACCATAGAACAATTATCAAAATTAAGAAATTAACCTTCCTACATGGTATTAGGTAGAGAGTTAAAAGTAGCAATTTTATTAGTATTTTTACTAATGCCCCCTTATTGATTCCAGGATCTCATCTTGCATTTAATTGTCATGTCTCTGTAGTGTCTTCCAGTCTGTGACAGTGTACATTAACAGGATACCTAATGTAATGTATTTCTAGTCTTGTTAACCTCAATCACTATGCTAAGGTGATGTCTGCTAGAATTCTCTACTATATACTATATTTTCCTTTGTAATTACTAAATATTTGCTAGAGATACTTTGAGACTATGCAAATGTCCTGTGTCTGCGTAAACTTTTGCCCACTCCTTTTCCTATCCATTGGCAGATCTTGCTCGTAGCATTTACTACAGTGGTGTTGTAATAGTGCTTTTCTATTTCTCTTATTTCTCCTATATTTAATAACTGGAATTCCTCTGAAGGAATAGCTGTCACTTCTGGATTTATATTTTTAATTATAATTTAGATATTCCAGGATAGGTACAAACTTAGAACTAAAAGGTACAAACCATGTTAAAATGATAATAATACCAATATCAAAGAAAACAAAGTTGATTACCTGTCTCAGAAAATGTAGTGGACTTAAGAAGAAAATAATATTTATGATTTGTAGAATTGGTTCGACTTTTTAAATATTGACTTCAAACTGAAATCTTTTTTAATTTCATGCTCAGACTTTTAAAAGTGTCTAAATTTATATTACTTTGGGGATCATTTTTGTCAAAATCTTGAATAAAGTTACCCAGAGCTGGCATGATAAACACAGCTATGTTTTCTTTATTATAAGCCACAATTGTTCCAAATATAGATATTAATGTAAACATTTAAACAAATCAGCAAAATGAAGAATCTAGGGCATGGTTTATGCTTGTCTCTACATGTTGGCTTAGAATTTTTAAAAATGCTTTAGAAAATGGGGTTTGGAAATAATTCCTTAGTGGGTTATTGTAAATAATACTGTTAAATGTAAGCAAAAAAATTTTTTAAGTTGAAGAATGCAGATACAATTGGCATTAAAAAAAAGGATTGGCGGAGCTTTTCCTTCTCTCTTTTTTTTAAATTATGAGTTTATCTTAATTCATAAAAGAATTTGATGAGTCAGTTCTATGAAAAGTATCATTCTTCTGATCTTATCCCTATTTTCCTTCTCTAAAGATATAACTACTTTTTTTTTTTTTGGTACCGGGGATTGAACCCAGGGGTGCTTAACCACTGAGCCATATCCCCAGCCCTTATTTTTATTTTGAGACAGGGTCTTGCTAAGTCGCTTAGGGCCTCACTAAGTTGCTGAGGCTGGCTTTGACTTGCTTTGACTGGGATAATAGGCATGTGCCACCATGCCCAGCTTAGATAACTTTCAAATGTGAAATGTAAATACATTTTCAAAATATATGTTCATATTTTTAAATAACAGAATTGTATTGCTTTTTCTTGTTTTATCAATTTTAGGTCTTTATTGATTATTCTGTTTTAGAGGATGAGGATTTAAGTTTATATATCTGCCTCTACTACACACACATCTTAGTCCTGTCTTCCCTACTTCTCAATATAGTTTGGCTATTTCTATGTAAATGCTAACCAGAACTCAGCCATATAATAAACTGATTTCTTTTCCTGAACAACTCCTTGTTTTCCCTGTATTTATTTGTGTTCTTTCTTTGCTTATGTACTTATGATTGATTTGACCTCAGACTTTTACCTCAGTTGTCTAAATCTCAAGATGTTCAGACAAACATTTTAGCAATTTTAAACTCCTAAAGAAGTCTATCCTGGAGCTTTCTTATTGGAGAATTTGTATGTTCTTGGTGTATACTGTTATCCTGGAATCTTTATTTTCTTTGCCTCCTCTTTTGATTTCCTGTTTTCTGTATCCCATGTCTCTCTTTCTTAGTTTATTCCTTATTTTGGTAGAACCTGTTTTCTAGTAGCTTTCTGGAAAAAAGGGTTCATGGGAAATAATTTTTTATATCTTACATAATTGAAGATCTCTGTTCTAACCTACCCCTGGATTAATAGTTCTGCTGGGTATAAAATTATAGGAAATGATTATTTTAAAGATTTTAAAGACATTGTCTATTATGATTTCTAGAATTGCTGTTGAGAAGCATATGCCATTCTCATCCTTTGTATAAAACACAATTTTTGTCTGGACGTTTCTACCGAATTTTTTGTCCCTTCTGTTCTGAAATTTCTAAAAGTATAGCTTTGGTGTGGGTCTATTTTTTCCCCCCATTTTTGTTGGGTTCATTTTATCCTGAAAACCCATGCCCTTAAATTCTACGATATTTTCTTGTTTTGTTTTTAATCTTGCCCCTCCTTCTTCCCAAACTTCTCTGTTAACACTTTCTAGACTATTATATTTTGATTGTAGAGCACAGAAACTAGTTCTTAGATTTTCTTTCTTTTTCTCCCCTTTACTTTTTAGATTTATAATATTTTTCTTCCAGCTTTTCATTGAATTTAAAATTTTTTCCATTATTTTTAACTTATGAGAATTTTTTTTCTTTGTGAGATTCTACTCCTGTTTATGGAGAAGAATCCTACAGCTATGAGGATGTTAATGATAATTTCTTGATGTTTCTTCTTCATGAATAACAAATTTCCTCTGTAGTTGCACTTTAAGGTTTCATCATATTAAAAGTATTTCTCAGATGTCTGTTAGTTCTTAGATTTGTTTTTTACAGTGTGATTTTTATTTCACTGGAGACCCCAAATTGTTTCTGGAAGATTCTGTGTAGTTAATTTTTCTTTCCCTTTTTTTCTGTGTGTGGGGGTACCAGTGAATGAACCCAGGGGCGTTTAGCCACTAAGCCACATTCCCCAGCCCTTTTTTTTATATTTATTTATAGAGACAAGGTCTCACTGAGTTGCTTAGTGCTTTGTTAAGTCGCTGAGGCTGGCTTTGAACTCATGTTCCTCCTGTCTCAGCCTCCCAAGCTGCTGGGATTACAGGCATGCAACACTACCCAGCTTCCTTTTTCTTTTTCTTTTTTTTTTCCTCTTTATTTTGCAGTGCTGGGGATCACACTCAGGACCTCATGCATGCTAGGCAAGCACTCTACCACAGAGCTACATCCCCCATCCTTATTTTTTTTCCTAATCTTTCCTGTGTATTGGGGGGAGGGAGGGATAGATATTTTAATTCTGAAATAGAGAAACAGAGACTACCTGAATAGTTTTCACGTGTGTAAACTATATATTATATTCCATGTGACTTTTCTATTAGGGATATTGTATATATTTGTCATGATCAAATGTGAGGCAGAGCCACACCTGGTGGTGATGCCTGTAATCCCAGCTTCTTGGGAGACTGAGGCAGGAAGATAAAAAATTTCGGGCTAACTTCAGCAATTTAGCAAGACCCCATCTCAAACTAGAATACAAAAAGCATAAAAAGGGCTGGGGATGTGACTCAGTGGTACTGTAAATTGCTGTGAGTGAGAATTTAAGGGGCTACTGGAACCTGGGCATATTTTCTCTAAGCCAATGTTATATGTACTCTTATTTTGTAATTACTTTATCTTCTTGGGTGAAGTTAAGAGTAGTGTTGCCAGATAAAGTACAGAATTCCTAGTTAAATTTGAATTACAGATAAATAATTATTTTTTAGTATCAGTATGACTCAGGCAATGTTTAGAACATACTTGTACTAAAAGATGATTTTCTTAAAATCCAAATTTAACTAAGAGCACTATTTTTTTAATTAAAACTTTTGAGATACTTCATGTAATTTTAAAAAATAATACAAAGATTTCATGTACCCTTTACCCAGTTTTCCCCATTGGTAATATGTGGCAAAACTTTGTTGCAAAGTCACAATCAGGATTCTAACATGGACAATTCCATCACCACAGTTATCCAATCTGTTGACATTTTATAGCCATGCTTTGCCCATCCTCCTTCCAATTCTAAGATTCTGGCAAATACTAACCTATTCTCCATCTCTAAATTTTGTCATTTCAGAGATGTTATCTAAGTAGAATAATATAGTACATGGATTTAGAGACTTTTTTTCACTCAGCATAATTCTCTTGAGATTCGTCTAAGTTGTTTCCTATGTCAGTTCTTTACTGTTAAATAGTAGTTATATATGATGTTGATTATACCAGTTTGTTTAATCATTCACCTATTGAAGGGTGTCTGGGTGGTTTCTAGTTTGGGGCTATTATGAGTAAAACAGCTCCTTACATTTACATACAGTTTTTATGTGAACATAAGTTTTCATTTTATTTCTCTCTCTTTTTTTTTCGGGGGTGGGGGTGGTACCTGGGGATTGAACCCAGGGTTGTACTACCACTGAACTACATTCCCAGACCTTGTTTTTTTTAAATTTTTTTAGTTGTAGATGTACACAGTACTTTTATTTATTTATTTTTATGTGCCTCTGAGGATCAAACCCTGTGCCTCACAAGTGCTAGGCTAGCACTTTACCATTGATTCAAAATCCCAGCCCTCAGGCCTTGTTCTTGTTATTATTTTTTTATTTAGAAATAGAATCTCTCTAAGTTGCTAAGGTTGGACTCAAACTTGTGATCCTCCTGCCTCAGCCTCCTGAGTTGCTTGGCTTATAAATGTGGGCCACTACACCCAGTTATTTCCTTTTCTTATGGAATCAAATAAAGGGTAGGAGTACAATTCAGGGTTGTATGGTAGTTGAACATTTAATTTTTTAAAAAATTGCCAACTGTTTCCAAATTAGATGTGCCATCTTATATTCCCACCAGCAATGCATGTTTCTCTATATCTTTGCCAGTATCTGGTGGTGTCACTATGTTTTATTTTAGCCATGAAATTTCATTTGCATTTCCTTAATGGTGTTGAACATTTTTTCACATGCTCATTTGTCATCAACATATTCTCTTCTGTGAAATATGTGGAAGTCTTCTCCAATTTTCTAATGGGATTTATTAAAATAATCTTTCAATTTAATTTTAATTACTGTTGGGTATTGGGGATTGAACCCACTGAACTATGCCCCTTAACCCTTTCTATTTTTTATTTGAAACAGGGTCTCAAATTCCTGTGACTGGCTTCCAACTTGGAATCCTCCTGCCTTAGCTTTCCAATCACTAGTCTTCCTGAGTCACTAGGATTACAGGGGTGTGCCACCATGCCTGGCTAAATTTAATTTTAAAGTGGTTCATATTTATAGAAAAATTGTTATATTGCAGAGAGTTTCCATATACTCCTCATCTACTTCCCTCTTACTAAAGTTTATACTTTATTTAGATTTCCTTAGTTTTCCCCTATCCTTTTTTTCTTCCAACATTCCTTCTAGGATACTACATTGCTTTTGATCATCATGGACCCTTAGAGCATTTTGGCTGTGATAGTTTCTCTGGCATTCCTTGTTTTTGATGACTTTGACATTTTTTTTTTTCCCTCCTCCCCTCTGAGGGACAAGGAATTCGAACCCGAGTCCTTGCGCATGCTAAGTGAGTGCTCTCCAACATGAGCTATTTCTTCAGCTCTTACTGACATTTTTGAGGAATACTGGTCAGGTATTTTTTGTAGACTGTCCCTCTACTGGAATTTTTCTGATATTTTTCTCTTAATTAGACTAGGACTTTGGGTTTTGGGAAGGAAGATCAGAGTTGATTTGCCCTTCCTAGCAGTCATTTCAAGGGTAAATGCTATCAACATGACTTATACTGTTGTTAACCATAACCACCTAAGATGGTATTTGTTATATTTCTCCACTAAAACTTAACTCTTTTCTTCCCTTTTCATACTACAGATACTTCTTGGCTTATAGTGGTATTATGTCTTGAAAAACCCATAAGTTGAAAATAGTGTAAAGTAAAAAATGCATACATACCTAACTCACTAAACACAATAGCTTAGCAACACTGTAGTGTATTAGTTGTTTCCCCTTGGGGTCATGTGACTGGGAGCTGTGGTGCTCTTTTTTGCAGTGCTGGGGATCAAACCCAGGGCTTGCACTAGGCAAACCCCTAGGCAAGCAATCTACCACTGACCTATACCCTGAGCCCAGCTATGGTTCTCTTAATACTGTCCAGAATCATGAGACAGCACCATATCACTACCCTGGGAAAAGATCAGAATTCGAAGTATGGTTTTCTAATGAATGCTTTTAATTTCCACACCTTTGAAAAGTTGAAAATTGTAAGTCAAACCATCATAAGTTGAGGACTTTATTCTTTGGAGGAAAGTCATTGTAGGCAGCCTCACACCTAAGGGGTAGAAAGTTATGCTTTGCTTCTTTGAAGGTAGAATACATAAATTATTTTGAATTTCCCTGCAAGGGAGATAGTCTGTTTTATGTATGTATGGACTCATGGATATTTATTTTATACTTTGAATTATGACACAATACTACCTTATTTATTTTGTTGCTTTGGTCATTGGAAGCTCTTTTCGTCGGCTCCTGTATCCTTATGACACACATAGTCAAGCAACGACAAGAAAACGTCTGTAATATGTTCAGTACAGAGGCAGGGATTTGGCTAGTTTTTCCTTCAAATTTGCAATTGGTTGAATTTGCAGATGTGGAATAGATGTGCAGTGCTGACTGTATTCCTATCATTGTCTGGTCTTATATTTTACTTTCTTTTTTCGGGGGGAGCGGTACCAGGGATTGAACCCAGGGACGCTTAACCACTGATCCACATCTCCAGTCCTTTTTCTTTTTTATTTAGAGACAGGGTCTTACTAAATTGCTTAGTACCTCACTAAGTTATTGAGGTTGGCTTTGAACTCACGATTCTCTTGTCTCAGCCTCCTGAGCTGCTGGGATTACAGGCATGCACCACCATGCCTGGCTTATTTTTTACTTTTTGGCACTATAAGATGCTCTAGGATCCAGGCTCATCATGTGTATTTTGCTTTCTAGTCTTCAAATTGTATATTTCTTCAAGGAGCCTTGATTCCTTTTATTGACAAATAGTATTAGAAACCAAGACTTAGACTCCACTTTTTGCCTTTTCATTATTTAGTTTTGAGAGTTTTTTATGTTTTACAGATACTAGTTTTTTTTTTGCATATGTGGTTTGCAAAAAAAATTATATATGTAACTAATATATAATATATAATTATATAATTCATATAGTATGTAAATATATTATATATGTAATTTTTTGTGATACTGGGGATAGAACCCAGGGGTGCTATACCAATCCATTTTTTTTTTTTTTTTTTAATTTTGAGACAGGGTTTTGCTAAGTTGCTCAGGCTGGCCTCCAATTTGCGATCCTCCTGCCTTAGCCTCAGCCTCTCAAGTCACTGGGATTACAGGCACATGTCACTGTCTCCAGCTTCATGAAACATTTTTAATTCACAATACAGCTAGGTGGGGTGCAGTGCTGCATGCTTATAATTCTAGTGGAGGCTGAGGCAGGAGGATTTCAAGTTTAAGGCCAGTCTCAGCAATTCAGTGAGACTCTGTCTCAAAATGAAAAATAAAAAGTACTGGAGATGTAGTTGAGTGGTAGATCAACCCTGTGTCCAATCCCCAGTACCACAAACAAAAGAACAAAAAATCCCTGACAAATTATGCATCTTTGGATTTAGGTATTTAGCAAAAATTTCTTTTTTCTTCTTTGGTACCGGGGTTTGAACCAGGAGTGCTTAACCATTGAGCGGCATCCCAGCACCCTGCACCCCCCCCCTTTTTTTTTTTGGTACTAAGATTGGACCCTGGGGGTTTAACTGCTGAGCCACATACCCAGCCCTGTCCCCATCTCTCTTAAAATTTAGACTCTCCTGCCTCAGCCTCATGAGTCTTTGGGATTACAGGTGTGTACCACTGTGCCTGACTTAGCAAAAACTTTTTTTAAAAACAAAATAAACTTGTCACTTCATGGAAAACAACTGATATTTGTTTCCAAAATTTGAGCTTTTGAGAAAGAAGAATTTTAAGAAACTTGTATCTGCTACTGTGAGCTTGACAGTGTCCTAATACATAATGACATCCATTATGATTTTTTAAATTGTATAATGAAATGTGTTAACATTTGGAAGATCTGCATAGTTCAGTGAATGGTTTTTTCCAAATGACCAATATCTATTGTCATAAAACATGCATGGGTAAAAGATCCATTCAAAGTACAAGACAGACTAATGAACTTTGTTTGTTTGTTTTAATACTGGGGGTTGAATCCAGAGGCACTTTACCAGTGAGCTCTATCCCCAGTCCTTTTTTATTTTGAGACAGGGTCTTGCTAAATTGCTGAGACTAACCTTGAACTTGCAATTCTTATGTGTCAGCCTCCCAATTCATTGGGATTACAAGTGACTGCCACTGGCTAGACCAATGGATATTAGTGGTATCAGAATATGAAAAGTTTATTGATATGTTTTCATATTTCACAGTGCAACTCATTCTTTTGTTTTTGTTTTGAGATGGAGACGAGCAGTCTGGTCTTAATCTTTGTCTTAGCATCTTCCTCTTGAGTAGTTGAGATTACAGGTGTCTAACTCACTTTGTACAGTAATGGGGCCTTGTTCATGCTAGGCGAGTGCACTAGCATTGAGCTACTTCCTCAGCTTTTTTTTTTTTTTTTTTTGGTACCACGGATTGAACCTGGGAGCACTTAACCACTGAGCCATATCCCCCTCCCCCTCCCTTTTGTATTTTATTTAGAGGCATGGTCTTGCTGAGTTGCTTAGGGCCTTGCTAAATTGCTGAGGCTTGCTTTGAACTCCTCCTGCCTCAGGCTCCTGAGCTGCTGGAATTGCAGGAAAGTGCCACCAAGCCCGGCTTTTATTTTTTATTTTGAGATAGGGTATTCCTAAATTGTTGAGGGCCTCACTAAGTTGCTGAGACTGGCTTTGAACTTGAGATACTCCTGCCTCAGCCTCCTGCCCCTCTGGGATTACAGGTGTGTTACACTGAGCCTGGCTCATTTAAAATTTGAGACTAGGGTCTGGTGCGCCTCCTGCCTCAGCTTCCTGAGTTGCTGAGATTACAGGTCTGTACCACTGAGCTTGGTTGCTATTCACTTTTTTTTTTCCCACATAAATCTTTTGTTTTAATAAATAATATTCACGGCATAGATTTTAAATCACATTTACAGATGAAGAAAAATTCTAGGCCCAAATAGGTAACAAGGTATTACTGCTGGAAGGAATGCATGCCCCCACCTAAAGAGCAAAAAACACCATATCACTGTGGAGACTAGGTAATTACAACAGTGAAAAGAACAGGAGACTTGGTGTACCATTTGACCCCCTCCTCTTCATGCTACAGAACCAAATAAAACTGTGGTACCTCAGACAACTAAAAGTGGGTCCTGATCACACTGAGGAAACCACCTATTATTGTTAACATTAGGCCAAGGGCATTAGCTACAGAAGGATATCCATTGATAAATATAAAATTAGAACAACAAAGAAAGTCACATAACAAGCTACATAGACAATTTTGCTTCTTAGAAATAAAGCAGTGGATTAATTTCACCTCCCAAGGGCATAGTCCAAAAACTTCCTATTGGCATTTGCACCAAACAAGGCTCCTTGTACTTCAGGCATCACCTGCTGGGCTGTGAGATTCAGTTGGCTTTCCATGGTGTTGGAAACCTTTATTTTATGACCCCCATTATATATCTCAACTCCATCAGCTATTTCCTTGGCAGGTAAGCCTCCTGATCAATTTGGACATCTACATCCTTCTTGTTGGCAGTTTTTTACATAGGAATAGCTTTCTGCACTGTGGCCTTTACTAGAGGAAAATCTTGTTTCCTGCAATGAACAATCATTCTGGGCTCTAACAACTGGTACAAACCCTGGAGGACCAGTCCATCCAGCAGCACTTGGTACCTGGTTTTATCTTTTACCACCTTGCTGAGTTTGTTTTGCTTCATTCAATAAGTCAATGATAAGATCATCTCTGCTCTGAGGACTATGAGCCTTGCTTGATTCATCAAATTGGACATCTGAATTTTCTTCTGCTCAATCTGTTTTTCTTTCTTCTCACAGTATTCCATAATCTTCAGTCTTTGGGTTTGCACAAGACGGCCTTTCCCAGTGTTGAACTCTTCTGCCTTTGCATCTATTTCTTCTGCTTTCTCATTGGCTTCTTGTTCAATGAAAGCTATCATGTGCTTTATCTGCTTCTGCATATTAGCATCGCTGAGAACCATGGTGAAAGCGATGCTAGACCGGTGGGCAACTGACTCGAGCTCAGTTACAAAAAAGGGTGGTGAAATAACAGGGGGGACAAAACCAGAGCAGGTTCTGACTTCCTTTACTTTATAATCCCGTCCTGCAATTCACTTTTAAGAAACTACCATTTGTGCAGTTTTTAGTTTAGTGTTAAGAAAGAATATCCACAATTATCTAAAAAGACTGTTAAAATACTCCTTTTTAGCCAGGAGTGGTGGCACATGCTTGAAATCTCCTGAGGCAGGAGAATCACAAGTTTGAGTCCAGCCTCATCAATTTAACAAGAACTTATCTCAAAAAAAAAAAAAAAAAAAAAAGTAGTGGGATTGTAGATAAGTGGTAGAGTGCCCTGGGCTCATCTTTTTTCTAAGGAAAAAAGATGTATGAGATTCCAACAGTTTAACAGTTTTCTATTAAGCCAGACATTAATTTACAAAAATATAAAGCAATGCTATTCTCACTGGTTTTAAAAATTATTTTAGAAAATATTTTTATTAGAATGTTATTTTAAATGGATTAAATTTTTGTTTTAATTTATAGTACATAAATAGTGATACTACAGCCTCTATAAACTCAATAGAGTGAAGGAATCCTGAGAGATGTCAAATTTGAGAACATCTGGTACATGGGATGCAGTGGGATTTGGAGACAGAACCTAAACCCAAGTTCTGGTTCTGTGACTCAACTAATACTGATTTTAAGCTAGTTAGTGCACACTCTGAAGTCAGAATTGGGTTCATAATTTCTGGCTCCACCAGACTTTGGGTGAGTCATTTTACCCCTCTGAAAACAGAAATTACTATTGGACTTACTGGCTGCTATGAGAATGAAATGGTGTTCTAATTTGTAAAATGTTTACAATGGTCCCAGAGTTCAGTAAATGCTAGCAACTGGTGTTAATCTATATTAGTTGTCTGGCAAGATCCTAGAGCATATAGCCTGGGTATTTTCATCCTATTCATGGAGAACCAAAGCTAAATAGGTGTTAGAAACTTGAGGGGAAGGTATAAGTAAACGTGTGGATATTTGTGTGGCTGTAATTCTGAAAGAGGATGTGTTATAAAAATTTGCTGTTTCCCAATTCCTAAAGAAATAACCAAACATATTCCCTGAATCTTTGCCTGGTAATCTAGTTAGAAAGTAGTCCCTTTTTTTTTGTACATGGGATTGAATTTAGGGGTGCTTAATCACTGGGACACAACCCTCCTCCCTTTTTTTATACTGAGGCCCTCCGCTAAGTTGCTCAGGACCTTAATAAATTGCTGAGGCTGGCTTTTAATTTGGGATCCTTCTGCTTCTGCCTCTCATGCCCAGTTCCTTTTTTTTTTTTTTTTTTTTTTTTTTTTAAATAACCAAAGGAATTGCGGTTTTCCAGAAAACGAAATATTCAGGGGAGCCAGGCAGGACCATTACTGAGACTCATGATTGGGAAAATCGTTCAAACTTTTCAACTCAGTTATATCACCTCATTTGGACAAATATCTTGTGTCCAGTCTCCCTTGCAGCTTTTGAATTTGATCAAGAGGTGACTCTACATCTTTTAGGGATACCTTTTTGGCAGCTCCGAATCCTAATAAACTCAAGAGAGGCCCAAGTCCCAAAGATATTCTTTTTCTCTTTGCAAATGCCAATAATAACCCCTCTCAGCACCCAGATGGAGAGGTCTGGATAGAGGCAACTACTAGCACCCTCCAACCACCTCCTTTCATCGTATATATTAGAAGCGACATAGCATTCTTGTCTCTCCTGGGTTCCCCCACTATCCCTGGCCCATTAACAGGGTTGGCTCGAGTACCTCCGAAGTCAGGAAGCCTGTTTTCCCCTTTGTTAAGTGAGGAGGCTGCTGCACCTGTCGATCTTGAACGTTCCTTGTGCTGAAGCTCAAGGCTCCTTTACAACTGTTAAACTTGATTCCCTCTCAAAGGCCTCGGGCCTCTGGTTCGCTAGACTGCGCACCGGCTCGAAGAACGCCCGCTCGCGTGCTCCGCGCCCTGACGCCTGCCCGCAAGAGGAGCCACGTCTCGCGCGATCCCCTCCACCTCTCGCGACACTTCCCCCTAGCTCCCCCGCAGCCCTCCTTGCCCCACCGGTGGCTTGGGCGCGGCGCTCACAGCCACCTCACCTTGACTTCTGGCATCCTGGCCCGCTACTCGCCCGCTGGGAGCGCGGTGGAGCTCAGGGCTCGGTTCGAGCCCGGCGGGGCCGCAGGTTCCGCCCTGCTCCGCCCCGCCCGGGCTCTGGGGAAAGGCCGCCGTGGGGACATGTAAGTGTCCCCCTCAGCGAGCACAGCAAACCGTGAGAAGCGGTGGGACTGCCAGGTGAGTGCGCGTTCGCGTTTTAGGACCGGCGACTGGGCGGTGGGCTGGAGGCCCTGTGGAATGGCGGTCCGAGGACACGTGGCTTCAGGCTAGGAACCGGCGGCTGGGAGGACCAGCCGGATGGGGAGGGGTATCCTCGGCTCCCGGGAAGCCGCCAGGGCCCGGTGTATCGACTGCACCCTAAGGAACTGGAAAATTCTCATTTCCATGGATGAATGTTTTTCTTTGCCGGGCAGGAGGCAAAAATTGGGACCCCGTATTCTGAAACCCTGAAGCTGGGCGGCAGAAGGCCTGGGTCAGGGGAAGAAGGGACCGGACGAAGTGGTTGAGGTAAAATTTGTGCTAGGAAAAAGGGTAAAGGGGCCGAAGGCTCGGAGGTCGCTCCGGCCAGGTGTATGCCATCCCGCTATGCCTGATGCTGAGCTGCCGATCTTTCTCTCACTCAGGAGCTTAGGAGTATACTTTTGATGTCTGCAGTGCTAGTCATTGCCTCATAGTGTGTGTGTCGAAGAGACAGAAGCACTTTGGTTAGATTGAGGGAAGGCTTTGAGATCCCTCATTACTTTTCACCTGCGACTTGGACGCTGCAAGTGGGTGTGCGCGTGCGCACAGTGACCTCAGGCAAGGTTTCGTGTTTTGAGTTTGTGCCACAACCCCTAATTAAGCAAGCACGCTTCAAGGTTTAATCGAAATGATTGGTTCTTAAGTGAATTGTTGTATTTTCTGTATTTTAGGATCCAGTAAAGTAAATGTGTAATGATAAGGAAGGCAGAGCCTAAAATCTGAGTGTTATTAGAACATGGTTGTATACATTTGCTGCCTTTGGCACTAGGTTTACATTGGAAATTGGGGTAAGATAGTTTGTTGCAATCAGTTTTGACCATGTTTTTCTTGTGCTTCAAGGTTTGTTTTATAACTTATTTTATGAGTAAGCCATGCAGTTAAGAGCTTTGGGAGGTCAGTGCAAAATAGTTGATCTAATAGAAACATTTTGTTTAAAGACTTCTCCCTTTTTTTTTTTTTAATTTTAAATTACGTAGCCTTTTTAGTTTTTTTTTTCCTCCCCAGAGGTGACTTCTTAAAGTGAATAGTTTGTGTGTGTGTGTGTGTGTGTGTGTATGTATATGTGTGTGTATATGCATGTGCACAACATTAGCAATTACATTGTTAATAGAGGGAGAATGATTTTCCTGATAGTTTTTATCTTGTCTTTTAGAGGGCGAAATGTCATCAGTGGAATCACATCAGGAGCAGTTATCTCAGTCAGATCCTTCCCCATCACCAAACTCATGTAGTTCCTTTGAACTAATAGACATGGATGCTGGCAGTTTGTATGAACCAGTTTCTCCACATTGGTTTTATTGTAAAATAATAGATTCCAAGGAGACATGGATTCCTTTCAACTCAGAGGATTCACAGCAACTGGAAGAGGCATATGGCTCTGGTAGGATGATAATGATGGCTTGTAATAAAGACTCATCTCTGTCAAATTATAATGTAATAGCTCTTGTAAAGTGCTATTAAAAATAAATTTTAGCTTTTTCCTATTAATTTTGTTTTTTGCTTCCCCCCGCCCCCCTATTTATTTATTTTGTGGTGTTGGGGATAGAACCTAGGCTTCAGGTATGCCAGGCAAGTGTTTTATCACTGAACTATGTCCCCAGCCAGTTAAGTAATTTCTTACAAAATTTTATATCAGAGTTCCATATTAGTGCCCAGTATAATATTCAAGAACTTGCTCTGTGTCTTGAAAACGGTACCTATTATAATATCTGCAGAGTTATCCAGTAATATTTTTGTATTCTAATTTATGTTTCAGTTTTGGTTAATGACGAGTATGTGTAGGGTGAAAGAATTTCTGGAGAGTGAGCTTTCTAATGTTTCAGTTGTTTTTTCTTCTTTAATGATATAAGAATAATGCTTGTTTCACTATGTGATCATGATTAGCATTAATTTGCATTTTAGTTCCTCAAGCCAAATATTCAGAAAAACATAACTTTTTTTTTTTGTACTGGGGATCAAATCCAAGGACTCACACATGCTAGGCAATCACTCTACCACTGATCTACACCCTGAGCCCCCAACCCCTTTTTTATAGGGGCATTATTATCTTTCCTTAGAAAAAGAACAAAACTGGGTAGTAGTTTTTTTTCCATGTTTCATTAAAACCAGGAAGCAATGTGGATTAAATTTATTTTCTTTCTTTCTTTCTTTTTCTTTTTTTTTGTTGTTGTTTAGCCATGTATTTCATAACATTAGAGTGTTACTTGTAATTGTATTTTGGGAAATATATTGTGAAACATGTAATTCTTTTCCCCTTTCAGATTCTTTTTACTTTTTCTTTCTGATTTTTAATAGGAAAAGATTGTAATGGGAGAGTTGTCCCCACTGATGGGGGCAGATACGATGTTCATTTGGGGGAGAGGATGAGGTATGCTGTGTACTGGGATGAACTTGCGTCAGAAGTGAGACGATGCACCTGGTTTTACAAGGGAGACAAAGACAATAAATATGTTCCCTACTCAGAAAGCTTCAGTCAAGTTTTAGAGGTTTGCTTTTAGCCTTTTTTATAATTTTCTTCATTTTTTTTTTCTCTCACTTAATAATCTTTTTTTCTTCTTCTGACTTATTTTGTGAAATTTCCAGAGAATGGTTCCATCTGTATCATACTTCATAGCATTATTTTCATAATGCTTCATAAAATTTCAGGATAAAGTAGTTTTAATTTCAGATTTTAAAATATCATGGAAACTTTATTATTCCCTAATTAAAATGTAAAAATCTCCCTAAAGTTGGTCATTGTTAATATTTCAACCATGAACACAGGGTTTGATCTTTTGATTTTAATTTTTTTTCTCTGAAAATTGATGATTTGTTTTCTTTAAACTGGAGTAGAACATTGCTGTTGTTGATAGTCTATAAAATGGTGAATAGTGATTATGTAATCTAGGTGATAGAATTAGGAATGATTTTTTTTTCTTTGTCCTATGCTCTTTGTTGGAATTTTAAAACAATCTTAAACTAAATTTGATAAATTTGAGAATGATATTCTTATTGAAGCTTGTTAATATTATAGTATTCTTGAAATTAGTTCCATTTTAATAGAAAAGCTCTTAGAGAAGTCTAATGAATTAATGTGTTTTCTTTTAAGGAAACGTACAAACTTGCTGTAACTTTGGATGAATGGAAAAAGAAACTGGAATCTCCCAACAGAGAAATTATTATATTACACAATCCAAAGGTAAAGTGAATAAAAGCATTTCTCTGATGTTGAGATTAAGGGTTAATTACATTACTAAGGAGAACTTAATTGGCTTCTTTTTTTTATGGACTCTATGTAGGATAACCTTTGACAAATTTTGAGCTTATCATTATGAAACTTAGACCTACTACTGTTATTAACCCTTCTCAGCTCATTTAAAAGAATTTTCTTAGGGAAAATTATGTCCCTGTTGATTAAGAAAATTACTTGACACATTATGGGAGCATATCTTTCATGTGTGTGACATTTTTGAAAGATGTATATTAGTCTAATTTTTTTTTTTTAATTTGTAATTGTAGATGAACACTATACCTTTATTTTGTTTATTTTTATGTGGTGCTGAGGATCGAACCCAGTGCCTCACACATGCTAGGCAAGTGCTCTACCACTGAGCCACAACCCCAGCCCCAGTCCAATATATTTTGAGAATTTTTATTTCAAGCTGTAGAAGTTGCATATCAGAACTCCAGTTGAAACTCGACTATATGTATTTAAGGTTAGGTTACTATCCTTCAAAATAATATAGAGATGATTGTAATAAAGGCTATACTGCTCTGATCTTTTTCTATTTAAGCTCATGGTGCATTACCAGCCAATTGCAGGGTGTGATGAGTGGGGTTCAACACCCACTGAACAAGGTCGACCAAGAACAGTGAAAAGAGGAGTTGAAAACATCTCTGTTGACATTCATTGTGGTAATATTTGTTAATAATTTTCTTATATATTTATATTTTATTTTTATTTTTATTTTTTGGCAGCAAGGATTGAACCCAGGGGCACTTAATCACTGAGCCACATCCCAGCCCTTTTTTGTATTTTACTAGAGACAGGGTCTTGCTGAGTTGCTCAGGGCCTCATTCAGTTGCTGAGGCTAGCTTTGAACTTGCAATCCTCCTGCCTAACCTCCCGAGTTGCTGGGATTACAGGCGTACACCACCTCGCCTGACTTGTTTTTTTTTTTTTTAAGTGTAACCGTTTTTCTGTGGATTTGGATTACCTCAAGGCTTAAAATGAACTTTAATCATAGTTTTATTCTGAGATAAGTTTAGCATCTCTTCATCTACTAAGAGAGATAAAAATTTATTTAAAGTTGCTGAGGACTTGTGGAATGGGTATAATTTGACAGCATTAAATATAGGTGAACTGATTATTTCACCTGTTTAACTAGAAATTTGTTACTGGCAATTCCTATCTTGAATTTTTTTGAATGGGGGTCAGGGGGCGGTGATACAGGGATTGAACCCAGGGGTACTTAACCACTGAGCCACATCCCCACCCCTTTCTATTATTTTGAGACAGTGCCTGTCTAAGTTGCTTAGGGCCTCCCTTTAAGTTGCTGAGGCTGGTTTTGAACTTGTGATCCTCTTGCCTCAATCTCCTAAACTGCTGGGATTAGAGGTGCACCACCATGCCCAACTTCTTGAAGATTTTCAACTAAGGAAAAAACCATTTTTTCAAAAAGAACTTTTTTTTTTTTTGGGTGCTGGGGACCGAACCCAGGGCCTTGTGCTTACAAGGCAAGCACTCTACCAACTGAGCTATCTCCCCAGCCCCTCAAAAAGAACTTAATGATCAACTTTTGGTCTCTAATTAGTGTCACTTATGATTGGTTTTAACTGTGTTTAACTGGATTATAGAATGCCTTTTATAGCTGGGTGTGGTGGTGCATGCCTGTGATTGCAGCTACTTTGGAGCCCAAGGCAGGATGATCACAAGTTCTAGTCCTGCCTGGGCAACTCATTGAGACCCTGTCTCAAAATAAAATTTAAAAAAACAAGGGTTGGTGATGAATCTCAGAGGTAGAATACTCCTAGATCAATCCACAGCACCACATACACACAAAAGTTTATTTTGCAGAGCAAATGATTTGTTTCTTAGAATCTTAGTTGATTGTAATTTTTAAAAGATGAGTTTAAATTTATTTTTCTTTTTCCTCTCCTCTGGTACTGGGGATAGAACCCAGGGCCATTCTACCCCTGGGCTATATCCCCAGGCCCTTTTTATTTTGTATTTTGAGACTTGGTCTTGCTAAGTTGCTCAGGCTGAATATGGCAATCCTCCTGGCTCAGCCTCCCAATTAGCTGGGATTATAGGCATTTGCCAGTGTGTCCAGCTGAGTTTAAAATTTCAGCCTTTAAAAATATAACAGAGGATTGGGGATGTATCTCAGTGGTAGAGTGCTTGCATAGCATACATGTGACCCGGGGTTTAATCCTTAGTATTGCAAACAAACAAAACAATGTATTAGACATTATTGGTACAATTGATAAAAATAGAAGATTAGGTAAAAGTATTCTATCAATGCTAAATTGCCTGGATTTGGTAACAGTACTGTGGTTATGCAAGAGGATAGTCTTAGGAAACACATATATTTTTTTTATGTTGTTATCTTTTAATTGTAGGTGGATACAATACCTTTATTTTATTTTTATGTGGTGCTGAGGATTGAACCCAGGGCCTCATGCTTGCTAGGCAAGCACTGTACCACTGAGCCACAACCCCAGCCACAGGAAACACACATATTAATACCTTAATTAAGTATGGCTTATGAAACTTGATGATGTATTCAACTTACTCCCAAATGGTTCAGAAAAATTTGTGTGTACACATGCATAAAAGAATAATTAAAGAAATGTGGCAATTGTTTAAGAAGTTGAATCTGTAAAAATTGATGGGAATTTCTGTACATTTTTCTAGTTTTCCATAAGTTTGCAGTTAAGTAAAACATCTTAAAAACCTGAAAACATTTTTCATAGATTTCTTTGAGATAAAAAGAGAAACAAAGTCAAATCTGCATACTTTTACTAAGTAATTAAACAGGGATATTTCGAGTACTTTAAATTATTTTGTATTTGAACTTGCTCATATTTATAATTTGTTCTATGTGGATATTTGATTTTAGGACACATTAATTATATAGAATAATTTTTTTTCTTTTAAATTTTATTTATAGGGGAACCTTTACAAATAGATCACTTGGTTTTTGTAGTCCATGGGATTGGACCAGCTTGTGATCTCCGCTTTCGAAGCATTGTACAGTGTGGTAGGTTTGCAAAGCATGTGAAGTTAGATCCTAATTAAAGGAACTGCAACTGTTAGCTGAAATAAAGCATTACTTTGGTCTGTTGTCTTAGCTGCATAATAAGATTTAGAGAGCCAAAGACAGGTGACAAGACAGTAAAGCTTCCTAGCTTAGACTTAAAGTGCTAATAAATTCCTGAGGCTAATAGTTTATACTCTTAACCAGCAGTTCTTAAGTGAGTGAACAAATTCTTAGTCCCTGTAAAAAAATTTTATGGTATAATGCTCCTATTTCTAACCATTCCAAATTTAAAGGGTGCCATAAAAGTGATAAAGTTTAAATAAATAACAAGCTTTAATCATTTTTTAATTCTTACTGTGATAAACCTCTTGATATTATAGTTGGAAGATTTAAGTCATTAGCATAACTTGATTTTAAAAGGCAATATCCTCTAAAACTTGGTAGTAGTCAGAGTCTGTTCAAGTTAGTTTTATTCTATTGGTTGATGGTTCTTAAGATCAATGTAAAATGAATTTTGAATAGCAGGTTACATATTTTTAAAATCTGAAGTATTGGGTAGTGTGGTTGGTAAGAACCAGAAAGAGGTCCTTTTTCTCTCTGAGTGAACCCACACTCTCCCTTGAGAATGTCCCCTTTTCCTTCTTCCTATCCTTTCAATGAACATGTGGGGTTGGGAGGGAAGAACCAGAAAAGTTAGGATAGGAACCTAACTACAAATTGATTGACATATAGTTATGTGATTTTGAAAAATGCTTTAGTAGTTCCAGTGACACAGAAGTTTTGAAATTAGCTTTTCTGTTTTTGGGGGGGCGGGGGTATCGGAGATTGAACTCAGGGGCACTCTACCACTGAGCCACATCCCCAGCTCTTTTTTTATGTTTTGTTTAGAGACAGGGTCTCACTGAGTTGCTTAGTGCCTTAGTTTTGCTGAGGCTGGCTTTGAACTCACTATCTTGCTGTCTCAGCCTCCTGAGGTGCTGGGATTACAGTCATGTGCCATCATGCCTGGTTAACTTTTCTTTTGATGAAATATTTTGTATAGTAAGAGCAAGTTTTATATTAAGGGAATATTTTTTAATATATACCTTTAATTTTTCCTGAATACTACTTTACTATTTTTAGTTTGTGTTTTAATCAAATGTAGCTAAGTGGTGTATTACTACAAGATTTGTTGTTTCCTAATTGCTCCGTTGTTAATACATAAATTGATTTTCTTTTCTAGTTAATGATTTTCGCAGTGTTTCCTTGAACTTGCTACAGACACATTTTAAAAAAGCTCAGGAAAATCAACAGATTGGAAGGGTAGAGTTTCTTCCAGTCAACTGGCACAGTCCATTACATTCTACTGGTGTGGATGTGTGAGTAATACTTTATATCCTTTTTTTTTTTAATAAATATTTTTTTAGTTGTGGGTGGACACGATATCTTTATTTTTAAAAATTTTTATATGTGCTGAGTATCGAGCCTAGAGTCCCATGTGTGCTAGGCACACGTGCTACCACTGAACCACATCCCCAACCCTGGTGCCTTATGTCCTTGAATTGTTAACTATGTTTGTAATATGTTTTCTGATCATCAGTATGCTTAGGGATATTTCTGCTATGGCTGACTATAGAGATAAGTTATTAAATGCTCATCAGTTCTTTGTTTTAATTAGCCCTGGTTAGAAGTACAGAGCTGTATATTTCAGTGTGTTTTACTCTGTTGTATTTACTGTTTTTTTTTTTTTTTTTTTTTTTTTTTTTTGGTACTGGGATTTAACCCAGGGGTGCTTAACTACTGAGCCACATCCCCAGCCCTTTGATTTTTTATCTTGAGACAGGATCTCACTGAGTTGCTCAGAGCCTCACTAAGTTGCTGAGGCTGGCTTTGAACTTGGGATCCTCCTGCCTTAGCCTCCCAAGCAGCTGGGTCTACAGGCATGAGCCAGTGTGCCTGGTCTCTGTACTCTTAAAAGCTTCTTTTTATTATTTTTTTAAGCATTAAAGACATACATTACTTTCTGTCATTTATTAGCATTTCAATTTTCAAATTGTCAAAAGCCAACTATACCCCAAGATGTACAAAGTTTTGTTTTTAGTTTTGTGATAATATTTGAATAGTGGTTGTTCAAATTTGTGGAAAAGGGAAGAACTCACCCTAAATTAAATTATTAGCATTAATAATTTGAGGTGTAATTAGCACAGTTTTTAAGTGATAGTTTTTTAAAAAGCGTAAGACTGTAGTTTTGTTTGTAACAGTTTTGTTTGTAGTAACAGAAAAGGTTGCCTTGTATTGAGGATATCTGACTGAGTACTCTCCTGAAGGAAGTATGTTTAGTTCGAGAATAGAACTAGCAGGTACTTTTTTAAGATAAAGGAAATAGCATGGTTTCCATGCTGGTCTTGGAAATGACTTTTCTGATTCTGTGTCATAATACCCTATCATTTGAGTATGTTCCATGTACTCCATACTCTACTGTGGTATTGCTCTTACTCGGTATAAAGTCGTTGCCGAAGAAATAGCTCATTTTGTAGAGTGCTCACCTAGCATGCTCAAGAGCCAGGGTTCGAATCCCCCGCCCCTCAGGGGAAAAAAAAAATAGGTATAAAGTCCACATTCTTTAACATTTGAGCTAGCATTAGGAAGTTATGAAGGACACATAGCCCTGTTGATTATTTGAGGAGTCTGTCAAAGAATTTTGAAAAAGCTTTAACTGAAATTTGATTTATAGACTTGTTAGCCTTAGTCTTCCTTTGCTAAATATAAGCTTTGTTTGCTTTGGCATCTGATAATCTCACCTTTTTCTATTTTTAAAAATCCTTCATTGAGTGAGGGCACTGTTCCTTTTGTCATTCAGGGGTTAAAAAGCAATGCTGATAAAGCCAGGGTGAGGCCTTGGGTTCTATGATCCCTAACTTGGCGGGGAAAACTTAATGCTGAGAGTTCTAGAAAAAGTCTTATATCTTTTTAATAAGCTTTTTGTTATAGAGAATTTGTGTACCAAAAGAGTATATATTATGAATCTTTATAAATCAGTTACTTAGCCCCAACAAGCTTCAATTCATGACTGGTTCTGCCCTGTCTTCATACTCCTCTGTTACTCCTCTTTCCACCATATTACTTTTGAATAAAATCTTAGATGTCCTATCATTTCATCAGTAAATATTTCAGTTTGTATATCTTAAAGGACTTTTAAAAAAATTAAGCATAATGCAAATATCACCCCTAAAAGTATTTTTAATATCATCAAATGTCCAGTGTTCAAATTTCCAATTGTCTAATACATGTAATTTATATTTAATATATATATGTATACATACATAGATACACACATAAATATGCACACATGTGTTTTAAACTGAGGTCCAAATAACATCCATACATTACAGTTAGATGATAAGTTTAAGTCTCTCTTAATCTCTTTATTACTTCTATTATTTTCTTGCTATTTATATTTTGAAGAAATAAAGTTGTTTTTTAGGGTTTTTTATACTATGAATATTGCTGGTTACCTGTTATTGGCTCATAAAACATATTTTTCCTTCTGCTTTTCCTATAAAACCGATAGTTGTTTTGCTGAGTGTCACAGCACTTGCCTGTAATCCCAGCAACTCAGGAGGCTGAGGCAGGGGGATCACAAGTTCAAAGTCAGCCTCAGCAATTTACCAAGTCCCTAAACAACTTAGTAAGACCCTGTCTCAAAATAAAAAATAAAAAGGACTGGGGACATAGCTCTTCGGTTAAGTGCCCCTGGGTTCAGTCCCCAGTGATAAAACAAAAACAATAACAACAAAAAATTGATTGTTGTCTGTTGTATCTTTAAATGTTTGAGTCTGCGTTTGAAGACTAAACTAGATAATTATTTGGAAGTAGTTATGTAATGTAAAATATCTTTTATTTTTTTCAGAGATCTACAGCGAATAACCCTGCCCAGCATTAACCGCCTCAGGCATTTCACCAATGACACAATTCTGGATGTCTTCTTCTACAATAGCCCCACCTACTGTCAGACTATTGTGGACACAGTAGCTTCTGAAATGAACCGAATATATACACTTTTTCTGCAGAGGAACCCTGATTTCAAAGGAGGCGTATCCATTGCTGGTCATAGTTTAGGTAACAAATTAATTCTCTGTAACCAGGGAGGAATATGACAGTTTAAGAACCTTATTTTTTGAAGCAGTGTCTTTTTATCAGTATCAGATTCAGAGGTCTTTTTTTTTCTTTTTTTTGGGTGCTGGGGATCGAACCCAGGGCCTTGTGCTTACAAAGCAAGCACTCTATTGACTGAGCTATCGCCCCAGCCCCTTCAGAGGTCTTTGAAAAAGTGGTCTGTGATGATGAATTTGGAAGGGTTGGAAAGGGTGGTGGTGGTAATTTGGAAGTATTCCCTTGCTTTGTAGATTTGCTTACATGTATAATTAATTGGCTCATACCTTTTTTTTTTTGTATAAAAGATAGCCATTTAGTGCTAATGCTTAGAAATTGTCCCTTCTTTCTTCTATTTTACTTATAGGTTCGCTTATATTGTTTGATATCCTAACAAATCAGAAAGATTCTTTGGGGGATATTGACAGTGAAAAGGTAATTTAGATGTTCAGATAGGATGTTTTGTAGTTTTCCATAGTAAAGCTTTTTATATTTTTAGATGTATTTTGTTTTTAACTTGAGTTTAGAATCATAACATGATGTTGAGTTTACATTTATTTTAATTTTAACAGGCTGGTAATTATCTCTCATTTTTGGGTTATAGAAGCAAGATAGTAATTGCTTTACAAATAATTAACCATATTCTAAAATAATCATAGGTGTCTTATTTTCTTTTATAAATAATCACTACTAATCTGTTAATAGAATTGTAGGATCATTGTGCTAATTGGAACGTGGAAGGAAATGAAAAAGGAATTAGATGCAAATTGATTTTATTTATAGAAATTCTATTTGAAAGCAGTGGGAGGGACTTTATGTTTAAACAAATCTTAATTAAATGAAGTTCCTATGAACATGTATCATTGATACTATTGATTTGATACTTCACATATACTATCTTGTATTTTTTCCTTTTATCTGAATGTTCAATTCCTTCTAGAGGACTGTGAGTTCTTCCAGGGAAGGTGCTTTGTCTTAGACTGTTATTTCTTAAGCTCTGTTTCCCTTATAAGAGCTCAGTAAATACTTGTTAATGATGATGGAGAATATTTTGATAATCATTCATTTAAAAATGTATTTCTGCTGAAGTTGCAAAAAGTTGGAGATCAGTTTTCATTTATATTTGCATAAGTAACTATTTAAAGTTAAGGTATATTGCTATGGGAATTTAATATTTCAAATCACAAAAATAATGTTGAAGGAAACTCAATGAATTTCGAGACTATAAGCTTTATGATTTAATTTTTAGGGTTCACTAAATATTGCTGTGGATCAAGGAGATGCACCAACACTAGAGGAAGATTTGAAGAAACTTCAACTCTCTGAATTCTTTAATGTCTTTGAAAAGGAGAAAGTAGATAAGGAAGCTCTGGTAAAAATAACCTTGTAAAACTTTATGCCAAATCATTTTCAGTATTTTTGTCATCACATTTACTAAGAGCCTGCTCTTCAGAAACTTTTTAGTTATGAACACTTTGTTATCATTAAAAATGTTCTTTAGCATTGTTCATTTTTTTAAAGCATTTTCAGTTGTAGGTGGACATGCTACCTTTATTTTGTTTTAGTTCTTTAATGTGGTGCTGGGGCTCGAAGCTAGTGCCTCACTCGTGCTAGGCAAGTGCTCTTCTACTGAGCCACAATCCCAGCTCAGCATTGCTTTTTATTTAATCATATAAAGTGATCTTTGCTATACAGCAGTTCAAATTTCAGTGGAGCCATATTGATATTCATTTAGCAATGGAGCAAACATTAGCACAACTTAGAGAAAATAGGAGGGCTAGAATAAACCCCTAACTGAACATTAACTTTTACAACTCTTCCTTTTATACTTTCGTGATCTGCTGTTAACCGTTTGCTTTTCTGTTTGTTTCTGTTTTTCTTGCTTTGGTTGTGCTTTTTTCTAGTTTGTGATATATATTCATTCACTTAACAGATATTTAGTAAGTATTTACTGTGATCAGGTATACTATACCAAGTACTAGGGATAGAATGGTAATAAGACAGTTCCTGACTTCAGTGTGTATGTAGTTTAGTTAGAAAGGCACATTAAATAATCACACATGTAATTAGTTACAGTTATGATAGGAACTAATAAGGAAAACTACACAGTGATATCAGAATGTATAATAGGATGAGTTAACTAAGTGTTGAGAGGGCGAAGGGAGGCCTCCCTAATAAGATGAGTTGAAATTAAGTTGAGGTATTAGTTGTTGATCTGTTTTGTGTTATGCTTCTGTGTTGGCTGTATGTTCTCACCTCTTGTGTCCATTAGGAGGAGTATAATCCTCAGAAATGAGACATTTAAGAGAGCAAGGAAATCAAGACGGTTTTTCTATCATGAAGTCAGTAGATAACCAACTTTTCGAGGTTGTTGTTTTTTTAACCTTAGCACAGTGTTATCTATCATTATCATTGACATTGTAGTTACTGACACTTTCTGTTCTTCTTTAGGTTGTTTTGTGAATAAAAGTCTTTCCTTCTTGAAGTTATTAATGATGTACCACAAAAAGCCACAGCAGTATAGAGAAAAGAACAACAGAGTGCTTAGATCTTATCCCTCTCAGGGAACAGGACATTTAATTGATTTTATTTTGCCTAGAAATAAGAGTACTTGGTTTTCTCTGCCTAGATGTTATGTACAGACAGAGATCTTCAGGAAATGGGAATTCCCTTAGGACCAAGAAAGAAGATACTAAACTATTTCAGGACCAGAAAAAATTCAGTGGTATGTGCCTAATATAGCTCATTGGCCTAAGCAGTTCTTTAACATCTATGGTATATACTTGAGCTTTATGAGATGTTTATTCTGGGGAGCTAAGCAATTTTTATTTTCTTTTTTTGAGATGGGGCTCCAGCTATGTTGCCCAGGCTGACCTAAAACTCTTGGACTCAGGGATCCTCCAACCTAAGCTGCATGAGTAGCTGGGACTATAGGGGCATACCACATGCCTGGCTAGCTAAGCAGGTTTTGTTTTTTTGTTGTTTTTTTTTTGAGACAGGATCTCACTGTATTGCCCAGTGGGCCTTGAATTGGTAATCCTCCTTGGCCTTGGCCTTCCTCAGTACCTGGGATTATAGGAACATGCCACGGTGTCTGGTTTAGCTAAGCTCTTTTGATAATTGATCTTTGGTTCTTCTTTTAGAAAATAAATACATTTTCTTTATCCAGATCCTTAAAAATGTTACTAGCTTGTGGAGTCTTACATCCGCATGATTATTCCTACCTTCTAAAGAACCAGCTTTATTGAAATAAAATCCATGTCACATACCATAAACTGCACCCTTTTAAAGTGTACAGTTCAGTAGTTTTTGATATATTCACAAATTTTGTAATCATTACCACTAATTCCAGAATACATCACCCTTAGAAGAAATCCCATACCAGTTTAGTTATTCCCTACTTCCTACTGCCCCCAGCCTCCATCAATCATTAATCTATTTTCTGTCTTTATGGATTTGCTTATTTTAGACATTCCATATAAGTGGAATCATATAACATGTGACCTTTTGTGAAAGACCTGTTTCATTTAACATAATGTTCTTAAGGTTTATCCCTGTTGTAACAGTACTTCCACTTTGGGTTTTTCTGGTCACTGAATTTCTTTCCATCGTTTAGTAGTTAACTGTTTTTTCCAAATTTTTAGCAGCTGTCTCAGTTCTTTTTTAAGACCAGTTCTTGGTTTAGTGTTTAGATTATATTCTGTACTGGTATGACATCTTGTCATAGAACTTCATAGAACTCCTTAGCAATCCTTGACATTTCTTGCCACAATGCTTTGCCATTGTTTTTTCTCATAATGGGTACCTGAATTTTCAGCTGCTGTCCAAATGACTTTATACCCTCCATCATTTTAGAATACACAGGGATGTCAATTTATAATTAAGGCAACTACTATTTTTAGTGGTTTTATCTTATTTTTTTTAGGATTTCTTCCTCGAATTATTGGCTACCATTTAGAAACATTCCCAAGTATCATTTCAAGCCAGGAGAAACCTGTATAATCATTTGGTTATTTTTACTGTATAATAGCTCCACTTAACAATTTTATATTCTTTAGGGTATTAATAGACAAACTACACAGTCAGCGTCAGCAGTGAATATCTCCAAAGAATCTGAATTCTGCAGTAGTACTGATAATACTAGAAATGATGAATATCTAGATGTTGGCATTGGGCAGGTAACAATACTAATTCTTTGTTTTTTTACTGCTACCATTGGTTTGGTAGAAACAAATGTAACTTTTGTTATTAGTGAGAGATGATTTTATTTGCTCCTTCTAGGTGTCTGTAAAGTATCCCCGGCTCATCTATAAACCAGAAATATTCTTTGCCTTTGGATCTCCCATTGGAATGTTCCTTACTGTCAGAGGACTAAAAAGAATTGATCCCACTTATAAATTTCCAACATGCAAAGGTTTCTTCAATATTTACCATCCTGTAAGCATTATACAGTTATGGTGGTTTTACTTGAACATTAGGGCTTATTGGTGAAGAGCATGTGATTTTATGTTGTATTGATTTGTTTTTTTCTATACCATTATGTAGTAATGAGAAGTTAATACAATAGTATTGATCTGGAAGTGGTGGGTCAGAACAACTGTACCTTTTAAAAAAATTTTAAGTGAGCTTATAATTTTTAAAAAAAATTTCTTTGTGATACTAAGGATTGAACACAGGGCTGTACACATGCTAAGCAAGCACTTGAACTTATACTTGCCTAAGATTTATAGCTCCTCAGATTGTCTTTAGCACAGGTAAGTATAACTATTATTTTTCCTATATAGTTTGATCCTGTGGCTTATAGGATTGAACCAATGGTGGTCCCAGGAGTGGAATTTGAGCCAATGCTGATCCCACATCATAAAGGCAGGAAGCGGATGCACTTAGGTAAGTCTGTGTATAGAATTTGGTAATTCTAGACCTTTTGGCGAGCACAAACTAAATGGAACTCATTCACTCTGTTCTGACTTATTAGGTTATAAAGTCTTTGTAAAACATTTAACATTCTTAATTCATAAATATTTCAGAATTGAGAGAGGGCTTGACCAGGATGAGTATGGACCTTAAGAACAACTTACTAGGTTCACTGCGGATGGCTTGGAAATCTTTTACCCGAGCTCCATACCCTGCCTTACAAGCTTCAGAAACTGCAGAGGAAACTGAAGCAGAACCTGAATCAAGTTTGGAGAAGTCCAGTGGTCAGTCACCCTGTACACATTGATTACCAGCATCAGGCCAAATAAGGGGGTACTCCATGATGTGGAGTTCTTATTTTCCAAGGGCCTTCTTTCCTTTTGTTTTGTATACTATGAGTCCTAATTGTCCTTCATCTCTGCTAACCTTTTCTGTTATACTAATAGCCACAAATGGCAAAAACATTGTATGTAAGGGAAAATGTCCAGAGAAGCTGTTAACTAGGCTTGAAAACATTTCCCATTTTGAAATTATGGAAATGATATTATGAGCCTACTTTGTAAAGAGCCTTGCTTTTACTGGAGGAATATGCATATTTTTGGATCAGTTTTAATTTCATTGCTGGGGATGAGCTAGGATGCTCTCCACTCAATTTCACTCTTAGTTTTCAGTTTCCTAGAGAGCAATATCCCAGTTTGCATTTAGTTTATAAACTTAAGGCAAAATGACCTAACCATTGAAGGTATAGGTAATTCGATGCGTTGAGCAAAAGAAAAGGGATTGGGCAAAATTAGTGTAATTGATGGAGGATCTTTAAGGAGATTGAGAGGAAGAAGATGGAAGATTGCTCTCTGAACAGAGTAGCTCATATGATAAACTTGGAGTCTGAGAGGAAGTAACAGGACAATGCTGGAGGGCTGAAAACTCTTAGGTGTTTATGATAGCTTTTCCGTATCCAGATATTAACATGGATGAGACCTCTGCAGCAGTTAAAGAAGTCCCTCCCATCAATGTAGGAATGCTGAATGGAGGCCAACGCATTGACTATGTGCTGCAGGAGAAACCTATTGAAAGTTTTAATGAATATTTATTTGCTTTACAAAGCCATCTATGCTATTGGTAAGTGTGGTTTTTGTTTTTGTTTTTTTTGTTTCACAGATATTCGATAGATGTAGATAAAGGAAGATAGGGCAATGAACATTTGGGATTAAAATAATTTCTCATGAGGGCTGGGAATATGGTTCAGTTGGTAGAGTGCCTGCCTTGCAAGCACAAGGCCCTGGGTTCAATCCCCAGCACCGCAAAAAAAAAAAAAAAAAAAAGGCACTATTATGTTATTTTAGGAAATCTTGTTGAAACACTGTGATTTTGTTTTGCAATTTCATAGACTATGGGGTTAATGATGCCAGCAGTCATAATTCAGGTAGCTTGATCTTAAAATTATCTTTTTTGCCCATTTAGATGCATAAAAGTGAACTGGAACAAATATATTACTATTGCTGAACATATTTGGAGAAACAAAATTTTGGTAATATTTACAGTAGCAAGATCAGAATTAATCATTATTAAGTGTAATTAATTACTGAATGGATTATAGAACAAGTTAATATTGCTTATTGAACTTCCTATAGTGTAACCCAGTGCAACTTAATCACTGAAAAAACTGAGGAAAAATAAAGCTAGATTGTTGTGATGGTACACATCTGTATTCCCAGCTACTTAGGAGACTGAAGCAGGAGGATCAGCTGTAAGTTTAAGGCCAGCCTGGAGAACTTAATGAAATCCTATCTCAAAACATAAAAAGGGTTAGGGATGTAGCTTAGTAGTAAGCACTTGCTTAGCCCCCCCCAGAAAAGGCTAGGAAAATAAGATGGGTCATGGATAAGTGTGTTTAAAAATGCAAGCTTTATGGTTCTAAAAGGAATTTTTCTTTTCTTTTTGGTACCAGGGATTCAACCCAGGGGTGCTTAATCACTGAGCCACATCCCCAGCCCACTTTTTCATTTTTTATTTTATTTGCTAAGTTGCTGAGGCTGGCTTTGAACTTAACCATCCTTGCCTTAGCCTGTGAGCTGCTGGTATTACAGGCGTGCGCCACCTCACCTGTCTAGAAAGAATATTTCTGTGGAATTCTAATAAAGGGATAATTGGCAGATGTAATCAGTATCCTTTTTATATGATAAATGTAACAGGTTATGGCATGATATCAAAGTGCAATTTAGCAAAAGAATTCTTACATGGGGCTGAAATAATACTCTTTAAGAATGATCTCTGCTTGGGGCTGGGGTTGTAATTCAGTGGCAGAGCGCTTGCCTAGCACGGTGAGGCACGGGTTCCATACTTAGCACCACATAAAAATAAACAAAATAAAGGCATGTTGTCCATCTACAACTACAAAACAAAATTAAAAAAAAAAAAAAGAATGATCTCTGCTACCTGGCTTTTAAAATTTCTGAGTGGGCAGTATATGATTTGAAACCCAAAGAAAGACAAATAATGAAAAGTTCTTTTTTATTTTGTTCCCTGTTAATGAGTTCCCTCATATGCAACTGTCATACTTTTCTTAAAATTTTTTCCATCAATCTGTTTTATGCATATGTAATGCAAGTGTGAATATATGTGGATTTGTTAAAAAAAAAAAAAAAAAAAGTTTCTTTATGCCCTTATGTAATCCCTTCTACGCCCCTAACCCAGGGGCACTCAGCCACTAAGCCATATCCCCAGCCCGTCTTTGTATGTAATCTAGAAACAGGGTCTCACTACGTTGCTTAGGGCCTCTCTGAGTTGCTGAGGCTGGCTTTAAATTCTTGATCCTCCTGCCTCAGCCTCACAAGCCACTGGGATTACAGTTGTGTGCCATTGTACCTGGCCCCTCAACAACTCGTAGTGATAAAGTTTCTTAGCTATACTGAGTGTGTTTACATATATTTATTTCATGTCTATTTCTTTGATGAAATGTTTTTTCAGATATTTTGCCTATTTTTAAAAAATTGTGCTTTTTTAAAATTGCAAGAGTTCTTTCTATATTTTAGTTACAAGTTCATTTCATATTTTAAAAAAAATTTTATTTTATTTTTTTGGTACTGTGGATTTAACCCAGGAGCACTTAACCACTAAGCTACATTCCCAATCCTTTTTATTCAATTAAAAAATTTTACTAAGTTGTTTAGGGCCTCAATAAGTTGCCTAGGGCCTCGCTGAGTTGCCAAAGCTGGCCTCAAACTTGTGATCCTCTTCCCTCAGCCTCCTGAGTCACTGGGATTACAGGCATGTGCCACTATGCCTGGTTCAGATTTTTTTTAAAAATGTGGCTTATTTTTCTGTCAGTGTGCTTTGAAGATAAAAAGTTTTTGATTCTGATGAAGTCTAATTTATTGACATTTGTGCCTTTTGGATATATTTAAGAAATCTCTGCTGAATCCAAAGTCATTAAGATCTCCCTATGTTCTATGTATGTTATTGTTTCAGCTCTTATATTTACATCTGTGATCCATTTTGATCAATTTAATTTTTGAATATGGTGGAAAGTTATAGAGGTTTATTGTTTCTCTTATAGCTCTGGTTGTTCTAGCACCATTGTTGAAAAGTATATCTACTTAGAATAACTATTGAATTTCCTTCGCACTGTATTGTAGGTTCATTGCATTTTCATGTGTTTTAGAATCAGCTTGTTCAGCTTGTTAATTTTTAAATTTCTTTTCTTTTTTTTTTTTTTCTTGTGGTGTTGGAATCGAACCCAGGACCTCAAGTATGCTAGACAAATATTCTGTGAGCTACATCCCCCAGCCTTCAGCTTGTTAATTTCTATAGAGAAATTTATTAGGTCCTTGTGATTGTTTTTTTGTGTATAGATCACTTTGTGTATAGATTACATTTATCTATAGAGAATTGACATTTTAATAATATGGCATCTTCTGAGCTATGAACATGTTTCTCTGTTTTCTTAGGTCATCTTTAATTTCTGTCAACAATGTTTTATAGTTTTCACTGTATATGCTGTGCACATTTGTTTTAAATTATTCCTTTATTATGAAAAATCTTGAGCATTTTTTTTTTTTTTGGACTTCAAATTGAACCCAGATGTACTTTACCACTGAGCTATATCCCCAGCATTTTAATTTTTAACAGAGTTGCTTAAGGCCTCACTAAGTTGCTGAGGTTGGCCTTGAATTTGAAGTACTCCTGCCTCCGCTTCCTGAGTCACTAGGATTATAGGCGTATGCCACCATGCTTGGCTTTGAGTGTCTTGACATATACTTAAGGGCCATTTAAGTTTCCTTTTCTAGAAGTTGTTTGTACCTTTTACTCCCTTTATATGGAGATTTTGGCTTTTTTGGTATTGATTAATCCGTATGAGTTGCAGATACTTTTTTCCCAGTTTGTTGACATTGTCTGTATTGGTCTTGATAAGCAGAAAATTTTCATTTTTATGTTAATTTGTTAATCTTTGCTTTTTGGCTTCTGGAATTTGTCATAACTTAGACCTTCCTTGCTTTCCAGAAAAAAAGTCCTAACTGCAGTTTATTCAGATGTTTTGTAGTTTTCATTTTACATGTAAATCTTTGATTCACTTCACATTCATCCTAATGTGGGGTAAGCATAAATTCCGGTCATTTTTCTTTCCATACGGCTATCCAGTTGTCTCAACAATAGATTTGAGATTCTAACTTTATTAAATTTCTATCCATAAGACTATTGACTATTTCTGCGATCCCTAGCACCACAAAAAAACAAAACAAAACAAAAAGACTATTTCTGAATTTCTATTTTTTATTGATCTGTATATGTATAATGTTAATATCTGATGCAGCTTATTACCTCTTGTTGGTACAGGAATTTTTGGGTCTGTGTATGGAGTTTGTGGAGGGATGAGGGTAGTCTATAAATCCAATAAAATTCTATTTGCACTTTTGTCATTTCTTTTTTTATATTTTAATTTTTTCTAATTAGTCATACATGACAGTAGAATGCCTTTTGACACATTGTACACAAATGGAGCATAATTTCTCATTCCTCTGGCTGTACATGGTACAGTCACACCTGTTGTGTAATCATACATGTATATAGGGTAAAATGTGTCTCATTCTACTGTTTTTCCCATCCCCATGGCCCCACCACTCCTCACACTCCCCTCTGCACAATCCAGAGTTCCTTCATTCTTCCCTACTCCCTCCATCCCCACACTATGGATCAGCATCCGCTTATCAGAGAAAATATTCACCCTTTGGTTTTTTGAGATTGGCTTATTTCACTTAACATGATATTCTCTAGTTCTCTCCATTTACCTGCAAATGCCATTATTTCATTCTTCTTTAAAGTTGAGTAATATTCCATTGTGTATATGTACCACATTTTTAAAATCCATTCATCTGTTGAAGGGTTCCATAGTTTAGCTATTGTGAATTGAGCTGCTATAAAACATTGATATGACCGAATCCCTGTAGTATGCTGTTTTTAAGTCCTTTGGGTATAAACCAAGGAGTGGGATAGCTGGGTCAAATGATAGTTCCATTCCAGGTTTTCTGAGAAATCTCCATACTGGTTTCCATAGTGGTTGCACCAATCTGCAGTACAACCAGCAATGTATAAGTGTACCATTTTCCCCACATCCTTGCCAAGATTATTGCTTGTATTCTTGATAATTGCCATTCTGACTGGGGTGAGATGAAATCTTAGAGTAATTTTGATTTATGCTTCTCTAATTACAAGAGATGAACATTTTTTCATATGTTTGTTGATCGATTGTATTTCTTCTGTGAAGTGTCTGTTCAGTTTCTTAACACATTTATTGATTGGGTTATTTGATTTTTTGGTGTTTTTTGAGTTCTTTATATATCCTGGAGATTATAGTGCTCTATCTGAGATGCCTGTGGTAAAGATTTTCTCCCATCCTGTAGGTTATCTCTTCACGTTACTGATTATTTCCTTTGCTGAGAAGAAGCGTTTTAGTTAGAATCCAGGCCATTTATTGATTCTTAATTTACTTCTTGTACTTTATGAGTCTTGTTAAAGAAGTAAGGTCCTAAGCTGACATGATGCAGATTTGGGCCTACTTTTTCTTCTATTAGGCACAGGGTCTCTGTTCTAGTGCTGAAGTCTTTGATCCACATTGAGTTGATTTTCGTGCATGGTGAGAGATAGAGTACGTTTAATTTGATTTTGTGACATATAAATTTCCAGTTTTCCCAGCACCATTTGTTGAATAGGCTATCTTTTCTCCCATGTGTGTTTTTGGCACTGTTGTCTAGTATGAGATAACTGTATTTATGTGAATATGTTTCTGTGTCTTCTATTTTGTACTGTTGGTCTACATGTCTGTTTTGGTGCCAATACCATGCTGTTTTTGTTACTGTTGCTCTGTAGTTAAGGTCTGTGCTTCATTGTTCTTGCTAAGGATTCCTTTGGCTATTCTGGGTCTCTTATTTTTCCAAATGAATTCATGATTGCTTTAATTTTTTTTTTTTTTTTTTTTTTAGTGTAGATGGACACAATATCTTTAATTAATTTATTTATATGTGATGCTGATGATGGAACCCAGTGCCTCACACATGCCAGTCAAGCACTCTATCACCGAGCCACAACCCCAACCCCCTCATGATTACTTTTTCCAGTTCTGTGAAGAATGTCATTGGAATTTGAATAGGAACTACATTAAATCTGTTTAGGGCTGGGGAGATAGCTCAGTCGGTAGAGTGCTTGCAAGGCCCTGGGTTCGATCCCCAGCACTGCAAAAAAAAAAAAAAAAAAAAAAAAATCTGTTTAACATTTTTGCTAGTATGGCCATTTTAACAATATTAATTCTGCCTGTCCAAGAGCATGGGTGATCTTTCCATCTTCTAGGATCTTCAATTTCTTTTTTTAGTGTTCTGCAGTTTTCATTGTAGAGGTCTGTCACCTCTTTTGTTAGATTGATTCCCAAGTATTTTATTTTATTTTATTTATTTATTTATTTATTTATTTATTTATTTATTTTTGAGGCTATTGTGGATGGGGTAATTTCCTAATTTCTCTTGCAGTGGATTCATCACTTATGTATAGAAATGTGTTTGATTTATGGGTATTGATTTTTATATCCTGCTACTTTGCTGAATTCATTTATGAGTTCTAGAAGTTTTCTGGTGGAATTTTTTGGATCTTCTAAATATAGAGTCATGTTGGCAAATAGTGATAGTCTGAGTTCTTCTTTTCCTATTTGTATCCCTTTAATTTCTTTCATCTGTCTGGTTGCTCTGGCTAGAGTTTCAAGGACAATATTGAATAGAAGTGGTGAAAGAGGGCATCCCTGTCTTGTTCCAGTTTTTAGAGGGAATGCTTTCAGTTTTTCTCCATTTAGAATGTTGTTGGCCTTGGGTTTAGCATAGATAGCTTTTACAGTGTTGAGGTAAGTTCCAACTATCCCTAGTTTTTCTAGTGTTTTGAACGTGAAGAGGTGCTGTATTTTGTCAAATGCTTTTTCTGCATCTACTGAGATAATCATATTCTTGTCTTTAAGTCTATTGATGTATGTGTTATGTTTATTGATTTCCATATATTGAACCAAATCTTGCATCCCTGGGATGAACCCCACTTGAGTGTGGTGCACTATCTTTTAAATATATTTTTGTATGCAATTTGCCAGAATTTTATTAAGAATTTTTGCATCTCTATGTTCATTAGGGATATTGGTCTGAAGTTTTCTTTCCTTGATGCATCTTTTTCTGGTTTTGATATCATGGTGATACTAGTAGCCTCATAAAATGAGTTTGGGAAGGTTCTATTCTTTTATATTTCATGGAATAACTTGAGGAGTTTTGGTATTAATTCATCTTTGAAGTTCTTGTAGAACTCAGCTGAGAATCTGTCTGGTCCTGGGTTTTACTTGGTTGGTAGGCTTTTGATGGAGTCTTATATTTCATTACTTAAAATTGATCTGTTTGTAATTTTGACTGTGTATGAATATGTGGTGTTTCTTGGGAAGAAATTCATTATATTCTCAAAGGAATACATGATTCAAAAAATGAAGCAGAGATACAGAGGAAATGTTTGACCCTTATATCCTTAAGGCAATTGTTCATGAAGTTTATCCCTTTTTGTTTGTTTTCTTTTGTGATACTGGAGATTAGTCAGGGCCTCATGCATGTTAGGCAAGTGCTCTATCACTGAGTATATCCCTACATCCCCAGCCACTTTAAAATGTTCTTTTCTCTTTTGGTATTGAGTTGGGGATTTAACCCAGGGGCGTTTTACAACACTCAGCTACATCCCCAGACCATTTGTTTGTTTATTTGTTTAGTTTTTGTTTTTTTTGAGACAGGCTCTTAATAAGATACTTGGGACCTTGCTAAGTTGCTCAGGCTGGTCTCAAACTTGTGATCCTTTTGCCTCAGCCTCTTGAGTAGCTGGGATTACAGATGTGCACCACCACATCTGGCCTTAAATGCTGTTTTTAAATCAGATTTCTTTACTAATTGTGGATATAAGTAATTGCTTATGCTAGTGTACACTCAATATCCGGAAAAATGCGTGAGAAAATAACATTGGAAACTGGTGGTTGAGAAGTAAGTAGGACTGTGACTTCATTATTTTGTACCCTTTTATATCTTTTGAGTTTTTTTGTTTTTTTTTTGGGTGCTGGGGATCGAACCCAGGGCCTTGTGCTTACAAGGCAAGCACTCTACTGACTGAGCTATCTCCCCAGCCCCAATCTTTTGAATTTTGAACCATGATTGTATTGCCTTTTCAAAACAGTGAGTAAAGTTTTCAAATTGAATATTTGCTAATAAATTCCACTATTATTATAAAAATACTGCTCTAATTTTTTTTTAAAGAAAGGGTGACAAGCCGGGCTCTGTGGGACATACCTATAGTCCCAGTGACTCAGGAGGTTTAGGTAGAAGGATCACAAGTTCGATGCTAGCCTCAGCAACTTTGTGAGAAGTTCAGCAACTTAGCAAGATCCTGCCTTAAAATTAAAAAATAAAAAGGACTGAAGGGTGTAGCTCAGAGGTTTTCAATCCCCAATACCAAAAAAAAAAAAAAAAAAAAAAAAAAAAAAATTGAAGATGACAAGTTGGATGACTCTTCAGTGTGATCTCAAGAGTGAACTTTGTGGAAAGGAATAGTTCTTGGTCATTTAATAGCTCTATGTGTGTTCTGTAGTCTGGGGCTTGAGCCCTGAGCTTTGTGCTGGTTAGGCTTTTTGACTGAGCAATTAGCTTTTTGTATGTCCAAACACAATACTAGATCATCTTCCAAACCACTGCCAATTATGTCACTTCTGAGTCTCATTTTTTTTTTGCAATAGTGAAAAATGAACTTAAAAGATGGTCATGTGGATTAAATGAAATAATATATGTAAAGCATGTAGCACAAATCTTTATATCTTTTATCACCATAATTTTTTTTTCTGTTTGCAGGGAATCTGAAGATACAGTATTGCTGGTCCTTAAAGAGATCTACCAAACCCAGGGTATCTTCCTTGATCAGCCCTTACAGTAAAAATGACCCATCTGACTGCTTAATGTAAGTTTTTTAATGTCATGTATGCAACATAATGCTTGCATATTAACATGTTATAAGGAAATATGGAGCCTCAAGCTCTTTATAAATATCTTTCTTTTGCCTGTCCCCAAGATCTAGGCTATTACTTGTGTTTAGAGGAACTCGAGGTAAAATTCATGGAGAAAATGCATACTTAGTTCACTTAGAAGTGGACCTTTACATAGTCCACTTAGAAGAGGATTAATGTGTATCACTTTTGCTTGGGATTTTGACCAATGAGATCTGTTGTCTTTTATCACTTAAACTCAGAATCTTACTAGTTCTGATCATCTAAGTGTCAACATGGCAACAGTGATTTTAATTACAGATAGCCTATAATGAAATAGCATTTAAAATAGCATTTTTAGATGTGAAACTAGAAAGCCTATACATTATACTTTGGCATCCTCTGTGATTGCCTTCCAGTTGTGACTGCATGATGACCTCTTCTCCCACTCTCTCCCCTAGACGGACATTGAGGGAACCTTCCCCAGAAAACCTGTTTGTTGCTGCAATTTTCTTCTCAGCTGCATCATTTCCTGCATGTTGCCTGCCACTTACCATTGGGGTCTTTGGAAGATAATCTTCCTTTTTGGAAGTCAGTGGAAAAGCAAAGGGAAGACCCTGTTACTTTTTACCATGGGCTTCATATAAACACTTGCCATTCTTTCTCTATGGCTTAAGATTGTTTGCATCATTTACTTCTTTGATATTTTATAGGTGCCACACTTGATTGCTTATTACTTGAGATGGTCTGTGGTCTATGTGGGGTTTGCCAGATATTTTTCTAGGGAATTATTTCTGTCTTTAGAAAATATTCCAGTGTAGAAGCAGATTCTTGAGATACAGAGGGCATTCTGGGGATCCTATATCTCCTCGTGCTCTTGGCACCTGAAGACTAAGGTGGGTGTGGTGATAAGTGATTTTTTTTTTTTTTTTTTGGCCAGCATTTCCTTCCTATGTGTACTGTATGAAGGCAGATTGGAATGTAGTTTAGTAAGAGTATTGTTTACTCTATTAACTGATAGGTGAATTTATTGCTAGGAATCTCCAATGCTATCTGTTGTTTTTACAACCATTTGAGCTGCTGTAAGTCTGAAGTGGACAATTGAGTTCATACTAGGTACATCTTTATTTTTTTATTTTAATTTCTTGTGATACTAGGGATTGAACTTGGGGTCTTGCACATGCTAGGCAAAAGATCTGCCACTGAGATACATCCCCAGCCCTAGGTATATCTTTATAAAGCAAAGGTGTTATATATTATAGACTTGCCCTTTTATACTGAGGAAGTCTTGATGAGGTTTGTTTAGTCACTTGATGACACCTTCTATTATATATTTCTTTCCTATTCTTATACTGAGGGTAAAGTTATAAAAGCTGACAAACCTGAAATTACATAGCCTTTTCAGGCTGCTTAGGTTATAAATAATATCTTTAGTGGTGCCTTCATGGTGAAACAGAATTTAAAGTCACCTGCCACTTATACTTGGTTCAAAGTGATATTGTGATGTCCTTTTAAAAAACATTTTGTAAACATCATTGCCTTTTTAAGTACTCTAATCCAGTATGCTTATTTCAAAGGCTCTTGGTTGGGGGCAGTGGCACATACCTATAACTCAGGAGGCTGAAGCAGCAGGATTGCAAGTTCGAGGCCAGCCTTAGTAACTTTAGTGAGGCCCTAAGCAACTTAGTAAGACCTGTCTCAAAATAAAAACTAAAAAGGACTGGGGATGTAGCTGAGCAGTTAAAAGCCCCTGGTTTCTCTCCTTGGTGCCAAAACATAAAAAATAAAATAAGACTATTGGCACAGGCAGTGTTAGTTGAGCACATAGATTTGACTGGGGGAAATACATATTCTGAAAGAAAAACCTAAACCAGTAGGTTTTGAGGAGCAGCCACTGTGGTCATTATCAGTTGAGTCTGGAACATACAAAGTGAGATTTATGTGGAAGAACATAGGTGACTGTAGACTAATTTTTTTTGTAAGCATCTACTCACTGCATTTCTGTAAGGTATTTTCTTCCCCATTGGTCAGCATTTGCCATTCTTTGCATTTCTTTTTTGATAGTCCTCTATGTTTCCTTTCAGGTTTTCATAGGCCCTTATTTATTAAGTGACAGAGGCAGGCAAACCATATTGTGATATATATACATATATAATTTTTTTTTCTTATAAATGTATCATGATATCCAAAGCACTGGCATTGAATATTCACTGAAACCACCTGTAAGACAGCAATGGTCTTTTATCCTTTTCTGAACAGAAAAGGAAAAAAGTTAATACTGTCACTATGGAGGTATAGAGGCAAAGGTCAGATAGAAGTCAAACCTGGCTTTTGTCATCAGCTTATGGATTAATACTGAATAAGCTACAAAGAAGTTTCAGATACATGGAATACTTTTATTTTCTTTACCACATAAACTGAGTAAGGGTTAATGAGTATTAATTAGCATTCATTATTTATTAAAAGTAGGCTTTTGTCAAGTTGCTATCTTCAAATATTTACTATTCACATTAGCAAAATAGGTACTCTTTTTAAGAGTAAACCAAAGGACAACCAAGAGTAAATCCCTGTAACCAAAGATGGACAGGACAACCCTGGAAAACTAGATAAACCACTATACTAAGAAATGCTTTTTTCCTGGTGGTGAGAGGTAGGTAACCATAAAAAGACCTTTTTATCTCATCATATACCTGTGGCATTATGGCTGTATTACACAAGGTAATAAGCTTGATTGAAATCCTTTAGTCATATATTATTAGCACTGCTTCATTTGTATCATGTGCAATCTCTTGACCAAGCCTATTTTTAATCTCTAGTAAAACATTTTGTACATATTTCTAGCTGCAGAATTAGTATTGCTTCTCTCAGAGATTACTTGCATGGAAAGAATAGCACTGATTAGCTTTCTAATATTTTGCACTTTTGAAATGTTTGTTTTTTTATGTGATTAAAACTTTTAAGTAAATAATGAAATAAAACTGTATTGACCAGTTGTTTACTTTTACCTGGCTTCATCTATCATAGAGAAAATCAATACATTAACTGTTTTCTCTTCCCCTACATTATTATGACAATAAGTTAAAAAAATAAACATTTGGGGCAAAGAACTGATATTTATTTAAGTTCTTTTCCCTTGACTAGTGTTTTCATTGTCATAGGCAGATATAGTTCAGAATTTAAAGGTGGCAATTATAAGGTAAATACAGAAATGACTCTTTCATATGTTTAAATATCAGCTAGTACTACACATAATAGTAGATAAATGTCAGATGGGGAATCCAATGTTTACATCATGTTCCAATTCCTGAATGGTACACACAAACAACAACAAAACACACATTCATCATTTTATTTGAATATTAGTAAAGGAAAAGTGCATTGAAAATGTATTATAAAAATATACAGGACTGGGGAGATAGCTCAGCTGGTAGAGTTCTTGCCTCGCAAGCACAAGGCCCTGAGTTCAATCCCCAGTACCGCAAAAAAAAAAAAAAAATATATATATATATATACACATAAGTAAAAATCATATTTAAAATATAATCACAAGAAAACAACAGCTAGCTGTAGTACTTGAACATCAGTTCCGATGATGTAATGTAATTGTTTCTTGTATCTTCTTGTGAAGAAAAGACAGAAAATGATTCATTTGTCCTCCCAATAATGATATCTGTAACTTTTCTTTCCTACCTCAGTTGGCAGAGTTGAATTTGGGCAAGAAGCTCATAAGCACAGTTATAACGAGAAATGAGGTAGAAAAAAATCATCTGTTGTTAGTGCAGAAACCATACTCCTGACCATTTTCTTCTTTTTTGCTATGGTTTCTTAGTAATTCAACGGATTGTTTATGCCCGGTGTTCAAAATGGACAGTAACACCAGATGCCTGGACTTGGATAAGATAAGAATGGTAAATTAGCTAAGATTGGATATTTTCCTATTTAATGGAATTGTCACTAAAGGAAGTGTAGAATTAAAGTAATTTGATCATGCCTTTGATTTTAGGATTTTGATTTATGAGAAACAATTTTTTTCTTTTGTACTGGGGAATGAACCCAGGGGTGCTTAACCACTGAGCCACATCCTCAGCCCCTTTTTTATATTTTATTCGGAAACAGGGTCTCACTGGGTTGCTTAGAGCCTCACTAAGTTGCTAAGGCTGGCTTTGTACTTGCCATCCTCCTGCTTCAACCTCCTGAGGTGTGCGCCACCTCACCTGGCTCACAAATTTGTTTTGATAATTGACTGGCTTCTAGGATAAAGTAGGGGTGTGTAAATTTTTGTGAAAAGATCCTTCAAAGAGTAGCATTTAAATTAAATATTAAAACACTAAATCTTGAGATACCAATCTGATGGACCATATTCATAAATCATTGGAGAACTATTGAAGGATCCCTTTATCAGAACGGGTTGCATGCGGTAGTGGAAAAGAACTTTGACTCCTCATGGTAGATCCACATCAAGTGGGGCAAAAGTTCATAAGCACATGGAGGCTGAATACAGTGTAGCTTATGTCATCACTTGGACCTTGGAAGAGGTAAAAAGGCCAGAAATTCTTGTTTTGTGCTTGGTTCCAGTTAGGAGGATTGATTCACCTATTCTGCACTGAATTTAGATCTGACTTAAATATCCAAACAGTAAGAATCACCAGACTTCTTCTGAAGAGCAGGAAGTGCATGTCTGTCAGGAAATGGCTTATGGCATTCTTCATCAGTCAGAGGAGGATAATACTGTCTATAGCACACATAGGCAAATGTTATTCCAATCATGGATCCAACTAGTACATCTGAAAAAAGAGGAAATTAGGTCTTTTATTAATCAATAATAGACTTTTAAATCTCATTAGACACTGGACAGAATAGAGGACTTGGTCTTCCAAGTTACTCTTACTTGTAGGGCCCCCCCACCGCTCCAAAAAAATCTCATTTTCACTGTTAAGGTTTCTTTAGGCTTTCTTAATTTTATCATATAGGATTATCATAGTCAGATTGTTCTTTAAGCACATCAGAACATAACATTATTTGATCTTGTGCAGAGTGGACTAAATTATAATTTTTTTAATTCAGAAGAATAACAAAGATTCATGCATTGCTTGCTATGCATTGACCTTTACCATTTCTAAAGTCCTAGAGGAAGGAGTAAACTCTTTAGGAGTTGCCTCTCTGCTCATTCTTTAAAACATGGCTCCTGAGGAGAGAGCAGTACTGTTGGAATTTTTTGGGGGGTTTGTGACTTTTCTTTAAAGATATGCTGTCATTTGGAATGTTACTAGCATTCATCCTAAATTTCTTTGGTTAAATTACAATTTTACATTTCTCAAATTTTTTTTCCCTGAACAAATTATAATGAGCTTGATTTTTAAGGGAGTAAATTGAGCTTTGAGATTTAAAAAAAAATTTTTTTTTTTTCTTTTAAGATGGGGGTCTTGCTCTGTTGCCCAGTCTGGCAACTCCTGGGCTCAGATGATCCTTCTGTTTCAGCTTCCTGAGTAGCTGGGACTACACATGTATACCACTATGCCTCCTTTTAAAAACTTCTTATAGGTACAATTTAATTGGAACTTACATGCTTCAAATAATGGAAAAATTAGGACATTCTTTTTTGGTCATCTCTTTTTAAAAGGTTAACTTTTCTAGCGGGGGCAGTGGTGGGTACCAGGGATTGAACTCGGGGGCACTTGACCACTGAGCCACATCCCCAGCCCTATTTTTGTATTTTATGTAGAGACAGAGTCTCACTGAGTTGCTTAGCTCCTCGCTTTTGCTGAGGCTGGCTTTGAACTCGCAGTCCTCCTGCCTCCGTCACCTGAGCTGCTGAGATTATAGGCATGCATCACTGTGCCCGGTTAAAAGATCAACTTTTGACTTTCATATAACTATAAATGCATACTCTTAATACAGAACCCAGACCACCCACACTGGTTCATTTGTTCATTCATGCAACATATTTAGTGAGCAAGTGAGCATCCTTTGTGTTAGTTGCTAGGGATAAAAATAAATGAAACATGGAAGCTTCCATGGTATGAATACGTGCTTACCTTGCCAGTGATGTTTGTAGTCACAGGTGCGGGACAGTGCAATTACAGTTGCAAAAAGTAAAGGTGACAGAAAGGCACAAAACCTCCAAGATTTCCCACGGCCTTGTGCTGTGAAGCAGTGTAACTTCCCTGCCAGGTAGAAGGAAGCAAAGGCCAGACCAGCAAATGCAACTAGGACAGAAAAAAAACCTATAAGTAGTTGTATGTCTTTTGTAGTGCTAGAGATTGAACCCAGGGCTTCACACATGCTAAAGCACTCTACCACTGGCTAACCATTCATCTCCAAATATGCCAGGGAGCACAAGTATATTTTATCGCTTTTTGTATATTTCTGGTGTAGACCACTGATTATGAGGAAAGAAAAGGGAAAATGAAGGACTTTATTTTGTTCCCAAGTTAATATTTTACCTGAGAATAGTTTTTAGAATAGTTCTATGATTTTAGGCAAGTTACCTAATCTCTCTATGCTTTAGTTTCCTCAGCTATAAATGGGAATCTTAAAAAAAATAGTACCCACTTTAGTGGGATATTGTGAGCTATAAATGAGGTAAAAAATTAAAATGCTGCAGAGCACATGACATATAGTAACTCTTTAGTAAAGGTTAGTTAATTTTTACAACAAGTACAAGATTATAGGATCTAGGCAATTAATACAGTAATAACAAAACATGCAAATCTCATGCCAGTAAACTACCTCTCTGTCCTCTAATATTTACTGACATACAAGGCTCAGGCTTGTGAAATCATAGAGTTATTAAAGAAGGGGGGAATTCTAATTTCTAGGTATAAGAACAACTGTAGTCAGATGTTCCCATCCCTGTAAGCTTCCTAGGTTAAATGCGTTGGTAAGCATACAGGTTGAATCCATATGAAATTCATACAGGAAGAATGTCCACTAGGGAAACTCTTGCGGCCTTCGTTCACCACATCCTTATCCCCTGTGCACATCAGGTCAGAATGGGCTAGCCCATCAGGGAAGCAGCGGTAAAAGAAATCTGGGCGTGGCCTGGAAGAAATAAGCATGATTTGAACATTTACACTTCCAGAAAGTACTTTTCAGTTGTATCAGACATCAATATTCCTTTTAATTGCTGGCTATATAATGTCCTAGGCAAAATAATATAACTAGATTAGGATAATTTACTATACTACGAAAAACCTAGTTCCATGGCTGACATTTAAATTAGAAAAAGAAAAGTGATTTTGCATGTGATTACATTTTAGGACGAAGAGAAATTGGCTGCAACTTCAGAGGTGCACTATGGCCAAGGACTGCTGATTGTTAGTGGGTAATGCTGTTAAGCCATAAGAGTCCACTTGTCACCAGTGGGACTGAGGTGGGGGATAGGAAGGAAGTGCTGAATAAGAAAGATCAGACTGATGATAAAGGAGAAAAGGATGATAAAGATGTGTTATGGAGTGCTATTCCTGGTCTTTCCTGATGGGGTTAGTGTTGGGGCAGACACTGGGGTGCTAAGCCTTATCACTTACCTCCCCACTATCAGTTTTATTGTATTTGTCAAGACACCGGTCAGAGCTAGAGCAAGACTGGCAGCTGGAAAGAAAAGAAACTGCTAGTGATATCTGCCTGGGAAGAATGGCATACCTACTGCCTCATGAAGACAGCATGAGCGCACGTTTTGAGATAGAATCCAAGGAGACCTGAGCGCAAAAATAACTATGGCCTTCAAGGACCATGTTTCGTAGTAAAGGGAAAACTTTTGTACCTGACCAGAGACATTTCTGAGGTACAAATAAGCCAATGCATAAGGCACATCTGTGTTACTTAAGTTCTTTCTGTCTCATGGGGTTATGTGGGGTAAAGGGAGATATAACTGCTTTAGAAATGTGGAACTCTGGTTTCTGCACAGGGTTCCAATGGCTGAACCTCACCACTGAGAAGCATCTCATTCCTAGCACCAGGAAGACCACCATCAGAGAGTTAGCTCTTACCCAGGCAGGCTTGTTTGCTGTCTGCTGTATCTGCCTTCTTGAGAAATTTGGTCAGGAAGATCACAGACAGTGGAGAGAGGAATGCAATGACCTGAAGCAGAATATGTCAAAAATAAAACAGCAAAACCCCACATTAGTTGTTAAAGTGACCCCTACAGAGAGGGATGGACATAACAGCAGAACTTTCATAGCAAAACAATTCCTTTTATGTAAGCAGAGGGCTCTTAGGGTCCTTTGTTCTTCTTGGGGTAACTGTGAGCTGGTAGTTCCACCGGTAAATAACACCCACCATTGTTCTAAAGGACCAGTTACAGCGTGCTGGGGAACAGGGCTCACAAGAGAACCCATCTGCAGCCAAAACAGACTTAACATCTTGCTCTCTAAATCTGAATCTTAAAATCAGGAAGGAAATGCTTGAGCACATCAACCAAGGGAGCAATAAGTTCCCTACAAAGATAATTTTGGGGCCAGAATGACCACATTTTGCTTCCTAGCATCAAGCTTAGTATTGCGGCAGGCAAAGGATAGTTCTCCACGCACAAACATCGGCTTGGTAGGGAAATACTCCGCTTCCACATACGGATTCCGGTAAAGCCACATCTCCTCTGGCTGGATATGCCTCTGGAAGGGAGGGAGCAGCTCAGTCACCCTGAGGAGGAAACAAAAGCGCAGACGCTTCTTGGCATGCTGCTTTCTCCCGGAGGACCCAGTCGTTTGGCTGGGGGATGAGGAGAGCTGCCGCCTCCAGGGCGGCAGTTTCTCCCGCTGCCTGTGAACAGATACCACGCCCAGGGGTCCGACCCGCAAGTCCTTACAGGAAGGCTGCGAACAGCAGGGCTCGCACGCCCACTTCGGCTCCAAAAGCCGCCGCTGGCTTCCCCATCCGGTCCTCGCGCCCCGGCGTTCGCCGCGCTGACGTGGCGGCTCCTGCGTGGAGACGCGGCGCCCGGGAAGAGGTTGCCCGCGACCCGCCAGTCGTACAGCGCCGGCTGGTGGGCACCGCGGGAATGGCAGGAGGCCGTGGCCTGCACTCTCCTTTCCCCAGCCATCAGATCGTGGCTTCCAGGAAGGAGGCGGGGCAGCTTTGAGGACAATCACCTAGCACAGCAACGTAAGCTCAGCAGTGAGCTAGTTACTCCAGTGCCCAGTCAAGCTGCAGGTCACCTTTGGGTCTCGCACCAGTGGGATGAAGATTGATGAGCATCTCCCTTCGTGGTTTTCACAAACCAGCTGGTTCCTAGATGGTCTTTTACCACACCAAAGGGAGAAGCAACATTCTCCAAGGACCTTTCCTCTGTGAAAACAAAACTCACTTTTAAAGATCCAGTTTCTGAGCAGCATTGCAGCATTTTGAGGGAAGAAAAACTGGATACCGTTGGATGTTTTGTGTCTTTTAAGCACCACCCCAACACACATACAATCACACAATGCTGGCTCCTGTCCAGAGACTTGTAGCAAAAAATTACCCGCAAAGAACAAGTCCACATATTTAATTTGGAACATACAGGACAATTTATTGAAGTCAATCTCAAGCAAAATCTCAAATCAATCAGAGGAATGTCATTAAAAACCTTTCCAAATGAATCCTCACAGAAGCAGAAAACACATTTGAATTCCAAAGTATTTTGTAAAATAAAAAAGAACATCTCAGTAAATGTACAAAAATTATATGTTCCTACCAGCATACACATGAATAAGAAGCTTAAATATTACAGGCAATTCTAAGTACACTAGTCAACAATAAACTATATACAGGTTAACCAAGCTTTGCACGTTTCACACTTTGCAATAAAACATAGGCCAATCAACAAAATTCTCAAAATATTATATATCTTTAAAGTCTATGTGGCAACATCAAGTCATTATACAGTAATGCCCTAGTGGAACACCCCCAGGGAAAGTTAACACTAATCCCTTAGTGTCAAGAGCTTCTAGCCAAGTCACAGAAACTCAGAAAAGATTGACTTTAGTGAATATTGATACTTTGTTATTAAAGACTCAAGTCTCAAGTGACTAGGTAAAATAACATTTCACAGAATCTACAAAGTTTATTACAGATAAACAAAGTACAGAAATAATCTACAAAGGTCATTATCATAAAGAACACGAAACAAAAACGGAATCTGTAGGTATCTGTTGTGCAAATGGGTACAAATGAATTTCTCATATCAATTCCAAATATGAACACATCCTTGTATATAAAAATGATCCAATTAGCCAGTTATAATCATTTAGCATCTTGGTTATTTAGTGAGAATGTGATCCTAAACACAGGGTATGTAACAGAACAAATGAGAAAATATAAATGACAAGTCAAACTTTATCCAGTCCACTTCTAAACTGACAAGACTATCTTATAAATACCTCATACAGGCAATCTGATGGATACTTGAGAGCCATCTGCACACAAGAGTCTTCTGACCAGTAGGGAAGGGGAGCAGTGGAAGCTAAGGGTACTTTCTCATCCACTGGCAGATGCAGTAATGTCACATAGGAAAACTAAGTACTGGATAATGGCTTTGGCAGCTATTTTCTCTTTTTACTTACATGTTAATGACTTTTAGAACCTACTGGAGGATAGGTAATTCTTTTACTCTTCCCCTTTCATATGTATGTGTCACAAGTCCCCAAATTTGTCACTTTTGCTATGGACTGACAAAAAGCGCACAAAAAAATGGATATGGTTTTTGAAACACAAGGGTTACTTACACACAGCATTTTAAGGAGTGTAACATAAGTGTATCCCCCCTGCTCCCACAGGCATATGGTAAAAGGAAAGAAGAGGTGTTTGGGGATAGGGATAACAAAATAAAGAACATACATAGGAAATATTTGTAAAAAATGTGCTGGTATCTCATGCAGGGAGGAGTCTCTTCCTCAAAGGTACACAATAAATCAGAGTTATCTTCTGTGGACATGCTCTCCCATTTGCAGAATTTTGTCTTTAATCCAAGTTAAAAGAGGATAAGAGACTAGGCTATTTATTTTCAAAACAGTATACAAAACAAAGTTTTCTACTTCATAAATTTAAAAAAAATTAAAATAAGAAGAATCTGAAGAGTTTCAAGTACTTAAAACCTGAATTCAATGAAGCAGAGGTTTCAAAGTTAAAGTGACTACATTGTACCTGTGGTAAATATTATCATTTCCCTCCCTTACCCTAATATAACCCCTTCCCCCCACTCCATCCCAGACAAAAGTTGGTAAGATTTCAGTATATACAAATTCCCAACTTTTCAATATTTGTTAATTCATTGTAACATTATCTACTTACATCTGTTCCCTAGTCCATCTAAAAATGGAACAAAGTTCTACTTTTTGTTTGTTTTCAAATAACTAGAGACCAAATTTAGATGACCCTAGGCTGAAGGAAATTGTTTCATTTGATCACTGCAGCAACTTGGACAAGTTGAGGGGAGGGTGGCTAGTTACATCAGCCTTGTAATTCAAGTTTACTCTGTACTGCCCAGCAATAAAGCAACTTTCCAATGTCATTGTACCTCATATAGAAGTACATCACATACAAGCTTTCCAAGTTGTAAGAACTCCAGAGCAATTTGTTTTTTTAATCCTGTTTGGATTACATGTGACATGTGGCAGGTAGCACCTTGACTTTACGGTGAATGCTAAAAGAAGAACTTTGTATTTAAAAATGAAATAAAAGACAAGCAACAGGTCTTAGGCAGTCCAAAAATTACATTCTGAATAGATGGCATCTCTGATTCCAAACTGCAGGTCTGGTTTGACCCTGTTTGGAACACATCATGCAAGAAACTACTCAAAAACTATTTCATAAACTGGGAAAGTTGCCCAACAGCCTGACCCACCTGAAAGTACATGATTAGCTACTTAATATCTCAGTTCTACATTATTTACAGGCATGTTGCCAAATCCTATATGACAACAGCAGAAAAGACCAGATGCAGTCCCCCCACCTGTCTCCCATTATCTTTTTAGTTTTCAGGTATATTCCTGATTTGAACACAAAGAAATCTCCAAGCTTCCATGATCCTAAAACTCAAGCACACTCTTAAGCTTAAATCAAAATTTTTTGAGAATTAAAAAAGTAGAAACTTGTTAAAACAAAAATGAAAATAAACCCTACTTCACTCTGATCCCCAGCCCTGATCTGACATTACAGAAGTGAATCACTGGCTCCAGCTGCTTCAGCACACCAGGAATGAAGGGCCATCTTTCCCTCCTGCCAGCCACACAAAGCTCTTCTAATTCCTCATAACCACTGTGGTTCAGTCCCTGTCTCTACTGCATTGCCTGTGAAGATTTCCCACAATTTCATCTTTAGCTCTTACTGATTCAATTCCTGAAGCTTTATGCTGATGATCAAAAGCCTTATGGTTCACTTCTTTTTTTAAAAAAATATTTTTTTAGTTGTAGATGGACACAATACCTTTATTTTATTTATTTACTTTTATGTGGTGCTGAGGATCTAACCCAGTGCCTCACATGTGCTAGTTGAGTGTTCTATCACTGAGCCACAACCCCAGCCCCTTTTCCTCCGAAGAATTAACATGAGGTTTAAAAAAAAAAAAAAAAAAAAAAAAATCACCACTATTACCCTATGCTGTAAGTTATTTCATTTTGGACAAGAATAAAAACCATCCACTTATGTTCTGACCACATAAAGATTTAAAAGTTAATAGCTACTAACTTAGACTGTAAGTAAGCCATATGTCTTTTGGAATATTTCACTGGTATAGCCCAGGCAAGCACACTACATGTATACTTATGCACACATAAAGCACAGTGTTCTTTCTGCTTCCATAACCTGTGACTTTAAAATAGATAAATAGGTCGACATTAACACCATGGAGATGTGAGGAGAGGTCCTTGGCAGTGGCATGACTAAAACCACTTTTTAGACCATTAAAGACATTAGAGCTATGGTTAGCTATTTTGTTTTCTATCTTGATTTCTGAAATGATAGAACAATCCTATTGGTCATCAAAAAAAAAAAAAGTTAAAGTCTCTGCAGAGCTCTACTACAGATATAAAAACAAAATGTGACACAGTGAAGAAGCTGCATAAAAATACTTAAATCTAAGGTATTTGCAATATATAGGATGTACCCTGGCTTACCATATAAAAGTCATCAGGTATTAAATAGCAGTAAGTCCAAAACAAAACAAGAAGATACAATTTTATGTTGGATATTGTTTCAATAAGAGTTGCATTTGGAATATTAAAAGAAATCCTTGTTAGTAAGTTTAAAAAACCATACATTTATATCTATATAAAATAAGATTTTAGTATGTTAAAACCTAAATTTTCTTATGTTTTAAAAGGACACCTAATTGCTCAAGAGCAAAGTCTAGTGTTCTCATAAGCTACATTTCATGTTACTTGTAGCAATTAGATTTGGTAACACGTACCTCTTTTGGGATCGTATATAATCAACAGAATTATTGGATTCCCAATAAGTCACCTCAGAATGATTTGCTTCTATCAGGCAAATGGCAGTTTAGGAGCTTAAGAATTTGTAGTGTTGTTGCTGTTTTTTTTTTTTTTTTTTTTTGTACAAGATAATCTAGTTTAATTGCACATATATATACAGAGAGTGGGGGGCAGGCACAAAACAACTTTTTCTTCTTTCCAGAAAAGAGCTCTAAATTGATAAGGAAATAGAACACACTCAATACAACTGAAGTAGAGCATCTATTCTCCCTACCTTCATAAGGTTAATTAGATACTTCTTGAGGGAAAATAAATTCTACCAGGTACCAGCAACTGCAAGCAGTCAAAATTCACAGAGAAAGTTAACAATCATTCAGGCTAACCCTAGACTTCTATTTAGTACAGTGTTACAACAATGTCTGACATTAATAATTATTTTATTCAAGGAATACTGGATTTTATATATGTATATATATATGTTTGTGTGTATGAATATATATATATATATTCACTACTAAACATTAAATGCAAGTGAGTTTTGTGGGCAGACAACTTGGTATACTTTTATCAATAAGACTCAAGCATTATAGTCAAACAATTTTGCTAACACTGACTTTCTTGGGAGCTTTCTCCAAGAATTTCCTAAGATGAAGTGTGTTTGTTTGGCTTTTACATACCCTGTAAAAATAGAAGTTCTTCCTCTTACACAATGAGGGCATTCTTTTTTTGGGGGGGTGGGGTGGGGTACCAGGAATTGAACCCAGGGGTGCTCAACCACTGAGTCATATCCCCAGCCCTTTTTATTTTTTATTTTGAGACAGTGTCTCACTAGATTCTTACAAATTTGCTAAGTTGGTGAGGCTGACTTTGAACCTGTGACCCTCCTGCCTCAGCCTCCCAAGCTGCTGGAATTTTAGGTATGTGACACCATATCCATCCAAGGGCAATCTTAAGTATTGGATAATACTAATTAGAGATTGTTTACATATAACTTGGGGATGCCCTTACTGCTTACCCCCCAAATTAGGAATACAATCAGAAAGATCTATTCAAAATACAATTTAAATCCATTTGTATAGCATTACTAGGAAACATGACTGAATGGTGCTGACAAAGAAATATTTGATTAGGAGAGTGAAATAGACAGAAAATATAGGGGGCTGGGGAGATAGCTCAGTCGGTAGAGTGCTTGCTTTGTAAGCACAAGGACCTGGGTTCGATCCCCAGCACCCAAAAAAAAAAAAAAAGAAAATATAAAATGTCCATAATTTTAAGTCAAACCAGGGTATACATTAAACTGGACATTAGATGGTGCTCATATGGTCCAGCTTTTGTTCTGTGCCTTTCATTTCCCTTTAGCTGCCTTTATCAGTGTGTCAAAATAACAGAAGTGACCATTCCACCTATGCATTCATATTCACATAAATGCACTCCACCAAAATGTTGTCATTGGATAACATTTCAAAATCAGTGAGCGCACCCTCTCCTTTTCTTCCTCCAAAATAAACAAATGAATAGACAAACAAACAAAATACACATTATATACCTTTCTAGATAGAGTTACCATATCACAAAGCCTACCTGGTTTAAGACCACAGAGATAAAATTCATCAAGGCATTTGTTTTCAAGAGGCCAGATTTAATACTTCCAGACAACCCTTCTCTAAAACTATGAAAAACATTCTGAAGGGAAAGAGAAGGTAGCCTACTTACTGCTCAGTAAAGAGGTATATGAAGGTGATCATTTCTACAGGGCTTCCTCAGATTCCTACTTAACATACACACACACACACACACACACACACACACACAGTAGACTATTTGAACTACACATCTTGAAGTTCCTAAAAATGAAAATAAATAAAGAAATGATGGCTACTTTTGCTTTATACAACCAAGAAACACATCTTAGACTTTAAATTGATCTTACTAACAAAACTTTCCTTTCTCTTTGTTCTTACTTTAAAAGCAAAGACATCTCTTTTCCTAGCTGCAAAGGCATTGAAGCACAATAAAAGGCAAGAAAACACCAAGGGAATTTAACCCTCCAGAGAAGAATCCCCAAACCAAAAAACCAAAGCAAAAACTAGACACCACCAACTGCTTCTGCCTGTGTACACTGGTTTCCCATTTTTGCTTTAATAAGGCAGTTCTGATGGCAAAGGCTGTATGCGCTGCAGCAGTCTCTTCTTTTTGAATGCATTATCTACTTGCTTTTTTCTTTTCATTTCATTTAAACAGAAAGGGGGGATCACCACCCATTTATTCTTTTACTTCTTCTCCATGATCTTGTGATTCCCATTTACATTTGATCTTGCTCCAGTATTCTGGTGACACAGGAGATAAAGGGTCATGTTCAGAGCAGCAGAGACGGCCTTCCAATGCAGAGGGAACCAGAGCCCCCTTTTCATGATCTTTACAAAACGAGTGCGGACAGAACTCACAGAAGGAAACGGCTGCACTGCTGCACTCATCACACTGATGCCACGGGCACTCCCACTTTCCTAACACAGGGTGTGGGAGGAAGGAGGAGAGTACCTGGGTTAGTGCCTGTCTTGATTACCCAGAAAAACCCAAGACCCCACCTTCCACTCTTAGTGGAGACTGAATTTGATTGAATACAACTCAAATTTCAGCCAAACATACATCTAATAGTGTTATTTTGTATGGATGTGAGCTAGTGGCCCAGACCCAATGCCACAGGTCCAACAACCCACCTGTGGTAATACTCAAAAGAAACTGATCTTTGCTGCCACACAGGGTATCCCAGTTCACTAGCATAATTTTACTTGCTATTGTTGTATGGTTTATTCAACGTCACTTACTTCATGGTTCTACTAAGGAGAGTAGAATGTATTCTGATATACACACTGTTGCCAAAGACCCAAGCAAAGAAAAGGCCTTGCAGGTCCAGCTTACCATATGGTGGTTGAGTCAGGTTAAGGCATAGGAGGTGGTATGCTTTGGGACAGTCTTTTTTGTCACACATGACCAGCTCTCCACCATCTCCACATTGAAAACAGTAATCTTCATGCATCTGCTTTGGTTCTGTTTTGATTTTTCGTCTCTTCTGCTTCAACTTGGCACTTTTTGCCTTCTCTTCAATTGTTGATGCACATGCCGTCTGGCAGGAAAGAAGATCACAGATATTGTAGTGATCACAGATAGTGTAGGAAGCATTATATAGCATTATATACACAAGCCCTCATGTGAATTTAAATTCATCTGTTGTACAATTCCTAAAAACACCAGAGGACTTGTCCTATAACAATAGTACAATAAAAATAAGACTTTGTTTTCATTGATTTTTGAATAGGTTATTCTGTTTTTTTAATTGTAAGGATCATGAGAAACCCAAGCAACTTTATTAACTAATACTTAGACAACTTGTGAATTCCTTCCTTCCTTCCTTCCTTTCCTTTCCTTTTCCTCCCTCCCTCCCTCCCTCCCTCCCTTCCTTCCTTCCTTCCTTCCTTCCTCTTTCCTTCCTTTTTTGGTATGTGTACTGGGGATTGAACCCAAGGGCACTCTACCACTGAGATATAGCTCCACTCCTTTTTTTAAATTTTATTTTGAGACAGGGTCTTGTGGAGTTGTCCAGGCTGGCCTTGAACTTGTGATCCTCCTGCCTGGGCCTCCTAAGTAGCTGGGATTACAGGAGTGCACAATAGTGGCTGTGTTAATTTTCCCATTGAGTTATAGTTTACATACCACAACATTCACTATTCATCGGTTTTAGTGTATAATTAATTTAAAATTTAGGATTGCTATAATTTCAAACAATCAGAAAAACAAATACAATTCAGAACTAACAGATCATACTAAAATAGGATTCACTGGAAAGTTGAAGTGTCTAAATTATTGGTAAACATTACTGAAGACCCACAAAGTAGAGGAGGTGTCCATTTGACAGCTCTTCCCTGAAATGGTTATAAGCAAACTTCTGCAGCCCCACTTTCATTTTCTCTTGGCTAGAGGTGCTCCCCTCTACAACTGACCTTTGGCCGCACTCCTAGAAAACCACTGCAGTTATCTGCCCCACAGTGGCACTCCGTTCTGCCATTGCCCAGACAATCCAAGTTATAATTAAATGTTAACTCCATCCCTAAAACATAAGAAAAATAATTATGCATATTCAAGTCATGAGGAAGAGAAAAACTGTCAGATACTCTCTCATACTGAAAGAAGCAGCAAAATTCTGACATGAAGACTTTTCCCTTCCCACATTCCACCATATTGGAGACAATGATGGATAAAAAGAAAAAAAGGGGGGGAAGACAGGAAAACATCTCCATCCATTAACAATTATGACAACACTAAATATCCTAAAAAGAAGTTATATTCTTTTTTATAAAAGTGGTTGAAAATAATGTAATAGGGACTAGGAATCTGTAATCTGTGATCAAGAAAAGAGCATCTAGTTTAGCCATCTTTTCTAAAAGCTTCATTCCAGTTTCTAAATGAACAATCTGATCATGGAATTGTGATGTTATTTCCCATAGGCAATGCTTTACATTATAAACAGAAAGAGGTTCAAAACAGAGGTTTACTACATACACCAAACATCCAGGGATTCAAACTAGGGCCTCTAAACTTCTTTCTAATTGGGCTTGACCAATCCACACAGTTCTTGAGACAGTTTAAATCTGTCTTAGTTATAGAATTTCTCTTCTCACCATTTTTTTTTTTTTTTTTTTAATTTCACAAAGAAGAACCTTAGTTTTGCTTTTAAGATGTTGGGTGGAAAAAGAAAAATGAAAGCAACAGCTCTGGCTTCCAAGGCTTTTTATGTCTAATTTGAAACAGGATGATCTTTCAAAGTAAAAAACAATAACAAAAACAAACTAATAAGAAACCAACTGGTATTAACACAAGCTAATTACCTTTTTTTTTTTTTTTCTTTTTTTTTTTGCGGTGCTGGGGATCGAACCCAGGGCCTTATGCTTGCAAGGCAAGCACTCTACCGAATGAGCTATCTCCCTAGCCCTGCTAATTACTTTTAATGTTTTAAAAGTACAATGTATGATGTAACTACAATGTAATTAAGCACCTAGTTACTTTATACAGACAGCAATCATTTAGAGAAGTAATGCACTAGCATTATGGACACACAGAATCCTTCCACATCCTCTCTTATATAAAGTCTTTTGCTAAGTTCTCTATTCAGGATTGTTGTGGTTTGGATGTGAGATTGTCCCTCAAAAGCTCACATGTGAGACAATGCAGGAAGGTTCACAGGAGAAATGATTGGGTTGTAAGCCTTAAACACAATCGGTTAATTAATCCCTGATGGGATTAACTGAAGTGGTGGGGTGTGGCTTGAGAAGGTGGGAATTGGGGCGTGGCTATGGGGTACATATTTTGTATCTGGAGAGTGGAGTCTCTGCTTCCTGATCACCATGATGTGAGCTGCTTCCCTTTGCCATCCTCTCCTGCCATGGTGTTCTGCCTTACCTCGAGCCCCAAGGAATGGAGCTCGCCTCCTATGAACTATGGCCTTTGAAACCATAAGCCCTCAAATAAACCTTTCCTCCTCTATAATTGTGCTTGTCAGATCATTTATTCACAGCAGCAAAAAAGCTGACTTAAACAAGGATATAGATTTTTTTTGGTAGCAGGGCTTGAACCCAGGGGCACTTAAACCACTGAGGGCCATATCCCCAGCCCTGTTTTGTATTTTATTTAGAGATAGGGTCTCGCTGAGTTGCTTATGGCCTCGCTAAGTTGCTGAGCTGGTTTTGAACTCATGATCCTCCTGCCTCAGCCTCCTGAGCCACTGGGATTACAGGCGTGCACCACTGCACCCAGCCAGGATATAGACTTTTACCTTTCGTTGACAGATAACAATTTCAAATGTAACACGTGAACCTATTTGAATGACTACTTGGGCATCAAGCCTTGAAGAACAATATCTTACTCTCAAAGGTAGACTTTCCTCCTAAAGAAGGGCTCAGGGAATCAAGTTACTTTCTTACCTGCAGGAATATCACAAAGGGCAAAAAGTCCAACTCGAACATCTCCATTCACTGTCCACTTCTGTGTTTCACAGTTTGGATTACAACTGTGGTTCATAAAACGAGAATAATTTCCTTTTGGGCCAGCATCAATTATACGATCCTTCAAGAAGAAAAGAAAAGAAAGGTATCTTTGACATAAAGCTAAATATAAGCCTATTTTAGAAACATCCAACTTAGGGGTCACAAGGCAACAGCATTTTGCTATCAGATGGTGTTTGACAACTGATAACTCTCAAAATATGACACTCTTTGTGCAGTTTACTAGTTCTCTAATTTATATGATGACTTTCAAGTCATGGTAAGATACATTGGAATTTAGTTTCTTTTTAAGTTTGCTTCTAAAAACAAGCAGACCACCAAATAATGCTACTTAGATTAGCAAGTCATACAGGTAGGTATTTTCTAATTAGACAACTTCAAGTTCAGATAACTACTCTAGTATTTTGCTGTCAGCCATTCTTGCTCAAAGCAAGAAGCAAAACTAGTGTAGAATAGATGAGTTTAAGAGTAAAAATGCATTAAGGATAAATGAGAAATCTCCCCAAATGAAGATTTGGAGATTTGTTTGATAAACAGGCTACTGTGTGAGCCCATTTTTCTAGCAGTTACCTATTTTGTTTTCACTTATACGATAAAGTTCAAAATATAGTAAAAAGCTGAACATCTAGACCCCTGAAATTGAACTGAAAATCTGGATAAATTCTGAGGACTGACACTCTCACATGTTGTCAAGTTGGCTGGAGGGGCCTCTGGTGGTGAGGAAAGGATTCAACGAGCCAGACTCCAGCATCATCAAAAATGGCATTTTAGCTTCTGTTTATGAGATATTTTTATGAAAGTTATGAAACTTTCAAACAATTATATATCAGTTAAAATACTTTTTAAATGATCTCTATCTTTTCATTTATAATATATATATTTTTAGTAGTGCTAGGGATCAAACTCAGGGCCTCACACATATTCAGTATGCCTTACCACTGAGTTGTATCTCAAGCCCTAATCATATTCTGATTTTTAATTTTAGAGATACCTTGGAACACAGGAAGCATGGGTACTAATCTTGGCTCTTAAATGGTAACAAGATATTCAATAATTACTTATGTTTGGACCTCAGTTTCTTGTCCTCTATAAGTCAGAGGACTGTTGAAAAAATTAGATGACAGGTAATATGTAGGTCTTACAATTCCATGTTATTAAACTTGCAGTTTTACTACCTTTTTTTTCCTTTTTTAATTTTTAAAAAAATTTAAATTTTATTTGTTCTAATTAGTTGTACAAGACAGTAGAATGCATTTATACATTTTGATAGATCATACATAAAAAAAATCATTTTTCTGATTATACACATATTGCAGGATCATATCAGTCATGCAATCATATATGTACATGAGGTTATAATGTCTGTTTTACTCTACTATCATTCCTACCCCCAGACCCCTTAACTACCATTTTTTCTTATGACAACAATCGTTTTCCTAACTCATTAAAAATTTAAATATACAGCAGTTTACACTTTTTTGTTAAATGAGAAATTTAATGGTGATTTATAATTCAGAATCACAGGGCTGATTCTTTCCTTCAGTGATAAAGAAACTGAGAGGTCCAGGACTTTCAAAGAGCTAGGACTAATATCCAGGGACTAAAATCCAGATCCAGATATGTTAAGCCTATTTCTGGTTATCTTTTCACTTTTAGTTTGGTCTCATATGACAGTGTAAGGCTTCAATAATGATTTGTTTTATATTCCAGAATCTTATATGACATGTGCAAGGCTTCAATAATGATTCATTTTGTATTCCAGAATAATTAGCACATTATAGTTTGCTGGCTACTGTAAATCATTATAACTTGCTTGGGAAAAATCAAAAGAAACTGAGTTCAACCTAAAACCATGAAACAAGAACAGAAAAATCCCTTTTTCTTACCCAAAAAAAAAAAAGCAATTTTACCTTTGTAACAGTTAACATATAAAAATTAGTTACACTGTTCTCGTGGGCTCGCCTGATTCGCAGTCTGCATTCTTCTTCATCAATTAATTCACCAACGTATTCATTTACAAATTCGCCCTGTAGAGAAGCATGTAAATATATAAACTAAAATCAGTGTATCATATTAGAAAACATTCCTTAACACATCTATACTCTAACATAATTAACTAAAAAGAATCCTGAAAATATAACTTCAACCCTGGAAATAAATGGTTGTAATTTATTTATAAGTACTTAGTGGCACTATTTTCTTGTACAAGTATTTCAAAAAGTGCCAATCTGTTTGCCTTTTCTTGCTGAGAATACTATTTCTGTAGTCCAAGTGATACCACATGGCATGTTGCTTGGGATCTAGGGATTAACCCCAGACTTTGAAGCTATATAATTATCATAGACTAGTTTGTAATTATTGCTACTAGTTTGTACTGTGAGGGGATGGGAATAAGAACTGGGAAAGATCTGAATCTGAAACAAATAAGCTCTGCTTTTGTTTTAAAATTTTTTTAATTTTTAAGTAATTATAGATATTTATAGGAAGTTATAAAAATAGTGCAGAGATCTTTGTACCCTTCACTCAGTTTCCTCCATCTTGCAGAACCATAACACAATATAAAACCAGAAAACTGACATTAGTACACAAACCTCAGGCTAATTCCTTTGAGATCCATCCAAGTTGTGTGCATCAACAGTTTGTTTTTTAATTGCTGACTAGTGTTCCTCAGAATGCATATACTAGTCTGTCTAATCATTCACTCACTGAGGAACATCTGAATTGTTTCCAAATTTTGGCTATTACAAATAAGACTCCTATGAATATTCTGGAAAAGTTTTCATGTGGATAGAGATTATCATTTTTCCAGGGAAAATGGTCAGGAGTGTGATTTGCTGTACCACATGATGAGTGTATGTTTATTTTTATCTATTTGGTACTGGGGATTGATCCCAGGGGTGCTTTATCACTGAGCCACATCCCCAGCCCTTTTTTATTTTTTGTTTTGAGACAGGGTCTCACTAAGTCACTTAGGCTAAGCCTTGCTAAGTTGCCAAGGCTGATCTCAAACTTGTGATCCTCTTGCTTCAGCCTCCAAAGTCACCTGGCTAGGACTTTTCAGTCTTACTAATACACTTTGGAGGAAAATAATTGTCTTACATTTATTAATGAATAATATTTACTGCTTGTATTTGATTATTATTTTATCATATTTTTGCCCCATTTCTCATGAGCCATGCTCAGAGCTTTTAGAACTGTTGATAGTAAGTATTTGTAATCTAAAGGGAAGTACTATGTCATATTTTATGACTTTGACAAATCATTAAGAATATGGAGGCCAATGGTCTTAACAATATTTGCTATTCCTCTATTGCTAAAAATAGTGATTACTTTTATATGAATGGAAAAGACATTATTGGGCTACAGTGGAGGAACCAGTATAAGCTTGCCTGCCTGCATCAGTCTTTCCCTTGGCAATCTGTTGTTGGTGAGATCAGTGAGGAACCCTAGCCCACTTCAAGGAGCTGCATACTTGTATGGCCTGATCAGTGGTCCTCACAAAAGCTGCCAGTTTTTACTCTGTCCCATTTTTATTTGTTGCACAATGATGACAAAGAATTAGATTAAAATTTTTTTTACCTATAACTAAAACCATAAACAGAAGTTAATTTTCTCTACTTTTTCCTTCTAGTTCTTTCTTATAAAGAACATAGGACAGTTCTGCACATTCACATATTCTGTATGTTAGCTTCAAATAGCTTTTTCAGATAATCTAATTTGGACTCTGGTATCAGCTGATGGACAATATTTTACATATTTTGTGGTATCACTGCCCTCAAGGGTAGAAGATTGCATTGCCATTTGGGTTGCACTGCCATGTAATGTTACAATTGTATATGTAACAATTTTATGGCAATTTTTCTTTAATGGAAACCTATAGAGCAGAATTTGAACCAAATTAGCTCCACTTCATCTTTTTCACATATGGGATTCAAGGTAAGGTTTCATTTGACTGTGCAGCTTCAAAAGCTTGAAAACCACTTATTACAGTTTATATTTATTATTCTATGGACATGATTGAGTACACAAAAATGAAAGTGCTGATATCACATATGAGGAGCATAAGTCTCAAAAATCTGATACCTTTGTGAATAAAAATGGAAATATTTCAGATGTTCTGAAAATGACAAAAATATTTAGTCTCAAAAAATTGCTTCTAGACTTAAAACCATTAACTGAATTCAGTTGTGAAAAAGAAATTAAACAAATTAAGGAACTTAAAAGAATGCTGAGGTTGGGGACGTAGCTCAGTTGGTAGAGTGCTTGCCTTACAAGCACAAGTCCCTGGGTTCAATCCCCAGCACCCTCCAAAAAAAAAAAAAAAAAAAAAAAAGAATGCTACAGATTTCTTTTTAAAGACTATAGGCAAAGGGTGGGAGCAGTGGTTCATGCCTATAATCCCAGCTACTTGGGAGGCTGAGGAGGAAGATCGCAGGTTCGAGGCCAACTTGGAAATTTTGCAAGATCCTGTCTCAAAAAATAAATAAATAAATAAAAAAGAGGGGGCTGGAATGTAGTAGAGTGCCCTGGGGTTCAATCCCAGTATTGGCAAAACAAAATGAAACACTGAAGCAAAAAAGATAGGCTGTAATTCAAGATCTAATACTTTTTAAAAAAATTCTGAAAAACTGGCTGGAAATATAGCTCAGTAGTAGAGCACAGACTTATTAGCATGTACAAGACCCTGGGTTGAAGGCTGGGGTTGTAGCTTGGTAGTAGAGTGCTTGACTAGCATGTGCAACAATGCACTGGGTTCAATTCTCAGCACCACATATAAATAAGTTAAAAAAAAGGTCCATTGACAACTAAAAAATATTTTTAAAAAAAGACCCTGGGTTCAATTCTCAGCACCCCCAAAAATTTTCCCAAAAAATAAACCACTATATAACAGGATTTTGTTTGATTTTGGCACACAGTTTTAGAAGTCTGTTATATATGAAAAGGGGAAGGACTGTGTACATTCAATTTCATATTTGGTTTCTTTATTGTTAATGTAACAAAAATCATTTACATGTTGCTATAGTCTTTATGATTATGCTTTTCAATGACTGAATATTTCTAGCTATTTTTAAAAGGCTAATTGTCTTACACTAATAATCCTTCATTTTTTTTTTTTTTTTTTTTGCAGTGCTGGGGATTGAACCCAGGGCCTTGTGCTTGCAAGGCAAGCACTTTACTGACTGAGCTATCTCCCTAGCCCCACTAATAATCCTTCAAATGCTAAAGGGCAGATCAATTCAGACTATATTTTATTTTCCCTTGATTATATTACTAACTTAAATTATTTTAGAATAAATGCAACTACTATTAAAAGATGGTAATAATATTAAAACAGATGAATTTCAAGATAGACCTATAAACTTCTCAGGAATCATAGAAAAACATTTGTATGTGTGATATGCATGGCATTAAAATATAATTTTTTATTATATTACTCCCCATATATATGTATGTATGTATATATATTAGTACTGGGAATTGAATCCAAGGGCACCTTACTGAGCTATAGCCTCAGTCCTTATTTTTTATTTAATTATTTTATTTTATTTTATTTTATTTTGGTACCAGAGATTAAGCCCAGGGGTGCTTAACCACAGAGTTCACAGCCCTTTTTATTCTGTATTTGGAGACAAGTTCTCACTAAGTTGCTCAGACTTTGAACTTGCAATTCTCCTCCCTCAGCCTCCCAAACTGCTCAGATTACAGGCATGCCCCATCAGGCATAGCTCATTATATAATAACTTTAAATGTGCTTGACCTTTTTGTTTTTGGTACTGGGCACTGTAGTTTACCAATAAACTACATCCCCAATCCTTTTTATTTTGAGACAGGGCCTCATTAAGTTGCCAAGCCTGGCCTTGGCAGTCCCCAAAAGCTCCTATTAATGTAGAAATGTTAGGAAGTGAAATGATTGGATGATGAGAACTGTAACCTAATCAATCCATCCTAGTTGGAAATGATTAATTGGGTGGTAACTGTAGTCAGATGGGGCATGGCTGGAAGAGGTGGATCACTGGGGGTATATCCTATAAGAATACATCTTCCCTGTGGCCCCGTCCCTGCTCCCTTCTTCTCTGCTTCCTGACCCCACATTGAGCTGAACAGCTTTCTTCTGTTAGGCCCTTCTGCCATGATGAATTGCCTCACCTTGAGCCCAGTGTTGGCCATCTATGGACTGAGACTCTGAAATCATGAACCTCAAATAAACTTCCCTCCTCTAAGTTGTTTTTGTCAGGTATTTTGGACACAGTGACCAAAAAACAGACTAAACAAAACCCAAGTGTGGCAGACTGACTCTCAAAGTGGCCATCCTAGACTAGCCAGGTACAGTGGCACATGCCTGTAGTCCCAGCAGCTTGGGAGGCTGAGACAGAAGGACTGCAAGTTCTAGGGCAGTCTTAGCAACTTAGCAAGGCCCTAAGCAACTTAATGAGACCCTGTATCAAAATAAAAAGGGCTGGGAATGTAGGTTAGTGGTAAGTACCCCTGGGTTCAATCCCCAGTACCAAAACCAGAAGCCAAAAACAACCCCAAATCCCTGCCTTCTGGTGTTCATGTCCTTGCACAAACCTCTCCCCCTGAATGTGAGCTTGACCTGTGATTTGCTTTTAACTAATACAATGTGGTATGGTGTGTAGGTGTTTTTGTGAGTTTACTACCTAAGACCTTAGTGTCTATCTGGTTCTAGTTTCCCCTCCACTAGCTGTAAAGAAAGCAAGAGCCTATGTTGGGAATCTCAGGTGGCTAGGAACTGTGGGCAAGAGCAGCTCCTGGCCAAAAGCAAGAAACAGTCTCCTCAAACAAACAAACAAACACACACCACCCTGAAGCTCTCAGACCTACAGCTACATAAAACAGTTTTGCCAACAGTCATGTGAACAAGGTGGATCCTTCCTTAGTTGAGGCACAAGATGAGAACCCAGCCCTGGGGGACTGGTGGACACCTTGATGCAACCCTGTGAGATTCTAAATAGAGGACCAAGCTAAGCATTGCCTGGACTCCTGACCTTCATAAACTGTGAGTTGCTAACTTTGTGGTGATATTGTTATGCAGCAATAGAAACTAAAGCATCAAGTCAAATCAACCTACTCCCTACTAAAATCCAAGTTTTTCATCCTATTGCCTACAAGGCCCCAAAGATTTAAACCCTGGCTATCCCTCTCACCTCATCTCTTACCTACCACTCCATTCCCTGTCACTCTTCTCCAGGCTTACTAGCTTGCCTTTTTCCCCTAGTACTGGGAATTTAACCCAGGGATGCTTTACCACTGAGCTACATCCCCAGCCCTTTTTATTTTATATTTTGAGACAAGGTCTCACTAAATTGTTGAGGACTGCATTGAACTTGTGATCCTCCTGCCTCAGCCTCCTGTAATCCCATTCTTGGGATTACAGGCATGTGCCACTACACCTGACTTATGATAAGACCTTTGAACTTGCTTTTCCTCTGGTCTAAAATGCTCTGTTACGAATATATCTACATGGCTTTTTACTTTATGCATTCAGGTTAAATGTCACCACCTCAGGCCTTCCAATCAATTGAAAATAGCAATCCCTGTCATCAGCCATTCTTTTTTTTTTTTTTTTGGTACTGGGGATTGAACCCTGGGGTACTTAACCACTGAACCATATCCCCAACCTTTGTAAAAAAAAAATTTTATCTTCAGACAGGGTCTCACTGAGTTGCTTAGGGCCTCACTAAGTTGCTGAGGCTGGCTTTGAACTTGCAATTCTCTTACCTCAGCCTCCCAAGTCACTGGGATTTCAGGCACGTGCCACCACACCTGGCAGCAATTCCCTCTTACACCTTTATTTTTCTTTGTAGTATTTAGTGGTCCTTAACATTATATACCTGTTTATTCTATTGAATTATCCCTAAGCGACACAATTCTAGTCTGTTTCACCCTAACCACTGCCTCTATCACATGCTACCTTCTTAATGCTCCTTTTGGTTCTGAGGCCCCAGCCTCTTCGCTCTGTTTTGATGATCTCTGCATCCGGATATAGCCTCTTTGTAAAGCACTGGTTCTGACAACGATCTCCAGCTGGGCAGACCTGGGGGTGACACTCGTACTGTAACATTCTGTTCAGACACTCTGATTCCAAGCCACATGGGTTTTCATCAGCAGGTTTGCAGTTACAGCGAGGAATCTCCGACAGGTCGGCAACCTGTATCTGTACCTTTCCTATTACTTTGTTAGCCTAGGAAACAAAATCACAAAAGAGGGGGGGGCCAAAGTAAGCAATGTATTAGCAATGTGAGCAGAAACATCCCCCCCACCCACAAAAAAATTCCATGCTATATAGGCCTCTACTAATGTATTGTGATATGACTCTAAGCAAAGCTCTTTACCTTAATTTTCCTATGAATAAGCTAAGAATAATAACTGTGCTTGGTCAACAAAAATATCCAAACCTGAAAAATGAATTTTCACTTAAATTTCCACTTATTTATCTTGTATATTTCTCCTTCTACTGGTTGATTTTTTTTTTAACTGAAAATGAGAAAATATGTTTATCTGTGGGCTCTTTGAAATAAAGAGGCTAAATACCTATATTCTCACTTGGTTGCAGGATAATCTGGTAGAACAAGAATGAGATTTCACATGAACTATGTTACTCCTAGATATGAGATGGCTTATCAAAGTTCTAATCCTCACAGTGCTGCAGCTAGGGGTCCCATCTGATACCTCCAACAAAAGTTCTGAGTTGGTTTTACAGAAGACTGGCTGATAATTAGCAGAATTTTCACAAGTTAAAAAGAGCCTGTAACTATTGAGAGAGTAATGGATTTCATTTTGTCTATCAAATACCAGTGTTTTCATGGGTAAGACTCACTTTGATGTGTTTGTAAGGAGGAGGTTTTCTTGAGTTTTTCTCAATCTCTAGTGCTTCTTTACTTTCTCTTTGTGCTTTCAATTCCTGGAAACGTTTTGCAGCTTCTTCCAGTGCTGACAATAAGACCAAACAAGTTACATAATTACTGAAATACAAACACACCCAGTCAGGGTAGTAGTTTTATACTACCTTCCAATGCTCTGTATTTGGCCTGAGATTTTCTTTCTGAAATCATTTTCTGGAAATTACCATTCACTACCAGCATAAGGTTATAATGAAATAGGATATAACTCACTAAACGCTATGGCTGTGTGCTCACAGCTGCCTCAGAGGCCTTACTTCAATGATATAGTGACCCTAATAGCAAGTGACCCTAGTAGCAGGTGCTTACTTTGTACTAAATTTAAATTCATTTTACTCTTACCTAGAAAGCCAAACTTCCTGGCAACTTCTTGCAAAAGCAGTTGTAAAGCTCTTCTTTCACAGGAAGTTTTTACTACTCTCGTGGCAAAGGAGCTTCACTTCATTAAGAAGGCTATTTGCAGTATAATCTTTGTTTACAGAAAGATTGCTGAAGAAATTCTTTTCACATATACAGTAAAGTCTACTATACATATTGAAATGCATTTCAAACCTGGTTCTAATATGACTGGAAATTTGTGGATGCAGTATCATTATGCCTAGTGAAAATTCTCTAATACTAGACATGCTATGTGCAAGTGAGGATATGTGGAGAAATCTACACTGGAGTCCTGGTTCTGAATCACTGTAAACATCATCCAACTTACCTTTTTTGAAGGTCTTGTTAATACTAGTCTGTCCCTCAGCAAAGCTTTTATCTCCTTCAACATAAGGGAACACTCTGCCCTGGTGTACCCAATAGTAGTCATGAGAACCAAAGAAGAACACAGGAAAGTCCCCCAAGTCATGTTTAAGGCCCTGGATGTTCAGTGGCACAGACCTGGGATTGCAGATCTCTGCTGGCCACCATCTGAAAACAAAAGCAATTTTAGATCAAGAAAATGAAATATCACACTATTATTTACAAGGCTGACAAAAATTAAAAAAAGGGGTTTGTATTTTGAAATTTTCATTCAGATTCTAAGACCACAAAAACTATCTTTAATCCATCTCAAACTGCACACCATTTGAAAACGTATTAATAAATCAACAAAATAGTGAATGTGGACTACACAAAGTTCACCCTAAACACTTTGTCTAGTTTCTGTCTTTAAAAATCAATATTTGATGGGCTGGGGAGATAGCTCAGCTTGTAGAGTGCTTGCCTTGCAAGCACAAGGTCCTGAGTTCAATCCCCAGTACCACAAAAAAGAAAAGAAAGAAAGAAAAAATCAATATTTGACATTTATAAAATATATATCATGGAAATGTTAAAAAGTTCAAAAATAAAATCAGAATGTTCCAATACTATTCCAATCCCAATTTTGATCCACAAAGGTCATGTTTTTCCCTACACTTGACATAATACTTTTTGAGATATAAAAATTCATTTCTAGTAATCTGGGGAATCTTTTTCAGAATAAACTACTTCCATAATACAGTATGGCTACTCACATGCAAATTAATATTTTCTGAATCTTGAATCATCCAGGGTAAACAGTTCTTAATCAATATAATAGGTTTTATATCCATTGGTATTTCAGAATCTAATTCCTCTTTGATCCAATCAACATGGGATTGGGGCAAAGTGAAAATATAATTTTTACATTATGATCACTGAATACTATAGCAATTGCTAAATAAAACCATCTGTAAGTATCACTGGACAGTTTCTAGCACCTGCATAAACCAGAAACTGAAGGGTGAAGCTAAAGGTCAGAAAATGGGGTCAGTCTCAGTGATTCCCGACATGGGCTTTTGTAGTCTATAATGTTCATCAATACAAAGAGTAAGTATACATAAACTTAAGTTTTCTTAGTCTCTTATTTTACATGTTCCTAATAAAACAATTTATTTAGTAAACCATTATATTATTTAGAAGATAAACAATGACATTGTTGCATTCCCAGATTTATGCTGTTGAACTTGAATAAGCATCATCTGAAAAGTACCCTGCTGTCCATCTATGAATTAAAAATACGGGTAAGAATCCATGCTCAAATTGTTAAAACACACTATAAAATGTGATCAGAATTTGGTTAATCCTCAAAGCAAACTAGGAAATGGTCACTCTACTTATTTCCAAACCATTTTAAGATTCTTAAATATGTACATGATTGCTGCATTCACTGGGGTTAGTTAGAAAGGGGCACACTGCCAGTGGTTGTTCCAGGTCATCAAAGTTCCCCAGGCAGCAACATGTCAGAGTCACTAGTTATTAAAAGTGAACAGTTTCATGTGGCCCCACTGGGACTGAGTGGAAAGAAATACATTAAGAGTTGGTTCATGGATAAAAGTCCTTCCAAAGCATACAAGAAGAATCTGACTTAGACATAAAACCTCACTGTACGGGGTTGGGGAGATAGCTCAGCTGGTAGAGTGCTTGCCTTGTAAGCACAAGGCCCTGGGTTCGATCCCCAGCACCCAAAAAAACCTCACTGTACTGTGACTGAATTCCTTAGATTGTGATTCCATACAATGTAATAAAGTTAAATTAAGTCAGAAGATATTTTCATATTCGTAACTTTAAAAATACTCTGATTCAATTGATGAATGGATAAAGAAACTGTGGCATATATATACAATGGAATATTACTCAGCCATAAAGAATGATAAAATTATGGCATTTGCAGGCAAATGGATGAAATTGGAGAATATCATGCTAAGTGAGATAAGCCAATTTCAAAAAACCAAAGGACGAATGATCTCGCTGATAAGCAGATGAAGACATATAATGGGGGGTGGGAGGGGTTTGCGTTAGGGTTAGGGTTAGGGTTAGGGTTAGGGACGGGGGCAAGAATGGAGGAAGGAAGGACTGTATAGAGGGAAAAGAGGGGTGGGTGGGGTGGGGTGGGGGGGAAGGGAAAAAAATGGCAGAATGAATCAAACAACATTGCCCTGTGTAAATTTATGATTACATGAATGATATGCCTTTACTCCATGTACAGAGAATCAAAATGTATTCCATTTGTTTACAATGAAAAAAAAAAAACAGTGTTTAAAACTTCAATAAAACTTTTAAAAATCTTAAAAAAAAATACTCTGATACTTATTGAAAGATCTGAAGTATTGAAAGATCTTACAGTATTTTGGGCATTCCTAATCTATTTCTCAAGTGTTTCTCTTCCCCACCTCAGAAGTAATTATGAAATACGTATATGTATATGTTATACATATATAATATGTATATATATATAATTATGAAAATGTGTTTCTTTCAAAAATCAAAGCATTTTAAAATATCATGTTATAGCCCCAAAATATGTACAAGTATTATATACAATTGTTAAATTTTTTTTTTTAATTAAAATGATGCAGAAATGTGTAAGAGAAAAGTAAAGGTGTCTCTCTCCCCTTGTAGTCTTAACCCTGAACCTATTAACATTAGATGTTACTTCTTTCCAAGTATTAAAAACACAGGTATCCACATCTACACTTTTCCATAATTATATAAATAAGGCCAGGCTCAGTGGCAAGTGACTAGTCCCAGCTACTTGGTAGGCTGAGGCAGGATGACTACTTGAGCCCAGGAGTTTGGAGGACAGCCTGGGCAACATATGGAGACCCTGTCTTAAGAAAGAAAAAGAATGTATAAAAATGCATGAACAAACTGCATATACTTAAAACGCTTTTTAAACTCAACTATATGTCACAGATATCTTCCCATGTTCCTATACAGATCTGCATTATCCTTTATTGCCTTCATGTTATCCTATAATATGGATACACTTTAATTTATTTGACAAATCCCTTATTAACTAAGCATTTAGGTTATTTCAAGTATTTACAATTAGAAATAACTACAATGAACATGCCATTAAATACATGTTTTGCTTGGTCTTCATTTTTTTCTTTAAATTCCTTGAAGTGGAAATGCTCCAGTTACAGTTTTGATACATGATACCAGACTGTCCTCCAAGAAGCAATCATTTCCCCATGCCCTCAAAGGTCACAAAATTATCAATCTTTTAAATCTTTGCCAATCTTTTAATTGAAAAAAAAAAAAAAACTATTTAGTGTGTATTTTAGTAAGTTTGAGCATTTTTCCTGTGATTATTTTCTATATGCTATTCTTCTGCAAACTGGTTTGTTCTCTTCTTTGCCTCTTTTTCTAATTCATTCTATAGAATGCAGAACCCAAAATTCACCTTTTCTTATAGAATGTAGAACCAAAAATATTTTCCTTCAGTTTGACATTGCCTTTTACAACTTTATGACATCTTTTCCTATATAGTATAAAATTATTTATATATTCAAACTATCAACTATCAAAAATATTTTTTAGGTTTCACTTTTTTTTTTTTTTTTTTTTTTTTGCGGTGCTGGGGATTGAACCCAGGGCTTTGTGCTTGTGAGGCAGGCACTCTACCAAGCGAGCCATATCCCCAGCCCTTTTTTAGGTTTCAGAAGTTTCTTGTCATGTATTTTTGGGGAAAAAAAGAGGGTAGGGGCCCTTTATGACTTAATGTCCCTGATCTCAGCTAGAAATGAAAATTGAAAATTAAATAAACAAGCAGCATATTTTAAACAGAGAAAACAATATAGCTCTTGCTAAAGCAAAATTAAAATATGGCTGAAATTGTAGCTTAGGATTCTAATTGAAAAGTACAACTCCACTGTGCTAAGCTGACTAGTATCTATTTTCTTTGAAAAATAATAAATATATGCCTCAAAATGTAGAATTAAAAAATTTTTTTTTAGTTATAGATGAACACAATACCTTTATTTATGTTTATGTGGTATTGAGGATCAAACCCAATGCCTCACATGTGCTAGGCAAGTGCTCTACCACTGAGCCACAACCTCAGCCCTCAATAGTAGAATTTTTAAAAAAGTATGCATATGCGTTTAGTGAAGACTATTTAAAGCCTTAAAGGAAAAGTTTTATTAAAATAATGATAATCACTATACTTCTTACTTCATTCCCTTTAGAACTAAAGGCTCTTATTGGAATAAGCTCTTTTTAAATTATAAAAATCACTCTAGACACAGTTTAGGGCTTCTAACCAGAACAAAATGGGTCAGATTTAGGGGCAAAGAAAGCTATTTTAGTCAGAATATAAACTTTTGATCTTATTAGAGGTCAGAAATCAATAAATATCTAATTAAGACACAAAGAAAACATCATCTCTACTGTCCATATAAGACCTTTTATTCCAAAATCTAGTGGTACATAGTTTATTAATATAAAATAACTTTCAGAATTTTGCTATTAGCAAGTCAACCAACAAATCTTAAAGAAAAACCAAAAACCAAAAGAACTCTAATAACAACATAACCTTCCCAAACCCCTAAAAATTCAGACTGAAAACCTGTTTCCTTTTTGTTTTTTTGGGAGGCAGTTCTATGCTGCTCTGCCCATCTCCTAGCTGCTCTGCATCCAAATAATGAATCTGGTCTGAGCACTGATGGAAACTTCCTCTTTGTCCTTGGAAAACTTGCCTGTAATTTCCCAATTTGACCCAAACAATCTGCTTGTAATGTAGTTTCTTGCCAGCTTTACAGTCATTACAATTCCAGCAGCCTTCTGGCATTTCTATGCTCAGGCATTCCGGGTGGAAGGAAGCTGGGCACGATTCACAGCAGAGCAATCTTCCACCTTGAAACAAATAAACAGTCTTAATAACTGAGAAAAGAGGAAACAGAAAAAGAAAGGAGAAAGTTATCTTTTAAGTGCATTAAATTTGATTCAAATTGGGAAATAACAAAGGGATTGAGTTATATCAATAGCGATGGATTAAAATAGGAAACCGTGAAAATATTTACTTTTTTAAGGGCTTCAGTGGTTAGAAGCTTAGAGTTCCATTAATGTATCTTGACTCTACTAATATGTGTGCTAAGGAATTAGTTTAGCAACAGCTAAAACTCTTTTATATATGATGAGAAAAATGCATAAAGTGTTTAGACTGAATAGATTCAGAAACAGGTTTTTCATATATAAGTAGCAATTTCCTTTTTTTCTTCAGAGCTAGGAAAGAAAGCAGTAGTCATCACTGTATTTTAATCCAGTGCCACACTTAACTAAATCCCTTTACAATAAAATTAACAAGAAATAAAATACCCAGTTGGTTGATCAGCACTTTTGCTTTCCATAAAAGAATACAAAATAGCAAAGGAATATGGATTCTCAAATTGGTGATCACAGTATCTTTCCTTAAGAGTAAAGATAAAGAAAATCACATGGGCTGCATAGCAGTGGTTTGCAACTTTTCATCACCCTTCCCTTCCTCATAAACCCATGTTTTCAAATATTGTATCAACCAAAACTTCATTTCAAAATGAACACTTTGCAATTTTCATTAAGCAAAGAGATATATAACTGCTAATAAAAGATTCTGATCCCAATAACAAAGCAAGTATTATTATATTAAATTGTTAAAATCATAACAAAACATAAACTCATGCAGCCTTATTTTACATATATACGTAATTATTAGATTTTCCAAAATAAATTTTAAAAAATTGTTTATTCAAATCTTTTGACTTAAAATTATTGAGAACCACTGTTTTATAGCCCAGAACTAATTATCAGCACCATATGCAAGGACATCCCACCAATTCCTTATTAAAATCCTTTTCTTTTAGATATATAAAAATGATTTTTTAATTGATACCAAAACAGGTGTAGCAAAAAACAAAAACAAAAAACAAAAAAACAAAACAAAACAAAAAAAAAAACAAAGAAGAGATTTGAGTTGGGGGATTAGATATTTTTAATATGCATTTTAACAAGTGAGTGAAAGGTTGCTAACCACTGAAGATGAATATAATAAAGACATTTACTGGAAAATATTTTTTCCATTGCAAAATCAGGTCTATAGCCCATGAGTATACTGAGATTGAAAGTCTCATAGGCAAAAGGTTAAGAGCCCTCTATATGACTTCATTTACATGCTCCAGCCTTTTGAGGGTTTTGCTGTCAGTTTTCCAGAAAATCTTGTCTTCCTGTACAAACTTTCAAACTTCTAACTGATTAACATGAAAACAAAAAGAAAATCCATATATAACCAGTGATGAATTAAATTACTATATTTCCTCTGCTTAAAAGCTTTTACTTAACTTTATTTCGTAAGGATTTTGCCTTTGATTGCAGATCTCAATATGGATTAATTGGTTCAATTCATCAGCCTAGAGATTAGCTTCCTGAATACTCTAAGCCTAGGTATGGAATTCTACAAGTTTAAAGTAAAATGAGATTATTCATTTTGCCATTGGAAAAGAATGACTGATAAGGGAGAATTGTCTTTGCAAATAGTTTTAGAGGAAATGTGATTATTAGCCTTGAAGTGAAAAAGTCAGGCCTGTCATTTTCAACTTTATGGAATAGTCCTATATTTTAAGTCTTATTTCAGAGGAAATACAGAGCCAGAATCATCAGTGAAAATCATCATAATAAAAATGTTAAAAATACACAGGGAAATAGAAAAAATTAAAATATGAACAATCTACCTTGGTGCTATGCAAGAAAACTCTTTAGGAAGCAAGAGAAATAAGATGTGATTCAAGCTATGCAGAGGGCTCAAAATAATTTCAATTCATGTCAAGGTTAATATTGAGTGCTGAAAACAAAGCAGCAATTGAATCAATCTACTTTTATGTAGGCACCAGCAGGGAAATGAAGCATTTCCTAACATGCCTCAGATGGACTAATTTTATTGCATTTTGGAGTATGTCAGACTATGTCCATCTTTGTTTGGGAAGCAGGCAGTATCACCAGTAAGGTGATAACTGACTTCAACAAAAAACAGACAAAAAGCCAACACTTTTTCAATACTTCTAATGGGTTCTAATTAACTTGCTTAGTTATTCTTTTAATTATGAGTTGCCATTTCAGATATCTGACAAACAGCAAAGATAAATCAAAAAGGCAACACAAAGAATTGGGGGAAGCCTATTTCAAATATATTTAGTATACATATACTTGGTATGATAGATATGAATGAATTTTTTAAAATAAATACTAAATGGCCCCCAGATCATAATGGGAATGTATACAGGAAAAGGCTTTCACTTTCCAAGTTCATTGACTTTTTCCCCCCTCTGGGATAAAAACTCCCCAAATAATACATTATTGTTCAATCATGATTTCCCTTTGTTGCAAGTAGGCTATGGAAAGCTAGACACAGATGAAGTTTTCTTCCATAGATGAAATTAACTGATATATAAATGTATACATACATAATACATTCATATGTATATTTACATATACATTTAGCTCTTGGTTTTCTGTGAATAAATTATCCATCAGCAACTTAGCTGGGCTATCTTTCAACATCCAGTATTTCAGGTATTCCCCCAACCCCAGTTTCCCACCAATGTGTCTTAAGGGAAGGGCAACTAGTTTTCATAGCATCTTAGCAAAATTTAAGAAATGAAATGATAGACTGTATTCTAAAGTCAAACTTTTAAGTATCTGCATATTGTTTTCCTTCTTTTAATAACCTATGTTGTTATTTAGTTGACAGTAACAAATTATACCATGTCTGTTCTCTTCTACTGGAAATGATATTTCTCTATGTATCAGATAATACACAAAGAGTTCTTAAAATATTCTTTTATACTGAACAAAATCCTAGTCTTTCTATTTTAATAATCTAACATATATGGAATGTGTGAAAACTTATTCAAGGAGAAAAGTAAAAGTTTGCAATAATGGAATTATTTTAAGCCCTTTTTAATAATTTTGCAGCCAATGAAGACACAGTCACAACCACCAAGGCAGAATTTACCAAAAGCAACAGATGGGGTGCTTGACAAGCATACATTTCCCCCCTTCATTTAGAGAGAGAAAAATAGGAAATGCAAAAATAAAAGCAAGAGATAAACTATTTTGATTATTACCTTTCTCACATTTCTTTTTGGAAGCTGACGAAGAAGGAATCATAGGTAATTTCATCAACTCAGCACGATTTGATTCATTCAGTAGGTAGTGGGACTTATAGGCATATGAACTGAACATGGGGTCTGAATGGTCCTGAACTATCAGCCCTATACAAAACAAACAGAAAGAGATGAAGTCCAATGAAACTACCCATGATTCCATGAGGGGAAAAAAAAAACAATACCTATTATTCAGCTATGCCTTAAAGTTGGGGCTAGGGAAGAATATGAAGGAAAAAAAAAAAAAAGAAAGAAAGAAAGAAAGAAAGAAGAAAGAAAAAGAAAACAGAAAGATCTAACAGAAAGCCTTTCTGTAGTTATTAAAGGGGACTGAGCTACTCAAAACCTTATCCTTATTACAGAAACCTCTATGCTGCAGAAGAAAAGTCCAAATAATTTGAAGATACACAAGGCATTTGACATCATATTAAAAACTCCCTAAGGAAAACAAAGCTACAGTCCTCTGACAACCCAGAGCACAAAATGACATATCAATTAGCTAGAAATAATAATCATTTACATAACATAAATCTTGATCTATCTTCAGTATGTCAAGCAGAACTTAAGATACACTTCAATTCTAGCTTTCTCTGCCAGATAATGAAATTGTTCTCTATCAATATGGTAAATGATTTTAAAAACACAAGATCACTATAACCCATCTATGATTCCCTCTTCTTGTCTCCCTCCCTGTCCCTTCCCCAGTTGTGTTCATAATGTAGTTATAAGCCACCATAAACCAGGGACAATGACAGCAGGGAAAACTGCTCTATCTTGGTTACCAGTCAATTTATAATGATCTAGGATTTCACAACACAAATCACAACAGCAATTTCATTTAGAAATCATTTTGAAGGGGGAGGAAAGAGTTTTGTTTTTAAAAGGGTTACCATTTACTTTCTCCTGTGAGTGTTATCTTCATTTGATGCCCTCCACTGAGATGGACTCAAGAAATGTCTCTTAACCAGACGATAGAATGGAACTTGAAATTGCTAATAACATAAAAATCTTCTAAGAAAAGTCATGTAATGTTGAAACAAATTTCACACATTTAATAGAGGAAGGTGGTATAGTGTAAAAAAGTCATTGGCTCTGAAATATGGAAGATCAGGAGAAATGCTGGTCTCTTTACTTAACTAACACTAGTGTAGTCTTGGGCAAATGATCTCACCTGGGCTTCAGTGTTCTTATCCACATAAAATGGGGAAATAACTTCTTAGGGCAATTGTGCAAAGTCTTTCAAATAATGTCTACTAGAATTTGATTTACACATGCAAAATGAATTGCTATTGTTTCTATTAAAATAAAAAGGGAACCCTAACCTGCAGCCCCCTTTTAAATTACCATTTCAAAGAAAGGCACAGATGGTTAAGTAACTTTCATAACCACTCTCTAGATGAATAGAAAAGGTAAATATAAACTACACTGAAAAATGTCCCAGTTCAAGTATCTGTGTGGGTGAATCTAACTATTCCTGTAAATTTCAAAAGTTGGATTTACACTTCTAGACAGTTTGGTCATTAAGAACTAACTTAAGCCAGGCATGGTGGCACATGTAATCCCAGCAACTTGGGAGGCTGCAAGAGGATTGCCAAGTTTGAGGCCAGTCTCAGCAACTTGGGCTGTAAGCAACTTTGTAAGACCCTGACTTAAAATAAAACGTAAAAAGAGCTGAAGATGTAGCTCAGTGGTAAAGCAACCCTGGGTTCAATCCCCAGTACCAAAAAACCAAATCAAAACAAAACAACAACTAACAATGATTTTAGATACCCAATAACCAAGAACTAAAAACAATCCTTTATAAGGAGTGAAAAATTCTGTATGAGGAAAGAAGCAAAATAAGCTAAGATTTCTAATACTAAATATAAATGATTAAAATATCTCTTTTTATGTATGGTCTTATTAAAGTTAAGTCTCTTTTAAAAAGGTGACTTCAATAAATACTTATAAAAGAACACATATTATTTACTTCTGAAAGACTTTTAAGCATTGTCTAATCCCAACATCTAACATATTTAGAATAAAATTTTTCCAAATGCTGGAAAGGAAAATGAAGATGATTTCTTTGATTACACAAAGTTTTCAAGTTAAAATTAAATAAACCTTTCTTAAATAGGTATTTTAAAATAGTAAATCAGAATATTGCCAAACTGATAAGATATAAATACAGATTTTATTTTTAAGATATGTTTTCCTGGGGCTGGGGATATAGCTCAGTGGGTAGAGTGCTTGCCTTGCAAGTATAAGGCCCTGGGTTCAATCTCCAGCACCGTAAAAAAAAAAAAAAAGATATGTTTTCCCCATCTACATTAGTCTTAAGCTTTTAATCAAGTATCTATTAAATTTAATACAACGGCTAGAGTTTCTATTAGTAGACCATTTTTTAACCTGTCCTAAATTGACATATTTGTCTTAGAGAATTCCCAATTATTGAATGAAATAGAGCAAAAGAAAATATTGGTTAATACACTGATGATACTGGATTCAAAATGTACCCCAAAGTAAGCAAGTTTATAATAGTTATAAACTTGAGGCTTAAATTGTTGGCTAAATTATATTTCCTTATTCTAAGAGCACCTTAGAATGCTAAAATAGAAAAGGTTTGAAAATTAATAAGAGACTATGTTATCACTACCACTCATCTGAAAATCTCTAAAGCTAGGCATTCGACTGATAATTCAATAATTCATTCCTATGTTCTTTGGGGAGGGAAGATGAGAAAGGAATTAGTGATGGCTTTTAATTTCTTATTGGTTTATTTAAATCCTTTCTGTCACCTGCAACAATGTGGCATGAAACAATCTCAGCCCTCCTCCTCCTCCATGTAGCAGTCAGGTTTCAGAGCAGCATATTGTTGTAACTGGCTAGTAAAGAAAAACAATGTTTCTACTCCAATGGAAGCTAGCCAGCCATGTGTACCACTAACCCAGATGGTTACTATACAAAGGACTACCATTTATTTAATCTTTTACTGTCTACTTACTCTAAGTTATATTTTTTTAATGAAAGAAACAAAAACAAGACAACTTGAGATCTGTTATACAACCTAAATCCTACTAAAAAAATACTTTTATAGTATTGTTGCCAAATTAACTCTCCTAAAGCAAACAGTCCTGATTTACCTCAGAGTCCTTTCAAATATTTCACACAAAGGGAAGTTCAGAACACTTCACGCTTATATTAAAAATATACCAAAACCAGTATTGAGGGCTATAATGCTTACTAATAACAAAAAAAAAGTTTATCATCCAAAGCTGGATACTGCATATCACATCTAAACCGAAGAAGTTCTATTTTATGTGTACTATGAGAACTCAAGCTCACTGATCAACCTTCCAACCCCCAGGACACAACATTGTTTTCAGTTGATCAATCTTTTGGCATACTTAATTATCAACAGCTGGCAAATAAGAAAGCCTGCATTGCTGGCTCTTGACTAAACCACCACATATGCTGCCTTGGCTGTGTCCCATGGGGCCTTCTCAATGCCAGACCAAAACATTATAAAATACAACATAAACAATCAAAAAATAAATGTACTAGTTTTGCCTTCCAAGTGAAATCTCAATCATTCAAAAGTCTGGATTGAAGAAGATGACACGGGAAGGAATAGAAAAATTATCTGTGGAAGGGAACAGATTAATCTTTTGATTAATATAAACATTAATCAAATAAAAACCTGAGAATTTATCTGTACTTCTAAATTATTTTTTCAAATGCAAATTTTAGCTTATTGAAGTGTTCATATTCTATCAATTTGAATGTCTAATATTGTAAAAGGGACTAGTTGCTAGAATGTTCATCTCTCTCAGGGACATAATAAGATAGCATTTGGAACTGGGTGGGAGATTGTACTAGATGGCCTAAGTTTTTTCCCAAGACTGAGACCCATTTTAACAGAGAAATATGCCAACAGATTAAAAAATAAATAAAAAAGAAAGAACTGATACTCACCTCTGGCACAAACGAAACAAAAGCCTACATTTATAGCAGAAGAAGAATTACTGCTTCGTTTGGAATGATTACTACAGATGAGAATGTAGGAGGACAAAAATATGCTTCCAGCAGCAATGCAAGCATCTCCAGAGTGGTAGGCAACTGGACATCTCAGACATTTCATCATGCGTCCTGTTTAAAGACAGATCAACAAAGAATCTGTACAATAAAGCATTGGCTGGATACAAAATTAGACTATTGGAATTAGGCTTTTTTGGTTCTCATGTGACATTAGTGATTGGAATAGTAAAATATTTTTCCTTCACTAGGCTTGCTCTCTCATTCCTATGCTATACGGGCCTTAAGTGCAAGCCTAATCATAATAAAGAGAGTGTTCAAAGAAAAAATTGTTAGTTCCAATGCTGGAGTGATAGTGAGATCCAATCTGGCAACTGTATAAGGGATTTTCAAGGGTAGTTTTGAACATACCGAATTTTCTTCTCATGATCTGAATTGGCAACTTAATTCTCACTTAACATGTTACTGATTGTGTTGAGGTGTCTTTTTATTTTTTTTGTTATTTTCAGTACTAGCGATTAAACCCAGGGGCACTTAACCATTAGCCACATTCCCAGTCCTGAGGGCCTTGGTAAGTTGCTGAGGCTGGCTTTAAATTCACGATCTCCCCACCTTAGCCTCCCGAGTCACTAGGATTACAGGTGTGTGCCACCAAGTCTGGCTGATTGTGTTGAGTTTTTAAGCCTAGAGATACACACAGGGACAATGCCCATTGTTGTTTGTTTGTTATCATGTTATAAATGTTTGTTATAATGTGCTTAATAGATTATTTGCCACTGCACTTTAAACAAAATCATTGTCTCCTTCTTTAGCAGTGTTACCTTTACTTGCTTTGTGGAGATCTTTCTCCATAGAGCAGGCAGAGCAGCAGTGCTGGGGGCAGCGGAATCCTTTTGATTCAAAGATGGCAGTGGGGAATTTGCGGACACAGGCTTCATGATAAAATTTCCCACAAGAACCAACAGAACAACGCTTCACATCTTTACCAGACACCTTACATGAAAAGCATGGGTGTTGCCCTGAAAGATTGATGAAGAACACAGATTAAAGAAAATATGATTAAAGCATATTCCTTTCAGATAGAAGCAGCAACAGACATCAAATAAGTGGTCCTAGAAGAGGATCTACTATAATATATAAGAAATTAACATATAAAAATAAGTATTTAAAATAAATGGCTAAATTAAAAGATAATTTCATAAATTTTGCTGAGATAATAATCAATTTGGAGATACAACACTAATTTAGATCTCCAAAACTAATTTCATAAAAAAACTCAAGTAGAATTTTTAAAATATCTGACAGCAGAGAGTGGCAAATCACACAAAATGAACAAAAATCATTACCCAATAATACACCAATGCCATTAGATAATCATGGACAATTTGTGTGTGTAAAACAGATACAAAATAAAAACTCATATTCCTAATAAAAAAAAGGCAGAAAATTACAGCTAGTATATTTTACTTAACCTGTAGAAAATCAAGTACAAAAAAAAATATTAAAATTACTCACAGAAAAGACAATTACTTTCAAAGTGAGCTGACTCTGAAAGAGAATAATGGAAGCCAAAAACTAACAGAATGCTATCTTTAAAAAGTTGAAAGAAAATAATTATCAAGCCAGAATTCTATACCTAGTAAAATTATTAAGAATGCAGTGAGATCCAAGTTCATTGAGAAGGATTAATAAAACTGGTTCTTTGAGAAAATTAAAACTATATCCCTGATATAAGTAACAAAAATTAAAGAGAAAAAGCATCAATGTTAAGTGATATCAGAAATAAAAAATGGAACATTAGTACAAATCCTATGAACAATAAAAAGATTTTTAAGAGGATTTGACTACATATTTGCTAATAAGTTTAAAAATTTAGATGAACAGACCAATTCCTAGAAAAACAGAACTTACTAGCACTGGCACAAAAATAAATAGAAAATATTAGTAGTTTATAAACTATTAAAAGAAATTGAAACTGTAATTAAATACCTTCCAACAAAGAAAATTTTAGGCCCAGATGGCTCCACTGGTGAATGTGCCAAACATTTAAAGGAAGAATAATGCCAATTATGATAGAAATGGAATAGAAAAAAAGGAACACATAGGAGAAAACAGATGTGGAAAAATATGCAACCAAAAATGGCTCAGGATTATGTTTTGTTCCATAAAGAGTTCACATATGGAGGAAATATATGCAACATACATTAGGAAAGATAACTGAACAAGACTTATGAAGAATCATAAATTAAAACAGAAACAAAAGCAGCCTAAGGTAGACAGAGTACAAATAGGCAATTTACGAACAGTGAAAAGACAAAGAGCCAAAAAACATTAAAAATGCTCAACTTCACTAGTAATTAGATAAATGCTAACTGAAATCAGTTATAAAATTAAAACAAACTAAAATGGTTAGAGAATACCAATTATGGATACAGGTGTGGGGAAACAGGCAGTCTTATATTCTGATGGTAGAAATTTCAGTTGGAAGGAACTACCTTAGAAAGCAACTGGGCAGTATCCATTAAAATAAAAGAACATTCACTTCCAGTGCCCTAGAAATTCTACTTCTTGATAAGTACTTAATGAAGATTTATATATGTACAATATGTTGACCAAATCACTACAATTGCAGAACTGAAATCAACTCACATGTTCATTCATAGAGGAAGAGTTAAGTAAATTATGATGCATGCAAGCTATGGAATACTATCAGCAATCAAACAGAATGCACCTGTATTTAATATAGAAAGAGTTCCTGCAGAACAATAGTATGATAAATTTTTATTGAATATTACCCAAATGTTATGCGCACACACACAAACATAAAAACATTTTCAGGGCTACAAAGTGATAACAGTAGTTGGATCTGGCAAGTGCTAGAAGTAAGTAGGGGCCTAAAATTAAGAGTGGTGATCAAGAGCTGGGGTGTAGCTCAGTGGTAGATCCTGTGCTTAGCATGCACTAGGTCCCTGAGTTTAATCCCCAACACCAAAACAAAACAAAATGACCATGATAGCAATCAACTAGACAGTGAATTACATTTTCATACAATATGTATTACTTAAATAATTGGAAATGAACTTATACTAAGAAATATAAATTGCAAGACAAATGGACAAGAGACATGAACAGAAAATTCACAGAAGAGTGAATAAAAATATAGAAAAAATGTTTAGTTATAAACAAAGAACTGAAAATTACAGTAACAAACTTGTTAAATGTTTATTAGACATTTGGACATCATCTTTTGGGAAGCGTTCAAGTCTTTAGCCCATTTTTCTCCTAATGCCTATAAAAACTGGAAGGGAAAAATACAAGGAATAGTTTTGCCTTTTTTTTTTTTTCTCCAGAAAACTGGTTGAATTGCAACATTGTTCTTTGATTTTGGAAATGCCTTATCTTTACAATTGGTTGAATTATAAAAATTCTTTAAAATCAGTACTTACGAATATGATATTCACATTTTTACTGCCTTTGTTGTAGATTTGTACAGTGTTTTTTTTCTTCTTATTGCTGTCCTGTTGTATGTATGTATCTTCAAATTACATTTTAACAGGTATATAGTTATGAAGGTAATAGTATTTTTTAAAAGTGGCTTTTAGGGCTGAGAGTATGACTTAGTGGTAGAGCACCTGTATAGCATGTATAAAGCCCTGGATTCCATCCCCAGCACCACACATATAAACACACACACACACACACATTAGAGAAAAGAAAAAAAGTAACTTTTAGAAATCTTAAAAAAAAAAAATGTATTTTAATGGCAGGAGGTTTAACTTTACAGCTTTGCATAATGCAGAAAGTACTCTAAATAGCCAGTTGCAGTTGTCCATGTTTGTAATCTCATTGAACTGGGCTGAGACAGGAGGATCTCAAGATTGAGGCTCCTGGGTTCAATCCCCGGTACCAAAAAAAAAAAAAAAAAAAAAGGAATAAACAGTAAGTAAAATTATCTGTACAAAGCTCTTTTTGTAGTCTCTATTATACATTTTATTCAACAAGACTACCAAAATGCTTCTTTTCTAAAAATCATATGTGGCTCAAATAATAGAAAGTGGTGGTCTAAATTAATTAGGAATCAATAAAAAAACCTAAGGAGGTAAACTTTTAAAAAGAACTTATTAGGCATAATACTTTTTTACATGTATTTTTGATAAACAAAGGAAAACTGCCTTAATGATCTTAAGTAATGGTTTGAAAAATCTAAGTTCTCACTCTTAATAAAGTGGAAATATATGAAATTGGTAACCAAACTAATTTCTTGTCATAACTAAGGGCACTTGTTTTTCATAATTGTGGTAAAATATGTATATGCACATAAAATTTAATACTTTAACCATTTTACATGTAGTTCAATGGCTTTAAAGTACATTTACATTGTTGTGTAACCAATACCTCTCTCTCCAGAACTTTTTCATCACCCAGTACTCAAACTCTGTATCCATTAAATAACTCCCTTTTCTTCCTCCCTGTGACCTTATTGCACTGTTTTGTTTCTAAGACTTTGACTATCTAGATACCTCACATAAATGGAATCATATGTGTCCTTTCCTGCTTCTATTATTTTACTCAGCATAATATCTTTGAAAAAATAAAATTTATCAATATTATATTGTTATATAACAATATCTTAAAGGTTCATCCATGCCACAGAATATATCAGAATTTAATTTTTTAAAGGTTTAATAATATTTCTTGTTAGGTTGGGTTCAATGTAGCTTGGTGGTAGAACTTTTGCCTAGCATGCATAAGGTCCTAGCTTCAATCCCCAAAACCATGAAGAAATATAACAGTAATAATAATATTCCACTGTAGGTATATATCACATTTTATCCATTCATCTGTCAACAAGCATTTGAGCTGTTTCTATTTTAACTAGTGAATCTGCTGCTATGAACATGGGTTTATACCTACCTGTTAGAGTCCCTGCTTCTTATGCTTTAGGGTATATACCAAGATGAAACTGCTTGACCATATGATTCTATTTTTAGTTTTTTGAGAAACTACTATACTGTTTTTGACAGTTGCTACATCTTTATGCATTCCCATCAATAATGTACAGGATTCCAATTTCTCCATATCCTGCCCAACACTTGTTTTCTCTTTTTATGACAAAAGCCATTCTAATGAGTCTGAAGTAGCATCTCATTGTGATTTTGATTTGCATTTCCCTGATTACTAATTATGCTGAATGTGTTTTCACATGCTTATTGGCCATTTGTATCTTTGGAGAAATGTCTGCTGTTTGCTTAAATTCTTTGCCCAATTTTGAATTGTTTCATATATCAGGTATATGATTTGCAAATATTTTCTCCCATTCTAGCTTGCCTCTCCACCCTGTTGGTAATGTCAGGTGGAATACAAAAGTTTTTAATTCTGATGAAGTTCAATTTGTCTATTTTTCTTTTGGCTGCCTATGCTATTGGTGTCATATCCATGAAATCACCACTTAATCCAATGACACAAAACTTTTTCTCTGTCCCGCACCCCCGCTTTTCTTTTAAGGTGCTGGGTGTTGAAGCCAGAGCTTCACACATGCTAGGCAAGCACCCTACCAACTGAGCTAGTTTCCTAGCTCCATCCTCTATGCTTTTTCTTAAGTGTTTCAGTTCTTACATTATCATCTTCAATTCATTGAGTTAATTTATGTTTATGATGTTGGGTAAAGGTTCAACAATATTTCCAGCATCACTTGTTGAACATACTGCCTTTTCCATACAGAATGGTCTTCTTACATTTGTCTAAAATCATCTGACTACATATGCAAGTGCTTATTTCTGGACTTTCTTATTCTGTTTCATTGGTCTATATTCATTCAGTCTGTTTCTATTACTGTAAACAGTATTGTGGTAAACTGAAATCAGGAAGGATAAGTCCTCCAATTTGTTCTACTGTTTTTAAAGCAAAATTTCTCTTAGATTTCAAAGTAAGTGTGTGCCAAATTTAGACCATATTTAACATTTTGTGTATGTGTGTATCGTACTGGGGAATGAACCCAGGACTTTGCCCCATGCTAGGCTCTATCACTGAGCCACATCCCCAACCCATTTATCAATTTTATTTTGAGGCACTATCTTGCTAAATTGCTGAGATTGCCTTAGCCTTGTAATCCTCCTGCTCTAACCTGAGGAGTAGCTGGGATTAAGGTCCTGTACCACCATAGTCAGCTTACATACAACTTCTCCACTCACTACTTTTTTATTTTTATTTTTTTATTTGTTCCAATTAGTTATACATGACAGTAGAATGCATTTTGACATGTCATACATAGATGGAGTATAACTTCTCTTTCTTCTGGTTACATACAACTTTTTTTTTTTTTTTTTTTTTGCGGTACTGGGGATTGAACTCAGGGCCTTGTGCTTGCAAGGCAAGCACTCTACCAGCTGAGCTATCTCTCCAGCCCCTATATACAACTTTTGTTGGCAGAATTCTATTGGATTTTAAAATTAGGAGAGAAGTTCTATGAGTATTTTAACACTGAGTTATGTGGTCCTTCCTATTAGTAGGGGTCAGGCAGTTTACAAAAGTATTGAACAGGGCCATATGATAAAAAAAAAAAAAAATCCTTCATACAATTTCAAGAAATTGAAAATATTTCTTAAGAATAATGGAAAATTACTGAACAATGTTAAATAAGAAAATAATTACAAATTTTTGATGGATAGCTTTAGCTAAAGGCTTCATGATTTGTATGACACTACCTTTTTTCCTTTTGATGTTCATAATGCTTACTCATTCAAACTAGCTTGGGCATTATCCTCCTACAATTATAGGATGGACATCAGAATACTGATTTCATGACTTGTACTCTCCTGTCCTAACTCAGAAGTATAAGGTCTTTTTATCATAAACATGATTCAATTGGTGGCACTAAATTTATTGTTATATTGTTTTATGATTTAAAAAATCATCCTAAAAATTGAGCTTACCCTCTGTGGGGGTAAAAGAAGTGACTGGAATAACCAGGTTTTAGAAAAAGGGAATGGTGGAGAATACAGGGAACCAGAAGTACATGCCCAATAATGTTAAAAAATGAAAACACATTCTGTTGGTCAAATGAAACAATGTGCAGATAATTTGACCATGAGGTTGCCAATTGGCAAATTGTTCAGAGGTTTTACTACATCTAAACATGAAGAATTATATATTTTTATAGGGAAAAATATGAAGCTTCTACACAGCTTCTGTAGCTTAATTTATATGTGTGTCTGTTATGGTTTGGATATGAGATGTCCCCCAAAAGATTCTGCATTAATGAAGGAATGTTCAGAGGTGAAATGATTAGACTGAGAGCTGTAACCAGTGTATTAAAATAGATTAATAATTTGAATGGGCTAATGAGGTGGAAATTGTAGGTAAGGAAAAAAGGGCTAGAGGAAGTAGGTCACTGGGGGGCATGCCTTTGGTTTATAATTTGTCTCTGGCACCTTACTCTCTTTCTGCTTCCTGGCTGCCATGAGCTAAGCAGTTTTCCTCTGATGCACCCTTCTGCTATGATGTGCTGCCTCATCTCAGATCCAGAGCAATGGAGTTGGTCATCCAGGGACTAAAACCTGTGAAACCATGAGCCTTTCAAATTAAATATTTCCTCTTCTAGGTTGTTGTTGTTAGGTATCTCAGTCACCGTGACAAAAGACTGACTAACGTAATGTGTGTATGTATGTGAGTATGTGTGTTAGGATATATGATATGCAATATACTTTCTACTTAGCCAAGGCAACAGAAGGCAACAGAAAAGAGCAAGAACTCTAGAGTCAAGCTGCTTGGGTTACATTCCAGCTTCATCATATGCTACCTTTGTAACTTTGCACAAGGTAATAAACTCTCTAATCTTCATTTTCCCTTTTCTACAAAATGGAAACAATAATAATAATGGTATTCACTTCAAAATATTACAAGGATCAATTGACATAGAATAAAATGTACCTGCATTTTAGTAAAGAGTTCAATAAAAAAATGACCAACTTTTTCTGTAAAGGATTTTAGAAGCATACATTCAAATGAAAAAGGTAAATATTTGTGATTATCCAAATAAAGGGGGAAAGGAGTAGGAAAATTATTAATAATCAAAGGAAAGATCAGCATATCACATAAATATGATATATAATTGGCTCTTAGTTCTCATAGTTAAAACAAACCAAAACCAAACACACACAAGCAAAAAAGCCACATGAACTTGATTCCTAGAGGCACCATCATACTATTTCCAGTAATTTTTTCTTGCTTGCATTACTTTTCTTTTTGTGTGAGTGTGGTATTGGGGTTTAAACCCAGGGACATGTACATGCCAGGCAAGCATTGTACCACTGAGCTACAGCTACATCTCCAGCCTTGCTAAGTTTCTCAGGCCAGCCTCAGTTTGCTGAGTAGCTGGGATACAGTTGTGTGCCACTGTGCCTGGATCCAAAGAGTTTTTTCATTTGTTTTAGATTAAACATTTATTTCCTGGTTTCTGTTAGTTTAAAAATAATGGCTACATGGGCTGGGCTTGTAGTTCAGTGGTACAGCACTTGCCTAGCATATGTGAGGTACTGGGTTCAATTCTCAGCACTGCATCTAAATAAAGTAAGTAAATAAAGGTCCATCAACAACTAAAAAAAATTTTTTTAAATGGCTACATAGAAAAGAAATATAAACAAGCATATTTCTTTCATATTATTCTAATACATATATATAAGGATAATAAATAAATAGTGAATTCCAAGTTTAAAAAAATTTTTCAACAGCTCCATTTTCCCACTAAAAATATAACTACCATGGTTATAGTTTTGGTTGACACTTTTTCTGATCTATTGAGGCGAAAGGACTATAACCCAATTCATTAAGCAAACACCAAAAAATGTACAATTCATCTAAAAAATAACTCAATTCTTATATTTTGTAGAACTCATCAGATTGAACACAAATTCACTTGATATTTTGACACATGTTAATGGTAAGAGGAAGTTTGACTATTCTTTTGATCTTGGAGAGCTGAATCACTGAATGGTGTCTTAATTTGTTAAAATAACATGGGAGGAAAAGAGGAGAGCCAGATAAAAGTGACAAAAGAAAAGGATGTCATGGGAGATGTTGCCACTGCATATTCCTCCCCAACCATCTTTTCATAGAAGCTTACCAGTTTTACATTCCATGCAGATGAACTTTCCATCAGGGATTGATGTCAATCCCAGGCACTCCAGGTGAAAGTGTCTGCAGCAATCTCCTTCACAAGGAATCAGAGAGTCACCAGAGCTTTCACAGATCTGTAATAGGGCAAACAGTAGTGGTTCTCAAACTTTAGCAGACATGTGAATCACCCAGAGGGCTTGTTAAACTCAGATCACTGGGTTCCTCTCTCTTCCAGAGATTCTGATTCCGTTATCTTAGGGTGAGGCCCAAGAATTTGCATTTCAACCACTGAACTAAACAGCTACTTCTAGACTCAATATGGTATAAAGTTTAAAAGCCATAATTGATCTGTTTTGATTCTTCCTTTGGGATCTGTATACTTTAAGTTTTTGACATAGGACAAAACAATATTTTTCAGAAAAGGTAAAAATGCATTTAAAAAGTTAATATGGGGCTGGGGTTGTGGCCCAGTGGTAGAGCGCTTGCCTAGCACATGTGAGGCACTGGGTTCAATTCTCAGCACCACACAAAAAATAAAGATATAAAAAAAAATTTAAAGAAAAAAAAAGTTAATATGAAGCTGGATATGGTGGCACAAGCCTGTAATCCCAGCAACTTGGGAGGCTAAGGCAGGAGGACCACAAGTTCAAAGCCAGTCTTAGCAAGGCTCTAAGCAACTTAGCAAGACCCCATCTCAAAAAAATAAAAAGGGCTGGTGATGTGACTCAGTGGTTAAGTGCCCTGGGTTCAATCCCCATTACAAAAAAAAAAAAAAAAAAAGTTCAGATGAACGCAAATATAAGAAAATGTTTTTGAAACCAGTCATCTGCCATTTATTTCTAATTAATGTTATAATGAAGATTGGCACTTGCATATGAACAGTAAGTATTCCAAATCAGGGAATAAAAGGGCCAGAAACAGATTTCAGATCTGTAGCTTTAAAGTAATATTATAATTTGGAAAAACACTGCCCTCTTTAACAGGAGATTAAGTATATTACTGGCAGAATATGATCACAACTGTTTAGAGCCAGAGGATCAGTCACCTGCCTACCTGACACACAGTGTCCTTCTTACTCATTCCAATGCCTCTTCTAGACAAACTTGAATCCATGGACTGCACGTCAGAAACATCTGCATCTGCAGTAGCTGAAGGGCTATCTACTTGTTTTCCAAAGCCTACCTATATGGAAAACATAACACATTTTTAAGAGAAAGAAAACAAAAATTCCCTTGACGTTAGAGGCAATGAAAATCCTAAGAATTGCTGAAAGAGATCTTGACATGATCTCTTTTTTCCTTTCTAAACCCCACACATACAGTATGTCTGTTGTTTTGGAAGAAACTGCAGTTAAAATTTAAAAAACAACTGTTTCTGTTACATAAGATAGCAGCAAAATTAAGACACTTATAAATTACAAAATAACCAAAGTGATTTTTTCCCCCATGTTTTTAAAATTCCCCAATTTCCCTAAATAAGTCAGGGAAAAACATTGTTACTTTGGCTGGCAAAACAAAAAAGAACTTTTTGCTTAGACCCTTGAGCATATTTACCTGCAGATCACTCAGTCCTCTAGAATCGGAGTCAGATGTGTCTCTGTATGCGGAACTAGTCACTTCTACATCAGTTGAGGCGCGACTCCTTTTCTTTAGAGGTTTACAGGAATCTGAAATCTCGCTGGCACCTTAATACAACACACTGAAATTAATCCTAAAACAGTACTTAAAGTTTGCTTTAATTTTTTTGTGGGAGAATAATTTCTTTCCCCAAACTCATCTTAGTGTGGGAAAAAAAGCAAAAAAAAAAAAAAAAAAAAAAAAAAAAAAGAAGCACAGCTCTCTTTGTAACACTGAAGTCACAAATCAAAACTTCATAAGCTTCTGACCTTCCTGGTAGTGAGTGATTTAATTTACAACCGCTCTCTTAAAACATTTAAATCAGTTCTCCTGCTCTACCACTATTTGCAGTCAACAGAGCCCAAATTCCAACCTACAAGTCAATTCTATCAAAACTGCAGGATAGCTGTTTGATTTGGAGCAATTCCAAGAACCATTCAATTTGGAGGGGGAAGACATAAAACCCAACACATTGTGTAGCTTACAAATATGGTCGCAGAGACATCTCCATCTTGTTTTTATTAGGGATGTGACAAATCTTTGATTTGTATTCGATTCGTACACGGATAGTGCCATTTTCCCCTGAATTTTGCCATTCAGTTGATTATTGCCCCCCAAATAAATTTTGGATGTTCATTATTGTTCATCTGAGACTTCCTTGGTGAAGTGGCATTTATTGTGACCATTATTAACAAGTGCTGCAGCACATCTACATATGTCATGCCATTTATGAGGCACATTGCTGAGGGTTGTAAATGGACAATCAGTGTTCAAGTGCAGCCAAATCACGAAGAGCTGGATGAGAGAGGCCTCTATGTGGAATTTGTACGGAAAGGAATAAATATGAAAAAAAAGGCAGAGAATAGTGTGGAATTTTTTTTTAAAACTGTGTGTAATACAAATCCAGCCAAAACAATAGTGCAAAAAGTTACAAAGCAACAATCTCTTGGGCTAATGCAGTATAGGCTATACAGAAACAGCCACGATGAAATGTGCAGGTCAGGCACGGTGAATACCAAGGAACCAAGGAGACGGTTAATATTTCCACCCACAGTTTGTGTTTTGGATTTTTCCCCCAAAATTTCCATATAACAAACAGACATCTAGACCAGCCCAGCAAGCTATGGTGGAAGTGTGCAGTCCAGAAGAGACCCCGGAGAGACAAGTCTCCTGAGGCCATGAAGATCCGCAACAGGCTGAGTGGGAGCAGCACTTGGTGTATAGCCATGTTCTGTGGTGGAGGATGTGGGCCTCGGGAGACTGCTCAGATTACTGGAACCTCGTTATCACATCCCATTCTACAAGTTTTTCACTGAATGCTTCCTGACAGCTATAAATTAGGGTGCCTGCCCATGTTAACGCTGATTAAAAAACACAAGTACACAAATCTATCTCCTTCATTGCTGGTGTATGGACCCAGAACACCACCACAAAATATTTCCTTGGCCTAAAAGATCACTGGATTAACAAGGAGTTTAACAGAGGAACAGGAGTGCTGTACTGAGAGGCTTTCGAAGGGAAACACAGGTACCGCCATTTCCGATGAGTTTCTGAAAATGCTAGAAAAATGACAGACTGGCAAAGACAGCTGTCATGCTGTTCTCCATGATAACGGCACTAATGTTAAAAAAAATAAGAGCTTTTAATGATTGCAATGTATACAGGTTGGGTTGTTTGGCAAAACCCTGCAGATATGCATTAATGATGCTTTATTAAAAAACAAAAAACAGTCCATGTTGGAATTGATCAGTGTAAGTTAAACGGTGGTTTCTAGGCTGGACCCATGATTTAAGTTGTACCCATCCAGCTCAGACCAAAAAAAACAAAAACAAAAACAAAAACAAAAAAAAATCATTTGAATGTTAAAGCAATTGTTCAAAGTCTTGAAGAAGAAACCAGGCAGGAGAATGCCAATAATGATGATTGGCAAAATTGAAATCGAAAACATAGAAACTGTTTATCGAGCCGCCGACAAAGAAATCTTGCATGGAGACTACAAGTCTGGAGTTTCTGGGATGAAATTGTACAGGAATCTCAGTCCACAGTTTCCTCAATCGCTGCGGAGACGGAGCTGTCACTGAATCTGACAGAGCCCTGCACTCCCCGGTCCGCCGACCCTGTGGAATGGTGGAAACACAACGCAATCAGGCCTCCTAATCTCGCAGCGATCGCGATGTCTTTTCTTGGAGCTCCGCCAAGCAGTGTTCCCTCCGAGAGGCTGTTCAGTTCTGCTGAGGATCTCCACGGAGACCATCGCTGCAGACTTCTCCCCGAGAATGCAGAGAGGCTGGTGTTTTATTTTATTTATTTATTTTAAATAATGCAATTTGCCCAGAGTAAACTACAGGTATTAAATACAGTTTGAGCTCACCAAAAACGCATGAATCATGCTATGGAGTTTGTACTGTAGTCAAATTGCACACAGAAAATACAGATATAAGTTTAAGGTTTCTTAAACTTTGTGCATATCTCAAATAGATTCACATAAGGTCATCTAATAGTGGCCATAAATATGCTATGGGTCAGTTTAATTTACAAAAACGTTTTACAGCACTGTAAAAATAAATGTGGCAAGATTTTTTTCAATCAGGTTGTCTTGTCTGATTTGTCATAGTCCATGTTTGACAAACATTAATAGCTACTATTCGGTATTCAGTCGAATACCAAAAAAATTGGATTCGTCACATCCCTAGTTTTTAAGCCAGTGAAACCCCAGAATCTTATGGAGAAAAGTTGGAAACAGTATCAATTCTATGTGGTGTTCTCCAATTTACCAAAACAAGTAAGACTTCACATGGAGGTACAGAGTAAGATCAACTCTAAAAGTCACACACACGCACACACAAACATCAGGGAATACTGCAATTTCACACTGAAGAGCAACAACAATGATTTACAGAGACAGACAAAAATACATGAAGTACAAATAAGTAATTCTTAAAAATTGGTTTAATCAGGAAATGCAAAGCAACATTATAATATTAACTCACCTTTCTGTAATCCAGTCTTCACTGTTGCCTGAGGAACTGTTTCAACCTGTTTGGACAGAAAAACACAATATTAACAAGGAATTTTTTCATTTCTAATTTGTAGAGGGAAAAAAAAAATAACATTGTCATCAATCTAAGTAGCAAAGAGTGATCAATGTTATCTGAAATCTGAACTCAGTCCCATCTTGTGGGTCAAGTTCCCTGTCTCAAGGTCAGAGAGGATTTAAATCCTAGCTGCCTGTGCTGAATACTAAGTGACAACACACAGCCACATGCTCTCTAGCAAAGACTTCTCCCACCATTCCCTTGGTATATGAAGAGAACAAGATACTTCTTTCCTCAGTGTTTGGGAGGCAGGAGAGGGTTGTTTCTGCAACCAGCCCGATGTTGCTATAAACCCCTCCCGCCCCAAAGACGTTAGGATAAATTTTTACTTACTATGATACTCAGGTTAATGTAACTCACGCCACTTTAAGACCCTTCCGCGCCTGCACTCACAGCTAAGTTGCTGGGAATCAGGACCCTCTCTGTAGAGAGTGCTACAGGGCTCCATACAGCTGGAAGCTCAATACTTTTGCTGCTAGTACAAACTTAAGAAAATAAGTTTGTGATATTGCAAAAGCACTTTCTTGAGTGTCTTATGAACAGTGTCTTGATCCTACATTAGGAGAGCGAGATCAGAAGTTATTCTGCCAATGTATATGTAAAACACGTGGTAATTTGAGGAACCATTGGAATTAGAGAAAGGATGCTATTTGGAAGAGTTCCTGTTTAAGCTATGAATTGAATTTCATGTTTCTTAAAGGATGTGGTGAAATATGCATGTTGAAACACATTTTGTAAATATTTAAGGATTGTTCTAAGCTTTTTAAAAAAATTTTATTTTTTTTTACAACAGGTAAAAAAAAACATACAACAGAACGCTTTTTATAAGATACAATTAGTCATACAAATATAAAATCTTCTAAACAATCACTGATATTCTACTACTAACAGTGGCATTAACAATTTGTCCCATTTTTTGTACTAATTCTGCTTATCCATTTTAAACTAACTGGTCACAGACTGGCTTTGGGAACCAGGTGGCAAAATCACAACTTCATTTTGGTAATGAATACGATAAATTTGCAAGAGCTTAGAATGATTTTTTGGAATATAATTTCCTAAGAATGAAGGTTAATATGATAAATGAATGATAAATTAGTATATTATGCTTAAATTAAGTTAAATAGTCTGGAAATTTTTGTTTTACATATTTATGACATCATAAAGCAGTCACAAAGTTAGCTTTTAATTCTGGAAATTTGAAATTATGAAGGCAATCTTTTAAATAGTCTTCCATATTAAATGGTTTTAAAACTATAAAACTTATTGGAACTAGTTTTATTCAGAATTTGTTTTGTTTCATACCAGGTGTCTGGGCTGTAAAAATGGACATTCTTTCTCTTCAAAAAAATTAAGAAAATTCTGATTGTGCATTTAAAGAACAACCATTTCTAAAAATCTCTTTGAAAAGGAAATTTAACATGTATGTTACTACACTGATTACACAAATTAAACACATTCAGTCAAAATGTACTTCCTTCTTTTTTACCTGTATATTGTTTATCTGACAATATGTTACCAGGTAAGTGCCATTCCATTGGGAAAATAACATTCCAAAAAATCTATGATAGCAACAGAAAAACCAGATCATCTATGATTATCTTTTTCTTAAATAAGAATATAAGTTAATTTGATTCGCTTAAAAAAACAAAAACAATACATACCAGCAGCTTAAACCAAAAATCAAAATTTAAAAAAAAAGGGGGGGGACTGAATCATGGTTCCAAATAAAAATCATGAAAACATGAAATCATTTTGCTCATAACAGAAATATCAAAATAAATGTGAGGGATTTTTATAAAGGTCTTGCACCACTGGCTTCCCATCTCCTGAAGCCTGTTTTCCGTGAAAATGCTTGAAGCAGAATCACAGGGATGGTTATGTTAGATATGGGCACGGGAACCCACCAGGATAGAAGTGTAAGACAGTCCAGAAAGGAAACCAAAGGTGGGGAAGTTTCTCTTTCTTTTAAGATATTGAGAAAAGCCACAACATTTACAAATATAATGTTTTAACTCTCTACATGTAGGAAGCCAACCTGCTCCTTTTTGATCTTCTTCTTTGGCACAACCTCAGCGGATTTCTCTGATTCAGAACGAGTTCTAATTGATCTTCTCTGTTGCTTCTTTTCTACTGAGCCTAAGAAATAATTAAACACATAAACAAACAAACACTCATTTAAGGATGGCTTGATATTCATGTAGTTAAAAGTTGATGAGATTCCTTGCTTTTCTTGCCCATTACTTTTGGGTAATTACACACCATGAAAAAGCTATTAAATACTTGAGTACAAACATAATTTAAAATATATAATTGTAATAGTGGGTAAACTGAGACTGGGATTCACAGAGGATCCTAGTTATACAAATAAAGGGATTTTTTAAAAATCATGAAGTCAAACCAAAACAGCAGAAACACAATTTAGTTTTGAAGGCAGGTAAAAATGCTTAAGTATAATAAGTATAAGTGTAAATAAATATAATTGAGGAGATGAAGGGACTGAAGATATGGATAAAAATGACTTTATTATCCTGTTTACATCAGGAATTAGTGTTTTAAAATTCAATCAGGCCCAGTACAGTGGCATGCCTATAATCCCAGCAACTCAAAGGTTGCGGTAAGAGGATTCCAAATTCGAGGATAGCCTCAGCAACTTACTTTGGCCCTAAGCAACTTAGTGAGACCCTATCTCAAAAAGGGCTGGGAATGTAGTGCAGTGGTAAAACACCCCTGGGTTCAATCCCTGGTAATCCCCCACCCCCAATTCAATCAGTATTACACATTTTGTATCTTAACAAGTGGGCTGAATCAATTCTATATATAAAATGATTAATGGTGTTTGGCGCACTTATCTAAGTTTTGCTATTGTTATTAATAATCAAAGTGAGAAAGCAGAGAAGGCACAAAAACGTGACCAAAACCTATTCACTGATTTTACTACCAAGGGAATTTAATTATACTTTAGAAATAATTAATAATGAAAAGCAAGTTGAAATCAATTATTAAGCTTTTTCATGCTAAATGATAAAACAAAAACTAAGATTTTCAAATAATACAATATTTTAAAAACTCACCTGCACTTTATTTTTGGAAAGAATAAAACTTATACTGAAGACCACAACTGAAAGAATACTAAGTCAGGGATGATTTTGTTCTGTGGCCCCAAGGAGGTAGAATAGACTCAGTATAATAGCTATTCTTCATGTTGTCACTACTTGTACCACCTGACTGGTCCTTCCTAAGCAAGAATTACCTTCTCCTTGTCTCAGGAGGAAGAAAATATTAAGACCACCTATAAAATCAGATGGAAGCTACTCTGACAGAGCCTTCCAGGTAACCTTTACGTTTTCTGATTTAACTGCTCTGGGGCATGTAAATTGGCTTCCTATACCTTAGCTCAAAACCAAAACAAAGACAGACCCCACCAATTTGTTTTTGGTGAGGAGTGGGTAGTTTGATAATAATATGTTTTGGAGTTATGATTACTTTTTAGCTCCTTCCTTTACTCTTACTATTCTTACACTGATGAAAATGTTTACCAAGACAACAGATATTCTCATAGATCCACTAGATCCACCCAAGTATCCTAGAAATCCATTCTTCAGTATAATCACCAATATTCAAGTACTACCAAGCAGACAAAAATGAAAATGAAACTACTTAAAAGCAAACAAAAACCTGTACTTGTTCTGAGGATGACAATATAATTGCAAAATGAAGTGCATATGAGATTTGATCTATTGCCTTACAGAGGGTGGGCCACATGACTTCTTTGCAGTATTCTGGAAACTACCCAGAGAAAACAAGTACTATGTTCATTTTCCAAGAAAGAGAAGGTAAACATCTCTGGATCTGGAAAACCACTCAGAGACTTAGTGTAAATGAATATATAATTCTTTAAACCACAGACACACATTTTATATGGCCCTTAAGTTTACTAAGAAAAGGCTCAGAGATGCTCCTTCAACTGTTAACTTCAGCTGAGATAAGGCAACTGATTTTGGAAGGGAAAACGTGTTTTCTGACTTTTCCACTACTAACAGTTATTTTCACAAAAATGCAAAGTGGCCATTTAAAAAGACAAAATATGCTCAATCACAGCTGGTAATCAAACTGAAACCCAGATCAAAGTTTAAAGCACCCATCCCTAAAGTAAGGTTGCAATCTTAATTTACAACCTAAATTATATGCACCTGCCTAATGAAGGTACTAGGATCCCTTTTTTCCGTTGTAAAGAATTATACCTTCTTCTTAAATGAAAAAAGGAAAAGGAAAATTCATAGAGCTTAAATCTTAGAATGAAAAGACTACATGAAAATAAAATGTTCAGTAGCAGAAGGAAAGGGAAAAAAAAATCAACTCCAGTAAAATAAGACTATAACTTACTTTTTCCCTAGTTAGAAGACTTAAAATATAAAGGTCCTCCTAGTTTAAGTATCACACTTAAACTCAGAAAACAACAGTTTAAAGAGAGGGAACAAAACTGATATGCCTAACTATGAAAAGCTGATGCTAAGAAGTATATTTAATATTAAAAGAAGAGGGTGCAGAACATAGCTTAGTGATAAAGTGCTTACCTACTAGCATGTGCAAAGCCCTAGGTTAGTCCCCAGCACTGCACACACACATACACATACATAAATTAAATATTATATAAGTCCATTTACTCATTCCTTCAACATTGTAATTTCATTTTATTGAATGGTATTTTTTTGTTTTGTATATTTTTAAATTACACAAGTTGCAATCCATTTTCTGAACTTTGTTACTCCCTCCTTTTTAAAATTGTTTCCTTTCCCAACTAGATACTGCATAAAGACATACTGTTTACTATGCTTCATCCAATATATGTCCCATGTCCTCTACCACTACCTCTCCCTATCTTGTGGCCCCCATCACTTGTTTTTAGCTTGAGTACTTTTCAGAACAGTGACTGTTTTCATTTAGCTTTTATAAATCAGAATTTTACTTAAAGTCACCTTGCAAAATTATCTGTAACTTCATGCCTCTCCATCATGGATTTGTCTGAGTTACTACTGATTTAAGATTATTAATTCAAGTCTTAAGACACTGACCCTTCCAGAACATTAAAATGTATATTATGATATAATAAAATATATGTACTTGGTCTCTATCCCCTGGTTCCTGGCCCAGAGCTCCTTAAATTCCTTGCAATTCCCTAAATAACAGGGGTTCTAGGTGCATCCTTTGTTTTAATATTTGAGATCCGTTTTCTGACACAGAGCTCCAAATCTCTTGGGATTTTTCTAGGTGGTCAAGTGTCTTCTGTTCTAATAAGGCAACTCTTGGTGGACCCTACGAAGAGGTTCATCACCAGAAAGACAAAGCCATGATGAGAGGTTTTCCATATCCTCCAAGAAGGGGAGGCAGGCTGAAGGTGGAGTAAATAATTGATTGTGTCTGTGTAATGAACCTCCCATAAAAACCCTGAACCCTAGGGTCTGGAGAACTCTGGGCTGGGGAACACATGGAGGTGCCTGGGGGAGTGGTAAGTCCAGAAACAGCAATGGAAGTTCCATAATCCTTTTCACATACTTTGCCCTATGGGTCTCTTCTATCCAGCTGTTCATCTGTATTTTTTGTAATACCCTTTATAAAAACATAAGTAAAGTAACTTCCTGAGTTCTGAGAGTCACTCTGGCAAATGGCTGGACCCAAGAAGGGTATTATGGGAACCTCAATGTATAGCTGGTCAGTTAGAAGTTCTGGAGAAATCTGATGGAGCGGCAGTCTGGTGGGACTGAGTCCTTAACCTGTGAGGTCTGACACTAACTTCAGGTGGAAAGTGTGAGAACTGAACTGAATCATAGGACACCCAGGTGATATTGGAGAATTAGTCAGTGTGGGGGGGGAAAAAATCCCTACCTATGTAGTTCAATAAAGTGTGTTGTCAAAATACAGTAGGACAGAGTTTGTCTTTTTTTCTTTCTATTATATAGTCCCTTTGTAGGTTTAAAAAAAAATTAAAAGAACAAAAAAGTAAAATAAAGTCTCTTTCAGTTTTCAAACAGCAAGACAATTAATACTTAACTCTTTTCTTTTGGTACCCGAGATTGAACTCGGGGGCACTTAACCACTGATCCACATCCCCAGCCCTATTTTGTATTTTATTTAGAGACAGGGTTTCACTGAGTTGCTTAGTGCCTCACTTTTGCTGAGGCTGACTTTGACTCTCAATCCTCCTGTCTCAGCTTCTGGAGCTGCTGGGATTACAGGTGAAGCCTGGCTTTTAACCTTTTTCTTGATGGCTATGTGAAGCAGTATTACAGAAATACTACTGATAAAAAACTGTTGAAACAAACCATACCACCAGTCAGTTAAAACTCTTCAGATCCTTAGTAAGTCAGTCTCTTTAAAAAATTGCTTATGGTGGTGCACACCTGTAATCCCAGCAACTTGGAGGCTGAGGCAGGAGATCATAAGTTTGAGTCCAGCCTGGGCAACTTAGCAAGGCCCTGTCTCAAAATAAAAAATAAAAAGGACTGGGTTTGTGACTCAGTGATAGAGAACCCCTAGGTTCAAGCCCCAGTACTTAAAAAAAAAAAAAAAAAAAAAAAAATCCAAGGACACAACATTACTGACTATAGGTATTTTTCCTTTAAGAAAGGATAAGAGACTGATCTTCAATTCATGTATCTGTTAATCAGAGAATAGGTTACATCAGGACACCCAGGTACCTCCAGCACACCTAGGAATAATGAAAAGTGCTCTGGTATCGGCATATTGTTTCCAATAGAGGATCAAGGAAGAAATGGTAAGAATGTGCTAAAAGTAATGGAAATATAAAGCTTTTATTCTCACGGAAAGAGAATCAAATGGTACATTTACTCACTCATACATGTTGACTTTACAGCTATACTCTTATAGAATCAACCCATTATTTAAACTCCTGTAGGAAAAAAATAACTGTTACTATGAATAAAGCTCTCTAGCTTCTAAGTCATTCTTTTCTACTGATAATTGCTTTATTAAAATTCAGTTTTTAAAAATATGATTTACCCTTTTTTTTTGAGAATGGGGTCTTGTTATGTTGCCCAGGATGGCCTTGAACTCCAGGACTCCAGTGATCCTACTGCCTCATCCTCCCAAGTAGCTGGTACTACAGGTACACACCACCATAGCCAGCTCTATAATTTACTTTTGATAACAAAAGTTTCTTAGGATCAGAGCTACTACATTATAGCAGAAAAGAGCAATGACTTCTCAAAGTGAATCCATATACTACTCATTCATACCCACCTGTTGGACCAGATGTTGTTTCAGGAGGTGATATATTCTGTGTTGGCTTTTCATTTCTCTGGTTTGGTGAAGAAATTATAAGCCTGTCTTGCCCCCTGACACTTATTTCTGTTTTGTTACCAATTCCCTTTAAAATAAGGCAAAATAAAAATAGGTGATTATCTGGCAAATGACATCGCAGGCTTGTAAAGATGGCTTACCTTGATCATAATGTGCTTGAATTTATAAGGTCTTTAATTACATTTACTATATCCTAACTAGTATTGGAACAACTTTATTAAGTCATCACAGGATATATTCTAAAATGTAACAATGAAATGATGTGGAAGGAAAAAAATTGATCTAAGTCTAGGTGATAAATATTCCTTAAAAATGAGCCTACGTTACCCCATTTTCTGTCATAAACAAAATATTTCTGGTTTGAATTATTTATTCCTTTACATATATAACAGTAAGAGAATTCCAGTCATTTTCTTCTGGCAAAATATTAAAGATAGAAATGTTGACATGGCTTAAGAGACAAGAATATCTTTAAATTCAGAAATGTGACCAAAATGTGACCAACTAAATAATTCGGAGAAAACAAATGGTAGGTACAATTTATTGAGGCCTCAATTTAGATATTTTTAATGTAATGGAAAGAAGTAAATAAGTAACTTATTAATGTGTATTTTTGAAATAGAGTTTTTAAAATTCAGTTTTATCTCAAATCTTAAACAGCATTCTTGGGGGAGGAGGAGTGACAAAATTCAATTTGTGCATACAGAAACACATAAAACTAGCTCCAAGAATAAAGCAAATCTGCATTTTAAAAAGGTGCAAAATATTCATTTATGATGAAAAAAATCAAGTAGACACTGCAATTTAAGCTTCAGTAAGTAGTTTAACCTTACAGAAATCTGCTGAATTTATGGGCAGAAAAAGATTAATTAAGATAACATATTACTGCTGGGCATAGTGACACAGGCTTGTAATTCCAGCAGCTCAAGAGGCTGAGGCAGGAGGATGGCAAGTTCAAAATAAGCCTCAGCAACTTAGCAAGGCCCTAAGCAACTCAGCGAGACTCTGTCTCTAAATAAAATACAAAAAAGGACTGGGGATGTGGCTCAGTGGTTAAGTCCTCTGGGTTTGATACCTAGTTAAAAATACATACATATATATATATATATACACTAATGGGGCATCCCTATATTTAATTAATTATTTTAATGTTCATATGACTATGTTTGGAAAAAAAACAGCACAGAATTCTTTAAAGTGCACAAATGTGAGCTACAACTAAATCAAAATCACAAACCCCAAATTATGGGGTGTTGGTGAGAAGGTATATAGGTATTACTAAAGTCAAAAAGAGTTTTAATGTCTTAAAGCTAAAGTGTAAGTGCCTTAAATAAAAGCCCAGGGCAGCCTGATGGAGGCAATCGGTTTGTAGAGGCTGTTTCTACCCATTACCCAAGTAATCACCACAATTATTTAAAGGTGGGACAAACATAGTACTGGAATATTTCTAAAATGCAGTTAGACAACCTAAGCCAACAGGAGTCTAATAAAACTGCTGGTTCAACCAAACAGGTCAGCAAGCAAAATTATTATAGTAGTTTTTATAACAATGGTTAATTCAGATAACTGAAAAAAAAATTTTTAATAGAAGCACACTTTGCAACAAAAAAACCTAACTATAGGGGTTGGGGATATAGCTCAGTTGGAAGAATGTTTGCCTTGCAAGCACAAGGCCCTGGGTTCAATCCCCAGCACAACAAAAAAAAACCAAAAAACCCAAAAAAAACAACAACCAAAAAACCTAACTATACAAACTAGAAACAGGCAAACTGCCGAGTTTTTTTCCATGACTTTTGGGAGCTAAGCTCAATTTTGGCTACATAGCTCAAGATTAATCAACTGCAGATGGGATTATTACAAAAGAGGAGAGAAAAACAGTCTTTTTGCCTATGTATTTTTTGCTGACAGAGTAAACGTGACTATATATTTTAAATGTGGTAGATACAAAGAGCATTTAAATCTGTCCTTATGTTGTTATTTTAAATGCCAAAGTTGACTATATTTAAAATACCATTCCCCAAAAGTCCATAAAAAAAAGAGGTTACCTTTGTTGAGTAAACAAATTGATCGATGAATTTCCCATCTCCTGTCGCATTCTGAAGAGCAAATACTTGTTCAATTTTCACAACTGGAGACATGTTACACTTCTGTAAATCCAGGCTCCCTTTGTGCATTGTAATGGAAGCTGGTAAGGATTTCCGAGCAGCTGCAGTTTTCCAAGCTATTTTAACAGGAGGTGGTTCTTCTTCTTCCACGCTTGTGTGCCGCCTCTGGCTCTGTCTCCGAATCTCAGTCCTTGACTGTGAGGAGGCCACCTCCCCAGTATCAGTCTGTTCAGGCTGAGTATTCAGCACAGATCTGGGTCTCCGGGTTTTTTTAACTTCGGTCTTGGAGGCAACATTCTTTTTTGCTTGAGATAAAACCTCTTCAGGCTGTTTATCGATATAGATGAAAGTATACTGTTCTATTCTTTCTTCTCGAGTCATTTTCAATGCTTTCTCTGCGTGGGCAATGCCAATATCCCATTGGGCACGTTCTCTTTGTGGTCGGGGTTTCCGAATCTTTAAAAGAGGTACAACCATTATGTAACATGCTTTAATCTAAGAGGTAATTAAAACCAGTATGTATCTTGTTATCTTTCCAGTATATATATTTTGAGTTCAAATAAGTGAATGTTCTAACTCCATAACTTTGACAAGTTAGTATTACTCTAATAGAAGGCATAAAGGTCTATTTTCTTATATCCTTCCTTTGACCACTCTGCTGCACAAGTCCCCTAAAAGGGAGTCATCTTTCTCATTCATATTCATAAAAAGCTATCAATAACAAGGGAAGAGAGAAGAAAGATTACAGAAGATTACTTTTCATGGTCAATTAACATTAGCATTAAAAATGACACCCAAAATGTGTCATTTTCTCTCAATTTTTAGGGAATGGGGGTAGGTAAGTCAGGGAGCTGTGGAGATCACAACAAAGATACCTGCAGAGAGCCAACATCTGAATATGTGCTGCTAGTCTGTACCATAATGCAGACAGGGACAGAATGAAGCAAAAGGCATGAGCAGAAGGAACATTGACAAGATGAAGAAGAACAGGTATGTATGAGAGAAAAATAAGCCTGGATCACAACTTCAACAGGTCTTTTAAGTCTAGGACTGATCAGAAGAATAGACTGTCAAAAGGCAAAAAAGCTCAAGGTGTATGAGATGACCAAAATAGGTACAGAAGTATAGGAGGTGACTGAAAAAATTAGGAGTTATTCAGGTAGCTAAATTGACAGAGACAGAAATTAAATAATAAAACTATGAGATGGTATAGTCTATGTCGAATATTGATGTTTAAATCTATAAAATGTAAGTCTGTTAAAATTAATCAAAAGTTTGACAAAACTTAGCTTTTAAAGTATAAAAATGACAAATTTCTGAAATATAAGAGACCCATATTGTAATTACTTAAAATCTCTGGGCTGGGCTGGGCTGGGCATGTAGCTCAGTGGGAGGACACTTGCCTAACATGGATGAGGCCCTGGGTGCCATCCCCAGCACTGCCAAAAACCAAACCAAACCAAACCAAAACAAAACAAAAAATCCCAAAAGCCTGACCAGACAGATTATCAAGAATTTACATCAAATTTCTATTCACTACCATAGCAAACATATTTCCTGGTTCCATCACTTGTACAGTCTTTATTTTCATAAAACAACTTTGTTAATTAAGAACAAAGAGGAATTTAAAATCTCTAGGCTGGGGATATAGCTCAGAGATTTGCCTAGTATGCAAGAGGCCCTGGGTTTGAGCCCAGCACCACACACTCACACTCACACACACACACACACACACACACACGTAATTAAATAAAAAAATTTAAAAAGAGGAATTACTTAACAATACCATAGTAGGAAAATGATTAAAAATCCCTGGCAAAATCCATATTTCACTAATGTACACTAAACTTAAAATTTACAGAATTGTATTAAGGTATAACAGTAATACATTGTTTCCTTTGTTTGTTATTTCCACAATCCCAGAGTGCTGGGGACTCAAACCCGGGCCCCCAGCATGAGAGGCAGGGACTGTACTAGATGGGCTATATGGCCTGCACTAGTAATACATTGTTTATATAACAATGTTTTTATGTAAACCTTATTAACACACAAACTTACTGATTACTTACAATTATTAAAACTAAGCTTAAAAGAGTTAAAAATAAATCATTCTAACAGTTGTCTGAATTCAAGTATAAAAAATTCTTCCAAATTATTAAATCCTTTAAAAATATATTATAGACCACCACAGTCATGATGGCACATGCCTGTAATCCCAGCAACTGAGGAGGTTGAGGCAGGAAAATCTCAAGTTTGAGGCCAGCCTCAGTAACTTAACAAGATCTTCAGCAACTTAGTAAGACCCTATCTCAAAAGAAAAAAATAAATTTAAAAGAGGACTACAGAACTAACTCAGTGGTAAAGTGCCTCTGGATTCAATTCCCAGTACCAAACAAATTATAGGACTGGGTATGTAGCTCTACGGTGAAGTGTCTCATCAAACCCAAGGCCCTGTTTTTGATCTTAAGCACCCAACAACAACAAAATCAGACTAATAAAAATGTTAATAAGCTATTTAGTTACCTTTTGCTTTTCAGAGTGATTGCTGGCTTGTTTGGTTGCCTCAGCCAGTAATTCTTCATACTGTTTATGACCTTTATATTCCCGTACCCGCTTTTCATGAACCCAAGCCCTCTCTGGTTGGTTGCTAAAAAATTGGACATGATATTCCCGGGCACCTGTAAGTAAAAATTTTTATTAATCATTTCAGAATGTAAGCATCCAAACACACTGCCAAAAGGACCTCTACCCCAGGTTACTCAGTATTACTCCCATTAAAACCCAGACATTTTGAATTTTCCAAAGATATATCCCAATACCTACCAATTATACAACTAATCGCTACTATAAAAATCACTCCAAATGATTAAAATCAGTGCAGCAAGTTATAAGAGAAACAAAAGCAGAAATTCTGCTAATTATCAGATTTATTTTTACTTATCTCCTATCTTTCTATAAACACATTGGGGTATAAATTAATAATGTTTCTTTCAAAAAATCTACAATATGTTTCCTTGGACTTTTAGAAGCCAAATACTGATCAACTCGCTCTTCTAAGCTAAATAAATGTGAGGTTATTTCAGGGATTCTGTGAGGTCAAAACCATTTTCATAATAATTATTTGTTTTTCTCATTATGTTGACTTTTACGCTTTTGCTAGTGCAAAAGCAATAGCAGAAAAGACTACTGGCATCCTAGCACAAACAGAGACAAACAGAAGGCCCCAAATTTCACCAGTGTCACTGTGTTTTTCATAGCCATAAACTGGTACTTTAAAAAAAAAAAAAAAAGTCAATTTTACTTTATATCACTGTTGAAGCAGTAAAAATTATTAATTTTACTAAATTTTGGGTCTTGAATACATGTCCCCTCAATATTCTGTGTGATGAAATGGGAAGAATGAATAAAACACTTCTGCACACAGGAGTATGATTGTTGTCTTGAGAAAAAGCATTAGTGTGATTGAGAGGCAGGGTGACTTGGCCACGTTTCCATGGAATACCATTTTTACTAGAAAGTGTGACTGAAAAAAGAACTACAGTAATTCAAACTTGAGTATTTGGCAGGTATCTCCTTGAAAATGAGCTTTCTTATTTTAAGGAAAACAACACTGTTTTGTGCCAATAATAAAATCTGATCTTTCAAGCAAAATTAGAACTCTGGAAAATTTGTCTTTGCTCCTATGAGTCTCCTAGGTTCCTAATAATCAATTTTCTGATGAAATAGAAGGGGTATTAATTAATGTGATTTAAAAGAATATCTATAAGGGAATGGGTCAAATTTGAAACAGTCACGATTCAGGAACCAAGAATTCTTAAATGGGCAATACTTGCAAAGTTTTACAAAATCATGAAAGATAAAAGATTCATACAAAGTACAAGTAAAACCAGTGGATTTTGATGTAACAAGGTACAAAAAGTTCACTCAAATTATTTCAGATTTCACAAGGCAATTAACCCACCATTTGTTGAACTTTGGTTAAATATCAAAGAAAAACATCCACGATTATCCGAAAAGGTTATTAAAATACTGTTCCCTTTCCTTACTGCAAATGTGTTTATGAGGTAGTATATTTACTTCAACTAAAACAATAAATTATGACAGAATGTAGAAGCATCAGAATCCAGCATCTTTGTTTAAACCAGAGATTAAAGAGATCTGCAAAAATGTAAACAATACCATTCTTCTCATTAATTTTTTTTTGGGGGGGAAAGTTTTCATGAAAATTTAATTAATATAGCATAAGGAATTATTTTAAAATAAATTAGTAAAATTTTAAAAATTTCTCAGTTTTAACTTCTTAATAAATAGTAAAAGATACAACCTACAAAAGCTATAAACAAAAAACTTTTGATAAAGTAAGAAGAGTCCAAGGACTGTGACAAATGTCTATAATCCCAGCTACTTGGGAAGCTGAGGCAGGAGGATTGGAAGTTTAAGGAGGATCACCAGCCTTGGACACTTAGCAAGACCCTGCCTCAAAATAAAAAAGGCTGAGGATGTGATGCAGTGGTTAAGTGCCCCTGGGTTCAATACATGTTACCAAAAATAAATAAATGTAAAAAAACTTTTTAAAAAGGAGGGGGATGTAGCTCAGTGGTTAAGCATCTTTGGGTTCAATCCCTAGTACCGCAGTCTTGGAAGCGCAGTGGTACTTGGAAAGCGTGATCCAAAGAACAAGCCAGACTGCACCAAACTTAGTAACAGAGATGAGAGTAAGCATTTAGAAACTATGATAGCAATTTCATATTGTCATGACACCTAGACATGATTAGGGGTCCTGTATTCTGTATTGGGGTGGGGTAGGGGCTTTTGTTTTTTAAAAATAAGTTTTATTTATTTTATAGAAGTATTGGTCCATGGTGGACTAAAAACTTTAAAAAGAACAAAAATTGGTCTTTTACCTGAGATAATCTGAAAAATACTATTCTAGAGAAAAAGTATCAGATGCACAGGAAAATGAAGGAAATGGTCTTCTCAGGGAGTCCATGATAATTCAGGTAGGGAGAGGAAGACAAAAAGTGGATGTGACTAGAAAAACAAAGAACTTACAAATACAAAGAACCCAATCAATAAATGGGCCAAGGAACTGGACAGACACTTTACAGAAGAAGACACACAGGCAATTAATAAATATATGAAAAAGTGTTCAACATCTCTAGTAATTAGAAAAATGCAAATTAAAACAACTCTAAGATTCCATCTTACTCCAATTAGAAAGGTTATTATCAAGAACACAAACAATAATAGATGTTGGCATGGATGTGGGAAAAAAGGCACACTTTTACATTGCTGGTGGAGTTGCAAATTGGTGCAGCCACTCTGGAAAGCAGTGTGGAGAATCCTCAGAAAACTTGGAATGGACCCACCTTTTGACCCAGTTATCCCATTCCCCAGTTTATACCCAAAGGACTTAAAATCAGCAAACTACAGTAACACAGCCACATCAATGTTTATAGCAGCTCAGTTCACAATAGCTAGATTGTGGAACCAACTTAGATGCCCTTCAACAAATGAATGGATAAAGGAACTCTGGTATATATACACAATGGAATACTATTCAGCCACAAAAAAGAATAATATTATGGCATTTGCAAATAAATGGATGGAATTAGAGAATATCATGCTAAGTGAAATAAGCCAAGCCCAAAAAAACCAAAGGCTGAATGTTTTCCCTGATAAGTGGAGAATGATATCTAATGGGGGTTAGGGGGTAGGGAGTAAGAGAAGAATGAGGGAACTTTAGATTATGTAGAAGGAAATGAGAGGCAAAGGGTATGAAAAATGGTGGAATCAGACAGACATCATTACCCTATGTACATGTATGATTACACAAATGATATGAATCTACATTGTGTACAACCATAGAAACGAAATGATGTACCCCATTTGTGTACAATGAATCAAAATGCAGTCTGTAAAAAATTAAAAGATAAATTTAAAAAAATTTTTCAGATTAAAAAAAAATGAGTGCAGGCTGAAAGAGAACTGATGTCATTATCTGAAATCTATTATAGTTTAGGTTTTACACATTTTATAATACATTAATGGAAAATTATCTAAGGAATTATTTTGGAACCAGATTAAAATTTCATATGCAAAATAGTCTATGAGGAGATAAACACACACAACCTGGATTTCCACATCTGATCTGAGAAGGAAGAACTAAGCATAAATCTAATTATAAAAAAATCAAAGAGTATACTCCCACTGAGCTATATCCCCAGCCCTTTTAAAATTTATTGTTTTGAGACAGGGTCTTGCTAAGGTTGCTGAGACTGGCCTTAAATTTGTAATCCTTCTGCCTCAGTTTCCCAAGTCACTGGGATTACAGGAGTATGCTATAGCACCCACAGAGGAAATGTTTTCATATAAGAAAAATAAAGGAAAGATAAAGCCATTTAGTTTTAAACTTAAAAAACATTGCTGGGGTTAAAAGTAAAAATAGGTATCATGTAATACTAATTGAAGTTCTCAGTAAAAATCTTTATTTATCTATCTACTAATTATGCATACAGAAAAGGAATTACCCCAAACTTTTCATTATAGTTACATATTTTGATATTTTGAAGATGAGAATATGGGCACCTTTCACCTTCCACCACACACACACACACACACACACACACACACACGTTGGCTCAAAAAAAAACTTTATTAAATTATAACGTGTATAGAAAAGTACACAAATCTTAAGTGTACATATACTGAATATTCACAAACTGAGCATGCCCATATAGTCAGTACCTATATCAAGAAGTGGAGAGGAATAGGAAAGAGAGTAGAATTAATTGGACCTAACTTTCCTAGCCTTGTATTTGTATACACAATCATGGTAACTCCACACCATGTATGAACACAAGAGTAGGAACCTAAAGAATAACATACACTTTATGTATGTATATTCTTCCAGAATACATTCTATTATCATGTAAAACTAAAAATAAAAAATAAAATTTAAAAAAAGAGGCAGAAAATGCCCAGCGATCCCCAGAAAGTTCCTTTTATGGCCCCCTTCCAGTCACTATCCAACCCCTCTTCTGTGCTTTGTCTTTTCTGCTTTACATGACTATTTACTATAATTAAGTAAATCTATAGAGAGACAGTAGTTACTCGAAGTGTAGGACTGGGGGTGGAGTATGACTACAAATGCCTACAGAATTTCTTTTGGGGGGGTGATAAAAATGTTTTTAAAATTAGGTTGTGGTGATGACTGTACAACTTTGTGGTGTACTAAAAAATCACTGAATTGCACCCTCCAAAAGGATAAATTTTGTGGTATATGAATTACACGTATTTTAGTTATTTATCTTATTTACAATCTGTCTCTTCAACCAGAACTTTTGATCCATTTTGTTGAGTGCTATCCCTCCAGTTCCTTGAACTGTGCCTAGCATGTATTCATTGCTCTGTAAATACTTGTGGGATAAATTAATGAAAATCTGAAAAAAGAAATACTAAAAAAAAAGACAAAAAACCCCCCTGTCAACAGATAAGTGAATAAAGAAAATATGCTATATCCATACAGTGGAATATTTTCATCTACCCCCATGTATACTTTTAAATATTTTTTTAAAAATTTATTTATTTTGATTCATTGTACCCAAATGGTGTACAACTGTTGTTTCTCTGGTTGTACACGAAGTAGAGTCACACCATTTGTGTAATCATACATGTACCATATATAGTTTTGTTAGGTTTACTGAACACAATATTTTCAAAAGCAGAAAAAGCATTTAATTTTTAGATTTTAAACTTAAAATGAGACCTAAACAATGAAAGACAACTTAAAATAGAAATGTGATCCAAATATCTTTCAATATGGTCTTGCTAAGAATTTTTATTATTATTAATGGTGTGAAAAACCATTAAATACATTTCTAAGGCTAAGAATCTAGTAACAATAATTACTAATAAATATATGGAAACCAATGATTACTAAATGATGAAGACAAATTTAACAAAGTAGCTTAGATAATAAGCAATACAAAATGCTTCACAGGCATCATGTATGGAACATAATCAACAAAATTTTTATGTTGTGTTCTTTGGTTTTCAGAAAAACTGTCAGAAAACCATTTCCTTTAAAACCCTACAAAACCATCTAAGAGCATATTATTTGATGATAAAAAGGGATAAAGTACTGATACATGCTAAAATATGGATGTACCTCAAAATCATGCTAAGGAAAGAAATAATATAAATAAGTAAATCTATAGAGAGACAGTAGTTACCCGCAGTGTAGGACTGGGGGTGACTACAAATGCCTACAGAATTTCTTTTGGGGGGGTGATAAAAAATATTTTTAAATTAGGTTGTGGTGATGACTGTACAATTTTGTGATGTACTAAAAATCACTGAATTGCACCCTCCAAAAGGATAAATTTTGTGGTTTATGAATTATATGTCAACAAAACTATTAATTTAAAAAAACTAAAGACTAAAAAATTTTATATTTTTATCAAAATATGAATTATTTTTTAACCTAAATTCTCAGACAGGTGGGAGTAATATCAACAAAGTCAGGTTTTCTGGCATTAAAGTTAGGAGATTGCCTAGGGGATACCAGACTGGATTAGTTTTCGATAATCTAAGTTTAAGTATTTCCTTTAAAATAAAGATGAACCATAGATTATTAGAGGTAAAAGGTGCTTCAGAGACACTGGTCCAATACCCTTCTTATATAAACATGGGAACTACAACTGCTTCCCCCAACCTCTGTCAACTATGACCAGGTAAATTCAATAGCTTTCCCTCTGACATCTGAGTAATATTCAATAGTAGGGGTTATAGAATGAGATTTCTTTGAGATTCTACTTATCTGAAACAGGACAATACACTACCTACTACATAGTGTGGATGCTATAAAAATTGCATAAGAAAACACATGAGAAAACTATTAAATACAGTACATTGCACAAAAGTAGACATTCAACAATGCTGTTTTTTCACTTCTGCCACACTAACACTTCTGTTCTCCCAACCTTTAATCAGCACATAATACTGACAAGATGAAAGATGGTTAAGACACATTGCTTGCTCTAGGTAGGCAGATTCCTAGCTGTGTAGCAAAGTTTCATGGATATGACCAATGGTGTTACAAACCTGACACACCAGACTTAAGTAGACATTTTTTTTTCTTCTTCTTTTTTTTTGTTTTTTTTTTAATTTTTTTAATTTTTATTATTTTATTGTAAACAAATGGGATACATGTTGTTTCTCTGTTTGTACATGGCGTAAAGGCATACCATTTGTGTAATCATAAATTTACATAGAGTAATGCTGTTTGATTCATTTAGTTATTTTTTCCCTTCCCCCCACCCTTCCCACCCCTCTTTTCCCTCTATACAGTCCTTCCTTCCTCCATTCTTGCACCCCTCCCTAACCCTAACTCTAACCCTAACTCTAACCCCTCCCACCCTCCATTATGTGTCATCATCCACTTATTAGCGATACCATTCGTCCTTTGGTTTTTTGAGATTGGCTTATCTCACTTAGCATGATATTCTCCAATTTCATCCATTTGCCTGCAAATGCCATAATTTTATCATTCTTTATGACTGAGTAATATTCCATTGTATATATATACCACAGTTTCTTTATCCATTCATCAATTGAAGGACATCTAGGTTGGTTCCACAATCTGGCTATTGTGAACTGAGCAGCTATGAACATTGATGTGGCTGTATCTCTGTAATATGCTGATTTTTTCTTCTTCTTAATAGTAAACAAGAACCAAGAGAATGTTTAAGTGAAAGAAAAAGATTAGGTGCAAAGTTGTCACAGACAATGAAGAATTCAACACACAACTAGAGTAAGTTCACAAAGTAAACATCCAGAAATAAGTTCTGAGCTCAAACATTCCTTGGGTTACAAAGCTAGTCCCTTCCTAATGCTACAATTTCAGAAATCTAGTCTATATCATGTTTTGGTCAAATAAAATAAAAGAAAAGAAGAAGAAGGAGTTTAGCGTGAATGCATCTTTTCTTAAATTTTAACGTTCTTAAAATTCTGTTATAAAAGACAGATTTAAGCTATACTTCTATGTAATATCAAATATATTGGGAAGCCACAGTAAATTTACAGGTTCAAAAATGGAGCAGAGTAGGGAAAAAGCATCCTGCAAAATTTATCAGGATGAAAAGTACTTGTCTGGGTAAAAAATAGTACTATCTATAGGAGAAAATGATGAAATAAAAATGTTCAAAGAAAGATTGGCCTATACCTCTCAGCTATTCAAGAGGTTGGGATAGGTGGATTCCAAGTTAGAAGCTAGACAGGGCAACTAAGCCCAAAATCTGCCTCAAAAATAGAAAGGGTTAGGTATGTAGCTCAGTAGTAGGATGCATGCCTAGCTTGTATGAAGCCCTGGGTTCACTCTCTACTACCTGAAAATAAATTAAGTAAATTTAAAAAAAAATATTTAAAAAAGGTATGCGGGATATTATAAACAAATGAAGCTGTTATAAGGGAAAACAAAAGAACTACATCAGTTGTAGAGGATCTCTGCAAGTTAAGATGACTATAATTATTCCACTGGTTATTAAAAACATGTGCATAAATATATATTTTTTTAAAAAATTGTTAGTTGTTGATGAATATTTATTTATTTATTTATTTATATGTGGTGCTGAGAATCGAACCCAGTGCCTCACACATTCTAGGTGAGTGCGGTACCACTGAGTCACAACCCCAGCCCCATAAATGTATTCCTAAGTCAGATTATACTTGTGTAATTTATATTCACATATATTTAAAGTTCATATATTTAAAGTTTATTTACTGTCAACTTCTAATTCAATATCTGTTTATGCAATTTCTTACCTCTTGTGTTAATTTTGGTATGAACCTCAAGCTGGGGATCACTTGAAACCATACAAGGCCACCAAGGATAGGTTCCCACCTTGGACCAAACAAGATCTCCAACTTGGAACTTAACACCAGTGGACACTTCTGTTGTTGGAACAGAAGATAGTACTGGCTGAACCTACAGGAAAAGGTCATGAAACTTCATCAGAAGAGAAATTTTATTTTTTAAAAGAAACCTTGTACTATGTACAAAGTACATTAAAAATGCTAATAATGTAAAATTCATCTTCAATTATACTTTTCTCTGATACCTGCTATCTATAACTACCAAGGAGAAGAAGAAAGGAGGAAAAAATTGATAAGCATCATCCCAAATACTGAAAATAAGATGAATGACTTCTGTTGCTAAATTATTGATAAGGCATCTTAAGAATTTATATGAATAAAACAAATTGATCACAAATTTTAAAAGGAAAATAATTCACTGTAAATATCTACCTCCTAAACCAGCTCTGAGATTTATTTCAGTACAATTTCTGAAAGAAAGAAGAATGGAACTACAATACTATGTTGTATTGCAATTTATCTGTGTTGCTTTCACCACCTTCTTACACAACAGCTGGTCAGACAGTACTGAATAAAGAAACTCACCGGGGTGGCTTCTTTGAGTACTGGCTCTTCTCTTGTTTTTTCGGGTACAATGTCCACCCTCTCATTTGGTCTCTAGGTGAAAAGCCATAGGGAAATGGAATAAAGTGACAGTAAACCAAAGAAGAGTGACTTAAAGAAAAGAATCAACTAAATTGTTTTTTTTAATCCTGTCAGATTGCAGGAAAACAAAGGGCACTCTGAAATTGTTCATAAAATGTAATCTGGAACTTTTCTGGACAGCAATTTGGCAATATGTGTGAAAATCCTTAAACTTTCAGACTCTCAACCAGCAAATCTAAAATGTATATTGAAAAAACACTGAAAGATGTAAAAAATATGTGTATATAAATACATACATACCAGTGCTACTTGTAAAAGCAACATAACAGAAATAATGTAGATGTTTGAAAATGTAGACTTAAATAAATTACAGTATAGATTAAAATAATAGCAATGTTTTAAATATCATTAACTATGTTATTTGAAAACAGTAAAAAGCAAAGTAGTTTGAATATAATAATTCCAATATTGAAAAAATAATCTTTTTTATCTACACAGAAAAAGACTCAAAGGATATAAATGGTTACTACCAGGTGATAAAATATTTGGAGGTTGCTTTCTGTATTTGTTAAACTGCCTCTAATAAACATTACATTACTTTTCTAATCATAAGCCTCACAAATACATTATTTAAAAATGAATTTCTATAAGGCAATTTGGAAATGCATATCAAAATCAAAATACATACACTCTTCCAGTTAGCAATTACATTTCAGAAACAACCTACAGAAATACACAAAATAAGAAAATCTTACCAAAGTAAGAAAACTTTACCAGAGGAATGCTAACTACAGTATTATTTCATGTCAGATCTACACATCTAGTAACATCTTATATCCTTCTATTTTAAAATTGGTTTGAAAATATTTGGTACAATGTAAATCAAATTGCTAACAGTAATTATCTTTTGAGAATGAGATTAGGGAAATAATGAAAAAAGCTCTTCCATACATTTGTATCATCTGCATTTTCTGTAAAAAGCAAATTATTTCTACAGTTTAAAATAGTTTTGGTTTCTCACTTGTCAGAGAACAGAATTCAGATGGTTTAAGAAAAGATGGCATGTTGGGCTGGAGTTGTAGCTCAGTGGCAGAGTGCTTGCCTAGTATGTGTGAGGCACTGGGTTCAATCCTCAGCACCACATAAAAATAAATAAAATAAAGGTATTGTGTCCATCTACAACAAAAAATATTAAAAAAAAAGAGGGCATATGGTAAATCAATGGAACTAGAGACTATCACGCTAAGTGAAATAAGCCAATCCCCAAAAAACCAAAAACTGAATGTTCTCTCTGATACGTGGATGCTAACGCACAGTAAGCGGATGGGCAGGGAAGAATAGAAGTATTATGGATTAGACAAAGGGGAATGAAAGGAAGGGAGAGGGATGGAAATAGGAAAGATAGTAGAATGAATCAGACGTAACTTTCCTATGTTGATATATGAATATACCACCAGTGAAACTTCACATCATGTACAACCACAAGAATGGGAAGTTATACTCCATGTATATATAATATGTCAAAATACATTCTACTGCCATGTATAACTAAAAAGAATGAAAAAAAAAACACAAATAAATAAATTGGCAATCTCAGTGACATGTAACAAGTTGAAAAAAAAGGGCATATACATTAAATAAGGTCTTAATTTCACTAAACATAGTTATTCTAAAAGCTACTTAAAATTCTCAATTATTTCAAGACATTTAAGGCACTGTTGTAAAAGCAAAGTTTTATTAAGTAAAAGAAGTACAAAAAGGTTTTTAACTGTTAGGACAATGGTATTTTATGAATGCTAGGCTAAAATCCCAAACCCCAAGAATCAACATTCACTTAAAAGTGCAGATGATGCTCTAGGCACAGTACTAGAATCCAGGCCTCTGAACAGTGAAACAAACAGATGTGGTGTTGAAAGAAACTTACAGATACACAGGAAGGACAGACATTAAACAAACAGAAACAGACATTCACTTAGGAAGTAAGAGTTATTTAGAGAGAGAACAGTGTGTGTGTATATGTGTGTAGACAAGGAAAGGCCTTTCTACCAAAGTTATAATCTGAGAATCAAAGGAAGAGTTAGTTTAGTTAAAAACTGGGGGGAAGAACACTGCAGGGTAAAGGAGTAACGTGTGAGGTACCTGAAATTAAGATGGTCACAACTAACAACCTGATTGCGAGAGGAAGAGAGAGCTTAGAAAGTAAGAGTGGAGAGGCAGATTAGATTATGAGGGCTTTGTAAACCATAGTAAAATATCTGGATTCTATCTTAAGTGCAATGAAAAGCCATTCAAGAGGTTTAGGTAGATGAGTAACAAGCATCAATTTCTGTTTTAAAAAGATTGTGCCAGGCATGGAGGTGCACACCTATAATCTCACCTATTTTGGAGGGTGGGACAAGAGGGTTACAAGTTTGAGGCCAGCCTGGACACCTTAATAACACCTTGTCTCAAAAAATAAAAAGGATTGGGGCTCAGTGGCAGAGCACTCCTGGGTTCAACTTCTAGTACTGTCAAAAATAAAAATAAACAGAAGGTCCTGTTGGCTGTTAGGTAGAGAGTATTTTGGAAGAGGGAAAGCAGAATGTTTAAGAGGTCCTTGCAGTCTTCCAGGTTAAAGAAGATAGTGGCAGTTCGCTGACAGGCATAACATTAGCTATGTTAGATACTTTCATAGTGGTACCATAAATATCTAGTGATAGTTACTCAATGAGTAAAGAAAGAAAAATCTATGTTCAAATGGAAAAAAATTTTTTTTGATCACTAGTATATAATGAAGCGGTTTAGAACTACTGCCTATGTTTGCCTAGGTTCATTCAGTAGTTTAATTTTAATCTACAGACCGTTTAACCCTTCACCTTAGTTCCTCATTCTAATCAAGTTACAGCAGGAAGACAGGGCAACTTGAAGAGCAGGTAACAGTGAAAACAAGCCTCCCTCCACCACACATTAAATCTTCATGGTGTCTAAAGGGAAGGGTTTCAAGGCCTCTTTTTGAGGGCAAATAAATAAGGAGTGACTAATCTTTATCATACAACAAAAGACTACCATTTTAAGAACTGATCTGAAACTGATTAACATTTTTTCCCTTTCTGGATTAAAGATAGGATTTCCTTCCAAAGCTTCTTATTCAAATGCCTTATCTTTTTTGTTTTATGAATTTGTTCCAGGTTGTTGGTGCTTCCTTCAGACTGATTTGATATGCTGCTAAAATCACTTTCAAAGAACTGAAACTCTCATAGTGATTTTGAAAAGAAAGGTGACAAGGGAAGGAAAGTCCAATAAAATTTATTCTAAGTTTTCTTATATAAATAAGAGAGGGAAAAAGAAGTCAAATAAGGATGGTGCAAGGATAGAGAGCAAACATGCATAAAATGTGCTAATGTATTAGCAAAACAAATGTCTAGTAGAATCTGGGGATCTTTGGGGCTCAAAAGAAGATTAAGATAAACCAAGTATAGCAGAGAATCACAAACACAAGAGAAGCTTTTATGAAGAAATGGACAATGGAAGTCAAATGCTGACAGTAAAAAAAAATAATAATAATAATAATAACAACGACTTAGAAAATGCCAAAAAATAAAATAGTTCTGAGTCTATTATTCATTTTCTTGCAGCTGTTCAAAGGACAGAGAGAGGTTTAAATACTGTGAATGTTAGGAAGAGAAAGCATCACAGAAAAAGATGACTGTGAGTTAGTTCTTCTTTATGTTCAATTCATATTAATTTTTAAATTTACAAGTTTATGGGTATATACCACTTTTAAAATATGTTTATTTGATTCCTCATGGAAAGACCTATTGTCCAGGAAAGAATTACAGTAAAGTTTCTCTCTCTCCTTTTTTTTTTAGTGGGGCCAGGGATTGAACTCAGGGCCTCACACATACTAAACAGGTGTCCTCCTACTAAGCTAGATTCCTATTCCTTTTTACTTTATTTTTATTTTTTTGGTAATGGGAATTGAACCCAGGGATGTTGAGCCACATCCCCAGCACTCTTTGTTTTGAGACAGGTCTCACTAAGTTGCTGAGGTTGGCCTCCAATTTGTGATCCTCCTGCCTCAGTCTCTCAAATCGCTGAGATTACAGGCATGTGCCACTGTGCCTGGCTCCTTTGTTTTTATTTTAACACAGGGTCTTGCTAAGTTGCTGAGGCTGGCCTTGAACTTGCAATTTTCCTGCTCCAGTCACCGAAATTGCTGGGATTACATATGTGTGTGCCACTGAGCCTGGCTAAAGATTGTTAAAAAGGAAAAAATTTGTTAAGAGCGTAGCTATAATGATAAATTACATTATCCTAAACATTCCTTTTAAAAATTTCAGGTTTGGTAACTGTATTAAAACCTAAGACCCAGAAATTTGGGAGGCTAAGGCAAGAAAAAGCACAAGATTCAAGGCTAGACCAGGTGATTTAGCAATACCCTGTTTCAAAGAGTGCTCCTTGGTTCCATCCCCAGTACCACCAAAACAAAACGAAACATTCATTAAAATTAATAAAATGTGATGGGTGCAGTGGCATATGCCTGTAATTCCAGCAGCTCGGGAGGCTGAGACAGGAGGATCTCAAGTTTGAGACCAGCCTCAGCAAAAGTGAGGTGCTAACCAACTCAGTGAGACCCTGTCTCTAAATGAAATCCAAAACAGGGCTGGGGATGTGGCTCAGTGGTTGAGTGTCCCTGAGTTCAATCCCCAGTACTCCCCCAAAATTAATAAAATGCATCAAATATGGCAGAATTTAAAGCTATTAATAACATTACTTAATTTTCAAAAATATTAAGCAAAATCATATTCTCTAAAAAGAACAGAAACCAGTGTCAACATTCAAGTTGGAAAAAAATTTAAGCCAATACATTGTGCATTTTTAAAAAAACTTTCTGAATAACAGAATTCATAATGTTAAAAAGCAAAGAACGTGGGATTGGGTGTGGTAGTGCACCCCAATAATCCCAGTGACTGGAGGCTGAGACAGGAGGATCCCAAGTTCCAGGCCAGCCTAGGCAACTTAATAAGACACTGTCTAAAACAAACAAAAAAACAAAGGTGGAGTAAGAAGAAGAAAAAGGATTAGGGATATGGCTTAGAGGTAGAGAGTCCCTGAGTGTAATCCCCAGTACCACGAAAATAAATTCAAGGGGCTGGGGAGATAGCTCAGTTGGTAGAGTGCTTGTCTCATAAGTGCAAGGCCCTGGGTTCAATCCAAAAATAAAAAAAACTTAAAGTAAAGAATGTGTACAAAAGAACATTTTGCATGTGAATATTTTCTACAAACACTGAAGCCTAATACACTGAAAATGGAGAAATGAACCTCTAACTTAGTGTTAATAGGACTGATCCAACCACTGGTTTGGGAATGGCAAGCTAGGAGTTAATGAGACTGGCCTTGGTGGATAAGGCCACTTTCGTGTTGATGGAGACCAGTGAATGTTTGAATAGGGCCTATACTCAAATGCCTGAGGCATTACACCTGCCAAGGAGGAAGACATGCAGAAACATCTCCACATGTTTCTAATTTGGTGGGAGGGAAAACAGCTAAAGGAGATTTTTAAAATATACAATTTCAGTTGTGATCTCAGGTCTCCCGCTGCCTAGATGTTTGGACACATTTTCCTTGTTGAGAAGACATACTTAAGGTTGTTCCAAATAACAGCTGCCCAAGCAGCTCAGAACTGGGAGGAAATATATGCACATCAAGTACTGAGAAAAAAGCTGTGGATTAAATCTTAAAGTGTATCATTTTGATTGTTCAAAATAGAACCTATTATTGACTTTTAAGGAACAACATCAACCAGAAAGAAAAGATTATGTTGCATGCATGTATGAATATGTAACAACCAATCCCACTAACATGTATAATTGTAATCCATCAATAAAAATAATTTTAAAAATAAAGAAAGAAAAACAAGAAAAAGCAAATCCAGTTCCAGGACAATTATTTCAGACTTTTTCTCCAGACCTACAGTTCTAAGTAGGTTTTGCTTCCCTGAAGCATCTAGGAGAGAGGAGCTGTCCAATGGAGTCAGCAAATGCTTCTCTGAGCTTCCCTTACTTCTAAGCCCCCTACAATGCTAAATACAAGTGCTAGGTCCTCCAGGGACAAACTAGGAAGCACAAGGAATCAAAAATTAAAACAACTGTCCTGAGGAAGGAGTACAGATGTGCATGTTAAGGATGCCAAATTTTAAAACACACAAAGTTACAAAACAGATTAATCTTTGCTCAGCTCTAGTCACCTACTTAGCTTAGCAAAAGCAGAATACAGGATAAGCAAGAATCATGGGAGCTCTGGCTTTAAAGTTCTGCGGTCAAGAGGACAACTTTTATGGTACCTACTTCTTAAGCTTACATGTGTGATAAAATTTTAATTAATCAAAATTCAGCTAACCAGAAATTGAGTCTTTCCTTTTTTTTTTTTTAAAGGAAGAAGGAGAAAGGAAAAACAGGGAAGGAAGGGGAAAAAGATAGCACAAGGAAAGGGGGTAAAAGAGAATACAAGAAAAAACCTGAATTTCCCTCAAAATTCTATGTTCAGGCAATAGTCTTAGTAATATTGAGTGCAATCAATACCACTATCTACCTCTATACCTTTGGTCAAACTGATGTACCTTTACTTCAAGATATTTTAAGATCCTAAATAATCAAATATTAAATTGTGCTCAGCATGATATACTAAAACTCTTAAATTATATCTAAACATTCTAATCCTTGAATATAACACTTAAATGAAGTGTTTAAGTGATATAAAGAGCTAGGCATAGCAGATATTCAACAAGGCAGAATTTATTTTAGAATCTGACTGTAAAGTGACTAACAGAACCATCACTGCACTGAATTTTTCCTAGATTCTAATAAGGCAGAAAATAGAAATGAAAAGAACAGATCATTTTATTTTGTTTTTATATAGCTTCCAGCCCTTGTTCTATTTTGAGATATATTTTTAACTAACTTTATCAATAAAGGCAAAAAGTCTAGCCTAATAAGTAAATTTGGATAGTCCCCTATTTGCCAGATTCTCTAGAGCAAAACCAAGACAGGGTAGCAGGACAGTCCCCAGGCACTAAGAAGCTAAAGTCAAATCCAAGATTCATGCATTTTTGTGATTCCCTGAAGCTACAGTGCATCACAAGTCTCTTCACTGCAGATCTAGTAAGAAATGCGACTGTGAACATGTCTGGAGGACCTAAAGTTAACTTTTCTCCTTCCACTTTCAATACACAGTCAACAAAAGACGTGAGTTAGGTTCAGTGGTAGGCATTTGCTAAATAACAAAACCCAAAAGGCATATAAGAAATTGTGTTTTTTTTTGTTGTTGTTGTTGTTTGTTTGTTTGTTTTGGTGGTGCTGGGAATTGAACCCACAGGGCCTTGTACATGCTAGGCAAGCATTCTACCAACTGAGCTATATTCCCAGCCCCAGAAATTATGTTTCAAAGTCCTTCATCTTAGAGATGCAGAATTCTTTATCTCATTATCTAGTTTTATTTTCTTCACAGTGTTTGACACTTTCTGAACTTAAGGAGCTATGTATGTGCATTTATGTATTTTCTGGTTCCTCCCACTGTAATATAAGCATCCTGAGAACAGGTATCTCTGTTTTTCACTCACTGCTATATCTTCAGTTCTCAGAACAGTGCCTGTAGACATAGGTAGTCAATCAATGTGTTCAATGAATAAGTAAGAAAATAAGAAAACATTTTGAAATGTTACACTTGGGCTTGTGATAGCCTAGAACCATTGTGACCTGCACTCCAGAAAAAGATCACTTTTCAGTTGTACAAAATAATGGAACCCAGCTACCAAAGAAAAGATCAGTTTGTAAGAAGTAAACATATCTTTGAACAGAAGAAAACAAATTATTCAGGTATGCCAAATATAAAAGGCAGATAACTGTCACAAAAAATAAACATATTAGTTTCTTTGCAAATCAATGTCTAGGGAACACGTACAAGTCATATCATGAACTCTTCATTCAAGTTAGAAGTAATTTGCTATATACTTTCTAATATTATGTCATTGCTATGACACTTCATGATATTAAAAAGTTCAACAGCATGTATCTTAAGTTACCTATGAAGATGACTTTTATAATATTCAACCTAAAGTTTTAACCAATATACAGCAATACAAACTGATTTCAATAAAAAGAATTCTAAAATATCAACTTATTCTGTAGCATTCACATTAGCAATGAGTGTTAAATACAAGTTGTACTAGTAAAAGTTGGTCCAAAGTAAATGAAAAACCCATTTCTCTTAGCCTTTTCTCTTCATCTTCAAAAACCAGGAGTTTATTATAAGTAAGTAAAAATAATTGAGACTTCTAAGATAAAGAAACATAAACAAGATTCTTGTTGTCATATGCTTTAAAATATTTCTTTAATGATATCCATTCATTTTTTCAACAAATATTTACTCAGCATCTATTGTAACATTCCAAGCACCTTGCTAGGGATTACAAGGGAAGTTACCAGAGATGTTCAATTTGAAGAGTCAAACTAAAAAAGATCCCTTTGATTTCCGGAAAATGCGAAAGATTACAAAATTTTTCAAAAAGATGTTTCAACTTACATTTTGCTCCTCTGGTTCTAATTTGGGGATTTTGTGTGACTTGCGCTCTTCAGATCTAGATGAGTCATGCTTGTTGCTCTTTTTCCTCTTTTCTTTTCTGCTTTCATGCTTTGACTTTGTGTGCTCGCTCGCCTGTACTTCATTTAAAAGGTCTCCACAAAGGGAAGACTCAAATAATTCCCTGCCATTCTGGATAGTTTTGGTTATTTTTAGTTTAATTTCAGGTGAGCCAGTCTTCTTTGGAATCACAGTTTGTGGTACCGAAGGAGGAGGTGGTAGCTGTGGAGGGGAAGGTTTTTCCAGAATTTCATGTGGTCTTGTGTTTGGAATTTCTGAATGATAATAGTCAGTGGGGCTAAAGTTTCTAACTGCACCAAAGCCATTGGCTGACCCATTGGGATATTGATTATATGATTGGTATTTGGTTTGAGGTTCATACATGCTGATTGATGGTGGGTAGCCATTTGTGAGTGGAGGAAGGTCTTCTGTTGTAGGTGGGTACTGAAAGCCTTGCTGCAAGGTAGCTTCATACGGTGTCTGGCCACCATCTTCAACAATGTCACTGTTGTTATCAAAGGCATCCTCCTGGCGGATGTTGGCGGAGTCAATGAGTTGAGGTGGTTGCTGAATTGTGTTTCCCATGATCCCTTGCATGAAAGAGAAAGAGAAATCCATTGTTCTGCTCCAGCATCCTTAACTTTCCCTTTCTCTCATCGGGCCTAAAGTTAGAAAAGAAGAGATTAAAAGGTGTTAGTACCCTCATAGGCAGGAGGTTAATCAACTGAAAAAGGTTTAAACCAAAATGCTTCCAACCTAATTTTCATATCTAGATAAAAATAGAGAGATGGCTGATATAATTCTCATACAGGGAAAATCTTATCTTAAATGTTCATCTATTTAAAACTCCTGGGCTGGGATTTTAGCTCAGTGGTAGGGCGCTTGTCTTGCACATGTGAGGCACTGGGTTCAATCCTCAGCACCATATAAAAATAACTAAAATAAAGTATTGTGTCCATCCACAACTAAAGAATATATATATAAAAAACAAAAAAAAAAAACTCCTGATTGCCTTCACAATAACTTTGACAACAAATTTTTATCCTTTTTGCAAACAAGCATTTTTATTTGAGATTTGTTATCCTGATATTCCTTTCTTTTCCCAAGTTATAGATTAGTAAGTCTCAGGTTAAAATTGGTATTTGCAAAACAACCAGTGTCCTGACACATATTTTAGTTGACATTCAAGCTTTCTTTAAAATCATTCATGTTTTGTTAAATTTTTGTTATTATAAAACTAAAATCTTATTCCAAATATTTTAAATGTAAAAGTAAAAAGACTAATTCCACATCATTCCCACTTTTTATGCCATAAACAATCACTGTAAACAGTGGCATAGTGGTGGGCATTCATTCACATCTTTCTCTATAATATTTACATATAATTTAAAAATGGGCTTATTTGGTGACTTGCTTATTTAACTTAATGACATATCCTGGATATACTTTTACATTAGCAAGTATAATTTTCATACATACTTCATTCTTTAAATGGCTGCATAGTAAATAAGTATGATATCACTATCATGTATTCAACCATTTGTGTACTGAAAATCAATTAGTTGCTCATCACTTTTTGATATTATAAACAGGCCTATGAAAAACATTCTTGAAACTACATTTTGTGCATATATGTATTCCTATAGATCAGATCTGAAATTCTGATAAGATATTGAAAAACTGTTCTGTTGGCTATATTATTTCAATTTACACTCATACCAGTAGTATATGAGGATGCCTAATTCTCTATACTCTTGCCAAGTGTCTAGATGTTTTTAACAAGTAGTATATATAGCAGAATCATCTGGGGGTACTTTTACAAAATGCACATTAGGGTCCATCTTCTTAAGATTTTGATTTGACAAATCTTGATGGGGAGGCAAAGCACAAGTATTTTAAGCCCATATCCCAAGTTAGGTGTGGTGGAACACACCTGTAATCCCAGTGACTCAGGAGGCTGAGGCAGGAAGACTGTGAGTCTGAGACCAGCCTCTGCAATTAAGGAGACCCTACCCAACTTAGGGAGACCCTGTCTCAACATAAAAAATAAAAAGGGCTGAGGATGTGGCACAGTGGTTAAGCAAGCACCCCTAAGTTCAATCCCCCAGTACCAAAAAAATAAAATAAAATAAAAAGACCATATCCCGGCTGATTCTGATGCATATCTTTTGTTGGATACTAGTATTATAATCTTTGTATTTAACAACTTATATTCTCAAAACTATTGCATCCTTCTTGAAGGTATCTAAGGATGCCCACATTATGTAACAATGTTTTAATACAGACAAGCATCTGTAAGACCACCCTAATTGTCATGAAGTATGACAAATCCATATCTCAAGACAGAGGATTAATGAACTGTCCATATAGTATTCTATTATTTTCATCTAGAGAACTCTAAAGTAGGGAGAACAGACAGGTTTTTACTACTGTATCAATTCTGATGAACTGATTACAGCTGCCTGTAATACAGTGAAGGATTCTGAGATTACATACCAGTTCAATTCTGTAAATGATTAATAATGTCTACCATATTGGTTCTAGCAAGATTTATTTTTGTAATGATATAGTAATCCAAAAGAGCAAAGGGAAGAGGGACACAAACCAACAACACACTTTTTGAGGTATATCCATTCAATTACATAGCTGCTATTTATTCTTAGTGAACAAACAAATGATTTTACAGGTTCCAAAAATGCAATGAATAAGAAGGCATACAAGGGGAAAAAAAAATCAAACTCCAGGAACTGTTCTACACTGAGGAAGAAGCAAAGATGGATAATAGACAGAGAGCACTCATTTTTTTTTAAGCATCTACTGTGGTCCTGGTAATTTAAGACTTAACTAACCCCCATAATTACCCATAAGAGAAATATTGTGATTCCTGATTCACAGGTTAAAGAAAGTGACCATCAGAGGGGTTAGGTGGCTGCTTAAACCTCAAAGCATGTCTGACTCTAAAGTCCATGATCTTTTATCACTATACCATTTCCACTTATCCAGCTATCCATCTGGAGAATTCATTTCTTTTGTTCATGTGCTTTATTCCTTGAAAACCAACAAAATAACTATTCTAATAACCACCATTAACATTTAAATAGTACTTTGCAGGTGCTGTGCACCATTTTAAGTGTTTTACATACAGTGCTATATGTAATCCTTCTAACAACCTTCAGGTAGATATTATCTCTCATTACAGATGAGGAAGTAGAGGCAGAGATAAGTTAAACAAGCACACATGTCAGTAACTGACAGAGATAGGCTTTAATTCAGCAGTCTCATTCCAGAGACTGTGCACCTAACCAGCATACCACAATTACTGACAGTGATAATAAATGTTAGAAATCATGTCTTTATAAAAATAGCTTGAGACTGAAAACATTACCCTAATTTGATCCTTGGCAAAGACCTAAGAAGAAAATGGTCAGCAACAGACCTAAGAAGAAAATGTTTCCGGATCTGTTAACACACCTGGAACAACACTACAGGTGAAATTCAAAATTTCTTATTCATACTTCCAACTTGAAGGTAACTTAAATACTGACATCTAACAAGAGGAAACCTGTGTTTTTGGTTCTCATGAATGTCATATACAAGATTGGCTTCCAGATTAGTCTCCCAAATTATAGTCTCAGGGATTTTCAGACATATATGTCAGAGATTAAAGTTTCTGATGATTTTGATTTAGTTCCAAATAAGCCTTTAAGAAGTCTGTTATTTTCCCTTTTTTTTTTTTTTTGTTCTCTAGCCCTAATTCCAAGTATTTCATTTTAGTTTGAGCTAAGAAAAGAAATAACATTACTATCTTTCAATTACATGGAAGTTTGCAATCACAGAATGTTTTCACATGCATTTTTGGGGCCTGCTGGGGATTGAAACTAGGGTCCTGCGCATGCTAAGCATGAGCTCTATCATTGAGCTATACCTCAAGCCTCAGACATATTCTTTGATCATCAAAACAACTCTGGAAGGTTGACAGAGCACGTGTGTATTAGCTTCACTTGTTAGTGAACAAATGAACACCTAAGCTTTATCACTGAATTATACACTGAGACCCACATACATTCTTCTTTGAGCCTCAAAACAACTCTAGAAGGCTGACAAGGGCAGGTGTGTGTTAGCTTGATTTGTTAGATAGCTACAATGAACACCAGACTTTCCCTGGGGCCACAAGCTAATTAGTGATTAGGCTAGAAGAAGAATCAATCTCCTGCTGGGCATGGTGGCAAATGCCTGTAATCCAAGTGTGACTTGGGAGGCTGAGGCAGGAGGATTGCAAGTTCAAAGTCAGCCTCAGCAACTCAGTAAGGCCCTGTCTTTAAATAAAACACAAGAAGGGCTGGGGGTGTGGCTCAGTAATAAGTGCCCCTGGGTGCAAACCCCAGTACTAAAAAAAAAAAAAAAAAAAAATCTCCTGAATTCTAATCCTGTACTCTTTTTCACAATATCTCACTGCCAGAAAGTAACTGACAACCAAAGCACAACTATACTATAAATTTAAAACTCACACATTCAAAACTGAATGTACTATCCTTTTCCTAACTCAACTTCCCTTTCAGAATGCCCCAGATTTGTTATTCCTTTGGTCATTTTTATAGCTTCCCAGGCTAGAAATCTCAGACTCCTAGGTAACTGACTCTTCTCTCTCTGTTAAGTTATAAAAGTAGTCTGAGCAAATCCTGCTGTTTCTTCCTTTGAAATCTCTGATTTCTTCTTTGATCTCTACAACTATGTTGAGACCCAGACCAGGCCCTCAGAACCTTATCCTGAACTCTGACAAATGATTTTCTAGATATTTCTTGCTTCTAACTTTTTCCTGCACAGCAATGAGAGGATACTTCTTGAAACCAACTTCCATAAATCTGTTCTCATACTAAAAAACTATAGTTTCACAATATGCCAAATCCCCTCTAAACCTTTCAAGGTTTTCCATAACCTAACTTCTTCCTATCACCCCAACTGCATGTTCATGAACCAACCTTTCTGAGCATCCACTGGGTCAAATATCTATAAACTCTACTCATATGCTATACTTGTTTAATCCTATGAAGCAAGATATTATTCCCATTTTGTGGATTAGAAAGAACAGAGCTCAAAAAGATCAGGTGATTTGTCCTTAGTCAACAGCCAACAGAAATTGAATGAAATGGTAAAACGCAGATCTTTTAACTGTAATACAGTGTTCTTTATATGACAGCTGCCTTAAAAATGTTCCTACTTGAAAACTTCTCATTTTTTTCCCAATATGCATCATACTTATAGTCCAAATGCCTGTTTGATGGCTCCTCTCATATCTTAAAATACCCAGTAATGAACTCAGTTTTTTAAAAAAAAATATTTTTTTTAGTTGTAGATGAACACAATACCTTTATTTTATTTATTTCTTTTTATGTGGCATGAAGGATTGAACTCAGTGTCTCATACATGTCAGGCAAGTGCTCTGCCACTGAGCTACAACCCCAGGCCCATGAACTCAGCTTTTATTCTACCTAAACGTGTTCTTCTCTCAGTCTTTTCCTTAAGAAATAAACACAAGATCCATCTATCAGTTGTCCAGGCCAGAAACCTAGGAACCATGACACATCACTTTCCCTTGCTCTCACTTTTATCCAATCTATCACCAAGTTGCCTGAGTTTTACCAAGGTATCTCACATTTACCTATTTCATTGTCTCTTTTTCTCTTCATGATAATCTAAACCATGATGAAATCTTACCTTATTTATTCCAGTTACCTTCGAAGTCTCTATGCTGCTTCTGCCTTACCAACCTAACATCCAGTCACTTCTAAATCCTTCAGCAATAGAACAAGGAAAACTAACTACTGCTACACTCAGCAACAAAGATGGCCCTCATACATGTCATTTTCAGTGAAAAAAGTCAGACATAATAATTCCATTTATATAGGATAAAGCAGAATTTTATTTATATAAGATCAAAAACAGGAAAAAGTTACAGTATTTGCCCATGGCGAGGGCGAGTGTAAAACCTGGGGTGCTGATTATATTTAATCTATTGCTCTAGATGATTGTTGCCCCTTGTTTTACAAAAACATGTGATTGTCACTGTAAAAGAAAAAAGTTAAAACATTGACACCTGTGGTTATATGGCCAACTGCTCTTGCACCAAAGTGCCAATGTAGTTCAGTGGGATAGGATAGGAATGTCACCAAATAGGAATGGAACAAGTCACTGGAGGTCTGTATGCAAAAAGATAACTACGATTAGTTCATAAACCTAAACACCAAAGTCAAAAATAGAGATAGAACTACTAGAGTAAAACACAGAAGAAAATGTAACATTGCATTAGGCAAAGGATACAAATGGGACACAAATATGAACAATGAAATAAAAAGATTGGTAGGAAAACCAGGCAGAGTGGCACACACCTGTAATTCCAGAAGCTTGGGAGGCTGAGTTAGGAGGATCGAAAATTCAAAGTCAGCCTCAGCAAAAGCGAGGCTCTAAGCAACTCAGTGAGACCCTGTCTCTAAAATAAAAATAAAATAGGGTTGGGAATGTGGCTCAGAGGTTGAATGTCCCTAAGTTCCTGGTACCCCATCAAAAAAATTTTAAAAAAAAGATTGGTAGGTAATATATATTGGTAGGTAATATATATATATATATATATATATATATATATATATTTGCAAAACACCCATCTAACAAAGAGTTAATCTCAGGAATATCTTTATATATGCTTACATTTAGGACATAGGAACCCACTAAGGGTTTTTGAGTTTAATGACAGTTTAATTATTTGCTGCCCCATAGATTACTTACTAACTATAAGCAGAAATATGTACCACATAGATATATGGCAGCCACCATGTTTAACAAGTGACTAAACATGGCATTAATGATAGTGAAACACACACCTACCACTATGGGGCTCAGGATGTGGCTCACATCCTCAACTCTAAAATATTCTTTCCAGTGCTTAAATTGAAATTAAAATGAAGAAACAATGAGACAAATCCAAAATGTGGATTTCTCATACAACTGGTCTAGGCCTTTCTAAAAAAAAGAAAAAGCTAGTATCATAAAAATTGACCAAAAGGAAAAGACTATTCTAGATTGAAAAAAGCAACCCAACGCAATGCGTGATCTTTGAATTCCAGATTTAAATACACACGTGTAGATTTTTAAAATATTTTTGAGACAACTAAAGCATTTAAAATATGAACCTATTCTTCAATAAGTTATTAATTTTCAACAGCAAGATAATGTATTCTGTTTATATGAGAGAATGTCCTTATTCTTAGGAAAGTCATGCTAAAATAATTCAGAGGTTAAGGTGTGATGGTACCTACAACTTTTGAATGGTTCAGCATAAGAAGTACCTAAGCATAGAGTAAAGCAAATAAGAAACAATATTAACATTTGGCTAATCTAGGTATTAACTATAATTTTCTTTGACTTTTCTAAAGGTTTAGAGTTTTTTAGAAGAAAATTAAATTTTATTTTCACTGTATTTAGCAAAAGTCATGAAGAATCTTATATAGAGAATAACCCACTATTTTTATTTTTTATTTCTATTTTTGAAAACTAAGATCTTCTACGGAATACTTACCTAAATTGTAGTTGAATTTTTATAATCAAGGGTTTACATTTCATTTTTTAAAGTAAAAAGTTAAGATAAATGGAAATAAATAATTTGGCCACGGTTTGGATCAAATAATGAAAATAAAAAGCTATGGCTTCCTAAGGTAGTAGGAGCCTCCATTAAATATTAGGACCAATTAAACTAAAGCTCCACATTATTATCTTTTCTAGAAAGACTAAGTATGAACAGGGCCATGCTTTTCTATATTATGTCTCCAATATAAAAATGCAGGTTTTCGATAATTCTCTTTTACAAAAGTATCTTTTAGGGCTACACATTTCTGTAAACAGTGACTTTTATGAGAGTCTGGCAGCCAACCTTCAAATAGCAAATTGATTGATACAATGGTTAAGACCTCCCAAATTAGAAGTCTCTCTACTAGGCACTGCAGTTGAAAGAACACGCTCCATATCAAACTACTAGCTTCAAAGTCCAACTTCAAGGTCTGTTGCCCATTTGACTTTGGGCAACTTAGTATCCCTAAACTTTTGTTTCCTTAACCAGAAACTGAATACTTGTAACTGTCTACCCTGTGCAGGGTTGTTGTAGGAATCAAGAGTAATTCCAGGGCTGGTGGGTAGCTCACAGGGACAGCACTTCCTAGCCTAGGCAGGGCTCTTGGTTCTATCCCCAGTACTACATATGTGAGTGTATGTTCACACACACACATAGGAAGAAGAAAAGACTTAATAAAGGAACAGAACTTACAACAGTTCCTAGAGTATAGAGCTCAACACCTATTGGTTTATTATTATTATTTGGTGCAATGCCAGGACAAAGAACTGTTAAAAAAAACATGATTTGACCTAAAGGTACTTACTATCTTCCTTAGCAAGACAAGATGTTATGAGAAAAATTTATCAAATAGTAGTAAGCAGGGTGAAACACAAAGTGAAGAAGTAAGTTGTGGTAGCACTATAGTTACAACAGACATTTAAAGAGGAAAAACAATGTTAGCGAGGCATTAAGGCTGTGAAAGGCTACCTGGAGAAGTCAGGGTTTTTTCAACTACTGCATTAAAACCACTAGGTACACACTACCCAACGTTCTCACCTTTATTTTTAAATAATTCCCTGATAAAGATAGTATGCTTGATTTTTTATTACTAAACATAATATTAATGTAATAATATCAATAGTAAGAATATCAATGGCTAACATTTGAGGACTTACTTAAAGTTTTACATTGTTATTTTACCCCTCAGAACACCATTTTGTGGAAACACTATTAATATTCCCATTCGTTTTTTAAGTTTTTAGTTGTAGATGGACACAACACCTTTATTTTATTTACTTATGTGGTGCTGAGGATTATTATCTTATTATTATTATTAACCCAATGCCTCACAAATGGAAGGCAAGTACTCTTACCACTGAGCTACAACCACAGGTCCAATATCCTCATTCTAATAGTGAAAAATCAAGGCCATGGTCCCATATCCATAAATGGAGGATTCAAATACACACTCTGTTTCACAGCAACAGCTCTTAACAAGCAAGCTTATTTCCCCATAGTCCCTAATTATTACACAAAAACAAAACTAAAACCTCGCCTCACACTTCATCAGTCCCCTTCTCAGAACTGATAATTTGGAGGGAGATTAAATAATTATATAGGTCTTCCATCCATTCTAATTCGTACTTTCAAGTAAATAAAATCACTACATAAATGAAATCACTACATAAACAATTTCTGATAAATTCTTTTGTCTGATCAATGTTTCAAGGTCAATAAGAAAAAGATAACTTCAATGAATATTTTTTTTCTTAAATTGGTTGAAGCTGTCTGTAGGGTTTTAAAGCAAAAACAAAAAAGATGATCATTTAATCTCTTATTTATTTATCAACTTATTCATGGGAGCAGTGACAACAGGAAAGTTGAGAATCCTTAAGTCAAATCACAGATACAGAAAAAAAATTTTTTAAATTACGTTTGAGGGGAACAGCTTGAGGCTATAAATATCAATTAAGTATTAACAGTGTGTTAAATGTATAATTTAAGTCACTGAAACAAATTCAAAAAATTAACCATTCTCTTTGGTAGAATGTATATTTGCTGAATTCTACTTTATAGAATTACATGCTATACCATATTTGTATGTGTAAGCTTGTTTTTTACTGGCTGAAATTCTAGTCTCAGTAAAGAAAAAACTTTATAGTTTATTACACTTTGAAATTCCGCATAGTAATATCATTACTTAGGACTTCTGGAATCAGAAGTAGTTATAAGATGTCATATAAATAGGTTTTTGTTTGCAGACCCACCAACCCCTTAAATATGCTCCTAGGTTAATTTGTAAATCTAACCACATAGCCCTCCTGATCAAACTCCAATGGTTTCCCACTGCCCAGAAAAAGGCCAAATGCCTTGACTGACACCACATAAGACCCTCCAAGCAAGGTCTCTATTTAGCTGTCCACTCTTCAAGTCACTTTGCACTCTAGTAATGTTAAATTACTAGGAATTAGTATACACATATGATTTCACACCTCTGGTGCCTTTACTTATGTTATCTCCTAGGTGTGATATGCCCCTTTACACTTTTTTGGGGGGTGTGTGTGGTTATTTGGGGTTGATCTCAGGAGCACTCAACCACTAAGTCACATTCCCAGCCCTATTTTTGTATTTTATTTAGAGACAGGGTCTCACTGAGTTGTTTAGTGCCTTGCTTTTGCTGAGGCTGGCTTTGAACTCACCATCCTCCTGTCTCAGTCTCCTGAGCTGCTGGGATTACAGATGTGAGCCACTGCAGCTGGCCCCTTTACACTTTTTTATTCCTTGTCTCTTAACCATCTTTTGAACTCAGAAAGTCATTTTCAAAGTAGTCACTGAAGCTTTGAGTTAGTCTGAGTAACTTTTTTTCTGTGTCCCGAATATAGCCTATGCATGCCTCCTGTCCTAAAAACATCCACTTACATGAGTTTTCTTAAGAGCAGGAGGTAATTTTGCTCTCATATTGTACATGCTCTTAGAATACCAATGGAAGGCTCAGAGGAGAGGTTTCAATCAATTTTTTTAAAACAGAACTGTGTAAACTTAAGTGAGTCATCATATATAAATGAAACTCCTTAACAAGTTGTTGAGGGTCTTTCCAGAGAGACTGTAAGAGAATATAAAAGCAGTTACAATCTCCTCAGCTTTGACAGTATTTTAACTGACAAATGTTTACCCTACTACCACTGAGACTCTCCTTAGTTCTGGACCAAACTTCTGGAGAAGGTTTAAATTCCCCAGAGAATAGCATGAAGTTACATGAACTTCCAGGGAGCATGTTAACTCAATGGAAGGCCAAAATGTATATTTAAAACTATTATACAAACACATCTATTTAAAACCCTATTGTTATTAATACTGTAGGCCTGAAATTCAAAACACTGAAACTCTAAAAATACAGTTTCCATAATCATAGTTAACTGAATCAGCATGAACATTAATTTTTGTTTTCTAAAGCTGTTCTGGTAAATATACTTAATCCTACTTTTGGGTATATTTGATATATCCATGTTAGATTTTTACAGTCAGAAAAAAAATAGTGAACTATATCATGCTTTCTACAACACAGAGAAAGGGGGTGGTCTTCCTCTACCAGGACAAACAAGGGATCCAGATGTTTCTTTATGTGATCTGTTGCCACAAAGCATTTCTCAAGGTTTATGATAAATTCAGTCTAAATATGTTTCCACAGTAACAGAAACAGAGCACATGCAGACAGTTTATGATAATGAACCAGCTATGCTGGTCCTCAAAAACCTGGCATTTTTTATTGCTTGGCCATTTTTGTAGGAAAAATAATATTCAAAAAAATTTTAAGACACATAATGTTGAAAAATTAGATGGTTATTTTGTTTTAAAAGCAAAAAATTGACATGTAGTACCTAAAGGCAAGCTATGCATTCTTTGATGTATAAAGAGAAAGTTATTGAATATATTCAAATGCTGATTTCTAACCTAATGATAATGTTGAAAATCAGATCCTGTATTTGAAATCAATTTAATACATACACATATACTGCCTCCAAAAACTTCTTCAGGCACTCACAATTAATAGAATATGAAGCTCTCTAGAAGGAAAATTTTTACTATTTTTCCTCAAATCTATACCAAGAAGAAAATGGGGGAGAGCTAATTTTTAAAAATATGGTACACTATTTTCACAGTACATGGTTTTGTTAGTGAAATCATAATCTCTACAGAAACTTGAGAAAACATGCTTAACTTATAGAAAGAATATTAAAATCCCCTAGTGCCAGGGTTTGAAAAGATACTTCATTCTTTTTGGTTCTGTGTTCTATTCATATTTCATTCTAAATATATGGTTCTTGGACTCTTTAAATTCTGTATTCCCCATTTTGGCTTTCATATTTTAAAATTTTATTTTTAGCAATGTAATATAATAAACGTCCATTGTTTAAAAATAATAGATATAAGTTATTTTGCTTTATTATATCTATTTTAAAACTGTAACACACTCATCTTTTTTTAGAAGTAGGAGATAAGTTTGTTTCCTTATTATGCAAAATTGGGGATTGGACTCAAGGTGCTTTACTATCACTGAGCTACATCCAAACCCTTTTTATTTGTTTATTTATTTATTTATTTTTTGGAGATGAGGTCCGGCTAAGTTATTGAAGCTAACCTTGAAGCTGCAATCTTTCTGTCTCAGCCTTCTGAGTGGCTGGGATTATAGACGTTGCCACCATGCCCGGATGAAATACACACATTTAAAACTCAACAAAATCCAATAGCTACTAAATATGAACAGAAGTAAAAGTCAATTTCTATCCTCTCACCAATAACCTTTCTTTACAAGTCATGGGTTCTTTAAAATCACATTTTAACCCTCCACCCTGCCCCAAAAGAGATGAGTGTTGGGGATTATGGAACAAAAAAAGAAAGAAAGGAAGAAAGGAAGAAAGGGAGGAAGAGAGGGAAGGAAAGAAGGAAGGAAGAAAGGGAGGAAAGAAGGAAGGAAATCAACCACCTGCTTCTAAGAACCTGACCACACCTCTACAGCTCCAAAAAGGAAAAAAGAGTAACAATGTTTACCTTTCATTCACTAAAAATAACTAGAATTGATAGTATCTAATCTAGTTCCTCATTATAGACAAACGGCAATAACCAAATTTGGTATAGTGACTATACAATGCAATGTCGATCTCTGAAACAAAACAAATCCTGTTTGAAAACTTGTCAGAGAAACACAAATGAAATGACAAATTGAAGTGATTGTTCCATTTATCTTTAGATTTCCCTATCCTTTGACAGAGGGAATAAACACCACATTGGATTACAATATTTAAGATTTTGCCCACAAAATAAAAATGCTTTTAAGGGCTTCCAAGTGTTATACATTGGCAATTACAGCTATCTAAAAAAGTTTTAGCCACCATAGTATAGAAACATTATTTCTGACTGCAATTTGAACATTTTCTCTCTATTTGCTAAATTTCAAGGTAATGTAAATACCTGAACTTTTCAGACTTTAAGGCTATTTATATAATGACATTACCTCTATGGATGCTTAACAAAGTTTTAGTTTTCCTATGGCTTTGTTACTGAAAATTTGAGGATGTCAAAATAATGAGGTTTGATAAGACCACGGTCAAACATGGAATCCTATAAAGAGGTTTATTATCATTCTGGTCAAGGCTGCCTCTGAAAGTTTAAGGTTGTTATTTAAGGGAAAACATTTTCCTGCATGATTTTTCAGCAATCATCCTAATAAAACATCCTTCCACAAATGGCTTATAGCATATTACTATGTAAATAAATGTTTTATAATAGTAAACCTTATCTGGGTATTTTGACTTAAAGGTATTTTCCAAGGTAGCCTTTTAAAAAGAACTAAATTGCTACTTTTGGGGTTCAACTGGAGAATCTGCTTGCTTAAAAAGCAAATTCAAGAGAATATATTCCCTTAAATCATGGGCTTCAGCATCCTCCTGCCTCAGCTCCTGAGTAGCTGGGACTACAGGCACATGCTACCTTGCCAGACCCATGTCACTTTTACATTGTTAGTGACAATGTGCATCAGAAACAGAGTAGTTTTGCTCCATTTATATGTTATGAACTCGAGATGTATCAACAGACCTTACCCTTCTAAAACAGGATTTGCTACATGACATTGACTCAACTAAGTAAAATATAAGATTGTTATCAATTCCAGTTACTTTTAGTGAATGATAGGCATAGTGGTGCATTCTTGTAATCCCAGTTATTTGAGAGGTTAGGGCAGGAGGATTCAAGTTTGAGGTGACTGAGGGGCACACTTCTTAAAGCCCACTCCATGGATGTGCTTGTGAATGCTGATGGTGCATTCGCACGTCACCACCTGTTGATGGCAGAGCTACCTTTCTTCTGGCCACCCTTCTTTGTAGAAGCCATTCTGCTGGGCCCATGATGGAAAAGTTTTTCCTATTTTCTTAAAGACACCATAATATTCCTGCAGAATGTTCTTCCTACTAATTTATCAATTTCACTCACTTTAAATAGGAATTAAAAGGCCACATACTGAATTATTCCATTTATGTGAAATGTCCACAACAGGAAAATTCATACAAGCAGAAAGATGACTACTGGTTGCCAGGAGCTGGGAAGAAGGAATAAATGAAAGGTGACTGCTAATGGGCAGGGGTATCTTGCTGGGGTGATGAAAATGTTCTGGAATTAGACAGTGGTGAGGACTGTGCAACCTTGTGAGTATACAAAAAGTCACTAAATTGTATACTTTAAAAGGGTAAATTCTATGGAATTTGCATTATATCTCTATGAAAAAAGAATGTTCTAAAAAAAAATCAAGAAAGACTTATGTATGTTTCTCAACACAAAGAATTACTGACTTGGCCAAGTGTGGTGGCACACGCCTATAACCCCAGTGACTTGGGAGGCTGAGGGAAGAGGATTGCAAGTTAAGGCCACCTCAGCAACTCAGTGAGACCCTATTTGAAAGTGAAAAATGAAAAGGGCTGGAGATGTAGCTCAGTGGTGGAGCACCCTGGAATTCAATCCCTAGTACTACCCCTCCCCTAAAAAAATTTACTGATTTGTATATACATTTTAAATGTGCTTAAAATAAAAGTTTTATGCTTATTATTAAGCTACAGTAATTAAAAGGTGAGACACTGGAAAGGGATAGAAAACGAAAGGGAATAAGATCCTACACAGAGATCCAAGCTTATATAGCAGTGGCCCATAACAGAAGCAGTACTACAGAGAATGAGGAAAATATTCAAAGAATGGTATCTAACTGCTTATCCACACAGAAAAAAAAAAAAAAAAATTAGATACTCACCATATTAATATACCAACCCCAGGTGGATTAAAGACCTAATGTAAAAGTAAAACTTAAAGACTTTTAAGAAAAAACAAAAACATAACACAGGAGGTCTTTATCCCTTTGGGGAGTTAAAAGAACCTATTAAATAATACATAAAGAGAACAAAAACATAAAGGAGGTGATTGATGAAATCAACAATATTCATTTAAAAAGCTGTAGGACACAGACAATACATAGTGAAAAGACAAGCCCACAGACTGGGAGATGACGACTGCAAAGCTGGTTTCCACCCTCCAGCTTTCTTCCAAATCTGCCCACTTCCTCCTATGTTCACTAGCTCTGCCTTCTCATTTCTCATCTTGACTACAACAACAGTTTCCTAACTGATCTTCCTGCTTCCAATGTTGTCTACCTCCAATCTACCTTTCACTGCATCGACAGTATGTAAAAACAAAATACCCCATGGCTCTCCATGCCTCAAAATAAATCCCCAAAGTGGAAGCCCTTCATGATTTGACCCCTCCCTGTATGTCCAAGTGCTTCAGCACCCCCATCTTGCCCTCCACCATTCTAACACTTTTTCTCTCATCCACTTGGTCTTTAAGATTCTATTCAGAGGTGTTAACATACACCCAGAAGCTTTTCTAGACCACCCCTCACGCTCACACACCTGTTAAAGCTAGGTCAAGTATTCCCTTCTAATGGCATAGCATCTTACCTATACTCCCATCACAGCACTAAATATTCTTTTAAAAAAATTTTTTTTAGTTGTAGATGAATACAATATCTTTATTTATTTTTATGTGGTGCTGAGGATCCAACCCAGTGCCTCACACGGGCTAGGCAAGCGCTCTACCACTGAACTTACAACCCCATTCCCACTAAATATTCTTTAGAGCCATCTTGTCATAAAAAAAAAAAAAAAATAGGTGTGTGTGTGTGTGTGTGTGTGTAAGTGAACATGATCTCAAAATATTTGTATAATAAATAACAGTAAAATACCTACATCAATTCTGGATACCAGCTTCTGTTTGTTATCTGCCTTCTGTAGGCAAAGGCAAGGTAGGGTTAGGGTTCATGCCAGTTCTTCCTTCCTTTCTATTCTGTTGCAACTATAATGTGGAGACCATAAGTTATAGCCAGGATGTCCTCACCCCCAACCTATTCAGGCTTTTCTAATAAAATAAATATTTATTGAACAGAAACTGAGCTAAACACTAAAGTTATAGGCCCGAAAATTCAGACAAGGTCTCTGCAATCATACAGCTCACGATATTACTAAAGAGAGAAAGGCAAAAAAGGAAAAGTGCTGGAGATGAGGTTCAGGAATCACTTGGTAAGGATTCATGTTTTCATTTCATACTGAGCGCCTGTATTATGTTAAGTCATGAGCACTAGAGATAAAAGATAACAAGATAGAGTCCCTGCTGACAGAAAGGGACAAATGCCCTGGATAACAAAAGCAAACATCCAAGGTTGAGAAGCTGGGGGATGTGGGGTAGGGAGAGGATGCAAAGGACCTCACATTTCCAGGCTTATGAAGCAAATCTCAACCTGAGGTAAAAGGGAAAGGAGCTCCCTTCCAAAGACTGAAGATAAACCAGCACCTAAGGGTTTCAGTTAAGAACTTTCTTGGCTTCATATTATCACAAGTTCCAAGTGATCTGGATTTTTGAAGGATGTTTCTTGATGTTGTGAAACCAAATTACAAGCACTTAATGAAAGAACACTATGTAACTTTGGGAAATAAAAACAATTTAGATATTAGAGAATATGGAGAGAACTATAGTGCCTGGCACATTATCAATAAACAAATCAATCCTAAACAGAAGGGACTATTACAGTAAGGGGGCCACAGGATTGGATTAACAATTTAAATACTTTAAGATGAGCTAATGCCACTAAGTAACTAGTATTACTTAAGTGCCACAGATGATTAACAAACGAACTTAGAACGGCTTCTACAGATTTTTCTTTCTGCAGTATGATTATTCATACGTCCAACACAAAACCAAACTGGCAGCAGGTAAATAGGTCACTAAAAACAAAGCAAAACAAAAAGATTTACCCCAATTATTTTTATTTTTAATTTTTTTTGTTAGTGGAGATTGAACCCAGGGGTGCTTTACCACTCATTTCCAGACATTATTATTATTATTATTTTTTGAGACAGTTCTCACTAAGTTGTTGAGGGTATCACTAAGTTGCCCAAGGTGGTCTTGAACTTGAGTCCTCCTGCCTCAACCTCCTGAGTCACTGGGATTATAGACATGTACCTGTACCACCATACCTGGCTGCCCCAATTATTTTTAAACTTTATTAAAGCTTCAGTATGTAGGGTTTTAAAAATTATTTTAGTAAGTAATATCTTCTACTCTAATTTTATTTTTAAATGTTGGAAATACAGAATATAAACATATTACCCAAAAGAGTCATAAACTGACAAGAAACCTTTTTCCAAGAAATTTGAAACATTTAAATAGCCATACTTAATATATTTTCTACTATAAATCTAATAATTCTACAAACATATATAAACTATTGACAACATATTACAGTTTATATTTTCTCAAATACTGGGTATTTATGACATGAAGCTTTCTCTTGTATCAGTGTACAGAAGTTACAGTCACTATTAATATGACTAGGAAAAACTGACACAATATTATTACTGTTGAACACAACATAAGAAGAATCTGGAACTCTAATAAAATGATTTCCCTTTCTGTATTACTTATAACTAATACAAAACCTAGCTTAAGCACAAAATCTATTTATATTAGAATGTCATACTATATTTGAGGTGTCTTTGAATAGCATTACAGTTCACAAAATTGCCAAATGTTCAATTAACTGAAATTTATAAAGTGTAGCAGTTCCTTTTTTAGTCATGGAAAAAAACAAAACTACTTCAATTCTAACAAGGAACTGTTAGAATTCTTAGTATATCCCTACTATAATAAGTAAAGGAAGAAAGCTGGTAAATGGATACTGGGAAGGTAGAAAACACACTCCTGCAATGAAAATATCCTATATTATTCGTGTGGGATCCTTAAAATGAAAAGGGAAGGAAAGAGAGAGAGATTTGAAGATACAATGCTGTTGGCTTTGAAAGCAGAGGAAGTGGACCATAAGCCAATAAATGTGATTGACCTCTAAAAGGAGGAGAAGCAAGGAAAGAAATTCTTCCCCAGAGCCTTCAGAAGGAACACAGCTCTACTGATACCTTGCTTTTAGCCCAGCGAGTACCATGTTCTGATATCTAGAATGGAAGATAATATATCTGCATTGTTTTAAGTCACTAAATTTGTTGTAACTTGTTACAGTAGCAATAGGGGTTTTTCTGAAAACATTTCCACCCACTTTGTTTTTTCTGTTAGTTTCACAAACATCCCTGTAAAGCATGTAATAGGAAGGAAGAGACCTAAAACAGAGATATCATTTTAGAAAGAAGTCTTACCCCATCACAACATTGAATAGCCCTACCTATAGATACAAATATGCTCATGTTACCGGCAATTTGTCCCTGGATGTCTAAGGAGAGCCATTAGATTTTAATAACTGGTAGGATGCTGCTGTCACTTTTCACTCATGTGAAAGAAAAAAAGAATGATTTCCCCCCTCCCCCATTTCACTGGCACCATCACTGCTGCTTTCCACGCTCAGGGGTTTACTTTCATTCTAGTTATGGACCTGACACAAATAACACAATGGCAGTAAAGTCACAACTATGCATGAGATGATATTGCAGTGGGCCCTTACTAGTAAAATAATTATTGCACTTAATGATTTTCAATTTCTGCCAACCAAAATTTCTGAGTCATGTTGGATTTTGTGGCTGATTTTCACAAAAATATGGAGGTAGAAAGGAGATCTGTAGTAGTTAAACTATAGTAAGAATTGTTTTTAAAAAGTCTGTTGGTTTAAACTTACAATATTTACAATTAAAAATAAAGCCTCTCATAGCCATCCCCATGATCTCTATTAAGCCAATACTTTTTTCTAATGGGTCATCTCTAAGTGGAAATTTATTTTCTAAAAGTAAGTGATAATACACAAGTTCCCTAAATAAAAAGGCTTTTATTCACATGATAAACCATTATTTATTCAAAAATATTAACAGAAATAGATGGGTTAAAAACAAAATTCTTTCCAAATGTGAAGAGTGAGTCTACAGATTAGGAGAAAATCTTTACCACATGCACCTCAGATAAAGCATTAATCTCTAGGATATATAAAGAACTCAAAAAACTTAACACCAAAAAACCAAATAACCCAATCAATAAAGGGGTAAGGACTCAAACAGACACTTCACAGAAGAAGATATACATCAATCAACAAATATATGAAAAAAATGTTCAATATCTCTAGCAATGAAGAGAAATGCAAATAAAACCTACTCTAAGATTTCATCTCCAATCAGAATGGAAATTATCAAGAATACAAGCAACAGTAAATGTTGGCGAGGATGTGAGAAAAAAGTACACTCCATACATCGCTGGTGGGAATGCAAAAGGGTGCAACCATTATCGAAAGCGGTATGGAGATTCCTCAGAAAACTTGGAATGGAACCACCATTTGACCTAGATATTCCACTCCAAAGGACTTAAAAGCAACATACTACAGTGATGCAGTAACATCAATGTTTATAGCAGCTCAATTCACCGTGGTTAAAATATGGAACCAACCTAAATGCCCTTCGACAAATGAATGGATGAAGAAAATGTGGTATATGTATACAATGGACTATTACTCAGCTCTAAAGAAAAATGAAATTATGGCATTTGTTGGTGAATGGATGGAATTAGAGAATATCATGCTAAGTGAAATAAGCCAAACCCAAAAAACTAAGGCAGTATGTTTTCTCTGATATGCAGATGCTAATTCTCAATAAGAGGTGGGAGGATAGGAAAGAATAGAGTTACTTAATATTAGGTAGAGGGGAGTGAAGGGAGGGGAGGGGGTTTAGGGGTAGGAATGATAGTAGAGTGAAACAGAAACTATTACCTCATATACATATATGACTACATGACTGATGTGATCCTACAATATATATAATCAGAAAATGAGAGATTGTGCTCCATTTATGTATGATCTATCAAAATGTATAAATGCATTTTACTGTCATGTACAACAAATTAGAACAAATGAAATTTTAAAAATTCCCTTCCATATTTATCATGTGGCAAAAAAACAAAGAGGAGTTCCCAAATAAACTTTTTTTGTTTTTTGTTTTGGATTGAACCCAGAGGTGCTTTACCACTGAACTACACCCCCAGTTCTTTTTAATTTTCTTTTTTTGAGACAGGTTCTCACTCAATTGCTGAGGTTGGCTTCGAATTTATAATCCTCCTACCTTAACCTCTGGAATCGCTGGGATTACAGGCATGCGCCACCATGCCCAGTTCCCCAGGGAAACTTTTCTATACAAAATTATTCTAATCTAATCAGCATGAACTACCCATGCCAACACCACCATGATAATTAAAAACTAAGTCTCACCTTCCTATATCCAGACTTGAGTGCCACGTTATATATCTTATTCTTCACAGACTCCTATTTTTGTTTTTTTGTGAATGGTCCATAACTGGACATCAGCCATGTACCAGACCCTCTTCTAAGTCCTGGGAAATCAAAAGAAGTAAGATTCTGGTCTCATGGAGCTAAAATAAACAAGAAAAATTCATATAGTGATAATATTATGTTACACTGACTGGGACTTAAAAGGACTAATGGAATCAAAACCATTCATATAGAAGGTTGGAAAAAGAAGCAAAGACGTGATCATCAGGCAACAATTTTATTTCCTTTTGAGTTTGCTCTGTCATAAGTTTCTGAGGTATAGAGTTCAGTCAAGTAATTCATGGGATACAGAGTTTAAGCCTTAAATATTATTTAACCATAACTAGACCAAAATATACTGAAATGAAGGCAATGCATTCTGTATTTAAATCATTGTTGGTCAGCAATCTATAGTCTGCTAACAGCTACGCTGATTTAAAATAATTTCAAAAAATACTCTAGCTTTCAAATAGCTATTACTGATAACTTGTTTCCTATGAATTGAAGTATTCCCTGAGATAGTGAGCATTTTGGAAAAATAAGATTTTAAAATTCAATCTCTCTCTCACACACACAAACATAGTAATCATAAAAGCAAAGAATGTAATATGTCCACTTCTGTTAATTATTTTATTTTAACAAGGGACTGAACCCAGGAGTACTTTATCACGGAACTACATCCCTTTTTAAAACTCTTATTTATTTATTTAGACCAGGTCTTGCTAAATTGCTATGATTGTCTTTAAACTTAAAATCCTCCTGCTTCAGCCTCCCAAGCTGCTGGGATTACAAGCGTGCACCACCAGGCCAGGTTTGTTAATTCTTTTCTTTTACTAGGAACATCTAAATCTGTGATAGCCACATGTGGTTATTTAAATTTAAAGAAGTTAAAGTTAAATTAATTATTATCCTCAGTTATGCTAGCCATATTTCAGGTATTAAATATCAACATGTGTTTAGTGTTACCATATGGGTCAGCACACATACAGAATATTTTCAGTGTTAGAGCACTTTTTCTAGCATGTGCAAGGCCCTGGGTTCAATCCTCAGCACCAAATATAAATAAATAAATAAAATAAAAGGTCTGCTGACAACTAAAAAAAAAAATTTTTTTAAAAGCTTATGAAAATAAAGTTAGGTGAAACTTTTTGAAGAAATTTGTTAGTATTGTGATGCAAGAAAGAAATCACATGAGAGAAAGTTTAGCAATCACATCTACATATTAGAATAAGAAAAAAACGGAAAAGCAGAATGTCCACAGTAACACATATACTCAAACACTGGTCTTATAATCATGTGATTTGAATTTTAATTCCCACTCTGCTTCTAACTTAGCTGTATAAATTTTAAGGAGCTAAAACATATTTGGGCTCTCATTTATAGTCAATAAGGGAAGTTTAAAGCACATGACCCAGATATCTGAAATGACCCCAAACAATGAAAAGATGGGTTACAATTCCTTCTAAATAGCCATACTAAATTTTCATTTTGACAAGAATGTATGTGGTTTAAAAATGTACTTTGCTACCTACTATCTTAACATTATTTACGAATGACCTTAATTTGCAGTATAAAACAATTAAATTCACAACTAATGCTTATGTACATAAATAAGAATTTAGAGAATAAAAGCAGCATATTCACCAGAACTATCTTTATGACACTAAGTAATTAAGATGTTACAGAAGTTGCACATTTTCTTCTAATTTTTAATTTTTTCTGAGTTTAAACTACTAAGAGTGCAAAAATATTTTTAAAGTATAATTGTACTACTCCACAATTTGTTCAACTTTAGTGTTATCATCCCAAATATTTTCTGAAACTTCCACTTAAAATTTTCCACTACAAACGTGTTAAAAAAGATGATGGTCAAAGACATTAAAATACCTGTATTAGGAAGTGGCCTGCTTGAAGTGGAACATCATTAGTTAAGATACAAAACAAAACCTTACTAAATTTAACCATAAACCCTTTTGCTAAATTCAATCACAATCACAGTCTTCATTTATGATTCCATTAAGTTACAAAATATCTCAAGTTGCTTTGTAGTTGTTATTTTTTCCTGACTAAACCACATTACTACTGAACTACTTGATACAAATACAAAACTTACTAGTAAAACACCCTGTTTCCCTTATCTATCTGGTTTAACCTCAACTGTCTTCACTTTGTTCCTGACCACACCCAGCAACAACAGACAAGGTATTACCACTTACAGAAAATGTATATTGTTATTTTCCATTCTCTTACAGCAAGGGTACTGGTTCACTTTGAAAATTACTACAAACTAACTTTTATCAGTCATCTTGTACCATTCATTAAGAAATCTAGTAAACTAACAAGTTCATCCACATATTTTCCTACCCTTTTCCCAAACAAACTCTTACATTAAAATAGTTTCTAAAACTAATTTTTTTAAAAAGTTTTTTGTTTATTTTATACTGGGGATTGAACCCAGGGGAGCTTTACCACCAAGCTACATTTCCTAGTCTTTTTTTGTTTTGTTTTTGTTTTTAGAGACAACATCTCCCTAAGTTGCTGAGGGCCTCACTAATTTGCTGAGACTAGCCTCAAACTGGTGATCCTCCTGCCTCAGCCTCCTGAGTTGCAGAAATTACACACAGGTGCCACCATGCTCAACTTGGTTCTTAAAAGTTTAAAGATGTTCAAATTTACTTTCTTTTATTTTGGAGGCTTGGTTCTCCACAAGGCAAAAATAGACTGTACAATAAAATGATGTATATTTTAAGGTACTAAGCAATTTATCATATCCAAAATTGTGATTTACTAAGCTTTTATTTCCTGTAACAACTAGTTTAGGTGTTTGTTTTTGTTGTTGCTCCATTTTGTTTTGATTCATCAGCTTTATCGCTTTAGTATTTTAAGTTCAATTATATTCAAGTTAGTTTTCAAAATAAACAATAAATGGACATTAGCACTTCATGTCATATATTCAAATTTTACATCACCTATTTGTTTTATCAGAACCCTAAGCTTTGGTGTAGCTAGAGCCACCATGAAGTTGTAAGAAAAACAGTGAAGTAAATTTGGACTGGAAAGTTAACTTCATGTTCATACTTGTACCAGCATGAATTCTCTTTCTGACTGAGAAACACCCATATAAGCCATGAAAAGAGGTTGTTCAAGCATTAGTTAACGTTCAACTTTTAATTTCTATGAAAGTAAGTAAATAAGTTTAGACAACTTCATTCATTAAACTTAAATAACTAAAGACAAGTTCATTTTGTGGATGTATGTTTACATACACATATAAAGAAAGAGAGAGTATGTATGTTTACATACACATATAAAGAGAAAGAGGGTTTTGTTTTTTTTTTCCCCCCGGTGGTGGTATTAGGGATCATACCCAGGGCCTTGAGCATGCTAGGAAAGCACTCTACCACTGAACTATAATCCCTGGTCCCTTTATACATTTCCATTTCTGGAAACAAAACACTTATTATTATCAACTACATGCCAGGTAGAATTTTAGGGACATTTTAACACTTCATTCAAATTTCTATAAATTTCACTTCTATTTAAAGATAAGAATATTGCTCCTCAATGGTAAGGTGAAGTAGAACTCAGACCAACTCAACTTGTGCCCGGCATTCCACTGCCCAGTTTAAAAAAAAAAAAGAAAAGAAAAGAAAAAAGAAGAAAAGAAAAGGAAAAGGTTCTGCTAACCAGTTAAAGCAAATAGGACAACTTTCAGGGATGAATGTCAGAGCAAAGCAAACTTCTCTTGATTAAAAAGAAAGTCATACTTTCATAAGATGCCAAGTCCACTACAGTGAAACACAAGTAGAAGACACTCTCCATAGACATTTTTAAAAGTAAGTCATTTCTAAATCAAACTTGAATTTAAAAAAAAAAAACATATTGTAAGCCACATACAAGCTCTTTCAGTAAAGATATCTTGACTGAACAAGAAAATTATTTTGTAATTCAAAAAAGTTACTGCATACATTGCTTCATAAGCTAAAACTTTATATGCATATCAGGTTTTCTAAATACTGGACATATGGGCATCTTTTCTGAAGAATTTTCTAACATCTCACTCATAAATGTATATAAAGTATGTGTCACACATGTTCTTGTATATTGTATTACATTTTGACGTGTAACATTTTTTCTGAGATGGGAGTCTTACTATATTGCCTCAGGCTGGCCTCCAACTTCTGGGTTCAAGCAATTCTCTGCCCCAGTCTCCCAGGAAGCTGGAATTACAGGTGTGTGCCACTGTGCCTGGTTTGTACTATACTTCAAAACTCATGAATAGCCCAGAGTGTGACACATACCTGTTACACCATCCACTTGGGAGACTAAGGCAGGAAAATCACAAGTTAGAGGCCAGCCTCAGCAGCTTAGGGAGACCCTGTCTTCAAAAAAAAAAAAAAAAGTGGAAAATTCCACACCTGAACTCATGTGACAGGTCGTGTTTAAAACACAGGTACACTAAAACACATTGTATAAAATTACCCCAGGGCATGGAACACAGTTAGAACTCAAGAGATGAGATCCTGTCTCGAAATAAAAATTAAAAAGCACTGGGGACATGGCTCAGTGGTTAATAACCCTTGGGTTCAAATCCCAGTACCAAAAAAAAAAAAAGAGAGAGGCACCGACGATAAAGGGTCAAACAAAGATTCTCATTGATGATTACTTCTCAGGTTAATACCTTTGAATGGTTGCATTACCTTGGAAACAAGACAGCAAGAGAGTCAAACTAGTTTTTGTGAAATGATAATTAAGCTAGGAAATTAACAATATAGACAAACTGACATTTTCTGGGCAAAAGTCATGTCTAGAGTTCACATATTAATCTAAAACTAAGAGTCACTGAATACTACCAAAATATACAACAAAATGAATAAACAACATTTTTAATAAAATGGAACTTTCTTATAGCCAGGTGCAGTGGCGTACACCTGTAATTCCAGCAGCTCAAGAGGCTGAGGCAGGAAGATCTCAAATTCAAAACCAGTCTCAACAACTTAGTGAAGCCTTAAGCCACTAAGTGAGATCCTGTCTCTAAATAAAAGATGTAAAAACAAAAGGGTTGGGGATGTGGCTCAGTGTTCAAACATGCCTGAGTTCAATCCCCAGTACCAAAAAAAAAAAAAAAAAAAAAAAGAACTTTCTTCTGGGACTCAGTATTGTGTTTTATTCCACATTCATAATTAAGGCATTAAGATTTCAAATTACTAAATACCTACAATATTAGGAAGCAGCTTTTAAAAAATTATCCAGATATCCATTTGACAGTAAAAATTATAAACTGGTTATACCATTTATTGGTTTGGGGGTATAGTTCAGTGATAGAGCATGTACTTAGCACATTAGAGGCCCTGGGTTCAATCTTTAGCACCACAAATAACAATAATAAAGATAAAACTGGTTATTCTATTTTTATATTTGCTGACCCCTGTAGTTATGAATTTTTCAGATCCTTACGATAAAAAACAGAACATTAGCATACTTTTATCCCTAAAGTCCTACTGCCACCAAGGAAGGACAAGCTGAACCAACAAGGTGCCTCTGCAGGTTTGCTTAAAGGACTTATTACCTGGGTGATAGTCACACAATGTTCACTTTCTCATTATTTGTTTATACCGAACATTTGGGTCTTTATTTCTTTATTGTGTTATGCTAAACAACTTCGAAAAGGTTGTAAAATGCCTATTTTTATTTTATTTGTGTTTGTTTTTTACACACGGCTTTCATGAGATTCTACACTTAAGAGAGCTTAGGTAATGCAAGACTTACAAGACACAATATCATCTTGGCAATGGCCAAAATGCCACTAGGAAGTCTCCATATGCTCTTCCTAACATCTGATCAATTCGATAAATGTTGTTTCACCCACGAGATCCCAGTAGGCTATCCATTTCATATATTTAAAATATCTACCTATATATTTTAGAAAGTATGCATATGACTTATATCACATAAGAAAAAACAACCCCTATGGTAGAAAAATAGTTATTACTTAATGTTTAATTATCTATTAAATAAGCTATGAAGAAAAAGTCTGGACACATAGTCTTTAAAAAAAATTTAGGTTATCAGAATGAAATGTAAAAATTTATAGATGACAGTCTCTTTGGCTTGATGAGTCCCTGAAATCTGTTTCATCCATTATTGAGATAAACAACTATGCTTTCCAACTTCCTTAAAAAAAAACTAAAACGCTTGAGCTATTATGTGAGAATTTTATCAACATCTCAGAAGATGCCATGTAAATGCAAGGTATTATTAAGTAATGTTTTCAGTGTTACATATGGTTAAAACAGAAACTATATGTATATAAATTATTTTTCGTTTTCCTATTCATTTTCTCAAAATACTCTTTTTTAAAAACTTTTTTTAGTTGTAAATGTAAACAATATCTTTATTTACTTATTTATTTTTATATGGTGCTGAGGATTGAACCCAGTGCCTCACACATGCCAGGCAAGCGCTCTACCACTGAGCTACAACCCCAGCCCCTCTACATACTCTATGATGATTAAGATCCACATCTGGAATTTTAAAATAAGTCAAAAATCCTTTTTCAAAGAGCTTTTTGAACTTCAGAATCCTGTTAATAGGCAAATGTCTTTAGGACCAACAAAACACATCACGTAAAAATTGAACATTCTCTAAATTCACAATATTTAAAATATGACTTATAACTTCTTTTCATGCCATATTAGCAAGTACAATATACTACAGAAGTGTTCAGAGTATTTATTTATTAAGTACTTATTAAAAGCAACAGTAAAAAGGAAAACAGTGTATGCTTTAAAAAAATATTAGGTAAGACTGGGGTTGTAGCTCAGTGGTAGAACGCTTGCCTAGCATATGTGAGGCACTGGGTTTGATCCTCAACATATCATGTGAATAAATTTTAAAAAGGTCCATTGACAACTAAAAAAAGTGTGTGTATGTATATACGGTAGACTTAGTATAATCTATTCTTTAAGTTTACCCTTATTAATATTGATAAAAAGATTAGCCAGCAGAAGGAAAGCTTGCCATTTATTTCAAAACTCAGATGCTGGGTATGTTGTTTATTAATGAAAAAATAAGTCATCTTAGTTGCTTCTTCAAAAAAAACAATAGACTGCTTTTTTTTTCCTAAAGGAAAACTAAAAACAACATTGCATTTAGAAACAGACTTTACGGATAGATGCCAAATTCTAAATTTTTAAAAAACTTTAATAATTTTAATTCTTCAGTGTCTACGATACAGAAGACTATCTTTTTATTTTAAAAAAACCCAATGAGTAAGCATCCATGCTAACCAATTTTCTTCCTGATAGGCAAAAATAATTTAAAACTAAACAAAGTAATCAATAGTATCTGCCAAGATTTTTTTTTAATTTTTAAAATTTTATTTTTAGTTGTAGGACACAATATCTTTATTTTATTTTTTAATGTGGTGCTGAGAATTGAACCCAGTGCCTTTACAAGTGCCAAACGGGTGGTCTATCACTGAGCCACAATCCCAGCCCTAAACTTGTGTTCAATTAGGAATTTTTAGCTCATTTAAAAAACTTATCAGTCACAATTTTCTTCTAGGACCAAGATTCCCTTTGTCTTTTAAATTCAGTTCACTGCTATATTATGTCATTGACAATTGTCTTGAAACAGGAAAAATTTATTATACAGAACACAAACTCCAAGATAACTTGGACACAATTCATTTATGTATGTAAAAATATTTTGTGTATGTTATATATGCATGATGAATGAAGTATGAAAAAAATAAAGCAAGATCCCTTGCTTCACTGCAATTTACTTTCCTCAAACTCCTTATATTAAATGTGCCTAACTTTGAACCATTCCCCCTCATCTTCAGCTTTCATAGACAACTCAAATACTTTCACAGTAAGAAAACAACGTGATGTGGTATAAAGACCCAAGTAACACGTTACCAAAGCCTTGGACTTCACTTCTATAAGATTCAGTTCTCTCTTGTAAAATAAGATATGGACTATCTCTCTTCCATCTGAACAGTCAGGAATGTAATTCAGGATCAGTTACATTACTTAAAATAGCAAAACATATAATAGCAAAAACATGTTAACAACCTAAATGTTAATATTCCAAACAATGGAATACTATATGACCCTTTTAAAAAAGCAGTAGGTTCATGTGTGCACCAATTTTAAAAGATGTCCCAGATACCCTATTAAAACAAAAAAGCAAAATACAGATAGTACGTACTTTAAGAGAAATATACAAATAAGTGCACAGAAAGTCTCTAGAAGGAGAAACAAGAATCTTCAAAATAGTTAAGGTGGTAATTGGGGCTGCTATTTTTTTTTAATTTCTTGAAAAAATTTAAAATAACATATTTTTATGATTTTTACAAAGAAACTTCTTAGGTACAGAACTTGTTCAAATACTGGGTTCAAATACTTGCTTTGCTGAAATTAAAAAAAAACAAAAAAACAAAAAAAACAAAAAAACCCACCACGCTGAATGGCCTTTTAGGATGACTTGTCTTCAAAGAATTTTAAAATGTTTATGATGTTATTAAATTATTTAACCTCAGTTTCTCCACCTGTAAAAAGGAGTTAAAAGTATCTACCTCATACAACCACTGGGAGAATAAATGGAAATTACTGTAAGAGGACACATGTTAGCAGTTATGATTATTATCAAGTTATTGTTTTTAGAATCAGATCTGACAGTCGATTCAATGAGCATCAATGTGTTTCCTCTATCCAAAACTCATTCAATCAATTTACAGTTTAAAAAATAATAATAAAAAGTCATCCCAGGTGGGCTGATGGGAAAACAAATGAGAACAAAATTTGGGTTTCAGGTGTTATCTGACTTGAGTGGCCTTCTCCATTAAATGGATACCTGTCCAAGAAACTAGAATATTCATGATGGCTCATTTAAGCTTCCAATGTATTTTTTAATTTTACTTTAATATACAATGATTGTTTATTTTTCTAAAAAAGTATGGCATTGATAGTTCATGCACATAATTTTCCAAACTAATTATAATGTCTATCACATGAGAAATAAATAAGAAATTTCTATAAAAATACATTCCAAAAAAATACATGCTGAATGGCCTTTTAGAATGGAACCTGTCTTCAAAGAATTTCAAAAAATTCAGGCTGAATATTATCAACTCAAAATATTCCAAGTTATAAATCTGGTCTACCAGTACAATACTCTCAGAAAGCACCACTTTAACAACATTCAATTTAATTTTTCCAACAAACCAAGAACACATCCTAAATTTCTCCATAACAACTGAGAGGACATTACTTTTAAAGTAGATTAAATCAATATGTAGTAGAATTGGACTGAGTTCATCATATTACAATTTTAACACAACTTCCTGGTACTAGAGAACAATCTGACCATCAATATGATGGGTTAAAGTTTGGATTACCCCAATTACAATTATAAATCAAAAAGAAAAGGTCATACACACTTTTTAATCCTTTTCAATATGAAAATGAAAATAAAACAGGCTCTACCTAATGCTAATTCATCTACTATAAATTTGTCAGGATTCAATCCTTTAGAGAAGCAACAACTTCCAGTCACATAAATAGTTACATTTGAATACATTAAAGAGTTACTGTAGCTTTCTTGAGAGTGACCTGAACTTCCCATCCAAAAAAGAAAAAAGAAACCGGCAACTCAATGAGGCTCTAAGAACTGTATGCCTACTTCATAGATCACTACACTGTCCTGAACTGGCATTTGGTGACTGTATTGAGATAGGAGCATGAAGGGAAAGGGAAGAGATGGGGGAAAGAGTTTTTTGTCTTTGTTTTTGTTTTTAGCACTATTCTTAACACACCCATTATTCTGAAAGCAAGATCCATCAGAAATACCCTTTAAAAATACACACATTTCTAATTTTTTCAACATTCAAAATATAGCAAGCAAATAATCTATCACAGGCAGATCTTTCTATCCCTTCTTACCCCTAAACAGTGTTTTGCCAAGAGCACAGCCTCAAGTTGGAAAAAAAAAAAAAAAAAAAAAAAAAAAAAAGCGATTTCCTTGTTTACTTAAAGAATTGCAGAAAACATGTTGGCTGCTTCTAAGGCTTCTAAACCAATCAATATTCAAACGACTTTTCACGATCATGTCTGAAATATGACAGTAGTAATGATTCCTTCAACTAGTAAAAACCTAGTTTTAAATTTATAAAAAGGGTTAAAATTTTACACCGCAGTTCATCAGCATGTCTTGTTTGCAACCAGAAGGAAGAGGGAAGGGGGAGGCAGCAAAACACACAAGATGGAAAACATCACTACCTCGTTTGCTGGTTATGAATAATTGTAAATGATCCAAGAGGTAAGGGGAAAGAGTTCATGAATAGAAAGAAGGGGGGTTAACAATGTGAGCTGGCCCCTTCCAGATTCACATTGATGTCGGAGAGGAAAAGGAATTTATTTACACTGCAGTGCCTGGCAGCAAACATGGCTGCCCCTGCCCCCTTTAAATCTGAATAGTCCTCACTCCCTCACCAAAATCATCATATTATGGCCATGTCTCTCCCTCTCTCCTTACCATAACACAAACACATCTCCTCTTCTCTCAAAACAGTAACACCCACACCTCCCCCATTTCACAACAATCACAACCCCATAACCACTAGCTTCTCTATTCTCTAGCCTTGAAATAGGCACAGAATACACACAAATATAGGAACAATAGGCTTTCCTTTCTAACACTTTAACAACCCCCTTCCCTTTCCTCCCACTCTGTGACGCTTGGTGGATCGTTCTCATCCCTTCCAACATTCAGTTAATTTCCTTCTCTAATCCAATCCTATGTCTTCCAGTTTCCTGCGTCTATTTCCTATTCTCCTATTGCATTCTGTCTCAATCATTCCTCATCCCTTTTTCTAATCCATCTTTTCTTCCACTTCCTTTCCTTATTTTCCCCTTGATTCTCATAAGATGCCCCATTTCTCCCATCAAATTCCACCCCTTTCCTCCAGACTCTTGTAGTTCCCACACTCCACCCCCCGACCTCCCTATTTCGTAGTCCACTCGGGTCTCTAATCTTCTCCAAATTTAACTCTCCTCTTCTTTCTCTGCCCCTCCCCGGTTCCCGTCTTTATCCCCGCCCCCATCCCACCTTTACTCCCAATTCCCAGTTCAGCGCCACTACATCTCTAATCCCAATCCTACCTCCCCTGCCCCACCCCCCAATTCTCTCCACACCCCCCAACCTGCCATCTGCTCTTCCTTCTAGACTACCCTCGAACCCTTTCAGGCCACCCGCTTCTCCTCCCATTCCTGGGTCTCTATCCCTACTGGTGCCTCATCCCTAGGTAGCCCCCTCCCCATCTTTTCCTCCTCAGCACTTCCGTGCAACACACACACACACACACACACACACACACACACTCGCGCGCGCGCGCACTTTACCTTCAGTTTGTTCCATTCTAACCCCCCGGCCGTGTCAGTACGATCACAGGAGAGACACGGAGGCCCGGAATGGGGCTGGGGTGCGGACAGCTGCCGGGGCCGCGGGGGGAGGAGACGGAACCAAGCTAGGCCTCATGAAATCCCCGGGCTAGATTTCCCCCGCGCCGGACGCCTCTGCCATGGCGGCCGGCACCGAGGAGGGCCACGGCCGGACCGGGCCGGGCGCGCTGCGGGGAGGAGGAAGACTGCGGGAGGTGGGTGGGAAAGGGAAGTGGCGGGACGGGGGTCGCGCAGCAGCCACTGGTGCCAGAGAGCAGCCTGTGGCGGGCGGTCCAACCGGGGCAGGCAGCAAGGTCCTCGGGTTCCACTCGGAATTCGCACGCCTCTCCGCAGCGACCTGTGTACAGCCCCCTCGGCCTCCGCCTCCGTGCTGGCCGCTCCCGCCGCCCGCTCCCGCCGCCCGCTCCCGCCGCCGTCGCTGCCGCCGCGCACAAAGCCCCCCCACCCCGACTCTCGGGGCGCCGCCGCCGCCAAATCCTCAGCCCCTCATTGGCCGCGCGCCGCGGCGCCTGCCGGGAAATGCAGTCCCAGGTTTGGGGTGCAGGGGGCGAAAGGAGGAAGAGGCTCGTCAGCCTCGGGAGAGGAGAGGCGGGAGCCAGAACCAGCAGTGCGAACGGCGCGAGAATGTCTAGACTAGACAGGAGACCGCGGGCGATAAGGCAAAGGGTCAGGAAGGAATGATGCGAAGGGGCTGGAATGCAAATGAAACGAAGACAGACAGGACGGGTTAGGGTTGGGCCTGAGGCAAAACTGTACTCGTGCGTGTTCTTTGATACTTATTAAATAACAGCACATATTAAACACCATGTCGTACTCCTCGTACTAGCACAAACGAGTATCTGCTTAAGAAGACCTGGAAAAAGCGGCATGACTCAAGAGCTTCCTTAACTGTCTCTGTCCGACAGCTGTCAGAGAAGAGCGTCCTAGTCCACGAGGGTCTGGACCCGGAAGCATTGGTAGCCGTTTAGGACTTAAATAGGGGGATGGGGCCGTCGCCTTTTCGGCCGTGGGTGCGAGTGTCGCATGGTCCCCAGTCTACAAGCATCGGAAAGCCTGGGCGGCGTCCCTGTTTCTCTCAGGAAGCGCCCCGAACTCCCTAGTAGGCACCGGGCCCACACGCCTTCTTCCTGCTTGCAATGGGGCCCAGAGGCTTGTGGGTAGAGAGCAGGACGTCAGCGCCGACTGCATCCTAGACTGCTGGGGCAGGAGAGCGCCTGGTGCCAGTCACGTGCCGGGCCTTTGCCGCTCCAGCCAGACCTTCGCACTGAGTGACGCTAGAGCGTTTGTCCTAGACCGCTCACACAAGAATAAGAAGAGAGACAGGGAGGTAATGCTCTGTAAACCTCTTGCCCTCCACATTCTAGGAAATTTATGTAAAACAATGTAAGGTCTTAGGTATGTGACATAGTAAAGAGTCTTACAGGAGCGTGCAGATATAGTGCTATTTCCTGGAGCCTGGGTAATGACTTAGAACGTTGCAGCACAGAAACGTGAGCATACAAAGGAAACATAGGCAGCAATCAGATGAGGAAACTAACATGTAGTCTGCTGTCTGTTCTGAGAATTATAGAGTCATATCATTACTAGGCGTCATACTTTTGATAGACATTGTAGTGATCCATCTAGTTGGTACTACTGCAAGAAATGATCATCTTTAGAAGATTCCTACACGTCAATTATTATTATTGTTATTTTTAAAATATTTGTTTTAGTTGTAAATGGCTCTTTTATTTATTTATGTGTGGTGCTGAGTATCGAACCCAGGACCTCACACATGCCAGGCAAGCGCTGTAGCGCTGAGCCACAACTTCAGCCCTATTATTATTATTATTATTATTATTATTATTATTCTGGGAATTGAACACAGGGATGCTTTACCACTGAGCTGCAACCCGTCATTAGTGTCTTTTGTTTTGGGACGAGGTCTCTCCAAATTGCTGAGGAATTTACTAAATTGCTGAGGCTGTCAAACCTGCAATCCTCCTACCTCAACTTCCCGAGTTGCTGGGGTTACAGGTGTAGGCTCTCAGCACAGATAAATTATTTTAATGGCCACTAATTATCTATTAATTTGTTAACCGTGTAAAGGTGATATTGTGAATTAAGAGCTCCCATTGCTATTCATCTCTTTTAATTTTACTTATTTATTTTGACATGGAGTCTCACTATGTTGCCCAGCCTGGCCTGCAACTCCTGAGCTCAAGCAAAACTCCTGCCTCAGCCTCCTCAGTAGCTGGGACAAAAGGCAACATCACTACCCAAAATTTTAAACTATTTTTAAACCTATTTTTTGTAATACCAAAAAATACCAAAAAAAATTTTTTTGTAATACCAAAAGTTTGTGTAATACCAAAAGTTAAATGAATCATAAAAACACATTTTTATTATAAATATGTCCTAAAAACAGATCGCTAAGGGAGCCATCTGAGTCATTTGATTCTATCTCCTGGAAAGGGGTTAAATTTGTCTTTCATTTTTTCTTTTCCCTACCTTTCTTTCTACCTCAATCCTCCTTTTTCCATCTGCCTGTAACCTCCATGCTTTGTTGATAAACTGTCACCTTGATATGGAACCTGAATTTTCCCCTTGAGGAGAATCTTGTAAATTGTTCCCAGGAATTTTATTTTAGCCAGCTTCTAATAGCTATGCTGACAATAGAAGTTGAAATTGGGCTGGGGCTGTAGCTCAGTGGCAGAGCGCTTGCCTAGCATTCGAGAGGCACTGGATTCAATCCTTAGCACCACATAAAAATAAACAAACAAAATAAAGGCATGCTGTCCATCTACAACTACAAAAATTTTTTTTAAAAGTTGAACTTATGTCAAGTAGATTCATATAGTCTTCTCTGCAAAACATTAAGATACATTACTATTTAGGGAAATGAGCACAAAAAGTTACAATATACATTTTCAGCATCTAACATCTTCTGAGGCTTAGAACATGCTTACTCCTCTACATAGAAAAGGAGCAGACAGTTCATCAAAGCAGAAATCCAACACAGTTCTCAGAGACAGAATTAGAGAAAAAAATTTTCTTTTTTTCTGATGATTTTATATAAAAACTCCTTACATATCAAATCATGTATCCTGAAAGTCAAAGAAATTGCCAAGTCTGATAATATGAAAAAACAGACTTTGCTTTGAACAAATGGATTTCAGTAAGAAGGGTTCTTAATCCTTTCTCTTTTAGAATAGAGTTGCTGACATATGGCCATGGTAGAAAACCTAGCTCATCTTTCAAATGCTAGGCATGGAATTGTTCATCTGGTTTATGAATACTTAATGATTTTCACTGTGCCTGGTTGTAAGTGAATACAATGCACGAATAAGAATATTTCCTGGTATAAAATGTCTCCCAGTGAACTGGGAAGAATATTTTTGGATCCTTTATGATCTTTTCCAGAAAAGAATGTGTTTATGGTAAAGCAGTGATTAATTTGTGAAATCAATATGAAAGTTATACCTATATTTTAAAATTCAAAATTTTCTATCGTGAATTTTCAGGGAGGGAAAGGTAAAAGGAAGGAAAGTCTTGTAGATTTTAATTCTAGTAAACATAGAACGTGAAGTGAAACATTTATGTGGAAAGTTAGGCATCAGATATGCACAAAGGGGCCTCTAGTGGCCAAACTGAAAAGTTTTACCTATTTAACAGTTGATTCATTTGGTTATTAGCTGAAAAATGCTTTGTGAATTAAAGGCGGTCTGCACTTCTTACTGAAATTTAATACCCGCCATCTTTCATTTTTACAAATGTGCTGCCCAGATGAGTAAAATCTGTAGTCGGTTTACATGTGAAGAGAAGCGTTCTTACTTGAGAAAGCGATCCTTGGTCTAGTGTAAGGGTAAAGCCACTACAAATTTTCTCTTCCTTTAAAAGAAAGCCAGATCAAATGAATAAGAAGGGATAACTGGGGAACAAGAATATTTCTAGATCGTTCTCTTTCCCAAGATGGCTCAATTTCACATTGTAGGAACTGAAGTGCCTCCCAAAGCTGCAATGCGTACGTCATTTCACAACTCGTATAATATACATTTTAAATATAGAGATTTCTACACAGACTACTCATAGCAACACCTGTTAAGAGAACATCTCTAAAGCAAAAAAAAAATTTAGTGGAATCCAGATTTCCACGTGAAGCTTTCACAGCATTCGGACCTTGGGCCTGGAAAAAAAGCCGTTCTGCCACGCACTTCAACCTCCTCCCTGCTCAAGTCCCCCTAGGCAGTTTCGGAGTTGGAGGAGGGCAAGGGCCGGAGGGAGAACACATCAAAGTGATGTCATTCGTGACTCGGAGAAGGTTACCATGGAGACTATCTTGCTAGGGCAAGAGCCTCTTTAATCCAACCTTCACTCAAGGGTTTCCCAGGAGGATAGCCACAGACTACAGAATGTGGACAGACAGAAAAACGCCAGTCTTCGATCCTCCAGCACCGACACTCTTTAAACTAAACCCAGCGGAGAAGTCATTTTGCTGGTGAGACCTTGCTGCTTCCTGGGTGGCTACGGTGAAGGACGCCCGCCCTCCCAGAGTTTGAGAGTTCATTGGTTGGCGGTGTCGTCACTCAGAGTGACGTCACGGGGCGAGGGACAAGAGGTGGAGTCATAGAGACTTGGCCTCGGGCCCTTCTAGCTTGAAGGGCCGGGGAGGAATTGGGAAGGAACTGGGAGGACCTCGGCGGCCGTTCCCGGGAGCCGGGCCGAGGAGGTAGGGGTGGGCGGGCCAAGTCCTCAGGCTGTTACTTGGACCGTGCCTGCGCGTTCTTCTCCAGAGCCCGCTCCCTCTGCATCCTGCCCCTCCCACCAGCGCCCAGTTTCCCCCACGGTTTCCAGTTCCCACCGCGCTCTCCTCCGCCAGTGATTTCGTCCTCTTCCCTGGCCTCCCAAACTTTGGAGCTCAGCCTCCATTTCCCCCTCCATCCGCGCTTCATTTTCGAGTCTCTTCTGTGTCCTGAGCCCTCGTTCTCCTTGTCTTCATTTTCAACCACACGGGTCACTAGAGTGATCGTTCCTGTGTCGGCCCCACCCCCGCACACACACACAAAATCCCGGGACCCCACCGCAACAGTCCACCCACACACTACGCGCGCGAAAGTCGCTGACTGAGGAAGCAGAGGGCGCGTTTTGCACCCGGGTGGTGACGTGCCAGCGTCAGAGGTAACCCCAGGAACCCTGGGCGTGGGGGCCGTGCGAAAAGCCAGGCCGTGCTGGCCGCCGTGCTGGCCACCGTGCTGGCCGCCGGTCTGCGCCCGGGCCCGGACAGCCTGGAAAGTGGTGGCCCACTGCCCAGAGCAGGAGTGCCCGGTGGGAGAGCGGATTTACGGCCGCAGCAGGTCTTGTCTCGCTCCAGCAAAGCATCATCCACCGTTGGGCTGGTTCCAGAGACGCTGAGCCCTGTTCAGAATGTTAGCTCTGTGGTTGAGATTTCCGTCCAAGAAAGACCCTGATGCTCCCTTAAACCCATTTACAGGAACGCACAGTAGATAGTATGAGATTAAGGTTCCTTACAGCTCCTTGCTGGCCCTAGCTGAAAAGCGCCACTTGATGGAGGAAAGCTCAATTTGGGCTCTGGAAAATCGCTAGCGCCGTTTTACCTGCACTTGAATGTAGGCACCATGCATATCTTTTCTGCTACATAAGTGAGATTAGTGAGTACTTTCAGGCTGTAGGATTTGGGATAGCCTGGCCAAACATGGAAAAAGCTAATTGAAAATAAATCCATGGGAGGAGGAAAAAGGTAGGGGAGAAGAAAACAAATTCAGGGTATTTGCTTTCGGCTTGTATTCTTAGTCTACAAATAGATGTGTTTTTCTCATCTTAAATACCTGCCAACCATCAAAGGAAGATTACTAGACATATTGCCCAGAAATAAAAATGTCTTTGACGGTCATATCATCTTGATAAGCATTATCATCTTAGAGATCATTTCTGTGTTTTGGGATCTGAAAGGTCCATTCTCACATCCAGAGCTAAGAAAATATTGTTAGGAATGAACTGAAGGAGGTTTTGTACTTTGAATATGCAAATTTTCTGCCCTTGCCATAGCTAGAAACATTTAAATTCTCATATTGTTTAATTGATGTCTTTTAAAAATACTAAATTGTTACTACTTTTGTCTTAGGTCTCTTTGTTAAAATTGTTCAGAGAAAAGTAAATATGGCATTCAACAGTTGCAATTCAGTCTTAGCTTTTGTCCGCACAAGGTAAGCACTGGAATCCCCCCTCCATAAGTTTATGAACTTCATTCTTCAGGATGGAAAGGATATGTGTAAAAGGATTGACTTAGTACACAGTTAAAACCTTGTTGACTTTTAATTATGTTTGTTCTTAGGAAGCTTACTAAAATCTTCTATATGCTTTAGAATTTGTGCTGAGAGATTTTGTAGAGGTCTGGTACAGGTAAGATACAAGATGTAGTGACAGGTGCAGTGACACTCAGGGGGTTGAAGCAGAGGATTGCAAGTTTGAGGCCAGTCTCAGCAATTTAGTTAGACCCTTTCTCAAAATAAAAATTAAAATGGGCTGGAGATATAGTTCGTTGGTAGAGTGTCCCTGGGTTTAATTTCCAGTACCACATACACATAAGTATGGAGTAGTTTTAGAGTGACACCTCTATAATTGATGAAGCCTTTTGATGTAAAAATGAGTAAAATGGCTAATGAACAAGTCCCTTCTATGGCAAATTCCTGTTTCATTAAGGCATGTTATCACATTGTAAATTTTCCCTTTTGGTTATTCAAAGAATATTTTTATGTTGGCATGCTTCAAAAACACTCAGCAGGGCTGGGGGTGTAGCTCATGACTGGCATGCATGAGGCTATGGGTTCCATTCCCAGCACTGGGGGAAAAAATCTACTTTGTGGCCTGAGCCTATAATGCAGCTACTCAGGAACTTGAGGCAGGAGAATCTCAAGTGTAGGGCCAGGCTGGGCATATAACATAGGCAATATAGGAAGAGCCCGCCTTAAAAAAGAAAAGAAAAGAAAAAGAATGAAAGAATATAAAAAAGCTTGGATCTATCTTATTGTCTTAAGTGAAGACTATAAGCTGTTGTGATAGAATGTAGAGCTCCTTGACTGGGAATACTCAATTCTAATTTTTACTTTGAATGTTCTTGAGAAATTTTAGGTGAAGGGCATTTCAGCTGTAAGTGCCTCCCATTTAAGGGAGACCGGAGACATTACATAGACAAAGAGGTATTATTTGATTGGTTACCCCCACAGGGACCATGGAAAGTTTCATTAAAACATTCCTATTGTCAATAGAGAGATTAAAAACACAATATGATAGTCCTTAAAGACAATATTTTTGAACATAATAATCCCTGATGGAAAGATGTGTGCTAGTAGATTTTAAAATGAGTGGTTGAAGAACTTCTAAGCAATTTATCCTTAGAAATTAACTTATTAATATTTCTCATAGAGCATATTTGAACATATAAAATATTATTTATCAGTTGAGGCAAAAAATTATATTTGGAGTAGTGTAGCTCAGTGGTACAGTATATGCTTAGTATGTATGATGCCCTAGGCTATATCCCTACCACCACCACAACAAAATATGTATATTTCATTCACTAATAAACACCAGCTGCCTATAGGCTTTAAAAAGTTTGGTTTTAACTAAATATCTATTTCTTTAATTTTTAAGTTTGTAATAGTATGTGCTCAACTCAGAAATGTTGCTCTTTATTCCAGATTCCCTAGCCATTTTGTCCATCCTATCTGCTCTTATTCCCCATCACTTGCATTTCTTCACTTGCCAGATTCTCATTTAAATAAGACATATATGAAGAACTATAGAAGCAAGAAGTACTGTTATCCCAGTCAGTCAGGCAATAAAACACTTCATTTACGAACTAGACCAATACAAAAGCTACACACATCAACTTGCTGGCTACAACAGAACCCTGGTAAACCTCAGCTGGAGCAAATCCCAGAAAAGGCAAAGGTGATAATCTCTCAGTCCACAAAAGAAATTGGAACAAAGATTAAAGAAGGAAAGCGATCTTTCAGACAAAAAATTATGGATGAACTTAAATATTATTATAACGGATTCTACTTACTTTGGATTGACACCAAAATTGCCACCAAAGTGGTTTGGAGACTGCTTCATGGACAGGTGCTGACCAGACGAGAGAGACGACGGGTAGGCAAGAATCATATTCAAGCAAGAAGATGTGAAATTAAAATGAACTATTTGGGAACCAAGTTTTAAACTTCATTTTAAATATCCCAAAGTAGCTTGCCTTGCATACTCAAGGCTCTGGGTTTGATCTCTAACACTCTCCATCTCAAATCCTAAAGTAGGAATAGTTAACTACTGGTGAAAATGAGTTTCTTCACCTCACAGTGCTGGGGATCCAACCCAGGACCTTGTACTAAGTAAATGCTCTACCCCCAGCTTCATCCCCAGGCCTCAAGAAAACCAGTTTCTTACTGAGTTTCTTATTGGTCTACAGCTGACTTGCTGTACAGCTTTAGGCAGTATTCTTTGTTGTTTTATATATTTGTCTACAGAATAGATATGTTTTTTAATTTCTCCAAGAGATTGAGAGATTTCAAGTTTAATGTGCATCAGAAATGCCAAGTACTGTTAGCCAGGCATGGGCATACCTGTAATCCTAGGGACTCCAGAGGCTGAGGCAGGAGGATCACAAATTTGAGGACAATCTCCAACAACTTAGCAAGGCCCTTTGTGAAAAAATGAAAAGGGCTGGGAATATAGCTCATGGATAGAGCACTCCTGGGTTTAATCCCCAGTACCACCAAAAAAAATTTAAAAGAATTGGGGGAGTAGCTTAGTGTTAGAGCACCCCTGGATTCAATCCCCAATACTGTGGGGGGTGGGGAGGGGAGAAAAAAGAAATAATAAATGCAAAGTATTGTTAATATAGTAAGCATAGGGGCTGGGGAGATAGTCAGTAGAGTGCTTGCCTTGTAAGCACAAGGCCCTGGGTTCGATCCCCAGCACCAAAAAAAAAAAAAAAAAAAAAAAAATATATATATATATATATATATATATATATGTATATATAGTAAGCATATGCATTTTAAAAAACAATTTTAAAGCCAGACACAGTGGTACATGCCTGTAGTCCCAGGTACTGGAGAGGCTGAGGTGGGAGGATTAATTGAGCGCAAATGCTCAGGACCAACATAGTGAGACACTATCTCAAAAAAGAAAAACAATAAATTTTAACTATGTTATTAAAGTATGGCAGACCCTTCACTTAGATGAAAGCTAAGATGCTAATATTATTTTTTGATTGTTATAGATTTCCTTGAAGAGATCCATAAATAATACTTAAGAGCTATAGGTGAAGAGAAAAATCCCACCTATTTTTTGAACAGCTGCAGAAAACCTATCTTGGGCTCTTAACACTTTAAGAATCAAGGCAGGCTTTTCTGTTCTTAGCATATCATAAAATAATGAAATATTGCTTATGCATTTAATTCTTTAGCTATTGAGAACTTGTGCTGATTTCTTCCGCTTGGTTCCATTTATGGTATTCATAATTGTACCCTTCATGGAGTTCTTGATACCAGTGTTTCTGAAACTCTTCCCAGAGATGTTGCCATCAACTTTTGAAACTGAATCCAAAAAGGTATGTAGAACTTTTGAACTTAAAAAAAAAAAAGAGAGAGAGACTTTATTTTTTGGACCAGTTTTTAAATTTACATGAAAATTGGGCAGAAAGTAGAGAATGTCCATATACTTCTATCCCCCATATTACACCAGTGAGGTGCATTTGTTGCAACTAAAGAAATCATATTGATACATTCATTATTTAAATCACAGACTTGACATTTGGGTTCACTTTTGTGGTATACAGTTGTGGGTTTTGTAAATACATAATGTCATCTATCTGCCTTCACATCATCACACACAATAGTTTTACTGCTCTAAATATCCCCTGTGCTCTACTATTTGTTCCTTGTGTGTTCCTTCCGCAACCCATGGCATCCACTGATATTTTTATTTTTATTTTAATTTTTGTAATTTTAGAATTATATATATTCTCTTTCCTAGAATGTAATATACCTGGAATCATGCAGTGTATAGCCTTTTTAAGCTGGCTTCTGAAAAATAGTATAACTATAGGTAAATATATAAAAAATTTAAGAATACTGCCTAAAATTATACAATAAATCAGTTGCAGATAAATAAGAAACTCAGGAAGAGCCAGGTGTGGTGGCTAATGCCTGTAATCCCAGCAACTCAGCAGGCTGAGGCAGGAGGATCACAAGTTGGAGGCCAGCCTTGGCAACTTATCAAACCCTATCTCAAAATAAAAAACAAAGCCTGGAGGTATAGTTCAGTGATGGGTTCCCCTGGGTTCCAGCCCTGTACTGAAAAGGAAAACTCAGCAAGAAACTCTGGTTCTCTTGGGGACTGGAGATGTGACTCGGTGGTTGAGTTCTTGCCTAGTATGGTTAGTGCCCTGGGTTGGATCCCCAGTACTGTGGGGTGGGAGTAGAGGAGGAGACTGCTTCTCACTAGTAGTTGATATTTCTACTTTAGGATTGGTGGGGAGTGTGTAGTGGTAGTGGGGATCAAATCCAGAACCTTGATGATAAGCAAAGGGATATTTAAGATGAAGCTTAAGTTGAGTTCTGGCAATATGCATTTAAAATTCTTCCATGTATTTTCATGGCTTATTTTATAAATTTTATCACTGACTAATAGTCCTATGTATGGATATACCATGGTTTATCCATTTACCTTTTGAAAATTGGTTGATTCCAATTTTGGGCTATTAGGAGTAAAATTGCTATAATTGTGTTCAGGTTTTCATATGGATGTAACTTTTCAGTTCATTTGGGTAAATAACTAGGGGAGTGTTTGCTGGATCAAATGATAATACTATGTTTAGTTATATATGAAATTACTAAACTGTCTTCCAAAGTAGCTGTACTAGGGCTAGGGCTATATCTCAGTTGGTAGAGTGCTTGCCTCGCATGCACAAGGCCCTGGGTTCAATCCCCAGCACCACCAAAAACAAAGTAGCTGTACTATTCTGCATTGCCAACCAGGAATGACAGTCCTGTTGTTCTACATCTTCCCCAGCATTTGATGTTGTCCATGTGTTAACTATTAGTCATTCTAGTAGATATGTACTGGTATCTCATTGTTGCTCTCATTTGCAGTTCTCTCATGATATATGAATGTTGAGCATATTTTCATGTGAATATTTGCCATCTGTGTTTCTTCTTTGAGGAGGTGTCTATTCAAATCTTTTGTCTACTTTTTAATTGGGTGGTTTTTCTTCTTATTGTGGTTTTGAGTTCTTTGTATATTTTGGAAAAAAGTCCTTTATCAGATAAATAATTTGTAAATATTTTCTCCTAGTCTGTGGGTTATCTTTTTATTCCTGACAAGTGTCTATCACAAAGCAAACACTTTTAATGAAGCCCATCTTACCAATTTTTTCTTTCATGGATCATGCGTTTGCTATTGCAGCTAAAGACTCATTGCCAAACCCAAGATCACCCTAGATTTTTCTCCTTCTCTTTCTGAGGAGTTTCATAGCTTTACATTTTACATTTAGATCTATGATCCATTTAGAGTTAATTTTTATGAAAGGTGTAATGTCAGTTACATTACAGTTTTGCATGTGAAAACTGTTTTTCTAGTACCATTTATTTTGAAAGAGTATCCCTTCCCCACTGAAGTTTAATTAAAAAAAATAAAGATAACAAAAAACCCACTGTGGTGACTAATTAAACAGTAGGTATGATTTATTCAGCCACATAGACTCTTCAGTGCTGAGTAGTCCTTAAGAAGAAGGTGCCTGATGGTTGCCATCAAGGGGATGAATGAGAAAACAGAGGTACTTTTCCCCTTCTGTGTGACAATTAGACAGTGGTATGAAAGTGTGAGCAAAACTACTAGAGGACAGAAATATTTCACAGGAGAGGTAACTTTAGAACTGAGACTTAAAAGGGTGAAATTTTGCCACAGTTTGAAAAAGATATTCTAGACAGAAAGAATAGCACTTAGTCAGGCGTGGTGGTACATGAAATCCAAGCAGAATCTGGAGGCTGAGGCAGGAAGATCACAAGTTCCAGGCCAGCCTTAGCAATTTAGTGAGACCTTGTCTCAAAAACAAAAAGGGCTGAGGATGTAGGTCAGTGGTAGAGCATGCCTGGGCTCCATGCCCAGTATTGGAGGGGGGGAAAGAAAAAGGAGAGATAACCATGATTTAGAATTAATGCCACAGCATTCCAAGGAAAACATTAGTGAATACGGGAAGGTGGGGGAATAGGGGAAGTGATTTATCTAAATATTACCTTTCCCTGGAATGCCATACATTCCCCAAACATACATATAGACACACACACACACACACACACACACACACACACACACTCAGTATTCCAGAGAGGGAGTCAGAGGAGCTTTCTGTGCTCCTCCTGCATTTCTCTAGTCTGGCACAAGCTTGTAATCTCAGTGGCTCAGGAGGTCGAGGCAGGAACATTGCAGTTTTGGGACTAGCCTCAGCAGTTTGGAGAGACTCTGTCTCAAAGTTTAAAAAAAAAAAAAAGGGCAGGGGGTCTGCAGATGTAGCTCAGTGGTAGAGCAAACTTGGGTTCAATCCCCAGGACCACACACACACAATAATAAATAAATAAGAACCATATATTTCTCTTACATAGCACTTATTTGTTCTATTTTTATGTTAATTTGTGGAAGTACTGGATTATTATTAGTCACTGTTGTCCATCTCACTAGAGTAGAAGAGGCCTCTTGGAAGAGGGCAGTAACTCATCAATTTTTGCTAATTTTAATCCTGAGTACCTAGTATATGGTATTGCTCAATAAATAAATGGATAACTGGGCATGGTGGCACATGCCTGTAATCCCAGGGGCTCCAGAGGCTGAGGCAGGAGGATTGTGAGTTCAAAGTCAACCTCAGCAACTTAGGGAGGCCCTAAGTGACTCAGAGGGACCCTGTCTCAAAATAATATGTAAAAAAGTGCTGGGGATGTGGCTCAGTGGTTAAGTGCCCTGAGTTCAATCCCTTGTACCAAATAAATAAATTAGATAGATAGATAGATAGATAGATAAATAGATAGATAGATAGATGGAAGATATGAATGAGAGACTAAATGGATTCTAACCATGGTATTGCTGTTGTGTATTTTTGTTTTGGCTGGGTCGCTTAAGATGTAAAAATCAATGATTCCTATGATTGGCTGATCATTAGAATCTCCGGGGTGACTTTAAAAACATTTTTATATGTACATACATATATAAAAACATATATTTACATGTTACATATAAACATTCATATGCATGCATATGTATGTTTTATATATGTATATACGTGTGTATTTATATGTGTATGTTTTTAAGTTGCTTGGGAAATTCTAATGATCTAATATATATAGATATAACTAGATATAGATATATTCCTCTTTTTTTCTATTTCTCTCCGCCCACAAGCACCCTGACCATGGTTAGATTGAAAATGCTACCACATGGCATTTCTCATGATGAACAGGGATTAAGAAATACTGGTCAACCTAGTGTCTTGAGAGTGTACATTTAATTCCTCTTTGTATAGTGCTTTTTTTCATATGTACCAAAACACTTAACTAACTGTATTGTAATTAACTTTATCTATTCTCTAACTACTTCAGCATAGAATTGATTTCCTAGTTGTCTTTGTAGTGTAAGATCCAGGGCTACTCAGACCAGGAATTGGCTCAAGTAGCAACCTAGTTGATTAAGAAATATACCTCATTCTAAATAATGACAAAGCCTTCCAATGAGGGAACATTTTGGACCTTTTAAATGCTTATGATCATCATATTAATGAGAAATAAATGTAAGGTTAAGGAAACAAGTTTCAAATAGAAGATATTTTGTATTTGCTCTGGTTCTTGCAAATCCCAATTAAGCTTGCAAATAATATTAATATAGTACATGTTATAGGCATGAGCAATAACAAGGTGATAGTTATTTTTTCCATCTTTGCCAAGTTGCAGTCATGAAAGATTAACTTTTTCCTCTTCTACTATTAAGGAAGAAAAACAGAAGAAGAAAATGGCTGCAAAGTTGGAAGTAGCAAAATTCCTTCAAGAAACAATTACAGAAATGGCAAGGAGGAACAGAGCCAAGATGGGAGATGCCTCTACACAGCTATCATCCTATGTAAAACAGGTGTTAGTCTTTTATATCATACCAAAAAACTTCTGAGATGGAGTTATATGAAAAATGCATGTCATCATGGAGCTTCCAAATTGTTCAAATCTTTGAAATTGCTAATATGTAAGTTATAAAATACAGTAATAGTAAACATACAACATCATAAACACTTATAGTAGTTTGCAGGAAAGCCTAAGTAATCAATATGTTGATGATAACTTCTTGGAAAGAACAGCACAATTCTCCTTATTTTTCAGGTGATTCCAGTTCCAGACAGAAAATAGAGTTCATGGGCTGGGGTTGTAGCTCAGTGGCAGAGTGCTTGCCTAGCATGTGTGAGGCACTGGGTTCCATCCTTAACACCACATAAAAATAAACAAATAAAATAAAGGCATTCTGTCCATCTATAGCTACAAAAAAAGAAAAGAATGTTCGTAATGCTTTGATGTCTATTTCAAAAGTCTTTTGGGAAGGTTACATTTAGTAGGAAATACATTTTAATTAGTTTCTTTGTCTTATTGCCTAGGTCCAGACAGGCCATAAGCCCAGCACAAAGGAGATACTTCGTTTTTCCAAACTCTTTGAGGATCAGCTAGCCCTGGAGCACTTAGATCGACCTCAGTTGGTTGCTCTTTGTAAACTGCTAGAATTGCAGACCTTTGGAACCAACAATTTGCTCCGCTTTCAGCTCCTGATGACACTGAAGTCTATAAAAGCAGATGATAAAGTAAGAGCTTAACCATAGCTGAAGGGGATTTGGGAGGCATTGGGAGGCATCTTAGGGTGCCTTTGTGATGAAGTGCAATATTTTCTGCTGGGTCTGCTCATGGATTGATTCTGGCAAAATGAGTGGTTAAAACAATCATTTTAGGAATTGTTTGTTACACTGGGACCCATTTTCTTAAGAATGCCATCATAAGCAGTCAGTAATTTGGATGTCTTAGCTGAGACTAATCTAAAGCAGTTAGGACCTGCTGGGAAGGAAATAGCAGCTCAGTAGATTCCTGGCAAGGCTTTACCCTGCACACCTCTGCTCCCCTACTGAGGAGCTGTTGCCAAAGTAAATATTCTGCTGAGTGAGTTGGGCTGGTTAGAAGCGGGTGGCAAAGCATAATGCTGTAAGGAAAAGCAGAGCCTCGACATCTTACAGAAGGCACCATTTTGACTATAACTACTAATTAGACTCCTTAAAAAAAAAAAAAAAAAAAAAAAAAAAAAAAGGAAGCGTTTCTTGAATCTAAATCAGCTGCTATAAAACATTCTACCAGTGGGAGCAGGCGTCTCAGAAATGTGAAAGCATGATCCTGTTGGCCTTATTTTGTTTTACATGTTGCTTTCAGAACTTTGGAATAAGCAATACTGGTACCAGAGGTACCATAGTTTTGGATCACATCAAGCAGAAACTGTTATTTATTGAAGGAGTTTTGTGGTCCAGTAAGAGCATTCCCACGGTGGTGGTAGGGGACAGTGGGGGAAAAACAGTACTGGGACATGCAACAAATGGTACCATGAAAGCTTTTCAAGTGCAACATTTTTTCTAATAAACCCTAAAGATGCTATGGAAGGGAAAAGAAGATGTCACAACCAGATACTGCAAAATGCAAGAGGGGAAATACTTTGTTGATAAAATGTTGAGGAGTTGTAGAAATATCTCTATTATTAGCCAGGTGTGGTGGCACATGCCTGTAATCCCAGCAACTTGGAAGGCTGAGGTAGGAAGATTGCAAGTTCGTGACCAGCCTCAGCAACTTAGTGAGGTCCTAAACAACTTAGCAGGACCGTTTCAAATAAAAAAAAAGTGTGTGTGTTGGGGGCGGCGGGGGGGTGGCGCCCACTGGGGATGCAGCTCAGTGGTTAAGTGGCCCTGGGTTCAATTCCCAGTAACAAAATAAAACAAAGAAAAAAGAAAGAAAGTTCTCTATGTGATGGGCCGACTCCATTTTGCTCTGAGACTCCATGTTATGTAGGAAATAAACTCCCATGGGAACACCCCACCTCTGTGCCCATCATCAGTTACTTGGTGTGACATGTTTAATAATATACAATGGCAACTACTATGTAGTAAAGAATTGCTCTTTTTTGATTCCTATTGCTCCTAAACAATGTACCATGTGAACAGTGATTATGTGGATGTTAGTAACCATTCTTTAGTTTGGACCTAGGTAAGGGTCATTTTGACCCACTTCTCCCTCTGTCAATGATCTCATGATGTTAATGTGTAATTTTGAATCATAGCCACACTTATGATTAATGTGATTATTGGTATAAAAACCCCTACAACCCTGTGGTCAGGGCTGTTCTCCCAATAGTCATTTTTTGGGGCATTGTGTGAGACAGTCAGCCGGCCGGCTTAATAAAGACTCTCAAATTTGGACTTCTCAGTGGTGATCGGTCTGTTCTTAAGTTGCACCCCATAACATTTATTAATACCTGCCAGCAGGATTTCCTTCTTTAAACTACACCTTTCCTAAGTCACCTTGAATTTTTTAGTGTCCTGGACTTTGCAGCAGTCCGTGCAGGGAACAAAGGATCAAATAATCAAATTCTACTGATTTGCTGGAATGTAGGGGATTAGATAAAATTGGAACACAAAGATCAAACACAGTTCCTTAACATTTCTTGCAGATGATTGCCAAAGAAGGGGTGAAGGCTTTGAGTGTTTCAGAACTACAATCTGCCTGTAGGACCCGAGGGATGAGATCACTGGGTCTTACTGAGGAACAACTGCAACAACAGCTCACAGAGGCAAGTAGATGCACTCCCAGTCTCTTCTCTGGAGCTCTCTCCCCTATGATTTGCAGACCTCATCTTGTGAATATTTACTTTGTAAGCTGTTTTAGTCAGCTTTCCATTGCTGTGACAAAATATGGGAAATAATTTATCAGAAGAAAAGTTTATTTTGTCTCAAGGATTTCAGTTCATGATCACTTGGTCTTATTGCTTTGGGACTATGGCAGCATAGTTCATGATGGCAGAAGTGCATGGCAGAGGTCATATCAAGGTAGTCAGAAAGGAAAAAGGAAGGGCCTAGGGTCTCAAAATCCCTTTTAAGGGCATGTCCCCAAATGACCTAACTTCTTGCCACTAGGCCTTACCTCCTAAAAGTTCTACCAACTCTCAACAGTGCCATAGGCTGGTGACCAAGCCTTTTAGCACATAGGTTTTTGGGGGACATTTAAGATCTAAACCTTAGCAAAAGTGAACCATTTTACCTGATTTGCTTTACTCATTGAACAGCAGAACACTGAAGAAGCTAGATTTATTTTGCACTTTGATTGGGACAGGGCATTTTATTAGCTTTCTATAGCTGTATTACAAATTACCAGAAACTTAGTTCACAGTTCCATAGGTTAGAGGTATAGGCTGTGTTCCTTTCTGGAGGATATGAGGATGAGTCCATTTTTAAGATCATTCAGTTCAATGACTGAAACCAGCTCCTTATAGAACTGAAGTCCTTATTTCCTCAGTGGTTTCAAGCCCTGGACTGCTCTCAGCTCCAAGAGTTACCTATATGCCTTACCTCTTGGCCCCCTCTATCTGCAAAGCTAGCAGTGGACTTGTTACATGACAGATCCCCCTCACACTTCAAATATCAAACTTCCCATTTTTGACCTCTAGCCCCAGATTTAAAGGGTATTAGGTGAGGCCTAACTGGAAAAGTTCTCAAGGTCAACTGACTTGGGACCTTAATCTCCAAAATCCCTTCATATAACACATAGAATAATGTTTTATTGAGTACCTGTGAGACAGTGTGGGTATAACAGGAAGCAGGAATGTTGAGACCACCTTTGAATTTTGCCTACTCTAGGTACTGTACCGGTCTGAGCAGAAATTCTGATTCAAGTCGTTTTATGGATGTGACTCTGTCTAGACATATGGACCTCACCTTGTAGTGCCCAATTAATGCTGCTCCAAACCAATTCAGTATTTGCTTTGCTAATAGATGTTTCATATTATCCTTCAGGGCTGGGGATATAGCTCAGTTGGTAGAGTGTCTTGCAAGTACAAGGCCCTGGGTTCAATCCCCAGTACCACAAAAAAAAAAAAAAAAAAAAAAAAAAAATTATCCATCCAATAGTAATTTAATCAAAACTACCAATGCTTTAAAACAAAGGGATAACTCCTATTAAAATTCTCATTTTTATAATTTAAAAAATGTACAGAGATTATTTTTGGGAAAGAAGCCATTGTTGTGACTTTGAAACCATGGTCAGGAACTATTTCCTTTTACATGTGGGACCAACTATATTTGGAAGATGAACATATTGTAGAGACACTTAAAATCATGAATTTCTTTTTTTCTTTCTTTCTTTTTTTTTTTTTTTTTTTTGTGGTGCTGGGGATCGAACCCAGGGCCTTGTGCTTGCAAGGCAAGCACTCTACCAACTGAGCTATCTCCCCAGTCCATGAATTTCTTAAAATTGAAGTATTAAATGTCATAGAGTATTATACCGTCAAGTTGTTTTCTTGAAAGGGTATATTATTTTATAATCACCAACAAGGGAATAAGAATGTTAACATAATCATATTGATATTCAGCATTAAGTATTACTTAAAGAATTCCATTAAGGATAATCCTATGTTGTTTAATTCACAAAAAGAAAATTGAAAAATGGTAAACATGACATATCTTCACCTTACTCATATGATAAATTAAAACTAAGAGATGCCACATTCACTATTATATTGGCAAAGATCAGACGTTGTAATCACACTGTTTTTTAAGAGGTTGGGTAAAGGGGCGTTCTTGCATTGCTGGTAAAAAACCTCCATGAAGAGTAATTTGGCATTATCTTTCAAACTTTAAAAATTCATATACTCTTTGACTCATCAACTTTACTTCTAGGAATTTATCCCATATTCTTGGACATGTGCAAAATGAAATATGTATAAGATTATCTATTGCAGCACCATTTGTAATAGCAAACAATTGGAAATAGCCTAAAAATCATTGATATGAGAATCACCAAATATACTGTGGCATTTCCATATAATAAAATTTTTTACTAGTATTTAAAGAGAATCAGCACTACATCTACCTACATCTACTGATGTGAATCAATTGCCAAGATAACTCATTAAAAAAAATGCAAAAGACAAAATTGTGTGCACATTACCCTTTGTGTAAAAATTTAAAAGCATAAATCAGCCAGGTGTGGTGGTGCATACCTGTAATCCTGGCAACTCAGGAGGCTGAGGCAGGAGGATTCCAAGTTTGAGGCCAGCCTCAGCAACTGAGACCCTGTCTCAAAATAAAAATAAATAAGTAAATAAATAAAAAAGGGTTGGGGAAAAATTAAAAATGGCTCAGTGGTTAATCACCTCTGGGATCAACCCCCAGTACCAAAATAAAGATATTTTATATATGTATATATATGATGTCGTGGAGGATTATATAAGGAATCTGGTACCAAAGGTTACTTCTAGGGAAGAAGGTGCCTTGAGAATAGGGGTGGAAGGCAGACTTGTTTTTTTTTTTTCCTTCAACATCTTTTATATTTTACATCCCTAGAAAAAGAATCCCAGGATTTTCTCTCCTGTATTTTTGCCTTGCTTCTTCGTGGTCTGTGATGCCAGTTTAAGTTGTCAATACATTGAAACCAAACTGACAGGATAAGCAAATTATTCTGCCATTTTTCTAGATCTTTGAGCTGCACATCAAACCTGGGGCTGATCACAGCTTGTTTAACCTGCCTGTGAGGTTCCCAACAATTTTCCAAGCCCTGATCATCAGTGACTTCAAACTGACCAATGTAACCATGCTTCATCATTACAGAAAACAGATGACAACTTTGGAGCACAGCCTAATAAGAACCTGGCATTTGCCTCTTTTCAGCATGTTGATGCTCTTGAAAGCATCAGCCAGGACATTCAGGCACACCATTATGGCAGCATGGAAAGAGGGTGGAAGAACCAGACTTATTTTTATTGAAAGCATTTTACTTTTTGAATTGTCTTTTGTTTATTTATGAATGATCTAAAAACATTTTAAAAAAGAAAAGCTTGGCCTACTTAATACTTAAAATTTTACATCTCATCCTCATTCTAATGTTTGTTTGGTTAATGAAACCGATTTATTCTTTCATGCCACTTTTTGTCTTAGAGAAGATGCTTAATTACTTTAATCCATAATTGGATCGGGAACTTAGTTGCTCCCTCTCCGGGTCTGAGATCCCACTACAGTGTGTGTGTGTGTGCTGCTGCCAAGTACTAGCACTGGAAGAGAAGTCAGTTGCCTGGTGTTTTTATACTTGTTCAGCATAAGTGGGGGGAAGTTGCAGCTGAGGGAAGCAATAGATGACTGTGGGTCACTTCAGCTTTAACATTCTGTGATTCTATTATATTTTATTCTTTGTCCAGTGGCTGGACCTCCACTTGAAGGAGAACGTCCCTCCTTCTCTTTTGCTCCTGTCACGCACCTTCTACCTGATAGATGTGAAGCCAAAGCCAATTGAGATACCACAAAGTGCAGAAGTGAGTAACTGGGTTCAGGGAGAATCTGTATGTGTCCACAACTGTCTTGTTTCCTCTTATAGTCAAAGCTGGCATTTCTTTTGGAATTTGGCCCAACTAGCTTTAACATCTTCTTTATAATTCTAAAAAGAAAAAATTAAAGACACTCAACTCATTTCCTTACTCTTTTTTTGCCTTCAACTCAGCAACTTTTTTCCTCCTGTTATTTCACCGAAGAACCAACTCAGGATAGGCCCAAGCACTGCAGCACTTTGCTCTGGGTACATCAGAAAGAGCTTTTCACTACTATGTGGTTTCTAGTCTTCATAAGCAAGAAAGGAAATATGACTGTAGAAGATGCTACACATGTGGTTTAGCAGATTAGTCTTAAGTACTCAAAGTGAGGACAAGTCTTTTTTCTTTTTTTGTTTTGTTTTTTTGTACCAGGGATTGAACCCAGGGGCATATAACTGCTGAGCCACATCCCCATCCCTTTTCAGTATTTTATTTAGAGACAGGGTCTCACTAAGTTGCCGAGACTGGCTTTGAACCTGTGATCCTCCAGCCTCAGCCCCTGGAGCTGCTGGGATTACAGAAGTGTGCTACTGTACTTGGCTAGGACCAGTCATTTTTAATCTTAGATATGATGTTGACTCCCTAGGCCAAGCCAAGGATAATTAGTTGAAGCATGGAATATCTACTTCAGTAAATGATTTCCCCTTATGTATTTCCACAGAATATTCTGATTTGGGGCAATTTTGTACAGACTATGAAGGCAGGCTAGTGACTTCTGGATCAAACCCCTGGATCCATTCAAAACAGACTTAAGTTTTTTTGTCATTCTTAGACTGCTTTCAGGAGCAAGGGAATCTTGGAGGAATATGTCTCAGGCTAAATTTGGATTCTCAAAATTATTCTTTATGGGCATTAACTCTATTTAGATGTTGATTTCTGGAGTAAGAAAAAGGAATTAAGGACAATGTGACAAGCTCCTTGGAATTTTATTGGTTGTTCTTTTCATTCATGTTTTTAAACTTCTATAAAATGAGAACAAGTAGCATACCAGGTTTCAAAAAGAACTTATGATATCAAATAAAGAATGCTATGACTTTGAATTTAGATAGCTTCCTTTCCTCCAAAGGACACAAAAGAGGTTATTTCCAAAAATTAGTGATTTTTTTATCAAAATCTAATTAATATAATTTTTAATGATAGATTGACTAATTATTTTATCATTACTCCTTCATCTAACCTGTTATCTATTGTTATTATCTTTCCTCATCTTGCTTGTTACCGAGGGCCTAGACCATGCTAAGCATATACTTTAACCACTGAGCTATACCCCTAGCTTTTTAGGTGCTTTTACTAAGCAATGCCTACATTTTTAGTCAGGCAAATTTACCATTTACTATGATACTAAAAACAATAGATGTCAATTTTGACTATGTCATTGCTATTAGAAACTGATAAGTAATTGAGAAATGGCAACTTCTTTTTGAGACTAAGAACAGGACCAATATTGGCAAGTCACTGGCTTGTTAATGACTGAGGATTTCAAGTACTAGAATTTAATTAGAGTGCTTCATTTATAAGTAGAGGGCTCAAAACTCAAATAGTAATACTAAGTTGCTATTTCAGGGGCATATTTCATGTTATTCACAAAGGGTGTAGTTTGGAGAGGAAGTGAGGGATTTAATGGAAAGCAAAATGTGCTAAAAAGCACTGACTACTATAAAAGAACTTGAGCTTCAGGAAAAGCAGAAAGCTAATGCTTATGTAAAATGTTATTTTCATTAGGCTGCAAAGATAGACATTCCTGTGGAATCACCTACTTCCCCTGACTCTAAAGAAGACACGGTAGATTCTGCACCTCAATTGAAGGGAACTAAGGTTAGACAATTACTTCTTGCTTAAGTTAAAAATATAAAGTGCTACATTAATTTTCTCTATTTTTAATCCTTTCAACGAAACTGAATTTATTCCTTTATTAAGGAACATTTATTGTACTGTTTGATCTGTTTCTAAGGAAGTTTAACATTTGGGATTAAGAGTGTGGCTCAGTGGTTGAACCCTTGCCTAGAATGTGCAAGACACTGGGTTTGATCTCTCCACCACTGGGAAAAAAAAAAAAAAAAAGTTCAATATTTGGTTATATGTAACTGGATTCCAGATTTTGCCTTTTGAATTCTATTCCAGAATATGAAGCAGTTGTGGGCTAAGGATATAGCTCAGTGGCAGAATGCCTGTTTAGCATGTGCAAGACCCTGGGTTTGATCCCCAAAACTGCCAAAAACGAGAGAACATAAAGAAGTTGTTTCTGAATATGAAGTAGTTGTTCTTGGTAGTCATGATAGTAGATCCACTATACATTTAATTTCTAAATGTTTTCTCTTCTCTAATTGTTTCCATCTAATTTTACTGCCACATTTGAAAAGCTAGATAGAAGATGCCAATTTCTATCTTTTTGATGAATGCTTAACTTATATAATGACACTTTTGGTTTTAATATTGTAATCCTTAATTGCAACCATCACATTCTGTTTTAACATCAGTAATCCAATTCTCAATTGTGATGTTTAAGGATGAAGAATTTACACAACTGCCATCAGTGTCATCATCACCCAAAACACCATCAACACCTATTTCATTACCTAAAGGACCCATTACTTCTTCTAAAGAAGCTGTAAGTACCTAACAAGAAAGAAAACAGAAAAAAGCTTTCCCTCTAGTTATCTCTAAAGGTAGTGAGAATCTATAATTATGACCATGGCAAAACACCACACAGTTCTTCCTGTCATCCAAACAGGAAGTTGTAGGCAGAACTTTAGTCATCTTTTATAAGATGTACTATATGCCTGTTACCTCAATTACCCAAAAGTAAAAAAATTACCAACAAATGCCATGGTGGACCAGACCTAAACACGTTAAGTCTAGAAGCTAATTACAATACAGGCAGATCCTTATTTTTTATGAACTAGATGGAAATAGTTTCTGTATGTTATGTTTTACACAGGTTTCTGATGTCAGGAAACACTAGAAGAAAAGCAATTAAAATTTTAGGAGACATACTTATAAATAAAAAAATATTTATCTATTCACTCTTCCCATTTGAGTGAAGGAGTTTGGGGCAAGGGCAAAAAGCATGACACAAATAAACAACAGGGGAGGTCACAGGACAGTAGAATTGTGAAGTGGCAGAGGACCAAAGCTGCTGATATCTGTGAACACAGCATTCTGAAAGTGATCCCAAGGCACTTGGGGGCCTTGTTTACCTGTCTTCTTCATTTTCATTACCAAAGTAAATTTATAAATTACTAATTGCAACCAATGCCTATGTTTTCTACCTAGACACTCCAGGCCAAATCACAGAAGACATCCCAGAACAGCAAGGCTAATTCAAAAGGAGCCTAAGAACTACTTGAGGATGGAGCTCGCTCCCTCCAGCTATCAGCCCTCTTCTGCAGTGGCACCCATGAAGAACTTCAGGCTAAGACAGTATCTGGTTTGAGATAGAGGATCAGCCATTTAGTCCTTGGGGCAGTCCTTTGGGGCCTTGTAAACATTCCAGATGATGTCAGCAGTGACACCAAGTTCAGGCCATTTAGAGAAATGTAATTGCAAAGTCCATTTCCTCTGTACCATTATGTCATCCCACTAAGCTGTAAAGTCCACCCCCACCACCATGTATTTTTTTTTAACAGTTTCCTATTTGTGTGCATGTCTTTTAAGAAAGGAAATTGTTTTGCATAATGGAATTATCTTGGCACCTTGGATATCTTTGCCTCCTATGGTTTGGAATCTTGAGTCAGAACTTGGAGACTCCAAAAGTCATTTTAAGAGCACCTAAGCCAACTTTTTCAGAATGATCCTCAGTAGGAACAGAAACAAAGTACCCTGTGAGACAGGATGGATATACTTCTCAGTAAGGTCTTTCTAGATATAAAGGAAATGCTTCTTAGAAGGGAAAATGGGAAGCTAAACAGACTGGCAATCAAGACTTGGCTACTGCTTAACTGTTCCAAAACATCCTCCTCCTGGGCTTGCAAAGGCTGCTGGAATCTGGGAGGTGGTCACTATTCTAGCACATATGGCTTTCATTAGCCACCATTTTGCTAAGAAACATAATTAAGGGTTTAACGCTTAACCATTTGTTTGTGCTGGGTGTGTGTTTTTTGGTCAGTTTGTCTCTCACAAATAAGACTTTGTTAGTCATAGGGGTTGGTAAAGTTTGATATAATCCCTATGCTACTTAGTAACAAGTAGAATATTTAGTTATTTATATTCAGTGTTTTCATTATTATTAATAGTGAAACAACTGAACAGATTGCTATGCAGCTGACCAAAAGCTTTCTTCCTTTGGGGAAGTGAGAAGGACAAAGGTATTTTAGCCTGTGAGTGATGAAATTAGATTACTTGCTGTGAAACTGAAAGAAGTTAGGTGGAGTCAATTAAACCAAGTAAAATGCAGATCTGCTTCACCTGGAACCACCTATATGATAAATGTCACCAGCACTTTATAGCAAGAACATGCACTTTAAAATGCTTCCTAAACTTCTCCATCAGAGGATAAACCCACCCTGTCCTACCAGTTAATTTCAGCTCCTTAAGGATGATGAATCCCTACTTGCGAATACAGGATTCTATGGATATTGCTATTGGCAGAGCCAAGTGATTCACAATAAATTTTCCCATTTTTAAGATGATGGGTGTTTTTTTTTTTTTAATTCGTCTACATCTCAGGTATGAATTATGGGAAAGGAATAAGCTAAACTTGCTCAGGTTTGTTTCATTTGAATGAGTTGCATATGTAATTGGGTTGTTTACAATTCTTTCAGCCTTTCCCTATGAGCTGATTGGGAATGGTTAGGTTGAGGGGGCCTGGCCACTTTTGGCCCAAGTTGGCCTTCACATATTTTTTTCTAATATCTAAGCATGTAAGACACTTGACACACTTCCCCCTCTTAAAGAGAGTAGCTGTCCAAGAAAACTCAGGAATGTTTCTTTATACTTATCACTTAGGGTGTTTGGCTGTTGGGTTCCATGACTGTTAGATTTAGCCCCATGCCAAAACCTGGCTGATGTTGCTCTGGCATGATTAGCAATCAAACCTGAGGGGGAACAACCCTAATTTGTAGCATTTGCAGGTTTCAGTGATGTAATACTTCTACCAGGCTGATTTCAGGCCACCAACATGAAATCACTGAACAATGCAGAGTTGGAAAGAGATGTGCACCACTTGCTCTAGGTCTCCTGGAATCACAAGAGACAGCTGAACTAGTTGGCATCACAGTTACCCAATGCATCACTTCCATGTGCCAAGGCACGCATCTGGGAGGCAGAACGATACAGAAGGTTTTCAATATTGCTAAGTGTCGACCAGAGGGAACTTGCCTCCTACCGAGTCTTCTTTAACATCTGAGTTCTTGTTGATATTCCCCCTTCCTGGTTCATCAGTTGAGGGAATGAAAGGCAATGCCAGGTTGCTTTGAAGCCCCCTCCTTTCTATCTCACTGCTCTCTACTCTACTCTGCAGATGCAGGTTCCTTGGCTCTACCAGCTACTAATATCATTGCTGATCTTTGGTATTCTCTAACATCCAACCACAGTGATGTTAGACTTAGCCGGTGTCTTACTCACACAGAATTCTGTTCCAATACAGAGTTGGTGGCACTTATGGTCCTGCACTTGTGCCAGGAATAATACTGTAATTTAATCACTGCAGTACAACTCATAATAGTGATATCCAATCAATGCTCTGTAATGCTAAACCTAGGCTAAAGACTTGTCACTCACCACCAGTACATACTCACAGGTAAGGTCAGATTAATATTACTTCAAAGCAAACTGGCACATTCCCTAATGGTGTGAGATTAGCTTGCTGGTGCCACCCAGTGGTGACTGATAGACACAGTGAGTTTGTTAAGATAGATTTCTTGCTTCATCTCATGTTCAATCTTACTTACCTGAGATCAATACATTACATTAGCAGTGCCAAGGGAATGATGATCTTCAGCCTATGGCAATTAGGAAAGATGGAAAGGCAGTATTGATTAATGCTATGGTGATCCCAGGCCCTAATCTTTTAACCCTCAGGAAACCAGGCAGATTCAGTGCTTTGACAGCAAAATGTCTTCATTAGATAAACTGGATTTCCTTCCCCAGGAGAACGAATCTGGTCATCTAAGTAAAATGGTCATTTCATTTTCTCTCAGGTCAATTTCACTATTTTTTATTTGACAGCCAACCCATCCTCTGGGGAAATTTGTGGGTGATTTGAGTAGTAATAGCAAGGACATCATTGTTATAATAATGGTACCTTATATTTCTCTAGCACCTCTCCTACAGGCATATAAAGCCCTTTATAGATCCTCCATCCACTCACACAAAATCATATCAGGTAGGGCCAAGGCAGAAATTACCACCATTACAAGGAAAGACACTACTATATGGTCTCAAAGCACATGATTTTAAGAGCTAAAATTCATTTCCTGGTTCCGTTCACTAAATTATGCCTTCTTTAAACATAAACACAAATGGTAATATGCCAACAGTTGCATATTTACAGAGAGAAACAAAGATAAGGGAATTTTACAATGGTTACCAACACAGCTGCTGCCAAAATATGCCCAGCTCAGAGAGTTAATTTAAAGCAGCAATCCCATTTTCCCTACAGAAATGCTGAACTTTTTTGTTCCAGCAGTTGCCCAGCAAAAAGCAAGCTTTAAGGACAGGCTGAGTAGTACTAGGTTGAACAATAAGGTATAGAAGAGCCAGAATCCACTTGGTGAGGGCAGTGACAACCAGCAGGTGGCAGAAGTTTCCAAGTAGCCAAAAACCAAAACATTTAGAGATTTTTTTTTCCTTTTCCTGAGGGAGGAGGTGGAGTTTGTACAGGAAGAACTATAGGAAGCCAAGAACTGTGATAGACCCAACAAATGCAGTCTGGTCATGTAGATACAGGAAGAATGGTTTGGGGGACAATAATAAACAGAGGAGGCTGGAAAAGATAAAGTGAAGGGACCTGAATGTAGAAGTAGATGACAAGTTTTCCCTCACTCAGAGGCACAGGCCAAGCTACACCCACATCACAGGTGTTAGGGGAGCCAACTATCTTGGGTTTGAGTCTTTGCAGACCTTTTTGATCAGTCTTTAGCTTTCCTCTCAGTCACTTTAGGTTTTTTTTTTACCCCTGGGTTGTTCCAAGGCCCCTCCTCTCTGTGGCCCCTTCCCTGCTTCCTCTGAGGAAACAATCTGTGGTTGTGGGCTGCTTGGTCTTGGCTTTCTGCCCAGCACCTCTAGGGCATGATTCCTGCCAAGATGCAGACATCTTCTTTTCCTGCCTTTCCAAAAGCATGGGAGAGGCAGGAAGTTTGTCCTGGAGGTCTGGGTGCACAACCTAGGAGGAAGAGATTACCAGGGAACTGCAGGGAACATGGTGCCCGCTGGACAGACAGCCCACGGACCCTTAGTCTCCCTTCTTTCCTGTGTTCATTTGCTCCCTTTTCACACAGCCCGTATAAAAATGAAGCAGCAGCAAATTTTATTGAGGGACCTAAACTGAAAATAGGTTTAGAACATAATTTAAAAAAATAAAACAGCAAAAGTAGCAAAAAATATATGACCTTTTTAAAAACATTTTCCTTTTTTTTTTTTTTTCTTTTTTCTTTTTCTTTTTTTTAATATATAGCAACTGATGCCTCCCAACCACCAGGAGCATCTTACCCAATGGGTAAATCTCTGGTAACGACCCTTTTAAAAAGACATGTAAATATATACTCAGATTTATACACTTTGTGTTTTCTTCATAGCTATATACAAAGCCCCTAGTTCAGGGCTGGGCCCCAGGGCCACACCACTACTCCCAGTCTTTGCCTCATCATCCTCTGGTACCAGGTATTTGGTCAGCAAAGCAAATTAGTATTGGAATTAATATGCCACTGGCACCATCCATCTGGAGCAGAGGTTACCTTCAACTGAGGCTGAAGCATTGAGCTCCCTATTGCTGTAGCCCTGAGGACAAGGCACCTGCCACCAGAATGCAAGGGACTGACAGGTTAAGGTGAAACAGACAATACCAATACTAGAAAGCTCAGTAAAGCTCTCACTTGCATGCCTGCTCACTTCCCACTCCCCAACCTTCCAGGCAGTGCTGGGTGGCAGGGAGGGGGTCTTGGTCCAACACCTGGGAAGGAACAAAGTGGCCACCAGCAAGTACCTGCCTCTTTGCTCCTCTCTCTCACAAGCAGGTTGAGAGGAAGAGGAGGAAGAGAGAGAGCTCAGTGGGTGCAGGCAGGCCACACAGGAAGGCCCCAAGTAGGCAGCTGACTCCTGCCAGCAGGAAAGGGGCAGGGAAAGGCAGTGAGTCCAGCAGGGAGCTGTGGGAAAGGGACACTGTTGATGATGGAGGTTGGGGAAGGAAGGGGGTGGCAGTCAGCGTCGTTTGAGTCCACCATTGGCAAGTTGGGTAGGGTGTCGGGGTAGACAGGGCTCCTCAGGCAACGGCTCATGAGAGAAGACAGAATCCTCCCCTGAGGAGCAGGTAGAGCTTCGGGTGTCAGGAAAGCTGGGCGAGTACTGGTCTAAGGGCATTGACAGATCCAGATACTCCTGTGATAGGTGAGAGAGAATGATGGGTAGGGCATGCCCCCGCCCCTCCCTGCACGAGTGTTTGCCACGACGTACCCACGTGAGGACAGCCTGAAGGCCAGTCTTACCTGGTTGGAGGTCAAGGCCACAATGCGGTCTAGGTCTTCCACCAGCTGCTTAAAGGTAGGTCTTTGAGAGGGCACTGCATGCCAGCAGTCCCGCATCATCATGTACCTGTGGAGATTGGGAGGTCAGAGAGGAAGGACAGAAGTAGAAACATGTGGAGGAGGGCTTGGGGGAAGGATAACTAGGAAGGGTCACTTTATCTAGATGAACACTCCTCTCCGTATGCTATCAAGCCCATTCTTCCCCCAGGGCCTGACTGAGGAATCTTCTCAGGCTTACAGCTCGTTGGTGCAGTTACTGGGCTTGTCCATACGATGACCTTCCTTCAGCAGCTTGAAAAGCTCCTCCACAGGCACACCAGGATACGGGGAGCCACCCAGAGTGAAGATTTCCCACAGGAGCACCCCAAAAGACCACCTGTAGATGAGCAAAGAGCCACTGTGTCTCAGAGAACAGAGCTGGGCTTTCCTATTTCCCCTTGAGAAGTGAGCATGGCAGGCACCCATTCCAAACCTCCCCCTGCCCCAACACAACTTTTAACTCCAAGAGAACACCGGGAGAAGACTGGTGTCCTCAACATGTGGGGAGAGAGCTAGTGGATAAGACAATGTTGGTGTCTTCTCTCCAAGACAGGCGGCTCTCATCAGTCCAGGGGGCATGCAGGACTCCCACACTCAGAACCCCTAGCAATTGCTTATTCAAACTCACACGTCACTCTGGTGGGTGTAGATCCGGTCAAACAGTGCCTCAGGAGCCATCCACTTAACAGGTAGCCGGCCCTGTGAGCATCATGAGGAGATCGGGATGGCCCAGGGCAGGCAGGGCACAGGCAGGATAGGGCTGGGGGCCGGGGGTGGGGTGAGTTTGGTGCATATTTTCAGCCCATTCTACCACAATCAAGGACAGCAACCCAGGTAGGTTATAGCAGAAACATCTAAGTGGGTGATGCCTGGTAGGAGAGCACCGAGGGCAGAGGACAAGCCCAAGGCAGCACTCACATTGGTTGTCTTTTTATAGTAGTCAATGTGGTGAATGTCCCGAGCTAGGCCAAAGTCTGCGATCTTCATAACATTGTCCTCTGTCACCAGGACATTCCTGGCAGCCAGGTCTCGGTGTATGCACTGCAGAGGGGAGGATGGGAGACAGGTGAGGGGTGACAGCCCTGAAACATGCACTGTGATCCAGCTGTCAGAGTACTCCCAACTTTAGAACTCATTCTGTAGCTAGTGGCAGAACCTGGTCTTCTACCATACCGTACCCTCTGAGCATCTATTTCCCCTCCTAGAATGTTCTTTTCCTCTACTCCAAACACCCAGTTCCAGGTCTCTCAATCATTTTAGCAAACATTACTATAGGCCTCCTTTTTGGTCCTTTTGGTCTGAGCTTCTGGATTCTCACCCCAGAGAATGACCTTCAGACTGTATGGGCACAACACCAAGCCCTCTCTCTTTAGGTACAGCCTATCTATGGTGAGCTGGGGCTCAAAGAGAGCCACCAATTACTGAGCACCAAGAACTATACTTAATTTTCACTGTCACAGGTGTGGTTTCATTTTATTCCCATAACAATTCTACGACATAAGTGTTACTCTCATTTTGTATTTGAATTAAAAAAAAAAAAAAAGATGTTCAACAGCTGTCCAAGGCTATACATAAAGTAGTGGAAAACAGACTGGAACCTATTTCAGTCTGATCCCAAAGCCATTAAACTACAATAGCTCTCATGCCTCCGAGATTCCCTGAAAGGTAAGACAGCACACGGGATCAGTGGTGAGTATGTCTACAACTCTACCAAAAGATTAAAAATCACAAGTTGGGGGCTGGGGTTGTGGCTCAGTGGTAGAGGACTCGCCTAGCACACAAGGCCCTGGGTTCGATCCTCAGCACCACATAAAAATAAGATGGGGGTATTGTGTCCACCTACAACTAAAACATTTTTTAAAAAAAAATCACAAGTTGAAGTACTCGGAGGGCTTTGTCCAACCCCAATCTCACCCATGGAGACTTTACGTTCCATACCTTCTTGGAGGCAAGATATTCCATGCCTCGGGCCACTTGATAGGCACAAGATACCAGGTCCTTGGAGGAAAGCTGCTCCTCTGGGTTGTGGCTGGGGTTATAACAGTATTCCAGACCCGGGGGCCTCCGGGCCTGCAGGAACTCCCGCAGGTTGCCCTTGGAAGCATACTCCACAATGACATACAAAGGACCTGGGAGCAGGTCAGGCAACAGGTAAGCAGGTTTATAGCATCAGCTGGAGGAAACACCATCCACCAAAACACACCATACATGTGTTCCCTGATCTTAAATTCCCTTTCTACCTCCTGATAACAGGGAAAGTCATTCTACTACCCAAAGAAAGTCAGAGAAACAATTCTTCCCACCACAGTCCAGAAAGTTCCAAGCAAAGTTGGGCGTTAAGAGCCTTAATTTAGACCACAATTACTTCCCTGTTCCTGCCCATACAATGTGTGCAAATCTACATGCCTATATTCCCAGAAGAACACTAATGGGCACCAGTCCAGATCCAGAGAAATACATTCCAACCACTACTAAACTAGCCTCTCCTCTTAACCCGAGAGAGTCCTTGTCACTGGCAAGCAACCAGGGCCCAGACCTACCATCTTGTGTGCAGGCCCCCAGCAGGTTGATGATGTTCTTGTGCTTCCCGATCATCTTCATCATCTCCATCTCTGAGATCAGGTCTGACAGGTCTTTCTCTGTTGCATCGGCTTCACATACAAACCAGAGAATGGGATGAGACTCTTTATTAGGGAGGGAGGGGGCAGGACAGTTAAAGGACAAGAAGAGGGTGTATGTCTGAGGAGCCCCTTTTCTCCAGGACTTGCTTCTCTCCTCCCCACTTCCCAATCAGGTTTATTTTCCCATCCCTTGTGGGAGACAATTCTGCAATATATGGTAGTAAGTGTGGCCAGGGATATAGTGAGAAAAATCAGTTATGGGATCTAGAATGAGCACCTGAGCACAGCCCAGGTTGACATCAAGGAATGAGGTGAGATGATAGCCATCTCAGGGTACAGAATGCCCTTCTACTCGCAGGTAACCCATGTAGGCAGCATAGCAGGTGCAGGCATTGAAAGCCCCAGAGAAGGTGTCCCACTTGGTTGAGACTCCAGTTTGCCTAGAAAGGGAAGGGATTTCTTTTGCAAGGCCAGAAACATTACTTACACTTCAACATCTTCACGGCTACTTTGGTCACACGGTTGGGTTTGTCCTTGTCCAGCCCAATGGCCTCTGCCAACACCACCTGCCCAAAGCAGCCCTCTCCCAAGGGTTTGCCTAAGACCAGTCTTTTGGGGAAAAGAGAACAGTGTAAGCTGGGGCTGGTAAAAGTCAAACCTTTATGACACCTCAGCTCTATCTCTCCATATTTCACCCAAGTGAGAGCAGAGAGCAGGCAGCATTCTCTCTGTAAGCACTCATATACCTTCACTTCCTGGAAGCCATGGTATACATGATTCCCACCATCAGAATAACAAGCAAAAAGGAGTCCTGAAAAACTTTGGGGTTAGAAAAGTACCTGTCCCTAGGCAGCTCCCAGCGGGGATCTTCAGGAAGCTCATATTCAGAGACCCCAGCTAGCATGGGCGTCCCACTGGAGGAGAGACGAGAGGGTCGAACCAGAAGCACCCCAGAGTTCATGGATGCACTGGAGTCAGCTGACACCTGCAGGGGAGAGTGGGGTCACCCTTCTAGCAAGGGTGCGGGGGAAGTGGCAGCAGCAGGTTCCTTTCAGTTCCTCATCAGGGCTTTTCACCATGGCAGAAGAATGCCTCAGTGTATATAATGTTCTTTCCCCAATGCAGAGTGGCAGAAAGACCATTCGAGGTCAAAAGACCTAAGTTCTAAGACTGACTGATTTCTACCACCTCACTAGCCTTTCTGGACTTCACATCACTCACCTTTTAAATGAGCACACAAATGTACTTCTTCCAGCTTGATATTTTAACACTATTCCAATAACCCTATTCTTGTCCTGATTCTTTGCAAAAACTCTGCCTCAGATTATAGTTTCCTGACCCCTAAAGCAAATTTCAGAGTCAGCAGTGTTCTGAGTGCACACACCTTAACCTTTTGGACTATTTCTTTCCTGAGGGAGAGGCATACAGAAGGGAAGGAGTATCCAGGACCTACTCAGGCCTTCTCCACCCCAATCAGTCCTGGGGACTGTCCAAATGCACAGAATCAGCTTCACATTTAAGACAAGACTTTCTTCTAAATCCTTGTGCCAGGTGAGTGGGGCATTTGTGGTTTATAGGAATTTACAAGCATGAACAGCAGTGTGAAACTGATTTGGGAGCACCTAGTTTAGAATGTTCCAGAGGCCCAGAGGCCAGAAAGCAAAGCCTGAAGTAAATTAGGGACAGTGGAGGGGATAGGGCATGAGAGCATGTGTGAGAAGTCCCTGGAGGTCCAGGAAGAGAAGGTAGCAGAGAACATGCGAATCCCCCATCTACTTTCTGTTACCTGTCTGCGCAGAGGGATGCTCTTGGCCAGCTTGTGCACGGCCATCTGGCTATGGAAATCACTCTTCTTGGTGCCACTCTTCATCTTGTAGATGATGACAGAGCCCACCATGCAGGAGATGAGGAAGGCCCCCGTGCAGTAGATGATGATCTCCAGGTACAGAGGTGAGGTCATCACTGCCGGTCTCTCTTCCAGGGCTAAGTCAGTGTGAACAAGGTGTTAGCAGGCTCTGGGGCCCCATCTCTAAGAGGCCCTGCTCCATAAGAAACATGAAACTCACTTCCTTTCCCCTGGGAACTTTTAGGGAGGAGAAGAACCAAGCCAGGTCCTAGCTAGGATTGTGAGTCTGACAGAGGATCAGAGGTCCTGGGACCTCTGCGTAGTCCTTAAAATGAACGGAAGTCCATAAAGGAATGAACTAGACTATCTTAATACACAAGTCCCATCCTTCTTTATCCCAAATGCTCCTCGCTTACTTGGACTGCTGGGCTAGACAGGTTATTAGACACTCCAGAAGCAGCTAAAATGTTTCTTCTGCATGCCTTTCTCAGCCTCATGGAAACAAGGCCCTTCTCTGCAGAGCCTCAGCACTGTACACACATACTGATCACTTGGGAACAGACAGCTTCTGAGTCCTTGTCCCTCAGGGCCCAGGAGGTCATTGAAGATGAGGTCAATATCTTGTTCAGTTCTGTATGCTTATAAACCTGGCACACAGGAGGGATTCAGGGGACAAATAAAGAGAGGGTGGGGACTGTTCCCACCTCACATCTGTGTCATCTGTCAGGTCAGACGTGTAAATATTTACACCTTGCCAAACCACAGGCAAAACTGATTTTGACTTTCAAACATGATGTTTGGACAGCTCCAGATGAAAAACAAACTTTTTTTTTGCCATTCTTAAGAACTTCACAGGCTCTGTAGGCCTCAAAACTTTAGGAAATGGGAAGCAGCATTATTTTATTCTCCTCTCCTACCTTCTACTTAGAATTCACACCCATGGCTACAGAAGACACACCAGTGAGTTCACCTTTTCCTTCAACAAAAGACCCTTGGTGCCAGCATCACTGAGTACTCTCTGCCCCACCATGTGGACAGTTCTCCCTTTAAAACACCAGCCAGCTACTGGGAAGGCAGCACCCCTGGGAGCCCTCCCCGAGGGGTACAAGGCATAGCCCTGGAGTAAGCCTCAAGCCTGACAAGGAGACAGCTGAGCTGATAAGAGGAGAAGGGTTCTGTTTTTCTTTCCCAACGTTGAGAAATGAAGACAACTCATTGGGAGCACAGACAGGACAGAGACAGGAACAATGATAAAAACAGAACACTTCTCTGCCGTAAGCAGGGCATTGTGAGACCTTGCTGGGCAAGAAGGACAGAGATGAGCAGAGGCAAAGAGAAGAGAAAGGAGGGTAGTGTGAGCAGCCACAGGACACAGCAGCACCCAGACCACATGCAGGGCACTCAGAGATGCAGTCACAACTAGCATTGGCCCTGCGGTCACCAGCCCACCAACCTTGCGCAGGTTGCAGGCTCCTTTCGTCCTGGTTCAACATACAGACCTCCTTTCTTAGGAGAGGAGGGTTGGCAATAGCCAGAGAGGATCATTATGCCTCCAGTGGCTTCCAGAGACAGTCCTCACTCAAGGCAGCAGAAGTTCACTGTCTAGGTAGTGACAGAGGATGTCAGTATAGAGGGGTGGGCCAGCGCTGGTCTTTCAAATGGCAAGCCTGTCTTGGCCAAGTGCCTACATTCAGGGAGAGGAAGAATGGGACCCTTTCTCATACTTGGAACTGGCCAAAAAAGATCATATAATTAAGACACTCAGTACCAAGTGGATGAGGGAAAGCTACTGGACCCAAGGAAGGAAGGAGCCTGCCCTGGAGAGAGCCCAACTGCAAGGTAAATCAGAGCCCATGCATGCATTGCATTGGCCAATGGGAGAGCCAGATGCAGGTGTACAGGTAGGAGGTCCCTCTGTTCCTGTCAAATCAGGAAATTTCTGAGTGAGCAGAGGATGCAGCCCTCAAAGTTGGAGTAAAAAAGGGCACATGGCAGGCAGGGGCCATCCCTCTATCCGTCTCTCCCAGCACTGTATGTCCCCCAGCCACACAATGCATGCTCCCCCCGTGCCCATGGCAAGGGCAGGACATCGAGAGGAGAAGTATAGTGTATACCTTCCAGAACGGTCAACCATGCAGAGTGATGGGAGAGTCCGATAGAGTTACCCGCCAAGCACGTATACTCCCCCGCGTCCTCAAAGGAGACATTTCTTAAGTGAAGCACTTCCATCTCTTTGTCGGTGGTATTAACTCCGGCAGTCTAGAAGAGACAACGGAAGCAAAATGGACAAGCACCAGACACGGGACCTCAAAGAGACACAGAGAAAGGGAGAGAGAGAAGAGGGGACAAAACCAGAGGAAGAAATGCTCCCCAGCGTCTCCTTTGCAACAAGGAACAAACAAAAACCACCAGGCAGCGAGACCTGTTAGAAGAAGAGACTGAGGCCCTGAGGGAGGAACTCCGGCAGACCTGAGAAGAGGATGGCTGGTTATGACCCTTCACCAGACGCTGGCAGCCACTGGCCCATCCAAGCATGCGGGCGGTGGGCAGCATGGAGAAATGGGGCCCGGCAGGTGGGGGGCTGTTTGGTTTCAGGTAAAGAAAGTCAAGGTGTACACAGAAGGGAAGGAAGGGTGCTGTGTGCACATGTACACACACACACACACACACACACACACACACACGGCTTGCAAGGGAACATCTGGTCCCTTCTTTCACCCACCACTCAACCAACAGTCTTAAGTATCATTCCTAACACAGCCAAAGTCCATATATAGAAATACGCACAGCCAAGGAACACACAAAAGGCACAGAGGGAGCCACCAACACAGTACCAAACCAAACCAGCCTCCCAGGCCGGGTATTTTTCCATGGCTCTGGGCACTAGAAGTACAGTAGGGTAACAGGGAGAGTCGGCGCTGGCTTCCCCACCTGCCCCAGCAGTGTGGGGCCTAAATCAAGTTCCCAGCACAGGGTCCCATCCATCTCCCCATTACCTTTTGCCATAGGTCTGGTGACAGTGAGCCACGCAGACTGGTTAGCTTCACCAATATAATTGGAAACCTTACACACATACTCCCCGCTCTGGGCCTCTGTCACATTGAACAGGGTCAGCACCTCCGCATCCGAGCTATTAATCCCCGAATGCTGGAACAAACCAACGACACACCAGTCAGTTGGGCAAACACTGAGATGTGGCCATTCTTTGCTCCTGTGTGACTTTCAGGCAGCGCATGGAGCCAAGGCAAGGGAAACACTGAAGTATTTATAATCTTCCCTTTTGAGTAGGACAAAACAAAATTGGCCTCAAAAGTCCAAAACATTTGATTAAAATTTTTTAAAAAGGGAAGAAACCACTGTCCCAAAGCAAATGTTCTATTTGTGTTAGTTCTTCAGGACTGGAACAGGTATTATAGAGACAGGCCCAGGCCCAAGATTATGGCCCCTTTTCCTCTAGAATAGTTTCAGCACCAGTGGCAGAGGGAAGGGTTGGGCAGTAAATCTTTGGGACAGCCAAGTCAGGGGAGGATGAGGTCTAACTCTGGGACAAGAAGGTAAACCACTTTCCCAGCTTTTGGTTACTTCCTGTTGCAAGATCCACTGGAGATTTAGCCAATTACCTTCCCTGGATTAATGGAGCATTCAGGGACAATGAAAGTCTGGGAGTGAAAGGAAAAAGGAAGAAAATGCCATTACTCCTCATACCACTTAGAATTTATCTGTGGCATTTGCTTTTCCAACAAAACTTTACTCTTATCATTACCCAGTTGCCAAAACGCCCTAATCTGGGAATCAAGCAGGGCCAAGACTGGGAAATACTAGTTAGAAAATTTTTGGTCCCAGGCAATGAATAAATAGGAATCTAAATGCACTGAGTGGGCTGACCCAGAGCCCTAGCTGTCCCATTCCCCAGCCATTTGTTCCCAGCTCACCTCTACTTTGTGATCTGTCACTAGTCCTGGGAAATGTGACTAGATCCCTACTACGACGAGTGTATGTCTGAAGGGAAAAGGCTGAGTCCCAGTCCTGGGCACTGGGCCTGACCACAGAGACTCGAGCCCCTAAGAGATATTGGTCACCTTCCCAGCACACTGGCACATAAAGACTGGGGCCAAGATTACCTTCAAGATCTGGACATAAGGCAGGTTGTCTGGGCCAATCTTACTCCCATTCACCTCGATGTGCTTCAGCCACTGGATGTGGGGCTGTGGGTCACTGTACACCTTACACATGAACTCCACATTGCTGCCCAGGGCCACTGTCTTGTTGGCAGGTAATCCTGCCTGCAGGATGGGCCGGTGTGGGGACCGCTCTGTGGAACAAGGGAGAGGACAGGCTAGTCAGACCCTGCCACGGCCTGGTCCTGGGATGCTGACAGAGGATATCCCTCAATAGAGGTACACCCACATTGGTGCCCCCTCAGCTTTCCCAGTGATGGGCAGTGCCCTTCCCAGTGCTTCTGAGTTCTTAAACCTGAGCTGGGAGAAGGGATACCCTATCTTCTTGTCCCAAGCCCTCAGGAACCTCCTCTCCAAGGCAATGCATCCACACTCACAGACAGTCAGGTTCTTGTCTACATGAAGGACCCTGTAACCCAGTCACATTCCCAGTCTCCAGTACAGCCTACTTCTCAACTAGAATCAGTCACTTATAGGGTCAGCAGTGATGCCGGCATCAACAAGGAGCTTGTCAAAAACCAGAATCTCACACCCTACCCCAGACCTCTAGGACCACAATCTTCTTAGAATATACCATCAAAGCCAGGGCAGGATGCTGGTTGTGACACTGCACCCTAAGATCTTGGGAGCATGAGATCCAGAACCTCTAGAAGAACTGAGCTGCAATCACAGCCCTAAGGGGCACGGCATTCCTCCTGGAGTCTCCTGTGATGTCTCAGAGTGAGCACATGCCTGTGGTTCTGCATTCACAGAGTGCCTGGCCTCTCTCAGTCTCAATGTATGTGCTAACATGATGCTACATTTAGCTTCACTGCACAAGTCACATCTTTTAGGATGGACCTTCAACAGCATATTCTGCTCCACAGTGACATATAGCTTTGAGATGTATCCTTGTCTAACCCTCTTCACTCTATTTTACAGACAATAACAGTGAGGCTTAACAGTGGAAGTACAGTGCCACATGTTATCCTGAGTCCATCCCTAGGAATGCCCCTGCCCTTTACTCAAAGCCTATTCCTGCCCCTCTGGTTATCTTACCCACGACATCGAGCTGATAGGTGTGGTTAATGCTGCCATACTCATTCTCCACAATGCAGGTGTAGTTGCCTTTGTCTGAAGGCACGACTGAGTCCATTATGATGCTCCAGGTGGCATAGCGGACCTGCAGAGATACATGCCAAAGGGTTCCATTGTGGGTCTGAAGGCAAAAGCCACAGGGCAGTACTGGCACCCTGTAGTACTGCTCAGAGAAGGCAGCATGTGGTCCCAGGCTGCAGTGTTAGCCAGGCCCAGGTACAGAGGGTTCCAGTCTCCACCCATTTACACTCAGAACATATCCTGCAAATTGGCAGATGGGCCTGGGAACTCTGAACATCTTCTCTGTGGCATTTAAGGTCAGCCATAATGTGGATAGATGTGCCTTCGGCACTCTGTCCCCATTTTACCAGGAACCTTCCCAATCTCACCTCTGTCCAGTCCATTCCATTCCTGTGACTGGAATGGCTCTCCTGCTAAGAGAGAGAGACTCCTAAAAGGCTGCCTCTGACACTTCATTTTAAAATCCATCTCTGCCTCAAGACGAATTTCTAGTCAGATCCGTTCTCAACCTTCCCTCTTCTGCACCTCCACTGAAGGTCTCATTTTAAAAAGAGCTGCTCATGGACATTTGCCCTCTTATTAGACCAGAATATCTTTATGGACAGGAATTCTGTCTTGTCCCATCTGAAAGTCAGTGACTTGCAGACAATCAGTGCTTGGTGAATGAACTTAATAACCTTTCCCTATTTGTTCTGGTTCCCTCTGGTTAGAAAAGAGAGACTAGGTTAGACAAAGGATAAACATGAACCCTGAAGATGATCAGAGACTCTGAAGAGGGGTTATGATAAAGATGTTCTTCCTATAACTATAAACAGGCAAAGGACATAACAGAATTTACCAGAGGGAATGAAAGTTGCTTATTAACGTGAGACTTCTAACTTTAGTAATAAGTAAAACAAAAAATGAAAAAAATTTTCATCTGTTAAATTTGTTGGCAAAGGGGCTGGGGTTGTGGCTCAGTGGTAGAGCACTTGCCTAGCATGTGTGAGGCACTGGGTTTGAGTCTCAGCACCATATATAAATAAATGAATAAAAAAAAAAAAAGGTCTATCAACATCTAAAAAAATGTTTAAAACAATCTGTTGGCAAAGATCTAATAAACTTGTCATTCTCATACTCTACTATGGTAAGGTGAATTAATTTTCCCCTTTTAAGAAAGTAATTGGGGTCTAGAGATGCAGCTTAGCAATACATTATATGCTTAGCAAGGACAAGGCCCTGGGTTCAATCCCCAGCCTGCAAAAAAAAAAAAAAAAAAAAAAGTAATTGGGTAATATGCATCCACAGCTTGAAAAACACTCATACCCTTTGACCTGAAAACTTCATTTCCAGCAGTCTATCCCAAGAACACACATTTTAAAATGCTGATTATTATATCCTCTGTAATATTTACATTAGTAAAAAACTAGAAAATACCTAATAGCTCAAAATTGTTTACTAAGTTATAGGTTATTTTTACAAAGGAACCCTCTTTCCTTCCTTCCTTCTTTCTTTTTTTTCCCCTTCTTTTGATACTGGGGATTGAATCCAGGGCACTTTACCACTGGGTTACATCCCCAACCCTTTTAAAAAATATTTTGAAGCCAAGCCTGGTGGTGCACAACTAATCCCAGTGGCTTGGGAGGCTAAGATAGGAGGATCCCAAGTTTGTGACTAGCCTCAGCAACTTAGTGAAGCCCTAAGCAACTTAGTAATACCCTGTCTCAAAATAAAAAATAAAGGGGCTGGGGATGTGACTCAGTAGTTAAGTACCCTGGGTTTAATCCCTGGTATCAAAAAGTAAAAAAATAAAAAATCTGAAGCAGGGGCTTGCTAAATTGTGGATGCTGTCCTCAAACTTGGGATCCTCCCACCTAACCCTCCCTAGTAGCTAGAATTATAGGTATGCACTCCCATGCTTTGTTCTTAAAAAAAATTCTTAAAAACATTTTTTATTAGTGCTTTATAGTTGTAATGAAATCTTAAGCAACCATGAAAAACTAACTTTCAAACACTCATGCTTGAAAAAGACTCAGTGTTAACAAATGATAAGAAATTATACAATGTGATCAACTCTGTTAAACCGCTAAATACATGGAAAAAACTGAAAAGATTTTTAAATTTATTCACATTTTTTGAGATGGAAATTTTTCAAAATACATTACCATTAGAGTTTAAAAGCATTATTTGACACAATTAAAGGCGGGTGATGGTGTAGTTTAGTGGTAGAGCGTATGTTTAGCATGTATAAGGCCCTAGTACCAAAAACCTCAACAAAACAACAAACACTAATTAAAGGCATGTAGTAAGGACCATATATCTCAGCTCTTCCCCTTATTCTAACTTTTTTCTGCTCTTCATATCTGTGTATACATACACATGTGTACCTTATAGCCTCCAATCCTGTGGTCAGGTTTGAACTCTTTCCCATTTTTCAACCAGCGCAGTGTGGGGTTGGGTGTCCCACTGGAAGGGCATTTGAACTTCACTGTCTTGGCAGCTGGCACTGCATGCAATTTCTTTTCCATTTTTTCTGGGGATGTCCAATATGGAGCTACGGCTGCCCAGGAAAAGCCAAGAGAGACAAGAGGGGTGGGGAGAAGGGGATGGTCAGGCTCAGGGGCAAAGTCTGGGCAGGACCCGGAGGTGCCCCACCCATCTGTCCAACCCCTGTGAGCAGTGCCCAGCACTTATCAGAACATTTAGAGGGGGGGCAGTTAGGCACCATGACCCCAGGTGCCCTCTGCTTCTTTCTTCCCACTTCAAGCAGGCCTCCCACTTCCCTCTTAAACCCAACTCCCAGGCCCCAAAAGCAATAAGGTAGGAAACAGTGTCTCACGCATACGGTTTGGTTTGGTGTTATCTGTTTCTTTCTCCTCGGAAGAGGAGTCGTCATCATCATCATCATCCTCCGAGGAGGGGAGTGCATCTACGGGAAGAAGAAGGGTCACTGAGGTCCCTCTGAGGCACCTCTAGAATTCCATCCATAACAACAGTCATGCCCTTAAGGCCACTAGAACATAGATGAATATAGCCACCCCTCCCTGTGAGGACTCCCAGTCCCACCTTTCCCTTGGTGATGACCTTTCAATGGGGCAGAAACTAAGAACTGTGTGCTCCAGTGCTGGTCTCCTTCCTTTCCCACCCCAGTGCACTGCCCCTCTCTGCCCAGAAGCCTCTCCTCTGATTGCTCCATCAGAGGCAGCTGTTCCTCTAATTTAACTCCATCCTGCACTCAAAGGCTTTCTCTCAGTTCTTGATACCACCTGGATGCCCTGGATCTTACAGTAGCAAGTCAGGGAACCTACATCCTTTTTTGGACTGTCAATCCCTGGAAAATCCAGGCAGATCGAGGCAGACCAAGGCATACTGTGCTAGAAGCTACCTCCAAACTCATGGGCTCAACAATCTACGGTTGGGATTTCCCTAGCACAGTTCTGCTAAGGTTTGGAAGATACCCTTTTTAACCACAGCAGATGGGGAGCCTATAGCTGCCAAGACCTCTCCCCAAGAAGTATCCACCCCTTAAAAGAACAGGCTTCACACCCATGTAGTCAGCAACAGGCTCATGCCAGAGCTTTTTCCAGTCCTTCTGGCACTTTTGGGGATCCGGAGGGAAATAAAGAAAGCAAGACCCTCAGTGGGGAGCAGGGCAGGTTCTCAGTGATATCTGGGAGGAGGAGCCAAGTCTACCTCCTGGGGTGCACAAATGGCAAAGAGACAATTTCCACTCTACTTCCTTAGATGGTAGTTTTGTGAAAGTCGCAATCTAAAAGTGGTAGATTCCCAAAGTCACAGAACTCTCTGGCTGCTCTGGCACAGCTCCAAAAGCTGGTGGACAGGTGTTTCTGTAAAGCCTGTGGACATGACGGTGCACCTGGGTCCTTCCCATCACAGCAGGGACTCACGGCATGTGCTGGGGCTCTAGTCACTAAGCTCAGTATCAAGTCCAAATGGCAAAGTAGTGGCAGGATGGAAGCTGGCTGAGAACCACTTAGCACCCTGGAGATATGGGCAAGTTGTTGTAGGAAAATTGTGGGTTCTTAACATCCCAAAAGCATCAGCAACTCCTCTGAGGTAGGTCTTGGAAGCCTCATATTTCTGGCCTGTGGCCTGCCCTACCTGGTTACCCCTTCAAGAGCTAAGCCACGCGGCGGGCAGGGAGCAATGTTAGTGGGCAGCAGTTTCTGAAGCAGAGTGGGGGCAGATGGTGGAAGGGAAGGAGGTTCACCTCATCCTGAAACTAGCAGAGAGAGTCAGAGGGGTGGGATCCAGGGGGAAGTTGAGGATAGGGTTTGGCTACCAACCTGAGACATTGACGGAGAAGTAGGTGGTGTCGCTGCCAGAGGGGCTGCTGGTCACACAAGTGTAGAGGCCAGAGTCAGCGGGCACGGAATCCCGCACCTCCACCTCCTCCCCTGTGATGCGGGTACGGTTGCTTTCCACCAGCTGTACCCCGTCTCGCAGCCAGTTGATGCTCTGCACATCGTCCTGCAGCCGACAGCGAAGCTGCAGCAGGTCACCAGGGTGGACCAGGAGGGACTCCACTTCCACAGGGGCTCCCCAGGGCTGGGCTGCAGCCACCCATGGGGGCCAGGAAGGGGAATCAAGGGGGGAGAGGAAGGAGGGGAGAGACAAAGGGAGTTACGCTAGCCACAGCGAGCAGCAACCTCCCTGGCCTCAACTCACCCCAGGACACAGCTGGGGAGGCAGGAATTGGAAGCGGCTGGCTACCTAGGACCCCCATTTCTTTTCCACCCCACTCCTCCAAAAGTCAAAGGAAGAAAGAGGCAAAGTTAGGAAGCGGCTGCAGCAGCATTAAGCGAATCACGTTTCATTCCCCCCATCCTAGGGGGAAAGTCAATCTTTGCCAGAACTTGTGTACAGAGTGCCCCCTCCCCACACGCTCAGCTTTTGTCAGGAATGACCACCTCCCAGAAGGAACACCCCATTCCTCTTGGCTAGGTCAGCCTCGCCCTTTTCCCTAGTGACAGTTGAATAAATGCTGCTCCTCAAAAATCTAGCAGCCCCCACACCCACTTTGGGAGGAGACCCTGGGTTCACGTGATTCAGTGAGGGTGGGGTATATGGCCCCCCAATGAGTCAGATGTGAATGTGAGAGAGGCAGCCCACGAAGAGGTCAGCTTAGGGGAGCCTTGAGCTAACAGGTGTCGGCCGGAGGATTTGGAGCTTTTGCCTATATTAGGAACGGAGGCCTGCAGCTGCCACAAAACCCACACTTGCTCTGGCAGCAGAAGTTGCTGCACACAAAGCCCCTTTCTCCTCATCTCACTGCCCCGACTCACCCTCCCATGCGCCCCACCCTCCTCCCTGCAACACGCTGTCACACATCTACCCCTGCCCCACCCCTCACTTCTTTTCTGGACAGCATTTCTAGACCTGGGCAGGATGTCCATAGCTTGCAAGATCTGATGACACCAAGAACACCCAACCCTCTCCCAAGAGCTTGCTCACTCTTGCTAGCAAAAAGGTCTGAAATCCTGACAAACCTGGGAGTCAACTCCCCTTCAATAATGGGGGGGAAATGAAAGTTTCTGTTTCCTTTTAGGGTGTACATGCATGCTCCTGGTCTCTGCATCCACCAAAACAATGCACTGGGTGCCTCTCACACCTGCCACCTGACCTACTGCTCCACACCTGTTCATCATAAGAGGCTCTAGAGGAACCTGTCACAGGTCCACAAGGCCCTGAAATACAACATGCTCTCCCTCTGTCCCTGCTCTGACCTACTACCTCCCTATCACTAAAGGGCCCCTGTCTATGCCTGGCTTTCTCCACACACTCTCCAGTGCTTGGTCTGACAGGGACTTCCTCCTGGAAGTCACTTCTCACTTCCAGTCTGATGTATTTACTTTCAAATCTCTAGCTAGCACCCCGTCCATCTGATCGATGTTTGGCACCTAAGAGCTGTTCAATAAATGCTTGATGAATAAATGTCAGAGACATGGTCTCTTCATTGTCTTCCTCTCTGAATTCCCTTCTTTCCTTTGCCCCACTCCTCACTTTTGTGAGCCTTTTTCTGAGTGCACCACAGGTTCTCATTAGAATCCTTAAAAATAAAAATGTATGTCTGAGACCAGACCTGGTGGCATATTCCTATCATCCCAGCTACTCAGGAGGCTGGGGCAGGAGGATTGCTTAGCCTAGGCGTTCAAGATCCGTCTGGGCAACATAGCAAGACTCATTTAAAGAAATGATAAGGAAAGAAAGGAAGGAAGGAAGGGAGGGAGGGAGGAAGGAAGGGAGAGGGAGAGGGAGAGAGAAAGAAAAGAGAGAGAGAGAGAAAGACAGTGGGTGTCCACATTGCAAGCCACCAGAGGCTCGGTTTTCTTCCAAGGGGCCTTGTGCTTTGGCCCACTTCAATTCAAGGTTTCTATCATAAACTAGGGTCATCAGAAATGGGGGTGCTACTTTAAAAGGGCTTGGAAATACTAGGCTAGCACATGTTTATTTTTGTGAATCTGGTGAAGAAGAACACCACAAAGGTAAGCAGAACACACAGTTGATTAAAAATAAGCTTTTGTGGGTCTCAGAGAAAGTTATTCTTTCCATTTATAATGGTTTGTGGTTTTGCCAAATGAAGGCAGAAGAAAAGCAGTTTGGGACTCAACCCTTAAAGGAAAGCAGTAGACACTCCTATTGATCAAATCTTACTTCCCTCAAGTGACCTCACTGATTAAATATTTTGTAGCTCGTGATCTGCATCAGCCGTTGGTCAACAGTGAACTCAAATTCTTAGACTCTGGCATCACACAGCCTATTTCAACAGGTCCCAGAGATGAAAAGTAGTTCCCAAGACAAAATCACAGCAAAGGAGAACACTCAGACACTTGTCCCCAAAAGAAAGTAGCCAAGGAACCTGGCCCTGCCAACACCCACCCCAATTAGAATGTGCAAACAAAACTCTCCTACACAATCTATGAAAAAACCTCAAGAACCAGCTTTCCTTTCTCCTGCTGCAACCCTTTAGATTCTGGTTCTTTTCCAAATGTGTGTCTGGTTTGCTTCATTCTTTCCCATTCCTGGTTCCATCTTGAGATAACCTCCTACATGGCCTCTCTGGTTAGAGTTCAGACTTCCCCCAACTTTTCTCCTGATCTAGATCAAGATCCCAGTCACGAATAGGCTAACATCTACAACCCCGTTGACCTTTAAGGCTCCCCACATCTGTTCCCATCTGGTCTGTCCAACCTTCTCTCCCTACCAGGAGTCTTCCATTTTAAGTCTGGGAGTTCTCTACCCTGACTACATCCTCTCCTCTAAAATAACTAAGCTTCTGTTGACAACTGTCAGCATCTCTCTGGAGTCCTCCTGCCCTCAACTATACAAAGTTCATCATCAAAAATGTCCACCAAGTCTTCAGTCTGCACTAGTGTCTCTATTCTTAATTTTCTGTAAAACAATCACTGGCTGAACCACATCAATTCGATTATATAATGTCTTGTATTTTTTTTAAACACCAGAAATAATTCACACTGTAAAAACTCACCCATTTGAAGTATACAATTAAATGGTTTTTGGTACAGTTTTCCCTTGGTATCCATGAAGGATTGGTTCCAGGAAACTTCCCTCCACCCCACTCTCATATGAAAATATGAGGATGCTCAAGTCCCTTGTATAAAACAGGTAGTATTTGTATCCAATCTTGGTACTTCCTCTCCTATACTTTAAACCATCTCTAGATTAATCATTTGATTAATCAACTAATCAAATGTAAATCATTGTTACACTGTATTAGAGAATGAAAATGGAAAAAAAAAGTCTGTTCATATTCAGTACAGATAACTACCCCCCTCTAATACTTCCCATCCAAGGTTGGTTGAATCCACAAGTAAAGAAACCATAGGCATATGCAGATGGCTGTATATTCAGAGTCGCAGAACTATCACCACAACCTGACTTAAAAGAATATTTTTGTAAGCCCAAAAGACACTCCATACCCACAGAAGTCACCTCCTATCTCTTATACCATCCACTGATCTACTTTCTATCTTTATAGATTTATCCATTCTCCATTTCAGTGAAATCACATAATAGATGATGTGTTGTGGCTTCTCCCACTTTGCACAATGTGGTTAAAGTTCTTTCATGTTGTGACATGTCTCAATACTTTATTCCTTTTAATAGCCTAAAAATATTCCACTGAATGGATATACCACTTCCAATTATCAGTTGAGAGACATTTGAATATACTGTTTCTTAATTGTCAAAAATGTCCATGTCTTGCTTCCCTTAAGAACAAGGAAGCAACACAGAGCACGATTACCTATTATAATTTCCCGAAGAGTGCGCAACAAGGTCAGAAATACAGAAACTATTTGATAGGTCTTTAATTAAATTTAGCATCTGGCAAAAGCTAATTCTCAGAGGAATCAAAAATCAGGCTAGGGCTCTAGGGTATTTGTGGCTTGTTCATTGCTAGTATTGCCCTTGAGTGTATGTCAGATTCTCTATTTACAACACAGGGATAATGCCATTTTCTCCTAGGAGGTGATGGAAAGGTAACCAACCACTTGTTTTGTTTACATGGTCCTCCTGTCTGCATTGCTGCCCTGTATAGTGGCCCTGACTTTGACCCTGTCCTTTGAAAGGTGGCTTATTCCAGAGTATCACTGATCACCAGCAGCCTACAACTATTTAAGTCACCATTTCCCATTCTCTTTCGTTTTTTTCCCTTACTTGTGACTTCTTTGGAAAAAAGGCCCTCCATCCCTGGCTCCAATTTAAAGCTGGTCTTTCTCTGGCCAAAACCAATAGGTTAGGCTAGACATGTCCTTAGGTGTCCGTTAGCAAGAGATGAGCTAACTGATGCTTTTACTGAGCTGGCCGTGAAAAGCAAAGAAAAAAGTCATTTTATTGCTTATCCACTTGAAACTAACATTCCAACCCTTGGAGAATTTGATTCATTAGACTCAGTGACGAGGGTTGTCCTCAATATGTACAATAGGGATGCTTGAGGGAAGTTGCAGACCAAAACACTTGCTTTATGTATCTTATTTCCTGAGAGATAAAGCAGGGATGGAGGCTGAAGACCATGTGGTATCTGGATGCCATGGTGACCCTGCCTAAGGCTGAAAATGTTTTGACTGTGAGTCAAATTATAATGTTCACTATTACAAGCTCTGGATATCATGTGCTTAAAAGTGCTCTATGGGAAAAAGGTGCATTGTGCTTGATACCAACAGAATAGAGTCTCTGTTATCACTGGTAGCGGAAAGGTTAGGGACAGGGCTTGACTTGACATGAATATCCTGAGAGGACTGGGGATGCTGACTTCATTTCCAAAGCCCTGAGTAACTCTCCAGAAAACAGGAGAGAACAAAGGCTCTTACTTAGCTGCTGAATATGAATTGGAGAAGGTCCCAGGTCCTCAGACAAGTGTCTGGGTCAGTATAGATGTATGGACCAGGCTGGATCCAGGGCTCCTTGCAGTAAGAATGAAAGTGATTCATTCACCAATCCCACACTGCTTCTCGAACAGAGCCTCTATCCCCTGGGGTGGGGGAAGTTCAAAAGAAGGGGGACCCACAATTTTCAGTAATCGTCAAGGGAACAGATAGAAAAGACAGAGGTGGGATGGAGGGGGACCTTCCCACGGTGCTTTCAAGTTTAGGAACATAATTAATTAGTGTTAATGAAGCACTATTGAGTCCTCCCTCCCTTCCTACTTGCCCCTCACATACTGCAACTGTGCAATTCCCAACAAGTCAACAGGTGTGGCATTTACTTAAGGCAGGACTGGCCAGAAATCTCCCACTAGTAATTCAGCAGGAGGTTCTACCCTGGGTACATTAGATCAGATCTAAGCTCTTGATTCTAAATCTCTGTGTCTTCTGCCAGCTATGGCCACTGTGAGGTAACACATCAGAATTGAACATTGGTCAACCTTCCCCTTTGGGCCAGCTTCAGCTCTCTGGATCACAAGTCCCTAGAGAGGTCTCACACTGCCTCCTGTCCCCTCACTCTGTGTAGGGTTGGGAAATGGAGCCTTGAAGAGGCCCAAGCCCACCCACACCTTGTTATTCTTTTTCTTTCTTTCTTTCTTTCTTTTTTTTTTTTTAGGTTTTGCAAACCTCATTATGAGGATGAGATACTTCAGCCCCTGAAAAATCCAAGAAGACAGAGAACTGTCTTCAAAATAGCTATTATTAGGTGTGTCTGTGAGCCCTTATCACTGTGCAAGAAGAAATGGGTTAAACAAAGACATGTCTTAGCCTAACCAGGGTGATAAGATGCTCACAACAGCTTTATATGCATGATGCCCTTTATATTGCAACAGGAGACAACTGGAGAATACAAGAACTAAGTACAGGCAATCCAGCACAGGTTCTTAGGTGATACAACTTTTTTAAAAGTTATCAGTGGTCAGACCAGACCAAGTTCATGGCAAAGATCGGACAATGTTGGAAGGGAGGGAGGACAGAAAAGAATGAAATGCTTCTGAGCAAGACTATGCCTTGGGATGAGAAGCACCAGATGAAGCCTGACTGCATGGCCTGCTTGGAACAGAAGGTTCATGATAGAAAATAGTGGTGGTGGGGGGGAGATTTCAAATTGTAAGGACAGAAATATAACAGAGCCACTGAAGAAGTCCCAGGGAACACATCTCTTTGCAGAAATTATAAATGCAGGCCATTTAGGCCACATGGACAAATATACTTGAAAATGTATTTTGAAATACCACTTTGCCAGCCCTGGTCCCATCGCAGCCAATTTGGTCTGGAGGTTATCCATCCCCAAATCCCACAACTTAATATGACCCCAGTGAAGAATAACAACATATTTGCATAGTACTTTGCATCTGCCACGTAACAGATATTATCTCGGGATCCTTAAACAACTGTGTAGACAGGAATACCAATACTGGACAATATTCACAGCATGTGGACTGTACCCCACATAGAGTGCAAAGCTTTCCTCACAGACTATCTGATTTTATTCTCATAGCAGCCCTTTGGGGTTGATTCTCTTCTATCTTATGGAAGAGGTTGCTTACTATATGCCAAGCATAAATTTCAGCATGTTAACTCCTCAAAACCCCACAACGATCCTATGAATTAGGTACTATTATTTTCACCGAGGAGAAACTGAAGCACTGGGATTCAGAATTTGTCCACGATGGAACAGCTAGGTACTGAATGGCAGAGCTGGGATTCAAACTCAGATGGCTTTGGTTCGTCAGAATTCACACACCCAGGGTCTGGCTCTACCACTCTGAGAGGAAACCTGTACCATTACTGTATCTTTACAGTTCCTGACTTCTCACAAGTGATGAAGCCCTCTGGTTCAGCCCACTGATCCTGTGTAATAGTACCCACCTTGGGAGTTCTGAAACTGGTAGCTTTGCCTTATCCTCCCTCCCTTTCCTCATTCCCTTAATTCCACAGCTCATCTCATAACCACTATCTTATAACAGAATGCTTACAACTTATAAATACACTTTTCTGCCCATGCTCATCAACCTCTTATAGTTGAGCAGGTATAGTTGTCCACAATGACAGGTGAGGAAATGGGGGGTGGGATGCACAGCGACCATGGCAGTCTCAAAACTACTAGTAGTGCCCTACTTCGGTACTGCAGCTGATCTGTTGCAACATGTGTATTCATGATCGTGTCACTCCTATTCATTACCTTCTGAACATAAGAAAACAGAGGTCGAGAGGCTTCTTCCTAAGTGATCAGCAATGACCCAGATGACAGGTCTGCGGAGTCCTGGGCCCCTTCACAGTGCTTCTCACCAAGGGAGGTCCAGCAAGCACTGTCACAGCAAGTGGGTCAGTGAGAGGCAACCGACACCAGGCACGCAGGGGCACTGCCTCTGCCTTAGGTAGTACAAGTAGTATATATAGCACAGCCCTCCCTGCTTGTCTCCCTGGCTCAACCCCTCATCAGTCACCTGACACCATCCCTCTTCTCAAGCCCCTCACCCTTGATTACAGCTTACAGCTGATGACCTCTGATGACCCACTGAGAAGATTAAGAACACTAGGCAAAGAGGCTGGTCAACTCTCCCCTTGGGCCAGCTCTGTGGATCACAAGTCCTCAGAGAGGCCTCATGCTGCCTCCTGTCCCCTCATGTTGTGACAGCCCAGGATTTATTCCTTCCACCAGAATTCTGAGCCGCTGGGCTCTCTCTCCTCCTCTGCCTTATCTGTCCAACCTCCTAGTTCCTCACTGCCCCTTACTCTCCCAAGAGACTTTGCTTCTCCTAAAATGCCTTTCTCCTCCTCTCTCTCTCCAACAATCTCTCCATCACATCCCTAGACCTTTAAGCTCACTTATCCTAGATTTGTAGCTGAACTACATTCTTCACTTCATCCTTAATGTACCATTCCCCTGGACTTGAAAATGTTCATGGTTTCATCTTGCACTTGGTCTTGTTGCCTAGCTGTCAGGTTGGTCCACACATGTATGTCTTAACTCCCTCTGGGGTCAGGAAGAGCAACTACATTGGATGGGACAAAGGGCTGAGGCTTTGAGTAACTCACCCCCCACAAACCAGACTTCATTTTTTAGCATGATGTCTCAGGGTAGCAATTTCTGTCATCCCCATTAAATCCTTTGGATTTTGGATTTCTGGGTTAAGAAAATTAGGGGAGAAAGGCCATGCTCTTAAGTAACATGGGGGAACTGGTGGTCTAGGAATGTTTACGGTCTTGGCACAAGCTCCCCAGAGATAAATGAGGGGGCAATTGTGGGAGGGGGAGGAACTCGGGGTGGCTTTGAAAGTAACTTAAAAGGAACACAGAACAGCACAGCGGGGCTCCGGGGGCCCTCTGTGAGGTTTTTTTATTACGTTATTTTGGCTTTGAAATGGAACTGAAAACTTACTTGAGTCTGGCAAGACCAGGCCAGAGCCAGGGAATCAAATCCTAGGTAACACCCATCATACCACAAGGGTTGGGGTGTAGAGAGAAAGAGCCTTCAAGATATGTGACTCCCTGAAGTGAGTCCCTACAATACAAGGGAAGCTGCAGAAACGAGGAGCACAGATCTTGTGTGTGGCAGGAGAGACAGGACAGAGACAGGTGAGTGTGGTAGGAGAGACAGGAACACCAAATCAATTAGCAGGGTCTGACGCCCAGATAGGCAGCATTCACCAGTTGCCCGACCCAGGGGATTTGGAGTAGGGTGCTTTTTTTTTTTTAATAGAAAAAGGGAAAGGAGTAAGAAGGAACATTTTGCATGCAAATGGGCCACTGCCAGAAGAGCCCATTAAAATGTAAAAACTCCACATTCAGCCTGACAAAACGGTGCAAACTGCTGTGTTTGCCAGAGGGGCAGCAATAAAGCTCACAACAAAGGGGCCGAGGAACAATGGCGGGCTGAATGGCCTCTGTCAGCAGGTCCCCTTGCGCGTTGCCATGGGGACCCCACCGGGGCTTACTAAAGGTATTTCCTGAGGAGAAAGGCAGTGCACACATGCCCAGGCAGCCCGGCTAATCCTGACAGGAAGCCATCGCCATTCAGCAGCCCAGGGGCTTGGGGCCGGAGTTTTGTTTTGTTTTTATTAAAAAAAGATTTTGGTCTTTTGTGTGTCCCACCTCGTCACTGTAATTTAGCACAGAGCCGCCTGTGCTGGGTAAAGCCACAGCCAGGGCCCGGTGACTGCCCCGCGACCCCCCAAAACCAGCTCCCCAGGCAGAACCCCACTTGGGAGCCCCAGGCCGTGAGAGAGTTCTGTGTCAATCTTAAAACAGACAGGAAGCCTGAGTGCTAATATGCCGTAATGCACGAGAATTGAGTTTGGGGTTCAAACTTCTGTTCTTGGGTTTATCGGATGCCTCCTTCCTACCTGTACTTCAAATCCCTAGGGATCTGGTCCCCTTCCCCCAACTGGCATCAGCGTCCCCAACCTCCCACTTTGGGAGAGTCTTCTCAGCTTGAAGAAGGACTGTAATTAAGTGATTAACAAAGGAATGCACCCAAGAGTTGTCCTAAAAAGAAATCTCCTTTCTTTCCCCAGCAAGAAGTTCTGGCCCCAATTGTTTACTGATAACACCTTGAGCTGGGTCAAAAATAAAACTCTTATTCCACCCATTTCCCAAAATGGTTCCCAATATACTTTGTTTCTCTCCTTCCTATCTTATCAGCAAGTAAGAACCCAGCATGAGTGAAGGTGGATGCTCTGCAGCTACAGAGAAGGGCAGTCAAGGCTCACAGCTCCTAGAAGTTTGTGTCACCATTTCTCATTTGGCACCAGAAGAATCCGGCCTTGGCAGATTCAGGGAAGAGAGCCAACTACACAGCTGGCGGTGGAGACAGAAACTCCCAAGTGACAACTGCCCCCTAGGACACAGTTTAGAGTAAATTAACATTTCCTAAGCAACTCATAGGTGGAAACAGCCATCTCCAACAGAGTCTGAAAAATGAAGGTGGTACAGTTCCTTCATTGTGATTCGAACCCAGTTCTGAGTTTGAAAATCCCATAATCTTTCAGCTAGACCTTTCCCCAAAACATGTTTGAATCTGGCATTTAGATAAAATCATAGAGGATGACATATTATTTTGGAGGCAAAGAATACTGCCCAGCAACTCTCTTAGACATCTTGGGAAAATTTGAAGGCCATAACTAGATGGAGAAAGGAGTAGGAGTCTGATCAATGATAGGAAACTCCCTAAAGGAACCCCAAATCTGGTATGGGCAATTTATGAGGACTGTAGGTCAGGTGAAGGTCTTATTCCTGTCTTTAATTAAAAAAAAAAAAAATGTCCTAAACTCAGAGCAAAAGTACAACTGCTCACCAACTGATAGAATGCAAAAGAACGAACATCTTCCACTAAGATGTTAGCTTGGTGTGTATGTGTGTGTGTGTGTGTGTGTGTGTGCGAACGGGCGCAGGGGTCCTGATGAAGGAGGGGAGTTAGACCCTCCTACCACTGGCCCGAAGCCCAGCCCTCTCAGCCATGTGTCTGCAGCTGCGACCTGTCATGCACTTCCTGGTCTGGGTTCTGTAATGGAAAGATCATTAAGAGTGGGGGAGGGAGGAGAGCTAGATGAATCAACAGTGAAGAGGTAACCCTGCAGCTCCCACTCTCCGCTGAGCTCTGACCTTAAAGTCTGGTCAGGTTCCTTAAAGAAAAGAATGTATTACCCTGCCCCCCCCCCCCATATGGCTGCCCCTCCCCCATGCTCAGCGGTGCTGATTTGGGGAAGGAAGCGCCAGCAGCTGGGCAGGAAAAAGTTGTCACTCCCTAAACTTGCTGATGCATTAGTAGTGTCCTTAGCTGATTGAGAATGTGCCTTCTGGTGCCCCAAAACCGCAATAGGTGCTGCAGTGCACAAGTCACTAGGCTCTCAGCACCCCAACAGGTTGCCAGTTCTACACCCCATCTGGTCTCAATGTGGTATTGGTGGGTCTGGGAGGTCTGGGTCAGAGCCCTGCATAAAGACTACTCCCCGGTGAAGAAAGGAATGGTTTCTTCGTAAAGTAACATATTTCTCAATGTAAAGAAATGCCCTGGGCTCAGAGCTTGTCTAGCATGCTCGAGTCGCTGGGTTCCACTCCCAACAGACCCCCCCATTTTCACTTTAAGAGAATAAAGATGATAAAACATCCTCTTAAAATGAAATAATGTGGATGATAGTTTCAGGAGCTAAGGTAAGGGAGGAGAGCTCACTGATTAACGGACATGTCAATTAAGTTCTAGAAATGGAATGGTAGTGATGGCTGCACAACAATGTGAGTAAACAATATCACATAACTGTTTCCTTGACAACGGATAAGTGGTGTATTACATGTTAGGTATGTTTTAATCCCAATAAAAATAATTGAATGGTATGGTAGTAGACACTGATGGTTTAGTAAAATAAGTTGATAACCCTATGTGGGTTCCAAAATATTAGGAGGGGAATTATACTGGTCCATGAAACATAAAAACGTGGGACCAAGAGTCAGTTTCACAGATTTCCAGGACCGTGGAACCCCAGAAGTTGCTTCATGTACATGCCATCCATCCACATACCGCATATTCATCTGTTAGCCTCCCTGACTCATGCACACAGCATCAAAGATAAGCATTTTACTCTGTTTTAAGAATTAAAAACAGGGTTTCAAGGTTTTTCTGACTGCGATGTTATGGCTTTCAGGTGGAGCAGGTAGAAGAATGAGCCCAGAGTCTGTGTGCCTTTGCTTCCACAGGGATCCAGGATCACCAGAATCTTGGGGAAGAGAGGTCCTTGGAGAAACTGTTTAGTCCCCGACTGAGCTTGAGTCACACTGGCTGTCACTTAAGCTGTCACTGGCTGGAGGCAGCAGAGACAGCACCTGAGTAGAAATCACTCCAGTGGCTGACCTTACCACTAACTGTGTGACCCTAAGCAAGTCACCTCCCTTGTCAGATTCATGCCGTGTGAAATGAGGAGGCTGACTAACTTGAAAAGTCCTAGATTCCTTCCAGCTCTAACAAATGTCTTGGGTTTTAACTGGGCCTTGCTAGATGGACATTCCCACCTGCTTCCAACCAAGAGCACACTGGTGAGGGGGGAGGGAACATCCTCTCCAAGTAACTGTCCTTAAGAAAAGGGATTCTGTTTTGGTCACAGAGCTCTGGCCACCAGCATCTTCAATAAATGCTTCTTATCTTCACTGCTTCTAAGACTAGCAGAAAACTCAGACATTATTCAAGGATTCATTTCTTGGTCCTTTTTTTATATGCTAATGGAATACAATCCCATGAGAAAAGTTAGGTTAACAAATTTTTCAAATGCATTGGGGATTTGTGGGTAACAAAGAAGGGCTAACCTGATAAAATAAATGCCACTTCCAAACATATTCCTCAGGCATTAATAGGATTCTGACCACTCAAACAACAAATTGTAAGTTTTGGATATCAAAGGGGGAACTTTATTCTAGGTTCAAAAGCTAATTCCTAAAAGCAAAGGAAAATAAAACTTAATTCCAAAACTAAACCCTTAAGTTTGACAATAAAGGAGCAGACTCCTAAAGGGATGGAGAACTGATTAGCAATCCAAACAAAGGTAATGATAATGGACTTAGAGCAAGAGGGTGTCCTTCCTTTCTAGGATAGCTTCTAGAACATTTCCCTATTCCTGCCTTCCTCACACAGCCCTCCAAGATAAAAGTACTCATCTTCTACCTCTCCCCACCTTCTTGCCTATCTTGTCTTTCTCCTCCCAGATCCTCCAAAGTTCCATCTTCATTCACCTCTTCCTGGCATAGAGGTTAGAGCAGTAGGCATTGGTTTTGGAAAGACCTGATCCTGAACAGCTTCACCATTTATTAGCTGTTTGACCTTGGCAAGTTTTGAGACTTTGAGTCAGTTTCCTAAGCTGTTAAGTGGAAACAATGCCTATCATGTAGACTTTTTGGGAATGGAAATGAATTGAGTTTAGAGATTCTCAAAACTATGGGTCCCAGGACTGGTGACAGTAGCATCCCCTGGGAACTTGTTAGTCACCAATGTTGGGCCCTTTTTCAGAATCAAGAGGTCTAGGAGCAAAATGCAGTGATGTGCTTTAACATGTATTCCAGGGGACACTGAACCAGGAGAATCTAAGAACCACTGTACTGAGTTAGGTAAGAGTTCAATACATGGTAGCACAAACTGTTTCTCAACGATATTCCTTGTCTTCTTATTTAAAAAAGGTTTTATTCCTAGCTTTGCTTTTTTCCTTCCATCCTTCCCCATTTCTTTTTCTTTCTTTTTTTTTTTTTGCGGTGCTGGGGATTTGAACCCAGGGTCTTGTGCTTGCGAGGCAACACTCTACCAACTGAGCTATATCCCCAGTCCCCACTTTTTTCTTTTTGGTACTAAAGATTGAACCCAGAGGTACTCTACCACTGATCCCTAACCCTTTTAATTTTGAGACATGGTCTCACTAAGTGTTGAGACTGACCTCCAACTTGTGATCTTTTTCAGCCTCCCCTGTTGCTGGAATTACAGGCATGCACCACAGTACCCCAATAACTTTTCCTTTTTAAAACTAGAAATTTCAGATATCTTTTTAAAAAATGACAATGGATTGCAACCTACTTGTGCAATCATCTATTTAAAAAGTGTTAATAGTCTAAGACATCATATATATATATATATATATATATATATATATATATATGTTGGACACACACAGTCTCCAACTTACTATAGTTCAATTTAAGATTTTTCAACTTCACTGTAGTAAGAAAGTGATACATATTCAGTAGAAAGAGTGTTTGAGTTTTATGATTTCTGATATGCCCTACACTCTCTTGCCATGCTGGGCATCAACAGTGTGCTGCAGCTCCAGGTGAACAACTGATATTCCACAGAATACTGTATTCCTCAGGTTGTTTTGGATGGCTATTTCATAGACAATATGAGATATCAGACGCTCTATTATAGAGCAGGCTTTGTGTTAGTTGATTCTGCAAGCTAACGTAAATGTTCTGAGTGCGTTTAAGGTCGGCTAAGTAAGATAAGCTATGATGTTGAACTTTAGAAGTACTAAACACTAACTTTAGAAGTATTAAATATATTTAACTTCCAATGGCTTTATCAGGATGTAACCCCACTATAAGTCAAGGAGCACCTATGCAGATACATATAGAAAGAGCCAGAAAGATACAAAGTCATGCTCTGTATTACATTTTGGTCAACAATAAGCTACATATGACAGTGATCCCATAAGATTATAATTGAGCTGAAAAATTCCTATCACCAGTGACATTATGTCAGTCCCAAGGTCACAAAGCAACACATCACTCATGTGTTTTTAGAGAAGCTGGTATAACAAACTTACTGTACTGCTAGTCATATAGCACACCCAATTATATACAGTATATAATACTTAATGATAATTAACTGTTTTATGATTTTATAATATGCTTTTTATTGTTATTTTAGTGTGTGCTTCTTCTAGTTAAATATAAAAAGTGTACCGTAAAACAGCAGGCAGCATTATGCCAGCAGCAGCCTCATATATCTCATGTTTTCTGTGTCTTGACTGCATCATTTTCTCTTGTGCTTCATTTAAATCTTATGTTGTCTCATCACAGCCACAGGAGTAGTGGGCTACATCACGTACATAGACGCACACTCCACTTATCCTACGAGTGTGGGAGGCCATGCTACATAGGTCTGTGTAAGCCCTCTATGCTGGTCTCACTACCATGAAATCTCCTAACCATGCACCTGTCAGAACATTCTGCCATCATCAAGGCGATACCCAACTCTGTAAGTATACGTGCTATTATATATACTCTAGCCTACAGATGGACAGTTTACCCCTTTCCTTTGAGAAGAAGCAATCCTATGTCACTGCAGATGTCCTCGTATAACCAAGGGTCTGATGTCTTTATTTGACGTGGGCTTTGAATATTACTTCTTTTTTTTTTTCGGGGACCTTTTTATTTTTTAACATCCAGAAAAGAAAGATGAAAAATGAATAGCACATTTGGGGATTGAGAAAAATATTTTAAAAACTAGTAAGAGAAGATAAAATATTGTGTGATCATAGTTATATTCAAGTTGAAGTCCACACCTAGCTATTGAAGTTGTAGTTCAAGAACTAACAACATTAACACCAACTGGGAACTTAAAATGCTGATTCCTGGGCCCTTGATCAGCCAGATGGAACCAAGGTCTGCATTTTAACAACATTGGATACTACTTCTTAAATGAGTCATTTATTGTATTTGCGTGTTTATTACGAGTTAATGTTGGCTGGGTGTGGTGGCGCATACTTGTAATCCCAGCAGCGGCTTGGGAGGCTGAGGCAGGAGGATCATGAGTTCAAAGCCAGCCTCAGCAATTTAGGTTCTAAGTAACTCAGTGAGACCCTGTCTCTAAATAAAATATAAAAGGGCTGAGGATGCGGCTCAGTGGTTCAGTGCCCCTGAGTTCAATCCCTGGTACCAAAATAAATAAATAAATAAATAAATAAGATTAAAAAGAGTTAATGCTGGCCAGGGCTGAGCCTACCCATGGTGAGGTTATGGGTATAGTTCACTCAAGCATTCAGGAAGGGTCTCCAAGACTTTTGCTGTTTCCTCCCAAAAGGATACATGGATAGTCCCAACTGACAGAACTGGAAGAAAACATTCCCTAACTTTCAATAGGTCTGGTTTCTATTCCTAGGGCACTACAAATAGTGTACCACAAATTGATATGTACCTTTAAAATCCTGTAATTATTCTGTGGTACTACCTTGTAATATATATTTTTGTTTAAACATTAATTTGTTAAATATAAACACTAAGAAAACAAAATTCAGATCTCCCCCACCCCAGTTTTTGCACTTAAAAACAACACTGTAGCCTTAAAAAAAAAAAAAAAAAAAAAAAAAAACCCTAAAACTCAACCTTTATGAACCTTCTGACATGTTTATTTCCATCCATCAGATGCTGTAGGACCACACTACTTTAAGAGCAATCTAGGTAGCTTTTGTGTCCAGGCAATACTGCTACATTCTAGACTAGGTGTGACCTATTAAAAAAACTCAGGTGTGGTAGCTGACACTTGTGGACTTCTGATCCTAGACTTTTCCCAAGTATGAGGTCTGTGGCTACTGTGGAGGGCAGGGTTTTGTTCCACTGATGATTCCAGGCCCAGGAGCCACTGTCATTAGGGCAGCTCACAGACCTGTGACTGATGTGGAACCTCACAGTACAGAACAGAATGTCACAGGAGAAATGGTGCAAGGCAAGCATCTCAAAGGGAGAAGTCAGATTCCTGTGAGATAAGGGGGACTAAGCCAGCAATGTTTATTTTTGTTATTTTTATTTTATTATTATTTTTTAAACATTTAGTTTCTATGGTATTGGGGGTTGAAACCAGGGATACTCCACCATTGAGTTATATCTCCAGTTCTATTTTTTGAGATAGGTCTCTCTTAGTGCCCAGAATGGAAATTATAATCCTCTTGCTTCACACAGGGATGTTTACATTCAAAAGGTGCTCTGTCTCAATTCAATTTGATATAGGGATGGAGAATTATGCAGTAGAAAAAAATGTCATCAAACCTAATTGAGTTTGAAACCTCATGACACCTCTCCCCAACTATATAACCTTTGGCAAGTTACTTAACTCCTTGAACATCAAACTGAGGTTAAGTAATCTCAAGTTGATCATGGGCATGAACCTTGTGTCCACAGGATATAAAGATGTAAAAAAGTAAACCATGGGGGCTGGGGAGATAGCTCAGTTGGTAGAGTGCTTGTCTGGTTCGATCCCCAGTACCCCCAAAAAAAAAAAAAAAAAAAAAGTAAACCATGCAGTAGAGAGTTGCTTATTATTAATTATTATTACTATGGAACCCAGGGTCATACTAGACAAGTACCCTACCACTAAGCTAAATCCCCAGTCCTGCTTTCTGGGGGGCAATCTGGTACAGTGATGAGATCAAAATTTTTAGAATGTAATTACCCTTTGATACATGAACAAATTTTATTTGTAACAGTATACTCACTCAAATTACTGGAAATAACCTAAATTATTCCCAAAGTAGAGGACAGGACAAATAAATTTTATACACTCACAATGGAATACTAAGTAATTATTAGGCATGATAAAAAGTTTTTTTGTGTGGCAATAAAAATAGACGTAAGCTGTAAACCAGTACATAAGTTTCATTTCTGAAAGTTTGTATAAATGTAAGAAAAAAGTCTTTAAAAAATCATTTTTGGGTGATGGGAATATAAGCCTTTCTTTTTTTCTTTATAAGTTTGTATTTACTCTTTCTTTTTTTTTTTGGTACTGGAGATTAAACTTGGTAGGTGTATTACCACTGAGTTACATCCCAGGTCTTCTTATTTTTTATTTTGAGACAGGGTCTTGCTTAGTTGCTAAGACTGGCCTCCAACTTGTGATCCTCCTGCTTCAGCCTCCTTAGTAATTGGGACTATGAGCTTTCTGTATTTTCTATGGTGAACTCATACTACATATCAAAATGAGAATGTTTTAAAAGAGCAATATTCTTGCTAAATGCACAGAACTTTGAGAGGAGTAAACAAACAAACATTAAAAACTCCAAGGGTTGGGGTATGGCTCAATGGTACAGCATGTGCTTAGCATGCATGAAGCCCAAGGCTTAATCTCTGACACTGCAAACAGACAAAACCCAAAAACTTCAAAAAATGTGAGCAAGGACAGGGGATATAGTTCAATGGTAGAGTGCTTGCCTAGCAGGTGCAAGGCCCTGGGTTCAATCCCCAATATACACACAAAAAAGTGAGGCAGAGTTAAGTATGTACTAGATTGCCAGTAAAAACAAACTAAACAAAAAAAGCAAGGAGTGAACAGAGGAAGACGCCAAGAAGAAGAGGTCCCTTACACTAAGTCTTCACTTAAACTCAAGCTAAACCTTAAGCCAAGAATTGAGTAGGAATTACAAAATGTGAAGAGGAGAGCAGCGTAAGGACAGCCAATTCTGTGTGAACACTGGTTACACTGGGTAAATAATGTCTATTTCTGACTGGACAAACAGGTTATATATATAAAGTATATATTGTAGGCAAAAAATGGGAAGAAACTTATTTGGCCAGATGAATGAATGAATGAATGAATGAGTTAAAAAAAAGTCAACACAGGAATGGACCATTAGCCAGAGGCTAGTTTTCAATCCCAGTGAAAACAGGAAGGGGTAAACTCTGACTTCAATTTTCTTGGTTGATTAAACATTTAAAACTTGGTGCCCTTTTTCCCTGCCCAAATTCATAACCACTGAGCCCACTCTTTCTTGAACTCTTTGACCTTCTCACCCACTTGGGGCTCAATATGCCTACGTGCCCAGGTCAGGGCCTGCTATCCCAACATTCACCTCCTTATACAAAACCCATACCAGAATTGGCCATGCCACAACATGGGGTATAAGGAGAGAGCATGGAGTTTCAAGTTCTGCCTGAGCAGATCTTTGTCTGTCCCTGTAACTAAATGGACAGACCCCTTGTCCCAGCCTTCCTCAGTGTGCAGGACACAAACCTTTAAATGAAGGCAGCAGGCATCCTCTTTGGCAAGGAGAAAGCTGTTATGAGCTAAGAGTCAGGAGAGTGGAACTTGGGGGACAGAGGCTCAAGCTTGATGCTACTATGCTGACAGCAGACCTACTGTGGGGGGAGGGTCCAGACGACTGTCCCCTCTACGTGGGCAGTGGCCACCGCCCGCGGGAAGTTAGAGCAAATCCTCAAGGTCAGGAGCAGCTCAGATTCCAGAAGGAATTCTCCTAAAAGGAAATGGTTTGGGATTTACCCCAGGTTCTTAGGATGCCAGATAGGGCAATTAACTTTTGGTTTCAGAGGAGAGGAGACAGTTTGGGAGAGAAGTGTCTGTGGTAAGTCTGTGAATGGGCCATCTTCCCTGAATGAACAGGGAGGACTGGGCAGCTAAATTCAAGAGCCTGGGGGAAGGACAGCAGCTGGACCTCCCTGGTCAGCAGGAAAACAGTTGTCTCATTTCCAGGCTTAGGGAAGGAAGAAGGAGGCAAAGGTGGTGTCTACAGGGGGAGCGGGAGCCCCTGGTGGCCCCAGAGGAATGAGGCATTATAAAAACAGGGTGCAGCTGCTGGTCAGGCTCTCTGACCCTGGACCTCGCCCTCTTGGATAATGACTCCCCAGAACTCACTTCTCCCAAGGCCATCCATCACCACCTAGACAGTCACTCACTGCTTTGCTTGACCAGAAGCAAACACTCTGGCTGGCTGAACCCTGTAAACCCACCTCTCCACCTCTATGCTAAGGCCACAGGCTTGAGAAGAATCCCTTGACTCTTCCTGCCTTACCCTAGACTCTAGGTAGTTACAGAAACCAGGTGACAGAATCACGGGGTGATTCTTTGTTTGGGCTCCTTCCCTTCCCCCACCAACAGCACGTCCTCTGGATAGCCATTTGCTCTTCCCTGAGAAATTCCTCCTCCCTGACTTCGGGGAGTGGGCTGGCAAAGCCAGAGTGGAAAATCAGTGAAGCTAATGGTGTAGCAATGCAGAAGCCAGAGCCAAGAACACAGAGCCTTGGAGTGGCTGAGCTCTACCCAGTGCGGTCAAGCAGGACACGTGAGCACCCTCACATTTTCTCACAAGCTGCTGAGAGTTGCTGGGTCCCCCCCGAACCCCCACCCTAACTTTAACACTTGCAAACAGCCACCTCTTTGAGGAAGCAGATATGGGACAGAGTAGATCCTGGGGGAAACTTGGTAGCTTAGAGCATCTGTGGATTCTAAGACCTAAATCCCCGGCCCTTGTTCTTGAGTGGGTCATTCAACATCACCTTTTGCTCTAAGTAATTCCACTTGCCTTCTGGAATTCCTCTTGCCCTTCAGTGTGATTTAGAAGCAAACAGATTCTTTTCACAAGAAGAAATTATGCTGGGGATGAGGTGGAGTGGGGGCACATCCTCCAAGTATCCCAGGGCAGCTATGGGACACTGGTCTTTAGGCCATGCCAATTAGCTGCAGCCAGCAGAATCACAGCATGTCTTATGCTGGGACACCCTCTGGTACCCATCTGAGGCTCCCACTGCAGCTCAGCCGATGCACACCCCTTTGGGCTAAAGGCAGCTGCAGGACCCCTGTGGGGTGGGAGAGTTGCCAGGACTTTACAACTTCAGGCTGGGCCATGGTTCTGGCACTACCCGCAGCCTTTCTCCCATGGGTGCAGGTTTCTGCAGAACACAGAGACAAAGCCCTGCTCTGTGGTACACACATGGCATGCCGGGGGAATTGCAGCCAGAAATGGAAACATACAGCTTTTCCATTAAATGTAACCTCTCCCCCATTCAAGCAGCCACCAGATTCCTTCAAATCTGGGTGGGTGGGAGGAGCTGTAAAACCCCAGCCCATTAAACCGCTTATGAGTTGCAGGTTTCTGCAGATGGAGGCAAGTATTTTGAGACTGCAAGTCTCACACACTATGCCCTGTACCACGGGATCTGTACGTTTAACCCACATGACTGCTGAAAGAGGGGTGGGTGGGTAAAAGTCCCCAAAATGGCCTTGCAAGCAGTTTTGGATGAACCCACTCATGCTTCCCTAAAGTCCTATTCTAAGAGAAAAATAAATGGAAACAGCCCACTTCAAGCTCAAAACGTCCTTCAAGTTGGTGCTTACCTTTTGAAAGGGGTAGAATACCCCTCAGACTGTGACCCAGCATCAGTCCACCCACAAACCTCAAAGCCTGATCTAAAACAAGCTTACACATGGTAAGATGGCAAACTAGAGAATAGGAAGGAGAGGGAGAGAAGGAGGGAGGTTGGTTTTCCTGGAACCCTTATTAAATCAACTTTCCAAGGACAGCCAGAAACTCCAGGCCCTCCCCGTCCCTCAGGAGCATTTGCAGACTGCTAGTATTGCATTCAGCTGGGGGAGGGGCTGCCAACACACAAACTCACACACACACACACACACACACACACACACACACAGAGCAAAGCCTTTCCAACGGGGAAAAGTTTTCAATGTAGGTAGGACTTGGGGTAGTTGCTTTCAGTTTAGGGACAAATCCTTTATTACACAGATTATAATGTTTTTGAGCACAATACCAGCCTTATTTAATAATCAGTAGAGCCAAGATGATACAATATATCTTACATTTATAAAGTTCCTTAAGGTTTACAGAGCATGAAGATATATTTTCTCTTAACCTGTCCAAAGTCACAGCTGTCCTCTGAGATGGCAGGGCAGTGTGTCGTACCACAGAGCTCATGAGGGATAAAAGGGCCACGCTAGGACAGGGACTTCTTCACCAAACTTGTTCTCCAAGTCCAGTGGCTTTCTACTGCTGAGTCCTAAGGTATTCCAAATTGCCCCATGAGACCACATGTCCCTCACCATATGGGGGTCACCTCCAGGGTCCCAGGAAAATGGATTAAAAACAGTCACTTATTAATCACTGTGTACCAAGCTCTGTTTAAGAGCTGTGCAGGCAGTCTCATTTGATCTTTACAATGACTTTATGAGCACATATTCAATATCAACGGAGTTTACAGAAAGGCACAGAGAAAAACTGTCCCAAGAGCCAACAGTGAATAAGAAGTGGAGTCAAAGCCAGGTGCAGTGGTGCATGCTTGTAATCCCAGAGACTTGAGAGGCTTAGGCAGGAGGAGGGCAAGTTTAGAGGCTAGCCTCAGAACCAGTGAGACCCTGTCTCAAAATAAAATAAAGGGCTGGGGATGGAGCCAGACTAGCCCTGAGTTAAATCTCCATTACTACAAAAGAAGAAAAAAAAAAAAAAAGAAGTGTAGTTGAAATCAAAACAAAGGAAGTCAAGGAAAAACTTAGGCCCACATAAGAGTTGTGCATGAATGTTCAGAACGTGGTAGTTTTATTAAAAATAGCCCAAGCTGTTAATAACTCATGGTTCATGTGTTGGCAGGTTGGTTTCCAGAGTGGCTCCCTATCTCACTATATGATTCCTCTTGCATACATTCCCACTGTGACACCACTGGTCATGTTGTGATGTGGCACAAAGTGGGGGTGGGGTGGGGGAGCATCACCTGAGGCCAAATAGATGGGGTTGCTGGATCATGGACTCTTAGCCTCCAAAATCATGAGCTAAACAAACTTCTTCTTCTTCTTCTTCTTCTTTTTTTTTTTTTAGTAAGTATCCAATTTCAGGTCTTTTTTTTTTTGGCAGTGCTGGGGATTGAACTCAGGGCCTTGTGCATGCAAGGTAAGCACTCTACCACGGAGCTATATCCCCAGCCTTCAGGTCTTTTGTTATAACAACTGAAAATAGATTAATACAATGACCAAAATGGTCATCAACAGGTGAATATACACGCGTCATGTAATTTCATTATATGAAATTCTAAAACAGGAAAAACTAATTCATGGTGAGAGAAAGCAGATTAGAGGTTGCACAGGGACTGGCTACAGAGAAATAGGGTGAGGAGTGATGAAAACTACCTTGTGACTGAGGTAATAGTTACATAGTGTATACACATTTTATAAAAATGCATGAAACTATATACTTATAATCAACACACTTTACATTATGTCAATTATACCTCAAGTTCATTTTTTAAAAAGTGGCAGTCTAGGGGTTGGAGTTGTGGCTCACGGGTAGAGCACTTGCCTGGCACGTGTGGGCCCTGGGTTCGATACTCAGCACCACATGTAAATAAATAAAATAAAAGACGACTAAAAAAAATTAAGGGAAAAAAAGTGGCAGTCTAAGCTCAGTCCTCACTGCGTATAGCTTCCTAACAGGCACCATCCACCTCTCCTCCTCCCTCTATTCTCAGAGCTTGTACTTTGTCCTCATCAAGACCTTCAGATCCCCTGGCTCTGTCCTCCATTTCTTTTCCCAGTTTGGATCCACCATCAGCAGCTTCAGTGACCCCACCTCCTCCACCCCCACCACCCCTCTAAAACTCCTTATGCTCACACTCCCTGGCTCCACACCTGCCTCCTGACACCAAGTGGCTAGGCCAAAGATTTGTACAATTCATTTTCTCCACCCTCCATTCTTGGGCTGCAAAGAGTCTTGGAGAAAGTTAAAAAAAGAAAAGAAAGGAAAAAAGAAAAGAGAAAAGGAAAAAGACAGTACTTCAGGGTTCATCATAAATGCACATTCTCAACCCTCATCCCACACCCTTCTTGTTCCGGGACTCCCTTGCCACCGTCCACGCAGTGGCTGATCCCCAATTTCTTTGCTCCACACAAACCTCACATACTCCCTTACTTTCACTGCATTTTATCTTTGTCTCTGAGACAAAGACACCTGACATTCAACCAACTTGAACCATAGATTCTATTTTCTGGAGTGTCTTTACTGTTTTTTTCCTTTCTTTACCATCTCACAGCCCCCATCCTACTTCGCAATCTCACTCCAACTAGACATTCAGAATAACCTTCCTAACTTGTCTTTCTGGCAACAGAAATAACTGTTAACACTTTACATCTAAGTGCTTTATTTGGATTATTGCATTTAAGTCTTTATTACTGTTCCCATTTAACAGATGAGCAAAACTAAGACTTATGTGTTTGAATTTGTCAAAGCAAGTTAATGCAGCTATCACATGACAGAGTAAAACAAAAACAGGTCCACCTAATTCCTTCCTCCCATCAGTCCAAATTCAGATGCCAAATTAATTTCCTGAAAGTTGGAACATGTCACTAAACTTTTCAAATTTCCCAGCATCTACCCATTTTAAGTATAGTTTCCTTAGCATGGCATTAAGCCTTTCACATGGTGGCCAAATTTTTCCAGGTATTATTTCCCACAACTACCTACTCAAGAGGCAAACCATTCTCCATTTTATTTTATATATCCTGCTGTTCCACATGGAAAGTCCTTCATTTCCCCCATCCAGACCACTACTTTCTATACCCATCTCAAATGGTCTCTGCTTTGTATTTATTTGTATTTACTTTGTATTTATTTCTCTGTACTTGTCTCCCTACTACTTAATGGCTGACTTCTTATGGGCAGAGATACACACTCCTACTTTGGATCTCCAGCATATTCTCATTCAGATCTTGCCTGTGGTTCTAACAGAATGCAGTGTGAATACACCTGCTCCAGTTATTGTACCTTCAGGAAAGTCTCACACAACCTTCCTTGCTTCTTCCCACCATCATGTAACTAGACACATATTCTCACCCATCCTTCATCATTAAAACAGGTCCCTGATAGCCTAGACTGATGGCCCTGTAAATACAGCCACCACATCACAAGCACCCCAAGATTTTCATCCGCTGCTTGCCATGTAACCAGTCACCAAGTCTCAAAGTACCCCAAAATGCCCAGACATCAATTCTCTCAAAGTCTCTCAAAAGCCATCAGGTATGCTGTACTTCTAATCTCCCTTAGGTATTTTCATAACTTCTGCAAATCCCATGAGCAGGGGGCAAGTCTTCTTGTTACTAATAATCTCTGTGAACTTCCCACACCATAGGTCTCTACGCTCCACTCTGCTTTCTAGTTCTCAGTTTCTTTGAAATCCCTCAAATAGGACATCTCCAAAGCAATCCACTCAGCAGGCCCCCAAACAGGGATTGGGAAACATAGTCAAGAAAGGCAAAATGGCAGGTCATGACCACCGACCCTTATAGAAGATGTCTTTAGAACAATTTTCTATAAGTCAGAGGCTGTCATCAAATTCTCACATCCTACAATGTCCCCTGTTGTATGATCCAAATGCTAAACCCAAACTCATGGGTTACTCACTCCCCATTGCACCATCTAACCACATTTTATATATCACCCAGGATAAGGACCCAGCTCTTGGGTGCTGATCAGATGTTCTTTCCTCATCTGATCACTGCAGGATGGATGTCACCAAACTTCACAACCCCAAGCTCTGATAAAGTCATTTATCTTTATAACCAGGCCAAATCAGCCTAAGGATCTCAAGTATCTCTCCTACAGGAAGCCCTTTACTCCACCTGGGAAGGAGTCTTCCTAGTTGACCACATCACCTCCAACCACATCACCTCCGTGCAAGGCCAGAAGGCTCAGGGGTCTGGGCCAACCCCTCAGCCTATTGCCCTACCTTGTTCAGGCAAGGTCGGGGCCGGCCTGGCAGTGCAGAGTGTGGCTGTGACCAGCACAGCCCAGAAGAGGAGGCACTTCCAGCTCCACATCCCAGTTCTGCAGTTAGAGATTGGTGACAAGGCTCCTCCACACCTCCATGGATACTCCACCTTGAGCTTGATTCTCCTTTTCAAGCTGACTCTGGGGAAAGGAAAAAAAAAAGTTAAGAGGGTCTGGTGGGTGGAGGGAGGCACACAGAGAAACAAAGTAAAACATGTCACCTGGACACCCTGACCAAAAGGTTGCTAGAAGCAGTAACTATTCCTTAGGGTACAAAGAAGAGAATTGTGAGCTTATCCCAACATTTAATCAGAGGTTACAGGTCTCAATTAGACCAAGGGTTGTTTTAATTCATGCTATAGTTTAGATCTGGAATGCTCCCCAAAGGCCATGTATGTGTTAAAGCTCATTCCTCAGTAGGGTGCCACTGGGAGATGGTGGAACCTTCAAGAAGTGGAGCGTAAGCTGGGCACACAACTATTATCCCAACAACTCACAACACCAGCTACTAGTGAGGCTGAGGTGCGAGTTCAAGCCCAGTTTGGCAGACACAGTGAGACATCCCCCAGCACTCCAACCCCAAAGAGTTGGAACCTAGGGGAGGTATGCCCTTGAAGGGGATTATGAGAATCCAGTCTCTTCCTTTCTTTGTCATTCCTGGCTGTAAGGTGAATCAGGCCCCAAAGCAACATGGCCAAACCAACCACAGATTGGAACCTCCAAAACTATGTGCTAAATAAACATCCTATTTTTCCGCTGATTATCTCAGATATTTTGTTACAGTAATAGAAGGCTAATAGTTCAATTCTACAACTATGTTTTGAGTGCAGACTAAGTGTTAGACTGACTGGGAAGATCACCATGAGGTTCTCCAAGGTATAAGCCCCAAGATTGTTGATGGTGAGAACTGAACAATCTCATCCATGTCCCAAACTGTTCTGTCACTTTGCTGGTGAGGGCTTCACCAAGTGTAGTGCAATTAATTGGAGGAGACTTAAGTAGGCTGAGATTCCCCAGCATCATATGGAGTCAAGTACTCACTCACAAAGTAGCAGAACCATCTGGGAACATTCATAAGGTCATTCACTTCTCAGCATTAACGATCTTGAGGCTTACACCTTGGAGAATCTTATAGTGACCTTTCCAGTCAGGCTAGCTTTTAGTCTGCACTCAAAACAGTTGCAGAATTGATCTATCCCTTTGGTGAAGAGAGAGAAATGAAATGTGGAGCAGGCCAAAGACTAGGAAATGGAAGCCGAGTACACAGGTAACTAACTAGTAGCTATGGAACTCAAGGAAGATGCTGAACCTATGCAAGGAAGGAACTGAAAGATATGATTTCCAGGGCGTGTGAGTGTGTGTGTGTGTGTGTGTGTGTGTGTGCGTGTGTGCACCAGAGTTTGCTGGGGATGACCTTACACATACCAGGCAAGTGCTCTACCTCTGAGTTATATCCTCAATCCTCTGGAGTTCTTTCTTTTTGTCTCTAAAACTGTATGAATCACAGGCATCTCCGGTTCTACCCACCTCCCTCACAGAGAACAGAACCCTCATCATTCTTACAAAGGATTTCAGAGAACCTCAGAGGATGGAACCATGAAGTGGATCCAGTTGTCCTTGATCTTGGAAGGTGACAGCTGATGTCTGACATAAATGAATCCAGAACTTAGGACAGGAGTGGGTGGGAAACATCCCACCTCACAGTCAAGGGCTCTTGCAAAGGCTGACTCAAAGATGGCTCATGCCAGCCTCAGTTTAACGCACACACTCTGTAGCCCTTGACCCCTCTCAGGTCTGCAGTGGTAAAATTTTAAACAGTTCCCTAGGGTCTTAAGGAAAGAATCACTGCTGAAAACATTTATCAAGTGCTAAGACATTTTGGTTACTGTTGGACTATGTGGGGGTGACCATCTCTCTCTTCCAGGTGGCTTTTGTCCTAAATGCTCCAGGGAACCATCCAAGTTATTCAGAGAATCTGTTTCCCCGGAACATGCCCTAATGTGGTGCTTCAGCCCTGCCTCTCCCTGAGCCAGGCAGGGCCCCTCTCAGTGACTCAGTCCCAGCTGGCAGAAAAACCCCAGATTCTTGGCTTTGCATGTGCTTGGCCTAGAGGAATACGTATGCACTATCACTGCTCCTTCCCAAGGCTTACTAAAATTTTGTAATGATTTCATATCAAAGAAGTAAACATTTCTCTTTTGTTTTTCTAAATTTAGGAAAGGGACTAGGGATGGAAGGAATATTTACTGAATACTTACTATATGCCAAACTACACTAGGTATAATTCATTTATCACTACAAACTTCATTTATTCTTCAATATAAATTTCAGAGGGATAAAAGGTATAATTCTCCTCTAAGCAATGGAGAAGCTGAGGCTCAAAAATCACCCAGTTTTTCATATGGTAGGGGAAAGGATGGAAGGATGCAAATAGGGGGTTAATCAAACTTGAGGACTGGGTATAGCTAAGTGGTACAATGCTTACCTAGCATACTCCGGGGCAAAATGAAACAAAAAACACAACACAAAACAAAACAAACAAAAAAAAACAACTGGTTCTAACTGATAAAGAATCAAAGGGATTCATACCATAAAGAAAGTGAGTGGATAAGGACAAATTTGAATTATCTGGAAATGAATGGGTGTTTATTAGACCTTTGTTGGACAGAAAGACCCCTGGAAACAGATCACAGGTGGGCTGTCTAGGATACAGAATAGGGCACAATCTTGGGGCTGGGACAAAAGCAATGTTCACCTGAGGGTATTTCTGACCCCACATTTCACTATATCCCAAAGATACACCTCATTGATACAGGTTTGTCACCCAGAAAGATGCACCTGAGAAAACCAAAGTCCCAAAGTAACTGCCAGAGTACTACATGAATTTTTAGTACCCAAAAAGTGTAGATGGGAGAAGGGAGTATTATCTTGAGATGATTCAGCTTGTTTTAATTGTAGAGCTGGTTTCAGACTGTCCTCTTTAAGCTCCAGGATCAGCATACTTCAAACTAATCTAGCAGTTTCCTTCCAATTCATTCCCAAAAAAGGTGCAGAAGCTTTCCCTCTCTTACCCCTCTAGGCCTCAAGTTTCACCTCTAAAACAAGGATGCTAAGAAAACCTGGCCTCTAGGCACCAGTTCCTGGAATGAGAAAATAAGTGGGCACATACCCCATTCCACACACCTGCAGAAAATGCAATGACACAAACAGCTAGTCCACGTGCTATCTGTGATCTTTGGGACTGCCACCTCACCTTCTCATTCTACTAATTAATGAATTCCTAAAAGCCCTCAGGAACAGCCACCACCCTTTACTGCTTGACAGATGTGACCTGTAGCCCTTGCAGGTGCACACAGCATTTTCCCCAGAGACCCTGCAGCTGGCTCCCCTCGATCTCTCCAATATCAATCAGGACTCCAGGATTCACAGCCTGACTTGCCTGGGTGCAGAGGTCCTCAATGGAGAGTGAATGGTGTAACACAATATCTCAATCTTCATACTTTTTTCTGCCCTGCCTACATCACAGGTGGTTATGAGGACTGAATGGCAGCATGCATCAAAATATCTGAAGTTCTCACCCAACAGAAGATGACTAGTGTCTGGTGGGAAAGCAGGGGCTGGACCACATGACCATGCACCTCTCCCTAATTCTAAAAGTAAAGATTCTAAGCCAGGTATGATGCACACTTACGACTCCAGCAGCTTGGGAGGCTGAGGCAAGAGGATGCAAGTTCAAAGACAGCCTCAGCAACTTCATGAGTTCCTAAACAACTTAGTGAGGCCCTGTCTCAAAGTAAAAAAACAAAAAGGGCTGGGAATGTGGCTCAGTGGTAAAGTGCTCCTCGGTTCAGTCCCCCATACCAAAAAAAAAAAAAAGACTCAAAGAAATCTTGTAATGAGATTTCAATCTTCTTATGATATAAACAACATATAAAAACGGCAAGGAAAATTAGTTTATCAGTTCAGGGTCAAATCTTTGGTTGGACAAGATAACAAGTGAATTCTTGCCTTCCATTTATGACTTTACCATTCTGGGACAGTCACTTAACCTTTCTGAGCCTCAATGTCCCACTTGTTTGAAGGGGTTAATAAACTCGCCTTGCCTACATCACAGGTGGTTATGAGGATCAAATAAATGAGCAGCATAGTCAAGGGACCCACTCTCACCTTTTCAAAGTACCAACTTGGTGAAACATAAGGGGTTATTAACTAAATATTGTGTTTTGATGGTACTCTCAGAAATTTTGGTAACTGTGGCAGAAGGACACAAGCTTCGTACCTTGGACCATCCTACCTTTTCAAAAGTATTTTTACTCTCTGTCTCTAGGACATACCCTGTACTCTAAACCTGGCTGGCCCATCCAGTTGCCTCTGGACACATGTGGTTCTTTAGCACCTGAAATGTGGCTACTGCTACTTGGGATGTGCTACAGTGAAAAATATACACTGATCTTTCTTATTTCTTGGTATGAAAACAAAAAAAGAATGTAAAGTGTCTCATTAATTTTTTATGCTGGGACTGGGAGTATAGCTAAATGGTAAAGCACATGCTTAGCATGAGTGAGCCCCAGGGATCAATCCTTAGCACCTCTACAAAATTTTGCATATTGATTACATGTTCAAGTGATAATATTTTGGGAATATTAATATGATTAGTAATATAAATATAACAAAATACAACAAATGAATCAAATTATTAAAAATAATTTTAAAATTATTAAAATCTAAATAAATACATTTAAAATTGATTTCATCCATTTATTTTCACTTAATTTCAAACGTGGCTACTAGGAAATCTAAAATTATATGATGTTTGTGTTTTATTTCTATGGGATGGTGCAGCTTAAGGTAATCTCCATGCCTCTATACAAGTGTTCCTTCCTCCCTCTGCAATGCTTGGGGTCTTTCCTATTCTTGGAGCTCCAACTCAAGAAGTTATATCTCTTCCACAAGCCTTTCTTGGGCCTTGCAGCTGCAGGATCCCATTCCCCTGAATTTCCAAAACAAATTACAAGCCCCTCTCCCATGGGGACTGTGTTGTCTTCTATGATTGTTCTTTATGTTCCCCATCCCCTTCTGTGCCCAACTAACCTTTGTCAATACCCTTAGCACCTAGTATATACATAGAAGATGCTGGTATATTTGTTAATTGGATGAATGGAAGAAAAAAAATTCTGACCAAGATGGAACTGATGCAGACTATATCCCTTTTTCTGAAATGATTTAGGGACCAAAGTATTTCAGATTTTGAGGTTTTGCAGATTTTGGAATATTTGCATAGTTTATGCCAGTTGCACATTCCTAATCTGAAATCTGAAAGTTTTAGGTGCCAATATGACATGAGCACTTTGGATTTCAGATTTTCAGATTAGGATGTTCAACCTATATTAATACAGAGTATGTTAGTGGGGGAAAAAAGTCATAACTAGTAGCCTTGTTAGCTAATCAAACTCTATTCTAAAGAATACAAAGTGAGAAATTTCTAAACATCTTAAAGATTCAGAATTGAGGGAAATACAAACAAAAATGGTCACTTTCCCCCAAAGTGAGCAATCTCTACTCCATGTTGAACGGTGCAAACAAGTACTTTAATAAACATCTGAAAAAAATTAGGCAGCTCAGTTTACAAAATTTTTAGTTGGTCCAAAGGAAATGCTAGTTGTTTGAGTTTCTGCAAAAAGTGTCCAGTATCCTTGCAAGTGAGAAGCATACATAAAAATAGCTATAAATGAAATGCTAATTGTGCCACATCATCTAGGACAACCTATTGCTGAAGAAAGGTCATACTTGTGGAGTTTCACCCAGATGGGTGCTGTTTACTTGGGCGGTAGGGAGGGAAACCAAACACAGCTTCTTTATTGCAAGAGAGGTGGTGGTGATGAGGAGAGGGTTTCTATTTAAGATGCAACTTTGGGGGGAAAAACAAATATCCTAGCTCATGTCTGGTATTTAATCCCCTCTGGAAACACCAGAACCTTCTCTAAAGCTCTACATCTGGACTCCCATCCGTCCCTTGGTGCATTCAGACCTTTTACAGAGCTCTGGGGAAGATAAATGTGAGGCAAATTTCCCAGGAGGAAATTAAACTCATCTCAAGTGATGTGAGAGGCTCTTTCGGAATAAGACGTTTGAGTCAATTCTATCTAACTCATTTTCCTCCAGCAGCAACAGGCTCAAACTTCCTAGACAGCTCTTTAACTAACAGCCATTTTGATGAAAGAGATTTAAAGAAATGGAAGGAAAGAAAAAAAAAAAAGCCTTCAGAGGCTGGCTGCTAAAACCTCAACCTCATAAAAGCACCTATTTTAGGGGTCCTGTTTCAGGTTACTATCTCAAATAAACAAAAAGCAAACCATCAAAAGGCAAATCAATGGATTTTCCTTGGTCTCCAAGGCTGGAGTCTGTCTACGCAATGTTCAATTCAATTTTCTTACCCTCTGGAGCCCACCAAGAATAAAGTGAACCCAGGCTTAGGGATTCCTGGATGTATCTATTCTTAATCCCCCTCTTCCCTCCCAGGAGGAAGAGATAACATCTGTGATGCTCCTCCATTTCTTCAGGTTCCTGTGCTTCACTTGTTATTCAAAAGGCACCAAAGGGAACTTTCTAACAGAGGTCAAGGAAAAGAAGCACCTTAAGACTGTCTACTTCGGTACCAAAGAAAGTGATACTCACTTTGGCCTAAATCCCCATTGTGAAAACACCTCTAAAATGGGCATTTCTATCCTTATATAAAAGCAGGCAGTGAAAGTACTCTCAATTCAGAGGGCTCATTAAAAAGCTGACACTCAGCTATGACTAAGTAAATGCAACAGATACTTCAAGGGGCTTGTAACTAATGCGGCACATAACCATCCTAGAGCAAGCCAGGTCCCAGCAGCCTCACTGTCCCCAAACACCCAGTACCCTGAGGGTCAGCACAGCCCTGGAGCTTCTCCCAACCAACTTAAGAGAAATATGTAAACAAGTCATTAGGAAGGGAGGCAGGCCATCAGGACAGACACAGGGCAATGGCAAAGCTTGCTGGTCCTTGGTCACTGAAAGGAAGGGAGATGACCTGGGTCTGGGGGTAATTAGCCAGAAGAAGGCAGGTCCCACGGGTCCTGCTACTTAGCTTTTAAACAAGCCTCAGAGAGGAAACTGGGAGCCTGAGCCAAAGGAGGAAAATGGCCACTTTCTGCTCAAGTCTCAAGGCAAAGGTTCTACAATTTAGATGGTATTCCAAAAAAAGCACTGGTCCGGAGGTGCAAAGGGCAGGGCACATCTGCAGAGGAAACAAGTCACCTTAATTACCATGTCTAGAGAAAGTGCGATTTCATTACAGCCTCCAAAACTACCGCCCAAAGAAGGAAACCAGAGAAGTGTTTTCAATTTGAAAGAAACTGGAAAGGAGAGGGTGAGAGGGACCAACTCTCCCCACTCTGCAGCAACTTACGCCTTGGATGGACCCTATGATGCTTTCCTACATCAAAGAATATTCAAAAGACAACTCCACCCCCACCCCTGCTTACATACCTGTAGCCATTATTTAAATGGTAAAACAACCCACTTTAGTTTCTGAGGGCTGCAGCCCAAGTAACTCCCTAAAAACACACAAGGAGCACCTCTGGCAGTAAACAGCTCACATCCCCGGCCGCAGCGCACCGGGCTCGCTTTAGGGAGAGTAGAAAAGGGACGTGTGACACCGCGGTGCCGCGGCTCCGGACCGGGACAGACACTTCCTCTTCTTCAACTATAATTAAAGGGGAGAGAAAGCGATGCTTTGGTTCCAGAAACATCTGTAAGAGCCGGTTCTAGGCCAGACTCTTAGCCAAAGAGGCCACCTTTAGCAGAAGAACCGTTCACAAGTACTACCGTCGAAAACCTTGGCCCTATCTCTCAAGATGCCTCTTTTCTGCACAATCTAGAGAGCACCCAAATGCCACCACCAGCAGTAGAGAATACTTAGTTCGGGAGGATACTAAATAACTTGGGCTCCGCGATAACTGTTTTCTCCTCCAATCCCAAAGCCTAGTTTCCAAGTCTCAAGAAATTTTAAGGAGGGAGGTGGTAAGAACAAGTTGGAGAATCTGAGTTTTAATTTAGGAAAGGGGGAGGGGAGGAAGAGGGATGTTAATAATGTGGCTGCGGTGTACCCGTGTGGGGTGAAACGGAACCAGATGCGGCTGCTACATCTGGGAAAAGGGGGTGGGGGAGAAAGGCACCGTAGAAATGCTTTTCAAACCGGTTAATAGCTTCTACGTCCAGAACAGAGAAGCAGGTTTCCCCCACCCCCCAAAAAAGGTTACTGGCTGTCTGACAGGGTGAGACAGGGTGTGTGTTTTATATGAACCGAATCTACAATGTCACAAATTCTGCAAATGTGGGTTCTAGCTTCTCATCCCCACCCCAGACATAACGGGAGCGGGGAGCAGAGGGCAGTGTGGGGTCTGGGTGGGAGAAGCAACAAGCACCGGCCGAGGAAACCGCACCGGACAAAAACCTCATCCCTTCCCCCACCTCCAAGAACTAGATAGGAACTGAATGCCCCCCCGCCCCCGCCCCATACTGGGCTTAACTTCACTCGCTGGTCACCCTCCCCTTCTCCAAACTTCGGACTCGTTCTGAAATCGTTTAAGTAGAACATCACCCCCTCTTGGAAAAGGCAATCTTTTTCCTCGCTCTCCGCTAAAGCAGATTCAGCCATTTGGTGACGACACCTCCTTAAAACCTATTCCAAGACAAGCTAACCTTCCCCTCCACTTCCTTTCCTCCTCATGCCTCCACCTACCCGCCCCAACCCGGACCCCAGACTTTACCGGAGATGGAAAAGATTTGGAAATACACCAGATTTTTAGTGTTGCGCCCAGAGCTACCTGCGGAATCCTTACGAGGAGACCAAAAAGAGATGGAGTAGAATGCAACACACACACACACACCCCACCTCGCTGCCCACTCCCGCCCTCCTTCCTAGTCCGAGGAAACAGAGGGCCTCCACCGTCTTCGTCCCAGCCCAATCCCTCCTAGGACTCACCGCGAAGCCGCCGCCGCCGCCGCCGCCGCCTTGCCAGCTCCGGAGCAAGAGTTGGCGGAAAAGTTGGGCGGCAGGAGGAGCGGCGGGACCAGCGCGGGGAGGGGGTGCAGAAGGCGACGCGGAGCGAAAGGGAGGGGAGACCAAAGGGGGGCGCCGAGCGCTGGGGACAGAGCTGGGAGGTGGAGGGGGCGGGTAAAGAGAGGGAGGCGCCGGCCCGGACTAGGCTGCGGCGGGCGAAGCGCGCAGCCTGGAGGCTCCAGCGCCGGGGGCCGCTCGGGACGCCAAGCCCGCCCCGGATCTGGGGGCGCCGCGGCTCTTACCTCACTTGGCGCTGCGGTTCCGCCTCGGGAGAGCTCGCCGTGGCTTGTACGGGCGGGTGTGTGTCCGCCTTCCCCACTCTGGCCCCACGTCCCCGGGCTCTGTTCGGGTCCTTGTGGGGTCGCGAAAATCCCGCGGCCGGCGCTCGACTCCCGGTGGCGCTCGGTGCTCGGCGCCTCCAGCCCGGGCGGGAACAATGGAGCCGAAGCTGGTGCCCCGGAGGCGGGGCGGGGGGAGGGCTCCCGTCCGCCGCCCGGGGTCTCCAGACCTGGTGCCTCCCCTCTCCAGAACCCAGCGGCGGCGCCTCACGCTTCTTGCAGACCCGGCTCCATCGCCCTGCGGAGGCCCGGGCGCCGCGGCGTGTCCGACTGCAGCACTGGAACGGTGCGCCCTGCGGGGCGCCCCTCGAACCGGAGAAAAGTCCTCGGTCTTCGCCGCTTTTCCAGCTGCGGCGCGCGCTCGCGTCCAGGGAAGGCGAGGTCACCGCAATGCGCTAAGCACAGTCTCGGTCCTGTCCGACGTTGCCGCCCAGCTCAGGGCACAGCCCGGGTTCCTCAGCGCGCTGCGGCTGGACCAGCTTTCGGGATCCTCCTAGCCGCCTCTGCCTGCTACCGAGGCCGCCGCACCAGTGGCCGCAGGAGCGCTCCAAGCGCTGTGCGCCGGCGAGGCGCGAGGGCTCGCTCTCTCACTCCCCTCCCCGGCGCTAGTCCCACCTCCTCCTCCTCCCCCTGCAGCTGCCTGCTGGGCCTTGTAGTTCCCGAGCCGCGGCCCCCGAGAAGCCGGGAGGCGGCTGAGCGGCCAGGAGCTCTACTTTTCTTCCCAACAGTCTGGGGCTCTTTGGCTCTCCTGCCCCTCCATCTGGCAATGCCAGAAAGGCCCGCGAATTTCAGGTCGTGGACAGTTTAGCAAATTGGAGGGTAGGGTGGGGATTCACTGTAGCCCTGAGGTTGTACGTGGCAGCCTGGGCTTTGGATTCTGTGCGCCTTGGGGAAAAGATCTCGCTCCACATCTCAGCTTTCCTGCCTGTAAAATGGGGATAATAGTACTTTGCATACAGAGTGGAGGAGTAAAGGAAGGCCTGACATAGTTCACAATCAATAAATACAAGGTGTTTTTATTCATGAGTAGGTCGACCCCAACTCCCCAGACCCTTTCTTTGGATCTCATCTTTCTCCAGTCACATAATTCGGGTTTCTCAAGGAGTTGGGCCTTGCAAATTCTATAGCACCATTCTTGGTCTCTAAAAGTCTCCAGCCTGCGGTGAATGTTCAGAAAGCAAAGAGTGTTTGGGAGGGGTGGGGTGTTTTGTTGGTTTGGAAATTAATCAGCCCACTCGAAGTACCCTCAGTGATCCATGGAACCCCAGGAAAAGTGGTTCAAGTGCCCTTTCACCTCGATCCTTACACAGAGTGTGTTGTGGATCTGTAATTCAAATGGGTATGAGTTCCCTGGGGAACTTTTGAAAACTACAAAGTCTTGGACCTGCTCAGACAAGAAGAATCAAACTGTCCTAGGGAAAAAAAACAAGAATCTGTATTTTTTCCCCCAAGACTCCATGGTGACTATGATTTGAGACCAGGTTGGAGACAACTAGTAGGCTGGGAAGGATACTTTCATTCTTACCCACCACTCATTAACCTTTTGATTTTGGACAAGTCATGCATCTGACAAGACCCTCACAAGATTGTCATGAGAGTCGTATAGAATAATACATGTCAGAGCACCAAAAGTGGTGCATAAATAAAGTTAATTGTAGGGCCTGTTCCCTCAACCTCACCCCACCCTAACTGGAAAGTCATAGAAGCATGAATACTGAATGAGATTGTGCATCTCATTCCAAATTTAAGAAAAGAATCTCTCGATATTTCTTTGTTTGATCAGCAGGTGAAAGAACAGTGAGCCACATAGTATCATCACATCCTAAGCCCTCAAGATTTATTTGTTGTACAAGGTCCTGGAGTTAAATCCCAGCACTGGGGTTGGGGTGGGAGAGCAGGAGGTGCAACTCAGTAATAAAATGTGCTCAGCAAGTAGCAAGACCTTGATTCAATCCCTAGCACACACCATGCACACAAGAGGTTTACTGGCTGGCCAAAGAATGAATATTCAATAAGTACTAGTTGAACAAATGAATAGATAAAAACCAAGGACTCATTTATGGAATAAATGAAATTTGGCCATTGTTTATAGGGCTATGCTCTCTACAAGAAAATCCCTCTATTGGTTAGCCCTTTGACTCCTCATCAGTCAGGTTCAGTTTATCTTCCCACAGAAGCTGCCAAACTCTCATCTTCCCTGTCAATTTCAGCCCAGTCAGTCCATGGAAACCCTACTGACTTTCTGGTATATTCACTGATTTTATGTTTGTGGTTTTGTGTGTGTGTGTGTGTGTGTGTGTGTGTGTGTGTGTGTATTTGTAGTACTGGAGATGGAACCCAGGGCCTTGTGCATACTAGGCAAGTGCTTTCCACTGAGCTATGTCCCTGATCTTACTCACTGATTTTATACTTAACATGGCTTTGGTAGTTGTCTTTTCACTCTTTGCACATTCTAGCTTCTTTTCACACTGCCTTTCTCCAGCTTCAGAGCTGTTCTTGGGCGAGGATCCCATTGATGCATCTGACCTAGCTCAAGGATTGCACTGATGCATCCCATTGATACATCTGACCTACTCAGGATGTTTCCCTTATACACATTTGTTGTTTTTGAACTCAGCAAGTGTAATAAGTCTGGGTAACCAGGAAAGGAGATAAAATTTGAGGAATATGATTAGGAATTCAAGCCAGGGGAAAAAAATCCAGACTGCCATGTTAATACTCAAGTACTACCCTATTTTAGTCCTAAATGAGAGTGTATTGACCTTCCTTCCCGTGATCTTCTAAAAGGAGTGTTTTAGAATCCCTGGGCTGCAGATGTGGCTCAGTGATAGAACACTTGCCTAGCATTTGTGAAGTCTAGGTTTATTCCCCAGCACCAGGGGTAGGGGCGAGCAAGAGTGGGAATCCAGCCCTTTTGTTTTGGATTTGGAACCACTTAAGGAGTATCTTGAATGCTAAAGAGGAACTGAGGAATGTATCCTCGATTTAAACAGAAAGAGAAAAATTTAAATGTCTTATCTATTTGGTGTTGAAGGGTAGAGATTCACTGTTGAACAAATTTCTTTCTAAATTTATCAAGAAACCAGAATGAAAATGGGTGCCCAACTTGCTAGCTCTCACTTCACTTGTTCTCGGGGATACAGCTCAAGAGGGTGAAATGGAGAGAAAGACTCATGGGCCATCCACAGACCCAGTCAGTTATTTACTTGAGAGATGACTGCTTTTATCCTTGCAACCCAACTCCCCTTCAGTACCACTCCTCACTGCCTCCTTGCTCTTCCAGAAACGAAGACCCTCCACTTTGAGAAAGGCCCAGATTTGGTGGAGGGAGAGCGTCCGCAGAGCAGCCCTGAGCTGCTCCAGGCAACAGGGATCAGACAGCAGCTCTGCCTGCCTCTGTCCCGCTCTGAGGACTCCTGGCACCTTGCCTCCACACACAGAAATGTAATCTTCCCTCTGAGATAACAAAGAGCTGGGAGGGTCAGGGAGGATTTGTAGGCCCCTTGCCCTGCCAGTGAGTTGTCTGAGGGAGAGACAAAGGCCCTAATGCTCCAGGACCTGATAACCAGTTGGGGGCCTGTTGCCCCTTGGATCTGTGGGAGGAGGGAAGGGGTGCTGAATGAGAGGAAGAGAAACAGAGCTCTCCCCAAAGCCCTGTCAGCTCCCTTTGTTGAAGAACATTGCAGAAAATCTCTCCCTCTTCTTCCAGCTACTTGTGTCCTCAGAGTTCTTCCAGGGAGGAAGGAGTCCCCCTTTCTCTCTCCCCACACACCATCTCCAGCGCTGTCCTGCTCCCTCTGAGCTTATTTTAGAACTCAGCCTTGAGTACCAGGGATGAACTCCCCGCTTCCCAGGGTCAGGACTGTGGAGTTGATGCCTCTTTGTTAGGAGAGCATTGAGGGCAGAAAAACTACATCCATACTGGGTGAGATCGAACTCTGCCTGGTCCAACCTGCAGGAATCCCCAGGACCAGTGGGAACTAGTAATCAGCAGAATCTCCATTCTGAGAGTTTATTGCTAGGGGGGATTCAAGAGGAGAGAACTGTCTGGGTTTTTCCCTACAAAGTGAATGTTCACAGGTTCCTGGGAGCAGGTGGGCGGCCCAGCCTTTTGCCCCAGGCCCCTGGAGTTAGGGAGCAGCAGCCAGTTACCATCTGGCCGCCATTTGGTGACCCCCGGCTGTTCTCAGCCAGCTTCAGCCTGTCAGGGAAGGGAGGGTCTTGTTTGGCTTGGTGTTTTTGTAAATAACATTCACTCTCCTACCAACTGGGAGTGGGAAGGGGAGCTCGCAATAGTGGCAGCTTGGCCCTTCTGGCCCTTGTGCCACATTTATTCACTGAGCATTGGGGCTGGGGAGAGGTACCTCTTGTGTGTCAGGCACTGTGCTGGGCACAATGGATCTAAAGTAGAAAGAGAGGAAGGCACAGCCTTCAGGAGCTCACAGTCTTGTTAGGGTGTGTCACCCAGAGGCATATACAGGGTGTTTGGGGAGGAGAGAATAGGAAAGGAGATGACTCAGGAGAAGTGATGCCTGAGTCTTAAAAGTTGATAAACAACAAGTGAAAATCCATAGACTCCTCTAGGATAATTGAGGAAAGCAAGCCTGAGAAATATATCTGGGGTGGGTGGTGGTTAGGTGGGCATTAAGGACTTTGAATTATGTTGCTTTGAAGAGATGAACATGGTCCTGAGGTCAAATAGTTTTGAATGCAGATTCTGATTCTGCCACTTCTTTCTGGCTGTGTGATCTTGGGTGTTTTAATTTGGCTCAATTTCCTTAAGATTGAAGTGAAGATAACAATGGTAATGATTCTTCATAAGACGGTTGAAATGATTAAATGAGATATATACTTGGCACGTGCCTAGTATTTTATAGGTGCTCAATAAAATTGCAGTCATTTAAAAAAAATAATACACTTGACACAGTACCTAGCACATTGTAAGTGCTCAATAAATGGTAGCCATTATTATTTTATTAGCCCAAGGACTTTCTTTTGACCCAAGACATCTCTTTTGGAGTCTCTTTTCAAGGCATCTGTGTGACTTTACTATCCATTCACCACCTCCACCCTGCTCCAGATTCTGTGTTCTCCAACTCCAACTGCAGGAAAGAATATTTTTTCTCTCCCTTCTTTGCCACACCCCAAGATAAATTGTTATAGATTTCATGCAAAACAAGAGGAAAACAAGAACATGTATGAAGAAAGCTAAGGAGGCTTATGAGACCTCAGCAAATCCTCACAATCATGATTCCTGACCTGGGTTTCTGACTTCCTTCACATCGTTAACTGAAAAAAAAAAAAAAAAAAAAAAAAAAAAGTTGAACTTTAGTCCTCTGCTTTTCTTCTGGGCTCCCCAAACTCTCCTGTCTTTCTGACCCGAACTTACAAACTCTCTCCCACTTAAAACCACTCAACCAGAGGCTGGGGACTGGAGTCAGCAGTGAATAATTTGCATTTCTGAAGATTCCCCCACCCAGAAGTGGAGGACTCAGTTTCTTGACTTCTGCCTGCCCTAGGAACAAAGATCAAAGTTTCAGAGTTAGACTTGGATCCTTGAGGTTTCAACTTTGAAGTGGATTCCAACCAAGGATATGCTAACAAAGTTGCAGATGACTTCTCCTGGGTTGTAAAGAACTTTTGGTGATATTGGGATTGGTAGGGTAAGAGAGGAAGCAAACCTAAAAATCATGTTCTCCTATTTGGGTTAAAAAAGATATATATGTTTTTGAAAGACTGGAAAATAATGGTGTTGATGGGAAAATGAGCACTCAAAACCATTGTTGGTGGAAGTCTTGATCAAATAACCTATTTGGGAGCCATTTGATAATATGTATCATCATTTAATAGGTAAATACTTTATATGTTCTTTGACCCAATGATTCTTTTCTATGAATTTATTAAACATTTTTTTCTTGATGTTATTGTTTTGTTTTGTGGAGGGTACTGGGGATTAAAACCGGGGACACTTTACCATGGAGCTACAGCCTCAACCTTTTACTCTTTCTCTTTTCTTTTGATATAGGGACTTACTAAGTTGTTAGGGTCTTGCTAAGTTGCTGAGGCTGGCCTTGAACTTGTGATCCTCCTGCCTCAGCCTCTCTAGTCATTAGTATTACAGGCATATACCCCCATGCCCAGCTTATTAAAAGCTTTTGCATACGTATACAAAGACTGTATTTACTGTATAAAGTGTCTGTGTGTGAGTGCCCCTATTTTTTTACAGAATTAAGTGGTCTTTTATATGCACAGTACAAAGTTTCTTGTTCCCCTGTTTCTTTATAAGTACATAATGATCTTTCTTATTCCTTTTAATGGATGCCCAGTTTTGTAATTATGGATGTACATGATTTATTTCACCAAATCCCCTGTAGAGTGTTCTAATGATTGGCATGCACATTGTTTTCAGTGCTTTTAACTTACAAACAATGCTGTGACAATTATTATTGTATAGACATAATACAATCATCCTTGATCCAAGGCAGATTGGTTCTAGGACCTCCTCATGGACACCAAAAATCTGAGGATGCTTAAATCCCTTACATAAAATGGCATAGCATCTGTCTATGACCTATACACATCTTCCATATACTTTATCATCTCTAGATTACTGATAGTACTTCATATAATGTCAATACTATGGAAATAGTTGTTGCATTGTTTAGGGAATAATGACAAGATAAAAGTTTGTATGTGTTCAGTACACATGCAATTTTTTTTTCCCAGCACTGGGGATTGAACCCAGGGGAGCTCTACCACTGAGGTACATCTCCAACCCTTTTTATTTTTTATTTTCTGACATGGTCTCACTAGGTTGCTTGCAGCCTCACCAAATAGGCTGACTTTGAACCTGCCTCAGCTTCCTGAGCTGTTGGGATTACGTGCATGTGTCACCACACCCGGCTTTATTTTTTATTCTGATACAGGGTCCTGCCAAACTGTGAAGGCTAGCTTTGAATTTGTAATCCTCCTGCCTCTGTCTCCCAAGTCACGGAGATTACAGGAGTGTACCACTGTACCTGAAGATGCAATTAAAAATGTATATTTTTTTTCAATTCTCAGTTGGTCAAATCCACAGGTGCTGAATGCTGTACCCTTGGAACAGAAGGCAGGCTGAATATGCTTATGTACGAATAGAACACCTGGAAAGAAACCCACACAACTGGTGAAATGGATAACTAGGGATCAGTGGTCAGAAGGTGATTTTAGATTATGCACGCTACTTAAATTTTCACCTTGTTCCTATATTTCTCCATCTAATTGAATTTTTCTATTCTGTTAAAACAAAACAAAAGAAAGAGCTGTTAACCAAACTATAAATAGTAGTTTCCTTTGAGAGTGTGATTCTAAGAGGCTTACACTTGCTTTTTTACATACCTTTGAATTTTTTGAAAGGAGTGTGTTTACAGGCACTGCAGTGGCTGTGTGGTTGAACAGGTTGCGTCTTGGGCTGAAATTCTGCATAATGTGATCTCCACCTACTCAGAGGAATTGACTTCTTCCAACTTGCTCAAAGGCATCCTGGTACTACTTTCAAATGAGCAAAATAATGGTAAGAGTAATGACTGCATTTTTCATTAAAGCAAACCTACCCTGTGTGATATGATTTTATCTTTAGGCAAAAAGAGAGATCATAAAGAGATGCCCTGCCAAATGCAAGTCCGTTTGGATAACATTTATGTGGCTACTCTTAAACCTTTCCAAGATATTCCTAATCCCTCACCCATGGTGACCACTGTCCTGGTCACCCTAATAAATAGCCCCTAATCTGAAGAGAGATGACAGGAAAGCTGATCTTCTGAAATCTTCAATGACTAAAGGTTGCCTTGGTGAAGTTCAGGAAGGGATGGGGATGCTTCTGACTGGTTGGTCTTTATTAGAACCTGGTTTCCTCCACACCAGGTAGTTCAGAGACCTTGCAAGCTACCTTTATGAGGCCTGCCCAAACCAAAAGAGACCAGGCCCTCTTCCGCAGTGCCTTTCAGGCCGAACTTGCACATGCTAGACAAGTACTCTCCCACTGAGCTACGTCCCTAGCCACTGTGTATGGTTTCAATCTACAGCTGAAGGAAGTCTGTAGAGATTTCTTTGCCAAGTCAGCTGAGAGGATTTCTCAGGCCTATCTAGAAAAGCAACATCAAGGGGCTGTTAAGTCCTCTCAGGTCTTCCAGTAAGTTTCTTGCTAAGACTAGATAGAGACCAACAACTCACTGCCATGTTCCTAAATCTACTTGTTTGGTTCTGATAGGTTTCCAAGCATGTGAGCTTATTTTCTTAAGAAGTGTGTAGAAAATATAAATAACAGTACTAGATTTGATCTCTCTGCTTAAGGTGGTTTTTTGGTGTGTGTGTGTGTGTGTGTGTGTGTGTGTGTGTGTGTTTTGTCTTGAGGCCACAATGGCTAATATTTAATGGATGTTTGCTTTAAGCCAGCACGGTGCTGAATGTCTTTACAGAAGTTATTTTATTTAAACCCCCAACACTGAGATAGATACAATTGTCAGCCCCCATTTCACGGGTAAGAAAACTGAGGCTTGAGAAGGCTAACTAGTCTCACAAGTAGTGAGGTACGGAAGTGAGTCTACAGATCCAGACAGGCTGACTCCAGAGCCTTTGTTGCCAGTCATTCCATGGTTGGAAAAGAGGCTGTTCTTGATTAACAGTGTGTACAGAGGGAGTTTAAAACTTCTTTCTTTAAAAATTCAATTATTAAAAAAAAAAAGTTTCAACCACACCAAACAGGATTGTTAACAGTTTAAGCACGTGTTTTAAACAGGACGTGATACGAAACGGTTCGAATCCACACCAGCGCCATTTTTCTTGCCTTGTCGGATCTTGTGTGGTGTGTGTGTGTGTGTGTGTGTGTGTGTGTGTGTGTAGAAAAGGTGTGGGGTAGTAGGAAAAGAAGCTGAAATCTGACACCTGTGAATCCAAATCTCACTTAGGGGTGTCACTAGCTTTCAGAATCACCCCTGCTGCTCAAGGTCAACTGGTCTCATTGGAGGTGTTGTTTAGGAATTATGAATTCATGTGAAGCAGGGACTAGTGGAAATATGGAAGGCATTTTTAAGGAGACTCAACCAACCAGAGCAGAAACCATATTTTAAGAAACCATATCTCTGTTATGAATAGGTCCACAGAGAATTGAAATGGAAAAAATCTTTCAAATCAAATGTGCTTTCTGGTAGGTATGTTTCCAGTTTATTTTTCATTTTTATCTCTCTCCATGTCCTCTGCCTGCTTATAATTCCATGTCCTTCTGTCTTTCTGAATTTTGAGTGAAGGAGAAAGGGATAATGTTCTGATTAAAGAAATGATTTTGTCTCCTACTTCACTGCCAGTTCAGCCTGGTTAGACACTTTCTGTTTGGTACTAGCATTCCCTTGCCTCTGTAAAGGATCCTAGGGGACTGAGAGTGTAGCTCAGTGGTAAAACCTATGCCTATCATGCACTAGGCCCTGGGTTCCATTCCTAGCACTGCAAAAAAGGAAAGTCCCCAAAGTAGCCCTCTGCCCACCTAGTTGCCCAAATCAGATTTGAAGTGTAGTAGGGCAAAATGCTAACTGTGGAGGCAGGGCGGTGAAGAAAAAGAACAATCCAGAAAGACAGATTCTCAACACATCACTGTCTCCCTATTTGTCACTGAGCCTGTCCTTCTACCAGGAGGGTCCCTTCTGCAGCAGCAGCCTGGCAATCTGCACCAGAGCTGCAAAGTTCTGTCTTAATGACTTAATGGAGACTCAGAGAAGACTTGCTGATGCGGCTCCGCTCTGTGGTTTCTTCCTTCCTGTATTTTTATTGAAGCCCCGGGAAGGGAGCCAGGACATTTGATGATGTTTGTTTCTACAGATACTCCACTCCTGGTTTTTCTTCCAGATCAGATTATAGTGTGTTGGTGGCAGCAAAAACAAGTATTGATGACAGTTAAGAGAATTGTTGGGGAACACACCGGGGCAATAAATACACATACAATTTTTGTCCAGGTGGTAGATTATGTTGCCCCTAGTCCTGGTTGAAGGTGCTTTGTCTTGGGACCAGTGAGTAGGTATGCTCCTGCCGGCCTTCCTTTTCCTGTTTCTGCTTCAGGAGACCTTTTATTTAAACTCTTAAACTCACTGGAAGATCTAAATGAGACTTTCTCTGGTCTTAATCAAAAACACAGAATAACCAGAGACCTCCTTAGCATTTTGCTTCACCAACTTTCCAATATTCTCCTGGGGGTCAGGTAAGCATTTATCATGTTGGCAAGTTGAGTAGCCGTTCTGGGTCACAATTTCCTCAACTATAAAAGGAATGTAAGATGATCCTAAACCTATAATGGTTGGACTTAACAATTTTCCAACTTTACGATGGAGTAAAAGCCATTGCATTCAGTAGAAACAATACTTCAAATTTTGAATTTTGATCTTTTCTCAGCCTAGTGATATGTGATAAGATACTGCTTTATGATGCTGGGCAGCCACAGCTCTGTCAGCCCTGAGGTCATGAGGGGAAATCAATGATGCTCTAGTGTTTTGTGTCATTAAGCTAGAATGCTTGATAGGTTGAATGTGTTTGTTGCATTTTCGGTTTATAATATTTTCAATTTATGACAGGTTTATCAGGATATAACCCTATGGCAGGTTGAGGAGTAACTGTATAGGGTGGTGAGGTTGGACAGAATCACTCCATCTAAATAACTGAGCATGGCACCTGACACAGAGTAGAGGTTCTTTAACTGCAGATAACCCTTATAGAGTTACTATGCTGTTTCCTAGGAGTCCGCGATAGGCAAGAAGGCCTGTGCTGTGCTCTGATTTATCATTCAGACATTTGGTGGCAGGTACAAGGCTTGCCACCCTACTGAGCCACTCTAAAAGACTAAAGGGGCAAGGGGGTTCCTGCTTCCTTTACTTCCCTTATTCTCACTCATCATCCTCAGTGGTCTTCCTCCTTCCTATCCCCACTCCGTGTCTCACCCTGCACCCAGGTTTTGGAAAGACAAATGTTGAAGAAACAGAGATGGAGACAGAGAAGAATGATAAGTGATCAAGGAGAATGAAACAGATTGATGACTCTCAATTCCTCTTTCTCCATAAGCTCCTTGACACTCTCTCTCTTTCTCTTTCCCCCTCCCTCCCGTTATATTTCTCTTTTCTTTATGCCTCACAGCTAGGTTTTAAATGAATGATGTAGGACTGGGGGTGTAACTCAGTGATGGAGCACATGTGTGAGCCCCTGGGTTCAGGCCCCAGCAGCTAAATAAATAAATGAATGATGTAAAGCTAAAGATTTATGGAGTGTTCTCAATGTTCCTGGCCCTGGCTTTTGCCCCCTCATGAACAGACATTCTGCTTTCTTTCTCTTCAGAAGGCCCCTTTTAATCCTTCCTCAATTGCATTATCCTTCTCTAGGGAATCCACCAGTGAGCTAAGGAGGAACCTCAGTACTTTCTCACTACACTTTGTAAAGCACAGAGCTCCATAATCCCCATTCATCCAGGAGGATTTTTCCACAGTTCTGATTCCTAAGAGGTCAGATGGGGGTAGGGAGTGCAACCTGACAGTGGCAGAGGCTGACCCTTCCCAGAAGTGGGGCTTCTTACTGACCAATTGGCAGCCAGTGCCAGCTAGCCAGGCTGTACAGAAGGCACCCAGGAAATGCCTTCAATGCGAAATGGTAGGAGAGGCCCTTCATGCCCTTGGTTGGGTTAGCCATTCACTGCAAACCAGGAAGTACAAACAGGCAGGCAACATACCCTTTTGTCTACCTTCTAAGTGAGACTCTTCCAATTCTTTATGGCAGAAAAGAAGCCCTTTTGTTAGTGACTAGGGCACTTTAAGATAACTTGTGTGTGGAGGGGGGATTGCAGCATGTACAATTAATTTATACTACAGATGCTTTCTATTTTCTATCACTAAGACTTGCTTAACTCCCTCACACTCCTGGCATCAGGGAAAGCATGATTCAACAGCAGCTTCTTGGCTACACAGTGGCACATGTCTATAATTCCAGCAACTTGGGAGACTGAGACAGGAGGATCGCCAGTTTGAGGCTAGCCTTAGCAACTTAGCAAGAACTTGTCTCAAAATAAAAAAGGGTTGGGGAAATAGCTCAGTGGTAGAGTCCTCTGGGCTCAATTCCCAGTGCTGCAAAAAAATAAATAATAAGAAAATAAAAACGAATAAAAGCAGCTCCTTGGGATAGAGACAACCAGGAAGGGAGCAATGGTCCACACATGGAGAAATAGTTGTTCAGTTATGAGATTCAGAAATGGGGTGCCCATGTGCAAAAGGGAACAGTGATTCCATGTCTAAGAAAGAACAGAAATAATACCTCAACATTGTAAAGGCTATTTATGCTGAGTCCATGGCCAACATCATTCTTAATGGAGAAAGACTGAAAACTTTCCCTTTAAAAACTAGAAAAAGACAGGGATGCCCTCTTTCACCACTTCTATTCAACATCATGCTTGAAATACTAGCCAGAGCAACTAGACAGACCAAAGAAATTAAAGGAATACGAATAAAAGAACTCAAGCTGTCACTATTTGCCAATGACATGATTCTATATTTAGAGGATCCAAAAAACTCCACCAGAAAACTTCTAGACCCAATAAATGAATTCAGCAAAATAGCAGGATATAAAATCAACACACATAAATCTAATGTATTTTTATTCACAAGTGATGAATCATCTGAAAGGGAAATGAGGAAAACAACTCCATTCATAATAACCTCCAAAAAAATAAAATACTTGGGAATCAATCTAACCAAAGAAGTGAAAGATCTCTACAATGAAAACTACAGAACATTAAAGAAGGAAATTGAAGAAGATCTTAGAAGATGGAAAGATCTCCCATGTTCTTGGATAGGCAGAATTAATATTGTCAAAATGACCAATTAAAATTCCAATTACATTCCTCATAGAAATAGAGAAAGCAATCATGAAATTCCTCTGGAAGAACAAAAAACCCAGAATAGCCAAAGCAATTCTGGCAGGAAGAGTGATGCAGGAAGAATCACAATAACAGACCTTAAACTCTACTATGGAGCAATAGTAACAAAAACGGCATGGTATTGGCACCAAAATAGACAGGTAGACCAATGGTACAGGATAGAAGACACAGAGACAAACCCACATAAGTACAGTTATCTCATACTAGACAAAGTTGCCAAAAACATACAATGGAGAAAAGATAGCCTGTTCAACAAATGGTGCTGGCGAAATTGGAAATTCATATACTGTAAAATGAAAGTAAACCCCTATCTCTCACCCTGCACAAAACTCAACTCAAAATGGATCAAGGATCTAGGAATTAGGCCTGAGACCCTTCACCAAATAGAAGAAAAAGTAGGCCTGAATCTCCATCACGTTGGCGTAGGAACAGACTTTCTTAACAAGACCCTCAGAGCTCAAGAAATAAAAGTAAGAATCAATAAATGGGATAGATTCAAGTTAAAATCTTTTTCTCAGCAAAGGAAACAATCAATAATGTGAAAAGAGAGTCTATAGAGTGGGAGAAAATCTTTTCCACACACTTCAGACAGAGCACTAATCTCCAAAATTTATAAAGAACTTAAAAAACTTTATACCAAAAATACAAAGAACCCAATCAATAAATGGGCTAAGGAACTGGGCAGACACTTCACAGAAGAAAATATATAGGTAATCAACAAATATATGAAAAAGTACTCATCATCTCTAGTAATTAGAGAAAGGCAAATTAAAACCACCCTAACTCCAATTAGAATGGGTATTATCAAGAACACAAGCAATAATAAATGTTGGCGTGAATGTGGGAAAAAAGACACATTCATACATTGCTGGTAGAGTTGCAAATTGGTGCAGCCACTCTGAAAAGCAGTAGGGAGATTCCTCAGAAAACTTGGAATGGGTGTTGGGGTGTGGCTCAGTGGTAGAGTGATCACCTAGTCTCCATGAGGCCCCGGTTCAGTCCTTAGCAGCACCACACTTAAAAAAAAAAAAAAAAAGGATTGTGTCTCTACTTACAACTAAAAAAAAATGTTAAAAAAAAAAAAAAAAAAAAAAAACTTGGAATGGAACCACCATTTGACCCAGCTATCCCACTCCTTGGTTCATACCCAAAGGACTTAAAATCAGCATACTACAGTGATGCAGCCACATCAATGTTCATAGCTGCTTAATTCACAATAGCTAGATAGTGGAACCAACCTAAATGTCCTTCAACTGATGAATGGATAAGATACTGTGGTATACATACACAATGGAATATTACTCAGCCATAAAGAAAATGGTAAATGAACAGAGTTGGAGAATATCGTGCTAAGTGAAATAGGCCAAGTCGAAAAAACCAAAGGCCAAATGTTTTCTCTGATAAGTGGATGAAGATACATAACGGGGGAGCGGGGTGGGGGGAAGAGAAGAATGAAGGAACTTTGGATGGTGTAGAGGAAAATGGGGTGGGAGGGAGTGGGGGAAGGAAAGATAGTAGACTGAGACAGACAGTATTACCCCATGCACATGTATGATTACATGAATGGTGTGAATTTACATCGTGTGCAACCATAGAAATGAAAAGTTGTACCCTATTTGTGTACAATGAATCAAAATGCAGTCTGTAAAAATAAAAACTAAAAAAATTTTGTATTTAAAAAAAAAAAAGAAAGAACAGAAATAGAGGGTGTGGAAGAGAAGGAAGAGGTCAAAAGGGAACAGGAGAATTAAAGTGGATAAATGACAAAGATAACAAGAGCAGAGAGAAACATAGAAGGCTGAATGAGAGAGGAGGTTGCTGCACAGCCTGTCACCACTGAGAAGAGAGAGACCTATTCAGGGAGACACTGCCGCTTGGCCATTGTGGGATTCCAGAGGGGACTCATTAGGGCCTGTCACATGGGCTGCATTGTCTCCAGACAACAGTTCCTCCAGACAGTCCCACTGCGGTTTGTGCAGCCAGGCAGCTGTCTGCCTACAGGTTCCAAGCTCTTGGGGCTGAACAGAGAGCTGCTTCCCAAGTTGTTTCTGTGGTCACCATGACAGTTTCAGGGAAGAGTACCTTCCAACCTCCTGTCTGATCTGGTGCTAAATTCCAAAGCCTGTAGCCTCCTTGGTGTGGGGTCTATTAAAACTGTCCAGTCTGACGCTTTTGTTTGTGTGACTGTAGAAACTCTGGACCTCAGAGTACAGAAAGGAAATTAAATTTACATGAATTGAAAGACTTTATGTATAATAGTGCTACAAGAGTGTCCACAATGACACAAGACACAGCTCTGTCCCAGAGTGGCATATTGCTTCCAGGGGAGGAAATTGCATCTCTCAGTTTTCTGCCCGTAACACCCAGCCAGGACCAGTCACTATGGCATGATACTGCCGCAAGAGGCTTCCTGTGCACCTCAGGATACAGGAGAAAATTGATGGCTACAGAAGAGGAATGATCCTCTGCATTCCAGGTGACAGAGGTCACCTGCACAGAGAGTAGCAGTCACAAATTCTTGGAGAATTTCTATACTCTGGGCTTTGGAAATCACCTGGCATGGCACCTATATTCTCTTACTGAACTACTTCATTGTCTAGAAGCACAAAGGGAGCCTAGGTAATTTGTCCAGTTGGAATTCAAATCTTGGGAATCTTTGGAGCTAGGAAACTCCTCTGGAATCATCTCTTAATTCCCAACTTTGCAATATGGTTTCCTTTGGTGATAAGGATTTCAGTAGTCTGCAATGAAAGGAGAAATGTAAAATCTTGTAGTGGATTTTTCCACATAACTCTATTTCTTTAAAGGGCTTGCCTTAGTATTGTAAGATTATGTCCCCTCTACTTTTTTTTTAGTACTGAAATGTGCTTTCTTTTTTAGACTGACAGGGTGATATTTTAAAAACACTCTTTTTGGTAATATAAAGTTAGTCCCTCAAGGACTGGGGTTATAGCTCTTTGGTAGAGAGTTTTCCTAGCATATGTGAGGCCCTGAGTTGATCCCTACCTCTGCAGGAAAAAAAAAAAATGTCCCCCAAACTTTTAGTAAATTTAGGAATTATTGGTCAAATCCAACTCCATCCTAAGGTCAATCAGAAAACTAGACCCAATGAGCTTGAAGGACTTGTCACAGGGCAGGTTAAGGAGCCTCTATGGTTCTGTGTCTCATTTTCATAGTTCCCCATCTTGGGGATTTTGTGCAACTGGAATATGGATAAACACTATGGGATCCCTGATAGTAGGATAACCTCCCACTGCTGTATTTCTTTCTCTAGTTCGTCTCTCTTTCCTAATCAGTCACCAGCTCTCTACATTTCCTCCTTTGCTTAGTCTCGCATGCATGCCACACCTGGCCTTCCCTTATAAACCAGACAATGGCTAGCATTTCCTTTAATGACAGCTAAGAACTGGCCCCCTCTGCAAAGTCATCTCTAAAGGCCGTGGTCCCCAGGTCTGACCTGCATTAGATGTGCTTTGTGCCTTGTACTGGCTCATAAATTTTGTATTTAACAGGCTTAGCTTTGTGCTCACCTGATTTAAATTAAACTTCCTGAGGGAAAAGACCATTTATTCTCTTTGTTCTGTAACACTCTACTCCTTTGGGCCTATTATCTCTAACAATGCAATTGACTTTGCCAGAGTTCCATAAAGATCAGATGGACTGAACAACATGGCGGCTGAAGCAGGGAGGGGACCAAGAGGAAGGGGTGTAAATGGTGGAGGGAGGGATTCTTGAGGCCAAGTTTGAGATGGTAGTTTCCTCAGCCCTAGCCAACCTCTAAGATTAAAGATGTCCTCCCATTCTTTAGCTCTAGGACATGATTGCTTTGGGAATTGTGCAATACTGATGCTTCTGGACAAGGACAGACTTTGAAGCCCTCCTCAGCTGAAGTCAAAGCTGGTAGAGAATGGAGAAGGTTCCTTCCTATCCTGGAAACTTCCCAGCTTCCTCTCTCTGGCAGGCTACTGAATCGGGGAATAGATTCATCAAGCCTTCCAGCCCCTAAGCAAAAACAATAATCATATTCCTTCCCTCAGCATTGTTACTGTCTGGGAGGTCGGTGCCAGCTTTGTGTTTACTGTCCCAACCCAGGAGGGTGGGGCTCAGACTAAAACAGAGGTTACATTTTGCCTTGGGCACACACACACACACACACACACAAACACATGAGATGTAAGAAAAGAAGAACACAGAACACTCCCTGCTCTGTGACTGAGTTCCTGGCCAGCTTAAAGGGCTCACAGCCCATTTGCAGATCAATGAAGACTGAACAGGTCATTCAGTCCGAAATGGGCCCATTCAGGCCTTTGGGCTGTGGCCAGTGGTATCACCCTTCCCTGCTGAGAGATTCTACTAGAAGTGGAATTTACTATCACCTGGAATACAAGGGTTCAGAGGGGGCATGGGGAGAGAACAGCATTTGCTCTAGAAGGAAGCCTTAGTTGTTTCATTGTGGAGGAGCTGAAGGGCAGCCAGGGCTTGAAGTCTCCCTCCTTTGCCCATCAGTTGTCTGAATCAAAGAACAGGAAGAGAGTGTCCCTCTGACATCCCCACTCACCAAATAAATCTTCCAGAAAGTTCATTTATTCCCTGTTTAGTACTAAATGACAATAATCTGGATTTGCAAAAATTAATTAATTAATTAACTTATTTATTTATTTTTACAGTCAAATGTCCATTAGGCAACAAGATGTGAGTGGATGTTAGAATTAGGCAGGCATTGGCTCACATCCTAAAATTAAGAGATTTGGTTAAGGTCACTGCTGTGACATCTTTGTAAACTCAGGCAGTTGCCTTGTTTCTTTGAGTCTCAACTTCTACATTTGGAAAATGGAGGCAAAGAATAATCTTACATCTGGAGTGAATCCAAACGATTAAATAAAGACAGAGCATGTGTAAGAACTGGTGCTTTGCAGGTTCTCAAAACTGCTGTTCCCTACTGCTTCGAGCTACCTACCTTCCTTCAGAAACTTCTACCAGGGAACTTAGACTTCTGAAAAGGGAAAAGTGAACAATTCATTCTCTCAAAATCTATATAGATTCTCTATCACTGTGTCCTGTACCCAGGCAGCTGAGTGAATGCTAACATCTTTTGAGCTCATTAATTCCCCTACTTTCAACCACACCAAGCTGCTCATTTGGCAGCTTAGCATGGAAGAAAGAAGAGAGAATCAGAATTCAGAAGACAGATTATTTCTGACCTGTTACTTACTACTCACCTATAATAAGGACTGTGAGCCTCAGTCCTTATTTTAAAATAGGGGTAGTAGCCACGGGCAGTGGTGCATTACTGTAATCCCAGATACTTGGGAGGCTGAGGCTGGAGGATGGCAAGTTCAAGGCCAGCCTCAGCAACTTAATTAGAGCCTGTCTCAAAATAAAAAATAAAAAGGCTGAGATTTATAGTTCAGTGGTAGACCACTTCTGGCTTTAATCCCCAGTATCACAAATGAATAAATAAAATGAAACAATAAATGAAAATAAAAATAAAATAAATAATAACTAAAAACATGGGTAGTTATTCCCACCTTATCAGTTTTCAGTGTGAAAGCCCTATGTTACTGGGAGGTACAGAGGTGCACGCCTTTGTAATCCAGTGGTTTGGGAGGTTGAGGTGGGAGGATAACAAGTTCAAAACCAGCCCCAGCAAATTATCAAGGACTCAAGCAACTTAGTGAGACCCTTTCTCAAAATAAAAAATAAAAAGGGCTGGGAATGTGGCTCAGTGGTAAAGCATCTCGGGATTCAGTTCCCAGTACCAAATAAAAATTTTTAAAATAAATAAATAAAAGCCCTGTGTGGACTGTAGCTTGTTCCCTGTATTGGTCAGTTTGGGCTACTGTAACAAAATATACAAACTGGGGGGGCTTAAACAACAGAGACCTATTGTTTCTCAGTTCTGGAGTATAGAAGTCCAAGACTGCAATGCTGGCAGGGTTGGATTCTTCTGGGGTCTCTCTCCTGGGCTTTCAGAAGGATGTGTTCTTGCTATGTCCTTACTTGGCTGTCCCTAGGTCTGTGTTGCCTGTGTCCAAATCTCTTTTTATAAGGACATTAGTCAGATTGGATCAGGCCCACCCTAAGGACCTCTTTTGCTTTCATTACTTCTTTAAAGTCCTTGTCTACAATTATGGCTACATTTTGAAGCATTGGGGGTTAGGGCTTCAACATCATAATTTTGGGGAACACAATTTAGCCCATATCACTCACCAGTGTGTTGTTAGCAATTTTATTTATTGTTATGTTGTTCGGAGATGGGATTTTTGGAGGGTCATTTTTTTTTTTTTTCCCAATGGATCTCCTTTATTTTACTTATTTATTTATATGTGGTGCTGAGGATTGAACCCAGGGCCCCACACATACTAGGCAAGTGCTCTACCACTCCAGCCCCTGGAGGGTCTTTTGTCTGTGAGAAATGACACATTTCAGGCCCACTATAATAGATATATAATTTGAACAGGTAACATGTTCACATGGTTCAAAATTCAAAGGGCCATTATTCCTCAAGGGCCCATGTGTTAAAGGTTTGGTTCTTAGGGCAGCACTATTAGAAAGTGGTAGAACCTTCGAGAGGTGGGATATTTTTTATTTACTTATTTATTTAAAAAATTTTTAAGTTGTTGATGGACCTCTATTTTATTCATTTATTTATATGTAGTGCTGAGAATTGAACCCAGTGCCTCATACATGTGAGGCAAGTGCTCTACCACTGAGCCACAACCCCTGGATCTTATAGGAGATCTTTAGATAATTGGGATCATGCCATTGAGGGGGATTGTAAAGCCCATTTTCTTCCTTTTTCTTTTGATTTCTGGCCTTGAGGTGAGTGGTTTTGCTCTGCCACGTGTTCCTGCCATGACGTGCTGCCTTGATGTAGGCCCAAACCAAAGAGGCCAATTGATCATAAACTAGGACCTTTAAAACTATGCACCAAAATAAACCTTTTCTCTTTACAAGTTAATTGTCTTGGGCATTTTGTTGTAGTAATGGAAAGCTGACTAACACAGTCATAGAAGAGGAAATATGAATAGCCATTAAACACAAGAGGCTTTCAATGATACCAGGAACCAAAGCGATATAAATTAAACTCACAATATCATACATTTTACACCCACTGGATTGACAAAAAATTGAAAGTCTGTTAATATCAAGCATTGGTGAGAATGTAAAGGGACAAAAGCTTTTGTGCTGCTGGTTTAACTTCATCAATCCATTTGGCAAATGGTCATGGAGTGGGGGTATGGCTACCTACTGGCCCAGGAGTTCCAATGCTAGGAGCAAACCCTGGACAACTTTAGCACCTGTGCACCAAGGTGTGGGCATAAGGCAGTCCATAGCAGCCAAGATGGGAGGTAACCCAATTTTACTGCCAGGAAAATGGATCAGTAAAGTGGGCATATTCACTCAGTGTTGCTAACAATGAAAATACACAATTTGAAGTTGACACTGTCAGCATGAAACTTAGAACCATGATGAGAGAAACCAGCTAGTCACGGAAAAGTGCTCATGGCATGATACTATTTTTACAAAGTTCAAAGCAAGTAAAATGAAATGACATGTTGAGCAGAGATACATACATGTGTGATGAACTCCACAGGAAAGCCAGGGAAACAGGAAAATAAGACTAGGCTGGTATTTCTCTGTGGAATCAGGAGGGTTGCTGGAAGATTCAATCCCACTGGTAATGTTCCATTTCCTAAGATGAATGGATAAATGCTTCCGGGGGCAGAAGTACTCATTATATATCAATATATATATTAATTTCAGATAGTCTTTGTATGTGCCAAATAATTCATTATAAAAATGTTTTAAAAGTTTGAAAGGTTTGTTGTGAAAATCTTTCTCCAAAGGCAATTAATATCTTCAGATTTTTTTTCAGAACATCCCAGCTGCCTCCCTTTTACATTATAAATTAATGCATTATAGTTATACATAATAGGTGGGTTCATTTTGACAAAATCATGCATGCATGGGACTTTTTTGGGAGGTGGTTTTAGGGATTGAACCCAGGGGCACTTAACCACTGAGTCACATCCCCAGCTCTTTTTATTTTTTATTATAAGACAGTGTCTCACTAAGTTGCTGAGGCTGGTCTTGAACTTGTGATTCTCCTGCTTCAGCCTCCTGAGTGCCCAGACATGTGTTCCTTCTTTCCCTCTCCTCCTCCCTCCCCCAATTCCTCTTGCTCTCCTCTGCTGGTCTTCCTTTCTTTTATTTATTTTTTAGGTACTAGGGATTGAACCCAGGGGCACTTTATCACTGAGTCACATCTCCAGTCCTTTTTATTTTGCATTCTGAGACAGGGTCTTGCTAAATTGCATAGGTTCTAAGTTGCTGAGGCTGACCTTGAACTTGTAATCCTTCTGCCTCAGCCTCCAGAGTCACTGGAATTTCAGGTATGTGCCACAGTGCCCAGCTATTTATTTATTTTTATTTGGTGCTTTATAGATACACATGAAGGTGGAATTTGCTGTGGTATATTTATATATGCACATAGCATAATTTTGTCAAATTCATTCCACATTTCCTCCCCTTTCCCATCTTTCTTCCCTCCCTCTCAATTTCCTTTTCTGTGCTGATCTTTCCTATATCTTTATGAAATCTGACCTACCTCCACCCTTTTCCCCTTACTTTGCTCTTGATTCTGCAAATGAGAGAAAACATTTGACCCTTGACCTTTGATTTTTCGGCTTATTTCACTTAGCATGATGTTTTTCCAGTTCCATTCATTTACCAGTTTACCAGCACATGCCATAATTTCATTCTTCTTTACAGCTGAGTAAAATGCCATTGTGTATATATGCCACACTTTCTTAATCCATTTATCTCTTGAAGGGCACCTGGTTTTAGTCCTTCTGAATTGTATTTTGAGACAGGGTCTCACTAAATTGCCTAGGTTGGCTTCGAGTTTACCATACTCCTGCCTCAGTCTCCTGAGTCACAGGGATCACAGGCTGTGCCACAGCATTAAATACCACTATTATGAGATGATAAAAGGTCAGGGTTAGTAGAAATTCTGAAAAAGAAAAATGAACTTGTCTGTTTATCTAGTAGCTTGAATTTTAGAAAAATCAAAGAATTGTCACTCATAGGTCAAGAGCCTCTGGAGAGCAGGGATTTGGATAGGCAGCTGAAGATGATGAGATACACATTTAGATTTATTTAGATTTAGACCTGTTGAAAACCCAGGGGATGGGAGTCCAGTCATATCCTGATTGAGTCAACAAAAGGGCAGAGGCGAGCAATTCTCTTTTCTTGATAATGGGATCCCCTGAGTTATATGTCTCAGACAAATGACACAGATGTGAAGAAGTAAAGAGAGGGCACGATCATGACCAAGTAAAAGCAGGAGGCGAATACATCAAGAGATAATCAAGTATTAACATCAAATACATGTCAAGTGCATGATGGAATCTGGAAGCCAGGAGAGCAGGCAAAACCAGGAAGAGCTGGGTGCTTGCACAAAACCCAGGCGAAATCCAGCAGCTCCTTATGGAGTCCAAGGCTAAGTGCCCTTCAAGGTGGAAGATGGGTGAGCAATGCCCAGCAAAACCTGAGGTTCAGATAGGGCCAACTCACGGAAGCTGCCAGTAGCTAGCTGATCTGGGAAGACTTCCCAGAGGAGATGGACTTTCAGAGCAGCTTGTGTGAGGAAGAGGAACAGGTTGGTGAACAGACTGAGGGCGGGAGTTTCAGGCAAGCTGCCGATCTGCGCTGGCAACATTCCAAAGGAACGCTTGGTTATCGTCTTTCTGTTGTGTCTTTCACTCTTTTGTATTTCCTTAAAGATCCCCAGATCTGGCATGGGTGTTCGGGGATAAAATAAACTGGCAGGGGAGTGGGTGTGCCCTAAAATGTAAATGAAGGCTGCTAGCTTCTTGGTGTCAGAGGTGAGAGGAAGGGTTCCTTGCCAGAAACCAGCCCTGGCAGAAACAGAAACAGTGCAGCATGGGACACACTCCTGTGTAGGAATCAGAGGTCAAGGCCATTGCCCCAGCTCCAATCCTAGTTTGTTCTAGGACCTAGAGGAGATCAGAGTCATCTGCTCTACTTTTTTAAAGGTTAGTGCTGGGCTCCAGGATCTATATGATTCTTCCCAGTCTAAACAGCTCAGTCACTGATAGTCAAAATAAACAGTCTCTCCATTCAATGGAACTGAACAGCCTCGAAGCTGCACAATATAAACAATCATTTATAGTCCAGACTGCTGGGACACTTTACACAGGTCTCTCTCAGGTATCATTTTATCTGCATCTCATAATAATCCATGAGGCAGGGTTATTAGCCTCATTTTACAAATGGAGAAATGGACAGGCAGACTAATTTATTAAAGGTTTTTGAGCTGAGCTCAACACTGGATAAGCTGGGTATTCCCCATTGTACTCTCTTATCTACCCATTCCTACTTGGATGTTGAGTAAAATTCTGAGTCTACCCAGCACTGGCTCTTGAGCCATGATTTCAGGTTTACTCTCACAGTCTTGACTGCAAGGTCATGCTGTGACACTTCCACCTAAGTCTCCTCCCCATGGCAGTGCATCTGTCCCCACCCTTCCCCACCTCACACACCCTTGCTCACTTGAACTGGGTTAGGGTCTCTCCCCACACCTCTTCTCTCTCTCTCTCTCTCTCTCTCTCTCTCTCTCTCTCTCTCTCTCTCTCTCTCTCTCTCGTATGCTGGGAATGGAACCCAGGGCCTCACACACATGCTACGCAAGTGCTCTACCACTGAGGTACACGCCAGCCTTAGGCACGTAGATGTGTGTGAGTTGGCACACGGATTCCAGAGGACCGATCCTCTGGGCTCTTGCAGGGGCACAGGCTGCCTCAGCTTTCACATGAGGGGAGTGTCCTTGCTTTTCTCTCAGCCTGGCTTCCTGTCTAGACATCTCGAATGGTCCACTGGATTTAGCGTGCTGAGTTTGCCTGCCAGCTCTGTCAAGCCCACACAGTTCAGTGCCCAGCGACTGCCTCCCTCTCAAGTTCTAGAAGGAGGGGCTGGCCAAGGAGGATGGAGGCTAGGAAATTGTATAATGAAGGGACCCAGGGGAGTATACAGATGACAACACCCCAGAGGCCGCTGAGCGTCCTAGAAGCCTGCCCTTTTCAGAACTCACACAAGGCACTCCCTCTCCTCCCCACACCTGGGAGGATGGGTTGTCAAGGCAACTTCCCGAAGGCTCCAGTATCCACAGTCCCATCAGTCCCCACCGGCTCACTGAAGCCAGCTATAGAGGAAGGAGGCTGTCCCTTCCAGTGCTCTAAAGAGATGTGATTAGAGACTAATCCTCTGGAATATCTAATCCCAAAACAAGACTCTCTCCCTCTTGGACCCAACTTTATTGGAGGCTGACCTTTCTATAAGAGGCAAAGCTGAGAGAAACACCAGATCGAGCACTGGTAGAGTCAGGATGCCAGGGCTTATTTTCTGAACAGCTCACATACTCCCCCACAAAGCAGCTTTACCCTGCTGCTTTGGCTCCTCAGTTGCCCTGGACACAGAGTCTTCATGATGGAAGGAAGTGAAGCTGCCTCCCCCTCTTACCTACCCAGGGGAAAGAAGTGGTTTCAGCTCTGTGGGTCCTACTGTAGTTCCAAGTGACTTGACATCAAGTTCAGAAAAAACATCAGACAAATCCCAGTTAAGAGATGTTCTACAAAATACAGTTCAGCTGTACAGTGTTCCATGCCCATAATCTCAGCTACTCAGGAGGCTCCCGCAGGAAGATTGCTGCAGCCTAGGAGTTTGAGACCAGTCTCAACAACAACAACAAAACAACAGTTGTTCTCCATCCATGGGTTCTGCATCCGTGTATTCAACCAACTGCAGATTGGATGGTATACTACCAAGTCAGGCCTATAATGATTATATCTGTGCCAAACAGATGCAAAATTTATTGTCATTATTCACTAAATAATAAAGAATAAACAACTATTTACAAAAAATTATAATGTATTAGGTATTATTAATAATCTAGAGATGATTCAGAGTGTACTGGGCATGGTGGCTCACATTTGTAAATCTCAGGGATTCTGGAAAGCTGAGGCAGGAGGATAGCAAGTTTGAGGCCAGTCTCAGCAACTCAGTGAGATCCTATCTCAAAATAAATTTAAAAACTGGCAGGGATGTAGCTCAGTGGTAAAGCATCCCTGGGTTCAGTCCATAATACAGCAAAAAATAAAAAAAGTTAAATTGTACAGGAGGATATACATAGGTTCTATGCAAATATAAGGCCAAATATGGAAAGATAAGGGTCTTGAGTATCTGTGGATTTTAGTAAACTCTGGGGGCCCTAGACCAGCCCCTCAAAGATAAGGGGGAATGACTACACCTGACTGAAACTTCTTAAAGCTGCCAAGGTCATTAAACGTAAGGAAAGTGGGAGAAACTGTCAGCCAGGAGGAGCCCAAGGAGTATGTCCAGCCCGGGGTTAAGTGTCTCTTGTTAACACTAGTTATAGCTAATACTGACCAACATTGGCAGAGTGCTTTTACTTGTTCAAAGTACAAGTTTTGTATGTATTTTATAAATAAAATTTTTCTTTTAGGATCATTTTAGATTTTTATACAGAGAGTTCCCATATGAGTATTCTCACCCAGTTTCCCTTAATATTGTCTCACATTAGAATGGTACATTTATTGTAATGAACTACTGTTGACACATTATTATAGCCCATACTTTATTCAGATTTCTGTTGTTTGGTTGTGGTGCCTGAGATCAAACCCAGGGACTCACCAATGCTAGGCAAGTGCTCTACCACAGAGCTATACCCTAACCTCAGAGTTTTACATTTTTTTACTTAAAGTCTTTTTTTCTGTTCAGGGTTCCATTGAAGATGTCACATTACATTTAGTTATCATGTCTTGTTAGGCTTTTCTTAGCTGTGACAGTTTCTCAGGCTTTCTTGTTTTCAATGACCTTGATGATTTTGAGGAGTATTGATCCAAGTATTTAAAAAAAAAGTTTTCTGTTCTATGAATTTTTTTGTTATGTTTTGTTTTAGGAGTACTGGGGATTGAACTCAAAGTCTTGAGCATGTTAGACAAGTATACTACCATTGAGTTACATCCCCAGCCCCCTATGTTGAGGTGGAGGAGGAGGAGAGGGAGGAGGAGTAGGAGGAGAAGCAGCAGCTGGGAATAGAACCCAGGGCCTTGCACAAGCTAAGCAAGTGTTCTATCACTGAGCTATGCCCCTAGCCCACTAATGAAAAACTGTAGCTTGTTCTAAAATTGGAATTTCTCTGATGTTTTTCTCATGATTAGACTGGAGTTTGGGGTCTGGGGAGGAAGACCACAGATGATCTTCAATGTTGACCTTGATCACTTGGCTGAGGAATACTGTTTGTTAGGATTCCTCACTGTCAATTTACTTCAAAGTACAACTTTAACATATAATCTGCTTTCATCTCATTGGATCACCTTTGGGACTGTGCATAGCCACTTATTATCCGTAGCTCCTGGCTGCCTTTTTGTTTGTTGTTTGTTTCTAGTACTGGGGATTGAATCCAGGGGTACTTTACCAATGAGCTATATCACCAGTCCTTTTTTATTTTTTATTTTGAGACAGGGTCTTTCTAAGTTGCTGGGGCTGACTTCAAACTTGTGATCCTCCTGCCTCAGCTTCCTGAGCCCCCGAGATTATAGGCATGTGCCATTGCACCTGGCCAGGATTGTAAAAGGAACACACAGAACAACATCTCAGGTCCAGTTATAAGATTCTGAATTGTACTCTATTATGACACTCTGACACTCTGACCTACAGGGTAAAGATGGCAGCACAGGGCTGTAGTGTTCCAACCTTCCCTAGAAATGACAGACTCCTAGAGCTGAGAGTGGGCTGGATGTGGGCTCCCACTTTTTCCAGGATATAGAAGGTTTCTATAATCTCTCCAAGTAAGCAAGCAAGCAAGCAAGCAAACCAGGAGATGATGAATGAATGAACAAGATAAAAAACTGATTGAGAATGAACTAGTGCCCAGTTCTGTGCTAGGCATTACCAGGGATAAAGAGGTATAAGCCATGATAAATCAAACTTAATGTGAGAGGCCAGATGTGAGTCAGTGAACAGTGAAAGAAGACATTCACCCTGTTTCTTTTTTAAAAACAATTTTTTTCACAATGCCTTTATTTTATTTATTTGCTTTTATGTGGTGCTGAGGATTGAACCCAGTGCCTCACACTTACTAAATAAGCACTCTTACCACTGGGCTACAGCCCGAGACCTCGTTCACCCTGTTTTATCAAGTCCATCTTGAATACTACTTCCTCCATGAAGCTGTTTCTCACTGTCATACCTGGAAGTTTCCTCAGAGCCCTTATGATACTCTATGTTAAGAAACCACCTTTGCCTTGCTAGGGTTGCTAGTATAGCATCTTATGTATCTGACTTGCCCTGGCAGGTGGGGATTCTGTTATTTATTTCAGGAAATTATCATGAAAAATCACTATGTTTTGTCGTGGTCCAAGTCTGAGATCATGAGAAATTTTCTTACAGGTAACAAATATGCTGGGCTCTGAGGAGGGGAGGTCTTGTGACTTCCTAGAGGAGATGAGTCTGGAAGTATGGTTGGAGTATAGATGAAAGCCTTTCTTCTTACAGATGAGGCAAAAGTGAGTTCCAAGCTGGGCTTCTGCCTCAGTGTACCTTAGGGTCCAGACTCTTAATACCCAGCTCTTCAAGGCTGGCTCTTCATACCTCCCATAATCTTACTTGATTAGCTCACATCAGTCTCTCCACCTGGAGTGTCCTTTCCTTCTCCTTCTCCGATCACTCCAGCCTGCAGTGACTCTCCTTCTCTGATTGCCCCAGTTAGTACTTATGGTCTGAAAGCAGGCTGTACACTGCCCTGGATTGTGAATTATCTCTTGTGAACTGGCCTGGTGTCCTTCTTGACAAGCAGGCCTGGGTCTCATTCCTTCCTAGCTCATCCCTGGCACATAGTAGGTGCTCAACCAACAGTGACTGGTTCTCCAGACTATGAGAATGGAAGCTTTTCTTTCTTACTGGCAGTATATCAATCTTCAATGCCTAATTGATTCTTCCTGTTTGGTTTCTTTTCTCTTATTTCTCAACCCTCTTTTCAATAAACGAGAAGATATTGTGGAAGGGAACATGACTCCCACTTCCCCAATCACTGCTCCCAAGGAGCCTGGGAACCTGTCTATCAGTGATCCAAAACATCCATAGTCCGTATCCTAGCGACTCTAAAAAGTTGCCTCCCCAGCATTTCATGAATGAAGAAAAGCTCTTGTCTGTAACCTCTGAAATAATTCTGGTACATTAGTATATGTGAGTGTAACTGTGTGAATGAGTATGTGTGTGAAATGGGTTATGTGTTGTGTTCATGTGATTGGGGGTGAGAATTATAGGTATCTGTGTGTTCTGTGGGTTTGGGTGTATGGTTGTTTGTGTCACTATGTTGCATGTGTGTGGGTAAATGAGTGCATGGGGGTGTTTGAGTGTGTGTGTGTGTGTGTGTGTGTGCATGTATAAGCATGGTGTGTGTGTGAGGGTATGTGTGTGCATTGTATGTATGTGAGTGAGGCTATGAGTGCATGTGTGAGTCTGGGTGTATGGCTGAATTGTATGTGTATCTGTGTGTGAGTTGAGAGCGCATATAGAGGCATAGGGTTATGATTGCATGTGTACGAGCATGTGGACATGCATGTGCTCCAGAGTGATCCTGTTAGAAGACATGGGACTGTCTCCTGGCCCTCCCTGACTGTGGCCTAGATGGTTGTAAGAACTTTCCCTTCCTCTTCCCCTCTGAGTCCAAAGCCCTCCTTCCCACCAACCAGGGGCCCTCCATGTTCCACAGGCATTGGGGCATCGTTGCTCCAGCTCCCAACCAAGCAGGTCATTCCCCTCCTTCCCATCTTGGTTCTGCCCTCTACTGCAGAGGACAGGACAACCTCTGAGGATGCCAGAAAGTGGATTCCCGTTCCACCCAGGCCATGATCCAATACTTTGGAGACCCCTAGACCCCACTGCTGAGGGAGATGAGTTTGGCAGCAGACACCAAATGACAAGAAACTGCTGACACAGGCGCGAGGTTGTGTGGGCCCTGCCGAGGTGATGGATGATGAGTTCCCAAGTGTAATCGAATGGAAAGTCCATGCATAATACATCTTTATGGGAGCAAATTCCAATTTGCATCCCATTAGGTCGCTGAAGTCTTGGAGGCTCTGCAATGCGGATCAAGCCTTTCTTCAGAAGGTATCCAGAGCTGAGAGGTGCCTGTGCTGGCAGAGGCAGGACCCCTGTGGTACTGTGGGCTAGGCCACACTCTCCCTCTGTGCCCTCTCAGGAGCCCCAGGCTTGACCCTAGGTTGGCTCTTGTCATGTTCTCTGTCTCCAAAGGTTCTTCACAAGCAATATCAAAAGACAGTCCTGATTTCCTAGGGCTGCTGTAATTTATATTCACTGCCTCACTCTAGGTCAAGAATAGGGAGGAGAATAATGTGTGCCTCAGTTTCCAAAGATGTAAATAGGGCCTGAAAAGCAGAAGGACCCCTCCTGGCAAGGACAGGGTACTATAGGACAGTGCATAGGTGTAATGGGGTCACAGTTGCTGTACTAGGACTACAAATGGGCTCATTCCATGCTCTGCCATTCAATGCACCAACCTCCTTTCTGTACTATGCATGTAACCTCTCCAGGCCTCAGTTTCCTGATCTGTACAGGAAATTATGTCACCTGCCCTGCAGAGCCTTTGTATGGGAAAGTGTGTAGGAGACTTTACAGGGCTGCAGTGCTATGGCAGGTGCTCTCCAGACCCCAGATGTGGCTGATGGGGGGAGGTGGGGTTGGGGCTGATTCTGTATATTAGGGTCTATAGGGGAAGGGGAAGATGGAACATAGCTCCTGGTCCTGGAGCCCAGGATTCTGTCTTCTGATTCCTCCTCCTTCCATCAGGTTTCAGGCTTCCTCTGCAGGCTGCAGGGCAGGTTAGTTGCACGGCAGTCAGTGTTGGAGAAGTGGGGCTCAATCTGAGAATGTAGTTTGGTTTTCTTTTCAGGGCCAGAGCAAGTTTGGGGGAGGAGGAGCCTGAGCAGGGGTCAGTACAGTTAAACTGGAGCTCTTGATATTTTAAGAGCAGAAAAGAATTCTGGAAAAACTGGGAGAGGAGCCAGGGGCGGGGGTGGGTGGAACGAGATCTGGTCAAGGAGAGCCCCGCTATAGGAGGGGCCAAGCTTTCTGTTGCTGTAGAGCACAGCGGGCAACTCTCTCTGACAGTGATCTGGGACTGTGGCTATTCCTCCCCCAGTCCTCTAAAAAATGCATCAGAGGGTCAAGCCACTGCCCACCTCCTCTGCTATCCAAAGAGGTCTCCCCTGGATTTCTTTCTGGGGCAGAGAAGGGTGGTAGGGATTGAAACCAGCGCCTTGTTCATGCAGGGAAGGTGTTATATTACAATACCCCTAGTCTTCCCCCAGGGGCTAGGATATGCTTGTGAGGACAGGAGTCTCTGTGCCTTAGGAAAAAACCCTTCTCTGAGCACCACCCAGTTCCTACTTGGCCATTTGCCCTGCTGGCCACTGGCCTTTTCTTCTCGTGCTCTGTAGTTACCACTGAGCTTACCAGAGGCTCCCAACAGGCCTCAACAGTTCCATGGGGACTTCCCTCCCCACAGGAGGGTTGATTGGCACTCAGACCCATCAATTACCTTCTGTAGTTCATGGAGAGGCCCAGAACTGTGGTCAGGTGAGAGCCCAGAACAGAAGCATCCTGGCTGGATGTGTATGCCTTTGGTGATGTGGCAGGGCAGAGTGCAGTGTGGGAGGGAGAGTACCTCCTCTCTCAGGCCTCAGAGTTATACAAATTGCATATTTTACATAGCACTAAGTGAAGTGGAGGTTTTACAACTTAGGGCCACTCAGGGCCCCAAACATTTTTCAGGCAATCCTCTCAATTATTGGGGGAACATAGGGTAAATATGTAAAGTGCAGGGTATCCTTTGGATAATACACCCTGATCTGTAGGTGTGAATCCACGAGGGGATGGATGTCCCAGTATAACTACAATGATTCATGGGCTAGGTCACAAATACAGGCCTGCAGTTGCTGAATGATTTCAGTTAGTAGAAGGCCCAGCTGCAGTTTAGTTTTCTCTCTTACAAAATGATACTTCAAGTCCCACATTTTTCTTGGGATAGTAAAATGGAAGAATAGAAACAAAAGCATAAGTATAATAAAAGGTGCAACAGTGCATTTTTCTTTTTCTTTTTTTGGTGTTGGGGTTGGACCCAGGGTGTCACACATGCTGTACCACTAAGTTACTCCATTGCCCTAGGTCCCCTAGTACTTTGAAAGTACCCTGTATACTGTGAAACTTTAAGGCATAATGCTATTGTAGTTGTATAACTTATTATAACAGTCCCCATCATATTAGCCAACAATGTGAAAATAATCTGTTGTTGAGACCAGGACAAATAAGGCAATTGTCTAGATGTCCAGCCTTTTGAATTGATGCAAAAGTGTACTAGGTCCTGATATCCGAGAGATGAGCCATGAGATGATATGATATGAGAGAAGATGAAATGAGAAGAGATGAGATGGAAGCTTCTCCAGCTTCCAGAGGGATAGCAGATTGACTACAAGACTTTCTCAGGTTCCATAGTTAACTCTAGAGTTGTCCTGCTAGGAGCATGCATTGCTTTGTTGTTTTAAATAGGTGGGTGATATTTCTATCAAGACTTCTGTGCCTTTGTCAATGGCCTCCACAGTAATTATTAATCTTCTCCAGCAGACACACTGTTTGCTCAGTTGGATGGAATTTGTTGATCTGCTGTCACAGCTCAATCCCAGGACATTTTGTGGTGATTATTTTCCAAAGCATTCTTTAATTTGTGCTATCGTATTGCACCAATCCATTTATCAGGCCACACTTGAAGGCTAACTATTGCCTTGTAATTGTTATATACCTGTTTGCATGATCCATGGCAGACAGGGTGGCATGTCCTCCAATTACACCTTCAATCATTTCCTTGGTTGGTTGTTGTTAAGCAAATTTTCATTTCTTATGAGCCTGCCATAATGTGTAGTGGTGAATGTATGATCCTGGATCCACCAAAAAAATATTCAGTCTTGGCCAAACATCTCGCTTTCTTTCTGTTACAGGTTAAACATTGCTTTATCCATATAATTTTATCTAAGCTGCCTCAATAGGTACCTGGAGGGTTTTTAGTTGTCCTGTTTGCATTTGCTACTGGGTCTTCCCCCACCCTCTAATAGCTTTTCTAACAGATTTGACTGTTTAGTTTTCAGGTTTTAATGCAAAACTGCTATAATTTTCACAGACCAACTAGGTTGCTATGATACTCACCAAAGACTTGCCTCATTTTGCAGTCATGGATTGGTCTCTGTTGTCAATGTGAATTACTTCCTTTCCACCTGAGAAGAGGGAGGCTTTTAATAAGAGCATTTCCATAGATAGTTGCTGATTAACACTTTGATGTTCTATATAATGTCTGCTGTCAGACTGTTTTATAATACTGTGAATATGTTAGAACAGAAGCAACAAATGGCAATATTTGCCTACATCTCATTGCCTGTGTTAAGGCAAGTTAATTTTAAATTTTTTCTCCATGGGACTAGATGTTTTCATTAGCATTTTTATATTATCTTGTGTGTGTGTGTGTGTGTGTATGTGTGTGTATGTAGTATTGGGGATTGAATCCAAGGTCTCATGCACTGAGCTACATCCTCAGCCTTTTGTTTATTTTTAATCTTGAGACAGGGTCTTGCTAGGTTGCCTATGCTGGCCTCGAGTTTGTGATCCTCCAGCGTCAGCATCCTAAGTAACTGGGATGATAGGCATGCACCACTAAGCCTGGCTTCTTTTTTTATTGTAGTCAGCTAGATGGAATCTACTGGGCGAAAGGAGTATGGGGATATAAGGTAAATAGAGGCCCAGTTACTCTCTCCACAGCTGCTGGGACAAATGGACAGGACACTGTCATTACTACAAACTTACATACGTATCTGAAAGTGCTTTATCTTACTCAACTTTGAAGGTCTAGCTTCAAACGAACAAACAAACAAACAAACAAACCCCTAAACAGAAAGAATTCCTTTAGAGAGGAGGGGCTGATAGGGATTGTAACCCTTAGAGACAATACAAAATGTTGCAAGTCTTTTTGCAACTAAACCTTCACCTTTTCCCCTAATAAAAGCTTCCAGTTTCTTATGATTCAAGTTTCAAAATTTCTCCTTGTACTGAATTTGCAATTATTGAAAACAGTGATTCTCTTTGGAGTAGGGTGGGGGGGAATATGTCAAATTGGGAGGGTTTTAGGCAGTTTGAAAGAGATTTTTTTCTATATTATACTGTAATTTGGTATTGATAAAATAAAAATAATAAAGATTTTACTTTTTTCAAGGTACAAATCACAGCGTCAAATGTCCACTGGGAGGGTAAAGAGATGTAGATTCCCTATCAGTTATTCTCAGGGGTGAGGGAGGAGCACACAGTTTTATCACAAGTTGTTCTTTCACAATTTGGTTCAGTTTACATTTCTTCTTGGCAGCGTCCATCTGTGCCAGGGAGTGTGGAGACCTGGCTGACCTGCAGGTATATCTACTGGATCTAGAAGCCAACCATCTTCTGGTGGACCTGAGAGGACTGGAGAGCCAGCCCATTGCCAGGTCTCTGTTGCATTGCTTGACTTGGCAAAACAGAGCTTCTCACCACACCCTATCTCTAAGGATGGGAGAAGCCACAAAGAGAATGGGTGCCTAGTTCCTTGGTTTTCCAAGGCAGAGGCAATTTGAATTAGTGAGTAGGCAATAGCACAATGAGATCAGGAAAGGAAAAAGGGGGTGGGGGGAACCCTTGAAAAACAAACAAAAAAATCCCTGAACACGGACAGGATTCCTTTTCTGGCGGGGAATTGCAACCTTACCCCCTGGGACTCTGGCTCAGAAGCCTAGCCGGGCAGTTCAGTGAACCCGTTAGTAACATGAACTTGGTTGCTGTATTTCTCAGCCGGAGCTCATGCATTATTTACCTGGCGTAAGTGAACCTGCTTCTCCCACTGTTGCTGGGGAAACCACTTTGATTTATCGAGTTCTCTTATACTCTCCAACAAAAATGCTCCAGAGTGTGAAGGAGGGAGAGAGGCAATCCTGGGTCCCAGGGGCTCAGGATGTGGATCAATAAAGGGGAGTCCCTATGTTCCCCTGGGGAGAGCTCATCAGGCAGGAAGGTAGATATCAGCATTGGGAGCCCCAGGGTTGTCATTTCCTGCTTCTCTGAGCCTTCCCCTCTCTGCTGCACACCTTCAGGAAGAGGGAGGAATATATGGAGCAAATCCCCAGGAGTAAGGTGTGTCTTTTCTGAGGCCCTATGGAGGCCACTTGCTGGTCTCACACTGACTGCTTTCAAGATACGTATCAGTCTATGCTGGGCAGGGGAGAGAGGGAGTCAAGTTTCCCCAGAGGCTGTTTCCCAGATGAATCAGCCCTGGGAAGCCAGCTCCATAAACACAGGTACAGCAGTCCTTTCTGCTCCCCAACTCAACTTTAGTTCACATTTGTGAAGTATCCTCATAGACCACTCAGGTCTGCTACTTGGAAGGCTTGGGATGAGGGGCGAGGACCCTGGGCTCAAACCACAGTGCTTTTAGTTTTAATGTAAATGTGAGCAAATAATGAATATTTCTGACTCTGAATCCCCCAATGTGTGAAAGATGGATGCTAGAATCTGCCTTCGAGTGTTTTGGGGACCATAGCTTGGTATGTGATCTGTAAATCTGGTTTGTGCTCAGTCCCCTTAGTGTAGTGTGAAGGCCTGCCAGTGTAGGCCACCTCGTTCTTTTTCTTGACAGCAAGATTCAGACATTGCTCTGGGCTCCCTTCCTCCTCTTTACTGCTTATCGATTTTTCTTTTCCTCTCTTTGTTCTATTTATGGCTCCTCTGGCCCCTCACAATTGCATTATCCTTCAGAAGAGGGCTGGAGGAGGAGGCCTGTTTGTCAGCAGCATCGTCCTGGGCCCTTCTCCATGCCCAGCTGGTCTGTGACCTTGTTGTATTCTCCAATGCACCTTGTGTGCCTTTTCCATTCCTCCCAGATTCTTCTGGAAGCTGCCACCTGTCAGGTGAGTGTGGAGGTCTTTGCCTAGGTAACGAAGACTCTAGACGTGTCAACAATAAGTTTGCAATGATCAATGCATTTACAAATTATTTAGGCAACAACTATCAACTTTGACTTTTTTTTTTCTCATAAGCTACAATGACACAACACTTATAAGAAAAAAGCCCAGCTGGGCATGGTGGCGCTTGCCTGTAATCCCACACGCTCGGGAGGCTGAGGCAGGAGGATCACGAGTTCAAAGCCAGCCTCAGCATCTTAGTGAGGCCCCAAGCAACTCAGCGAGACCTTGTCTCTAAATAAAATATAAAAATTTTGGGGGATGTGGCTCAGTTGTTAAGTGATCCTGGGTCTAATTCCTGGTACAAAAAAAGAAAAACCCCAAATGTCCTGGGTATCACTACATAACTGTTTTATTGCAACATCTTTCCAGATTTTATTTTGTCCTTCGGGGGCTATTTTGTTATAGTTAGGTTTATGTTTAAATCTGTGCTTAGCTACTATTGAGATTAAAATAAAGGTGTTAATTACATCTTTAACATTTCTACTTTTACATTAGGTGCTAAATATCCCCAGGTAACTTCATTTCTCTTCCCTTAAGCCAGTTCACCTGTCCAGGCCTCTGCTCTTGCTGTTTTCTCTTGTGGTAATAGTCTTGTGGCCAGGAAATCTATGCATGTCTCTGTGCCTACCCCAGATCTTCCCATTTCATCCGTCCAGAACTGTTCCCATGGGACAGTAGTTCCAATCTGGTTTCTTAGAGGGACTTCTAATTTCTTCCAAAGTAAACGGTAAATCAACAAAGAAAACACAAGCCAGCATCTTACAAATATCTTTTGGCAGCAGGCACTCTTCTGAGGGGAATAAAGAATTCTTCCCTGAGGGAGTGCTGGTCAAAAGAGGAACAGAGAGAAGTTTTCTAGACCACTGGTTCTTTTTTTTTTTTTTTTTTTTTTTTGGTATCAGGGGTTAAACCCAGGGGCACTTAGCCACTGAGCCACATCCCCAGCCCTTTTTCATATTTTGTTTAGTGACAGGGTCTTACTGAGTTGCTTAAGGTCTTGTTAATATGTTGAGGCTGTCTTTAAACTCACTATCTTCCTGCCTCAGGCTCCCAAGCCACTAGGATTACAGGCGTGTGCCACTGTGCCCGGCTAGGCCACTGGTTCTTAAACTTGAGTGTGCATCAAAGGGCAAAGTACATGGGATCCACCTTGAGTTTCTTCTAATCTGGAGATCTGAATGGGCCACAAGATTTGTATTTCTATTAAGTTTCCAGGACCCGCAGAAGCATTCAGTGCAGGAGCCACTGGTTAAAGCAGAAAGGAGAGCAAAGGCAGCAAAGAGTTCCAGGCTAAGAAAGGATGGCTTAGGGGTATAGTTCAGTGGTAGAGCATGTACTCAGCATGAGTGAGGCCTTGGGTTCATTCCCAGACCCACACGACAGAGAGAGGCAAGATCTAGAGAGACAGGCAGGGACCATGCCATGCAGTGGAAAGACACAGGGGCATTGGAAGGAGTGTGTGCGTGGGGATTAATGATTCAATCTGCTTTTGACAATTGTTATTTAATTTGATTCTCATCAGTGATCAAATGTTACCACACTCTGAGCTCTGGGTCATTTGTTTTTGTTTTTGAGGTAGAATCCCACTATGTTGGTCAGGCTGGTCTCCAACTCCTGGGCTCAATTGATTCTTTGGCCTCAGCATCTTGGGTGCTGGAACTTTGGGCAGGCCCCCTGGCCCTGGCTAGCTCTGTCTTTGATCTCTATTACCCCAGCACCTTCCATGGAGTAGATGTTGGGTAAACTTTATTATGTGTCAGCCACTCTACTAAGCTCTTTTAGAATCATTATCTCATTTAATTCTCCCAATGACCTTGTGAAGTGGGTACTCTTATGATCCCATTTTACAGGAAAGGAACACTGAGACTTCAGAGAGGTTCCATGGCTCATCCAGGGTTGCATAATAGGACATAGCAGATTGAATCTTAGTGACACAGCAGCTGAACCCGGAGCCTCGACAACATGCTGCTTTTTTTTTTTTTTTTTTGGCGGTACTGGGGATCAAACCCAGGGCCTTGAGCACGCTGAGCTATCTCCCCAGCCCAACATACTGCTTCTGTTCCATGCCACTGCCCTTAAGTGCAAGGAACAACCAAAGGCAGACATGATTGTCATTGCCTTTTATTTTCTCCTCTTCTTTCTTTCTTTCTTTCTTTCTTTCTTTCTTTCTTTCTTTCTTTCTTCCTTCCTTCCTTCCTTCCTTCCTTCCTTCCTTCCTTCCTTTCTTTCCTTCTCTTTCTTTCTTTCTTTCTTTCTTTCTTTCTTTCTTTCTTTCTTTCTTTCTTTCTTTCTTTCTTTCTTTTTCTTTTTCTTTTTTGCAGTGTTAGAGATTGAACTCAGGGCTTGAGCATGCTAGAAAACCACCCGATCACCGATCACCGAGCTGCACCACCCGCCCCTCATTGCCATTTAAAAGATGAGGAAACAGACAAGCAAACTAGTCAGTCACAGGTGTAAGAAGAGTATCAATCTCGATCTCCTGATTGCAGTTTTGTCACAAACCTGGGCTGTTCATAAACCACAGACCCTAATTGAGTGTCTCCCATGTGCCTGATGTTGAACTAGGCGGACAAAGAAGTTAACCAAGAAAGAGGAGGCCCCACCTGGCAGGTGTGAGGGCGAGTCTGCTGCCCTGCAAAGATGTGGCTGATAGCTTTGTTCTGCTGATGGGCGTCCTGTTGGCAGCCTCCCTCCCTCCCTGGGCTGGGCTAGGGTAGCAGCTGGGCTCCTGGGCTTGGAGGTGCCAACAGGGCCAGTCATTCACAAAGCCACACGGCCACAGAGAAAGACACAGTTCTTCCCTCCAGGGAAGGAAGCTGATACTGTAAACACTTAGGGCTTTATCTTCGATCTGGCGGGTCATCACAGCTGCTTTCCTGCCCAGGTGAAGTTCCCAGGAGAGGGCTGACCCAAACCTTTGGGAAGCTGTGCCCTGCTGAACAGATGGTACAGGGTGGGGTGAGGGCAGGCTCTGAGAGGGAAGCCCAGCAATTACTCTCCAAATCTGGAACCCAGACACCAAATTCTAGGCCTTGGGGAAATTCCTATGTTCAAAATAAATTCCTAGGGGTGTTTGTGACTTTTGGTTTTTGGCTTTAAGAACAGTTCCTTTCTAGTTATAGGAAAATAACAACATGCATAATTTAAAAAGCTCTAAACACTTTAAATCTAAAAGTATGTAAAAGCTAGTGCCAGGCCTTGAAAAGCCCTAAGGTTGAGATGATTCATGGGGTGCCTGTGTCTGAAGCACTTTTCTCTCTTCCAATCCATTGATTTTGATTTGGAGTCATTTCCCTGGGAGTTGTATTGGATCATAGTTCTGTTCAAGAAGGTGGTTATTTTCAAGTGAACTTTTAACATCAAAAGTGACTTCTCTTACTCGGTTTCCTGTGCTTGTAATGTTCGTGATGCTTTTCATCTCTGTGAACTCCTACTCAAACTTCAAGACACTTTTTAAGGGGCTGGAGTTGTGGCTCAGTGGTAGAGCACTTGTCTAGTATGTGTGAGGCCTTGGGTTTGATACTCAGCACCACATATAAATAAACAAATATAAAAGATCCATTGACAACTAAAAAAAAAAAATTTAAAAAAAGACCCTGTTCAAATATCACTTTCTAAACCACCATCTCCTACTCTTCTTTTAATACCAGAAAATTATATATGTGTATATATATATATATACACACATATATGTATACATAAAATGTATATATGTATACATTTTAATTGTTGATGGCATTTTATTTAATTAATTTATTTATTGTGCTGAGAATCAAACCCAGTGTCTCACACATGCTAAGCAATGAGACACAACTGAGACACAACGCTAGCCCCCCAGAAAATTATCAAGCAATCAAACTACCCCACTGCTAGAATCCATTCTGGAGTACCTTGTTCACAATTCCATATAACAATCAAGGTTGTTTTTCCGGTCAGATGGACCACAGAACTCAAGGAAAAGATTCTTTCTTATGTATCATTGGATCCTCAATACCCACTGTGATATGTGATATTTAACAAATGCCCTTGAATTAATATCTTTAAATCAATGTTCTTCTTTCTACATCAGAAGGGAAGTAAAGGGAAAGAACTATTTCTAAGCATCTATCATAGACCAAGTACTGTCTAGGCATCATTTCTATGTTTTTAAATGTATTCTCTATTAGAAGTGTTTTCATTTGTTTAAATCCAGATTGTATAGACAGAGATATCATAACATAGTGATCAGGGAAAAAACAAACAAAACAAAACAAAACAAAACAAAAAAACAGTTGATGAATACCTGAAAGGTGCTTTGTAAGATTCAAAGAAGGAAAATGTCTGATTTTTAGGCAATTCAAACCTTATTGGGGCACTGGGAGAGGGGCTCAGTGGTAGACCATATGCTTAGCATGCATGAGTCTTTAGACTTTATCCCCAGCAACCAAAAAAATTTTATTGAGGGGGTTGGGGTTGTGGCTCAGTGGTAGAGTGCTCGCCTAGCATGTGTGAGCCCTGGGTTTGATCCTCAGCACCACATAGAAAAAACATAAAGGAATTGTGTCCACCTATAACTAAAAAAAAAAAAAAATCTTATTGAGGACATCCCCCCAAATACCATATCCATTCAAAGAAAGATTACTGACATTATAAAACACATTCATATCTAAATACCTGATACAGACCTAGATGTAACAGAAACGAAACAGACAAGAACTCACTGTGGGTTGTGGTGTTTTGATGAAGTCACCCCCCCCCCCCCCCCCCCCCCCGCCTCTGTATGCCTGGAGGCTGTGGGGTAGGCTAGTGGAGCTCCAGCACTCTGCTGGTTGGAGAAATGGAGACTTGTTTATAATGATACCTCACATTTATGACTTTTCCAAAGGTGCTAGAACATCTGTGATCATATTTTTATCTCTGAAGTCATAGAGCTGAGAATGGAGTAGGGCCTGGGGTTGAAATCTGGGCCTGTCATTTATCAGCAAGGTTTCTGTTCACCCATATGGCATCTCTTTGCAAGTTAGAAAATGATGCTCCTTCCTCAATTAAAATGGTGTGAAATTGAGCATATTACTGCATAGCTTGAACAACTGTACATGGCAGCCCTATCCTGGCCATGCCCAGTGGAGAGCTCCCCAGGACACCTGCATGGCATCAGTCCTGCCCTGGGCAGTTCACATACTATTTTCTAAGTGGGGAGGGAAAGGAAATTGGTTCTCCAAAGTGGAGGGGGCAAAAAGAGATTTGACCTTAGGGACCCCTGGGTGTGACTGGGACAGATACAATGGTGTGATATATACGAATGTTTTTCTGACAGTGTGCAAGTTCTGGTGTATGGGTGTGGGTTTTATGTAGGAAAGGATTCTATTCTGCACCTTCAACTCTTGGACTTGTATCTCCAGCTGTCCCTTCACTCCTCCATGTCTATGGTATTTCCCACACCAGATCTGTGTACAGTGCTCAACCTGGACAACTGTAGACAGTGTTCATTGAATTTGAAGAAGTAACTTTGATTTTTCCTTTTCCTTTTCTTTTCCCTCCTCCCCTACCCTTTCTTTATCTGTGATGCTGGTGATCAAATGCAGGGCCTCATACATGGGAGGCAGTGCTTCACCACTGAGTTACAACCTGAGCTCTCTTAATTTTTTCTAATTGTGAAAGTTACATGCTCTCTTATGACAAACTAAATAGGGATATAAAAAGGAATTGAACCATTACCCTCACTTCTACTGAGTGGCCACTATTAAGTTTGCATATTTCCACTACTTTATTCGTGCTAAGGGAAATATAAGTATATATATGTACTATATATATATATACACACACATGCATACATATTTATATGCACACACTATATATATATTATATGTAGTGCAGTACTAGGGATTGAACTCAGGGGTGCTCCACCACTCAGCCATATCCCTAACCCTTTTTATTTTTTATTTTGAGACAGGATCTAAGTTGCCAAAGCTGGTCTGGAACATGCTAACCTCCAGTTTCAGCCCACCCTTCCACCCCATATAGCTGGGATTACAGGTATATACTGCTGTGCCTGGACACATAGGGGTTTTAATTCCTTTTAAACAAGTGTTCTAACAAAATTTTATCAAATACTACAAGCACTCTTTAAAAGTTTAAGAATATATCATTGAAACCCTGAGTCTAGATCAATATATCAGAATCCATTTATTAATATTGATAACTTCATGATATTCCATAGTATAGTAGGTACAATTATAGTTGTAACATAATTTATTTATTCTTTACTTGGTTAATGAACATTGAGGTCTTTTTTATTTCTATTTCAAACAATGCTATAATAGACATTTTTGTACACATCTTCATTATGTATTTCTACAACTTAAATTCCTTAAAGTAAGATTGTTAGACCAATGAATATCTTCAATTTAGATAGATTTTTCTAGGTAGAGTTCCAAAAATGTTTTAGCAATTCACATTTCTGACCACCTTGTATATAAGTGTTTATTCTCCCACACCCTCACCAGCACTAGGTCATATCAATCTTTTTGATATATGGCCAATTTTTTTAATGTGTTTCATATCACATTTCTCTTACAACAGTTAAATAGTAAGGTTGGTTGTATTTTTAGACAATATGTCCATTTGTATTTCCTCTATGATGAAATTTTCTTTATGTTTTCCCCCTTTTTCCAATTGTCTTCTTGCAATTGTGTAGGCATCTTTGTATTTAAGGGTTATCAATTATTGTGTTTTTTTTTTAGTGACTAATCTCTTAATTTTAAGATATCTTTAAAAATATTTTATTAATTAATTTATTTTTGGTACTGGGGATTGAACCCAGGGGCACTTAACCACTGAGCCACATCCCCCAGTCCTTTTTATATTTTAAGACAGGGTCTCGCTAAGTTACTTAGGGCCTTGCTAAATTGCTGAGGCTGGCTTTGAACTTGTGATCCTCCTGCCTCAGCCTCCCCAGTGGCTGGGATTACAGGCATATATTTTACATACACATTTGTGTTTTTTTTTTTTTTTGCAGTACTGGGCATTGAACTCAGGGCCTTGTGCTTGCAAGGCAAGCGCACTCTACCAGCTGAGCTATCTCCCCAGCCCCATGTTTGTGTTTTTAAGATGTCTTCTAATACATGTCTAGTCTATGCAAGACTCCAGTTCCTGTGGTTATTTATACAAGTATTGTATATTTCTTCATTGAATAAAAAATTAAATTATGAATCCATTTCAATATTATTTTTCTAACCTGTGTGAGATATGGAGGCATATCTAAATCTCTTTGAGACTTGGCTTCCTTAGTTGTAATATGGGCAAAGAGGATAAAAGAAAAAGGTGTGCCAACTACAGCGTGGCTGTGGCTAGAGTGAGAGCTGGACCCGACTCTGTCTCGGTACTTGGCTCATCTTGGTGACTCTGGCGCGTTTCTCTGGAGCAGGTGTGTTGAAGGGAGAACGGAGGTCGCCCGCTGCCTCCCTCCGCTGGGCTCTGACTGGCTAAAGCGGGATGGGGATTGGGGCTGGGGAGGAGGACGCCAGCAGGAAAGGGCTCAAGGCAAGTTTTTGAGTCTGAAGCACTGGGTCGCTGACAGGAGCCTGAACACTCCTTGCTGCAGGGCCTTCTGAGCTCCTGAGAGACCAGAAGGAACAGCCTCCTGGTCCAGTAGGGGACTCTAGCTGTAGGAAGAGGAAAGGGATTAGGGCTGGGGTACATGTGGGAAGTGAGGTGGGGGGACCACTGTGTCTCTGGGAAATCTTTCAGAGATTCCTGCTGCCTCACCCAGGAGACTATTCCAATGAAGAAGTCAGAGAGGTTGAAGAGGGAAGTAGGAAGAGACCCGGGGATCCAAAGCTTTGGATTGCCTGTCCTCATGCTCAGGAGGGAGCTCCTCAGCCCCAGGTGGGAGGCTTCACTTCTCCAGACTCTGCACAGCTCAGGCTTAGCCAGGTTGCTGTGTGTGTGTGCACCTCACCATCTATGTTCAGTTTCATCAGTTATCCCCAATGATGTCCTTGATAACTAATTTTTTCCTGGCTCAGGACCAAATGCAGGACCATTCATTGCCTTCAGTTATCATTTTCTCCTACCCCCTTCTCTCTCTCTCTCTCTCCTCTCTTTCTCTCTCTTTCATTCTTGATTTTGGTGTTGGGGATTGAAACCTGAGATGATTCACCACTGAGCTACATCCCCACCACTTTAAAAATATTTTTAAAATTATGAGACACGGTCTCACTAAGTTGTTGAGGCTGACTTTGAACTTAAATCCTCCTGCTTTAGCCTCCCCAGCCACTGGTATTACAGGTGAGCACCACCATGTCTCACTCCTTACTTTCTTTTAAACTGAACATTTCCTTAGCTTTGCTTAGTGTTTCACATAATCTTAGTGTTTCAAATGACTTTGACATTGTTTTTTGTAAGCTGTTCCAAATCAGACCATGATATATTAAAATAATATTAAGTCAATTATTAAGTCAAAGTTCTTTTGATTTAGTTTTTCTGATGCTTTTTGGTGATTAAATTTATGTTATGTATTTTGGATAGAAGACAAGACAATGGAGGGATGTTGTGGTCTTCTCAGAATACCACATCAGAGAATATGAGGCTGGTCTGTCCCAATATTTATGACCTTGACTTTGATCACTGATTAAAATGGTGGTTTCCAGGTTTCATTTCTATTGTTACTACTTTCCTCCTTTGTAATTAATGACTTATTTGTAAGAAAGTATACTGAACCTTTGTAAATATCCTGTTTTTCATCAAACTTTCACACAATTGTTGTTTAAAAATTACTTATTATTTTAATAGTACAAATTCATGGGATTCAGTGTGATAATCTGATACATGTAACTGTGTGATGATCCCATCAGGGTAGTGATCATTTCTATCTTCTTAATATTTTTTATTTAACTTTTTTTGATTAACACATAATAATTGTACACATATGGAGTACAGTGTGATAATTAATACTTGTCTACAATATATGCTTATCAAATCAGGGTAATCACTCTCTCCATCTCATCTCTTTCCATCTCCTTATCATTGCTTTGCATTTGGAGCCCTTGAGCACCTCTTTCTAGTGATTCATAAAATATCTAATAGGTTCCTGTGAACTATAGTCACCCCACTGTGCTTAGAACTTACACAAACTCATTTTAATATCCACAGATGGCTTTCCATCTTCATTGTTCCTTGTTTTTTTACTGGTTGACATTTTACACCAAGGAAGAACTTTTCCCTTAGCTTTTCATCTATGTATTTATGGATGGGTGGATGGACATCAGCATGAATTCATGGGCTATTATTTTATTCATGCATTATAGTCCATTACTATTATCCCTTTTTATTGTTCAAAATATCTGTTTTTTTCAAAATATCTGATTTGACTGTTAGGTATGATGTGAATTTTTTTTTTTTTTTTTTTTTTTTTTTTTTGGTACTGGGGATTAAACCCAGGGGTGCTTTTATCACTCAGCTACATCCCCAGCACTTTTTATTTTGTATTTTGAGACAGGTCTCACTAAGTTGTTGAGAGGCTTGTTGTGTTGCTGAGGCTGCTTCTAAATTGCAATTTTCCTGCCTCAGCCTCCTGGGTTACTGGAGTTATAGGCATACGCCACTGTGCCCAGCAGGTATGATTTTTGAGCCTGTTATTTTCTCACTATTTATTCACTTACCTGTTCATTTATTTTATGGATCAAAGTTTACTTATCCATAAAACTTGTTCCTATTCATGACCTTGACCTAGAATCAGAATTTTAAAGCTGGAGATAACTTAGATGTTATTTTTCTTGGCTCTGGTCTCTCTATTTTCATATGAGAACCCTGACCCCAGAGAACTTGAGGCAGTTTTTCAAAGTCATTATGGCTTTCTAGAAGCAGAGCTTGAACTGGCACCTGCGTGCTCAGATTTCAGCCCAGAGCTTCTCCAGGACATTTCTGGCCTTCTTGTCATCAGGGAACTCCTGCCATCACAGCTCTTTAGGCAACTGGTATTCCCCGTGGCATATGCAGGCCATCAGGAGTGGATGATCCAGTATTTGCTGACAAGGATTTGCAGGGAGTTCTTGGGCATCTTCCTTGAAACTTTAATCTTGGCAATGGAAGAAGAAGGTCCTTAGAATCTTCAGAACCTCTATCACTGTACTGAGCAATTTCCAAGGGCCTTATATTTGCTAAGAATGGCAGTTATAAACAACCAACATGTATCAGTTTCTCAGAGTTTGCTATTAGTATGCCCACCAGAGGTGCAAACTGATCTTGGATTAGAACCTCCAAAACCATGAACCAAAACAAACTTTTTTTTCTTTATAATATGATTATCTCAGATATTTTGTTATAGCAATGGAAACTAACACAACGTGTAATATGGGAAGGGTTGGTTTGCCTGGCCAGTCAGATCCCCAGGGTAATTAATTTAGAAAGGGGTGTGTGAAATTGCTGAAATCATTTAGAAATAAGTACTTTCTTTTCATTGAAATAACTAATTACAAGGAACCAAGCAAGGAGCATAGCATGGAATTTCTGGGGCCATCTTTGCTGCCCTGCTCAAAAAACCTGCCTAAAGAAAAGAAGCCAACATAGAGAAAATATAGGGACAGAATGAGTCTTGGATGACATTAGTTGAACCCTGATCCCACCATTGACTTGAGGACATTTTTAGTTATGAGAGCCAAATAAAACAATGTTTTGCTGATTCGAGTTAGGTTTCAGGTACTTGAAATGAAGAATCCTGACTAATACCATTTCTATTTTTTTTTAAAATTTATTTGGTTGTAGATGAACACAGTACATTTATTTTATTTATTCATTTTTATGTGGTGCTGAGGATTGAACCAGGGCCTCACGCATGCCAGTCGGGTACTCTACCTCTGAGCCACAACCCCAGCCCCTTAATGCCATTTCTTTTCAATCTTAATCTCCTCTTCCCAGAACTTCAGAGCCTCAAGGGGGATAAAGTAAGCCTGGGCAGTGCCATGCTAGCTAGTCTCCTGGTTAAGTGTCCAAAGGGACCTTGGCATTACAACTACCCTGGCCTGATGAGCTGCCTTGCCTAGTACTCTGTAGGGCCATGTGGGTATTTCTTCCCTGAGCCCTTAGATTTGCCCTGTATACCAATCTCTTGCTTGTTTTTCTCCTCTTGCTTTGTTCTGCAGTTTCTAGGGCATGCTTGATTCTGTGTGTGTGTGTGTGTGTGTGTGTGTGTGTGTGCACGCGCACACGCGTGTGTGTACCCTTTCCTCTTTCTTATCTTGCAGCCTTATTGTTAAGAATCAAATGGGATAGCGTAGGTGCAGTGCTCAGCTCAATGCCTGGCGGATACAATTATTCCTCTTTGCCTTTTCCTTCCCTCTTCCTGATTCAGGATGTGATTTAAGGATCTGTGATGTATTCCAATTTTCAATGTCCTGGATAAATAACGGGGAGTTATAGTATAGTTGCCAGCAATTTGCACCCGAGTTTTAATTAATTTTATCTGTTTAAAGTGAGATATCTCAAAGTCATGGAATAAATTTATGTCACATATGTTTATGCAAATCAGTATTTGTCTTTCGAGCTGACAGCTGTAGTCCTTGTTTTGTTCCATGATGCTGCAGTAGAGGCCAAATGTGCCATGTTTTCTCAAGTGATGGCTGCCAGCTCCCCAAATGTCATAATAGGTGAGACGCTTCACATGGTGGCAAGTGCCAATGCTGAGGCTACAGAGCATTTGCAAGTCCATTTTTATCTATTCTTTTTTATTTTTATAATATATTTTATTCTCCTTTGCTAAAGTCATAAAAATTACACTTCTAAGTCAGCATAGAATATACAAAAATTTAATTTTCTGACTCATTCCAACCCCACCCTTTGAAATAAATAATGGAATTAGATTCATATGTATCTTTCCACATTTTTTCACATACATATTTTCCCACGTAAATATACATTTCTTGAGTTATCTCTATTTTTCCACATTTTTTTTTTTACTTTTAATTTTTTTATTTGATACTGGGGGTTGAACCCAGGGGTACTTTATCATTGAACAACATACCCAACCCTTTTTATTTTTTATTTTGAGATAGGGTCTTGCTAAGTTGTTTAAGGCTATACTAAGTTGTGAGACTGGCCTTGAACTTGCAATCCTCCTGCCTCAGCCTCCCTAACTGCTGGCATTACAGACATGCACCACCACACCTGGCCATTTTTCCACATTTTAAAGCCTATGCAAACATATATATCTCCTTATAGGCTGTCAATTTTGATTTTTAATGCAAAATAAGATCATATTTTACACTTAACTTTTTTTTAAACTAATAACTATGTACTTCTTTCTAGGTCAATGTAGGTATATATGACTCATTTTTCTGTATAGCCACATTGTCTTTCTTTATGCACATATTCCACGATATATTGATTTACTTCTTGGTGGTACCAGGGATCGAATCCATAATTATTAGGCAAGTATCCTACTACCGAGCTATATCCCCAGTCCTTTATAAAAAAAATTTTTTTTAAATTTGGAAACAAGGTCTTGCTAAGTTGCCCAGGGATGCTTACTATGTCAACATTTCCTCTGGCAGTCTGTCCACCACATGAGAAGACGTCATTCTGACACCCTTTGCCAGGGCTTTACTTATTTTTTTTCCCCAGGTACTGGGGATTGAACCCAGAAGCACTCTACCACTGAGCTACAATGCCAATACTTTTTATTTTATTTTGAGATAGAGTCTACCTCAGTTGCCCAATCTGGCTTTGAACTTGTGATTCTCCTGCCTCACTGGGATTATAGCCATATGTCACCTTGGCTCCAGGACCTGTTTTTAGCAGAACCCTATTGAATACAGAACTTGGACCCAGATGTAAAATCAGCCTCACTTCAGATTGGACCTGGAGCAGTGATTCCTCTGTCCTTTCCCTTTTCTCTGCTTCGTGTGCCCTGAGCATCCTGTGGTCACCTGAACGGTCAGTAGAGGTATTATTGGAGTGGAAGGCCTTGGAAGTCTGGATAAATAAGATAATACATCTCTGCTCTCTAGGGATGCAGGGCAGTGTCTGTGCCTATTCAGTGGCCTCAACAGTGCTGTGTATATAGTACTACTTAATTAATATAAAATAAGAACAACCCATCCAGTGGATGAACTGATCTCTTTGAAGTTCTGATCAATTCAGAGCTGAGAAGAGTGGGTGGCATAAGTAACTGAAACTCATAAATAATCCCCAGACCTCATCTTAAGAGTCAATAGGCGGAGCTGGGATTGTGGCTCAGTGGTAGAGAACTAGCCTAGCATGTGTGTGGCACCGGGTTTGATTCTCAGCACCACATGCAAATAAATAAATAAAGGTTTCTCAATAACTAATAAGAACGTTAAAAAAAAAAGAGTTAATAGGTTCAGATACTTTTTCTGAGCTGCTAAAATCAATCCCTTACTTTTACATATTTTTTTCATTTTTGGGGGGTAACTGAAATCGAGCAGTGAAATGGCCACCAGGAAGCTGGCAGAAGGAAGAATCGGGAATCCCGTGTGAGACATCCATAGCTGTCTCATAAGCATAGATGGCTCATAAGTGATTTCTGAATCATAGAGTGTCAAGGCTGCCAAGAGGTCTGACCAGTGATGGACCGAGAGACCTAAGAGTGTGTCTGCCTGTGAACTCCTCCTGAACTGGGTGGGGTCAGAGGAAGGCTCTAGGAAAAGAGGTCACATGAGTCTTGGTCTCATGTCTGTCCGGAGATGCTTTGACTTTCAGGTTATTCATTCACTCCAGCCTTTTAGTCAGGATACCAGTGTTTCATTCTGTGGGAGGATCTGAGTGCATGTTAGTTAAAAGAAGTGATGTCATCGCATCCCTGCTGAAAAAGGGCCCACTCCATGCTGGCAGACAGGTTGCTTACTGATTCCTGGTTCTGCACCTGGCTTTGCTTGGAGCTAACTCTGTGACTCTGGGCTACAGTGTCAGCTTTCTCTGCCACGTTCCTTCCTCTGCAAAATGCAGAGTTTGGAATGTAGGATTCTAAGATTGTGGCCTTCTCTGACTCTGCAAATAACCCCATGAGCCAGAAGAATTTAGCACTGTTGCTCTGTCGGGGTGTTCAGCAGGAAGAGGGGACAGATGGCTCTTTCTGGACCGTGTTCAGAAATGTGGAGTGTGATGTACGGCTGTGAATGAAGCATGGTGCCCTTTAAACACAGCCTCCCCTGGGAAGCGCTCCGATCTCTGCCGCACTCTCTGGCTCTCATTCACATTCCACTGTCACTCAGGGCTCAGACAGCCCTCCTGCGCTTGTGCACCGGAACACACACACACACACACACTCACACACACACACAGACTGCGCTCTGACACACTCGGTGACTCACAGCTGACACAGTCATTACACACACAAGATGATTTGGCGGGGATTGCTCGCACACTCAGGTTCAAGCTCACTGTGCCGGATGTGTGGCTATGCCCGTGCCCACGGTGTCAGGCATTCCCATGGGGACTTGGTTGAGCATCTCACCGGTGTCTGCAAATGATTTACATTCTTGGCTCTTTGGAACTGGCTTGTTCTTTGTCGTTCTGCTCACTGTTCAACACTTTCCTTCCCTTTTGTCCGCTCCTTGACTGGTTTTGGTCTCTTGCACCTACGCTCTTCAGTCAGCTTCCTGGACTACAGGGGCAACCTCCAAGCCCCTGGCCAACTCTGACATCTTTGGTTCTAAGAAACTCCTCAGTTGCCAAGGGATGCTTTCCCATGGGGTCTCATTCTGTCCCTGACCTGGACAACTCTTTATGGCTTCCTCAGAGCGTCCTACTGGGATGGTCTAATATTTGTGCCACCTGAACCAACTCCTTTCACAAGATGAGGGGCACCAGTGCTTCTGAAGAAGCAGAGAAAGGAAGTGCTGTATGTCCCAATATCCCAGTACAATGGGCTGTGGGCCTTGGCTCTTGCCAGGGACTCACTCCTGCAGGGCATATGGCTTGGGGAGGTGTGTGCAAAGGAAAGGGGTTTTGTAAGCACCAAGGTCTGCATGCAGGTACTGCCACCCTACCTTCACCCGCTGGTGGTCTCTGGCTATGGTGGGCAGGGCAGAGGGGTAGGGGGAGATCGGGGAGCAAGTTCTGGTGCTACAGAAGTGGAACACCTTCTTTCCTCTTTCTTTTGAGGATCCCTCAAAACTGAGAGGGGGTGTGGCATTTGTTGGAATCAACTTTTGCTTTTTTTCTTTTTTCAATGATAGGGGTAGAACCCAGGCTTCCCACATGCTAGGCAAGTGCTCTGTGTCTGAGCTATGCCCCCAGCCTCTAAGAGCCGATTTCTGTTTACTCTGATGATATGCTTGTGGGAATCAGGTGAAATCTGAGGTTTTACTGTTCCTTGAGGAGTTAAAAGTGCTAGGTAAACAAGAGAGAAGAGGAACAAGAGTGAGAAGGAGCTGCCCAAATGCACATTATCCTTGAGGAAGCAGGCAGAGTCCTCTACTGAGCACGGAATAAGACCCCATGGAGCTTCACAGCTGATCTAGCAACAACACCAAAAAAGTTCCAGGTGACGTTGGACACAGTGGTACACACCTGTAATCCCAGCTACTCAGGAGGTTGATGCAGGAGCATCACAAGTTTGAGACCAGCCTCCACAATTTAGCAAGATCTTCTTTCAAAATAAAAAATAAAAAGGGCTGAGGATGTAGCTCAGTGGTAGAACAACCCTGGGGTTCAATCCCAGTACCACCACCAAAAAAAAAAAAAAAAAAAAAAAAAGATAAAATAAAATAAAACAAAGTCACAGATAAGGACCTGCCAAGCCCCATCTCTGAACCCAGACGACACTGGGCTGATTGGTCTCCTGGAGAGTAGAAATGTGGGTCCTTCTTTAGGATATCTACTCCAGGGAGTGTTCCATGAAGTCCACGCCTAAGTACATGCTGTTTGCCCAGTGCTGTGAACACAGAGCCATTCTGGGCCTAGAATCATGGACACGCTTAGTGCACAGCTAGCTGCTCCCAGTTTGGGACTGAAATGCCCTTTGCAACTCTAAAATGAGTCTGACAAGCCTTGACAGCATTTTTCCCCCTTGCTACTTGTGTTCTTACCTTATCTTTGACTGTATTCTTTTCTCTTTTTAAATATATATGTATATCTTAGTTGTCAATGGACTTTTATTTTATGTATGTGTGGTGCTGAGAATCCAACCCAGTGCCTAATACATGCCAGGCAAGCGCTGTACCACTGAACCACAACCCCTGTCCCTCTCTGACTGTATTCTATTCATTGGAAGGACTAGAATCCAGAGGGAATGACCTTTCTTTATCAGACCTGAGTCTTTGCCTCAAGTCTGTACCCTCTGAGTACCCTGAGCTCCACTTCCTAGAAAAGGCTTTCTCAGCAAACATACTTGGAGAGATTTCCATTTAACTCCTTCCTTACAATGAATCTGCTGACTCTGGATTTGGATTTGAGGTTACTTTGCTTGGAAGAGTTAAGATTATTCTGTAGATTTGCTGGCACACTCAGCAGGTCTTGGTCTGCTTCTGCCAAGACCAGGGTGGGAGAGGTGGACGTGGGGGTGTGGGGGGCACACTTCCGATCCTAAAGTGAAGAAGTTCCTTGTCCTCTGAACATTTATAAACAGGGTCGATCTGAGTATATACCATGGTGAGCACTCAAGAGAAGTGTACAAAAGTTTCTGTGTTCTGCATATCTTTTAACAGCAACTGCAAAAACTACACTCTATTTAAATATATGTGGATGCGAAGGAGGACCAATCCAATATAAATAGCAATTCACAGCTCTCAAACAATACACATGGTAAACTGGACGATAATCCACAACTGCTTTTGCTAATGCTTGTAGTGTTGGGGATCAAGCCTTGCATGTGCTAGGCAAGCACTCTACCACTGAGCTACACTCCCAGCCCCTGGAAGATTTTCTTTTTTCTTTTTTTGGAGTGGGGGTACTGGAGATTGAATTCAGGGACATTTGATCACTGAGTCACATCCCCAACTCTCTTTTTATATCTTTGTTTAGAGACAGGGTTTCACTGAGTTGGTTAGGGCCTTGCTAAATTGCTGAGACTGGTTTTGAACTCGGGGATCCTCCTGTGTCAGTCTCCCAAACTGCTGGGATTACAGGCGTGCTCCACGGTGCCTGGCTGGAAGATGTTCTTCCCACCTCTGTTCCAGATAAATTTGATATATAGCAAGCTAACACAATGTTTATTTAATTCACTTAGATATTTAACTTACATAGCACTTTCTATGCGTTGGACATGATTCTAATCATTTTTCTGCAAAATTAATTCATTTAATTTTCATAACATCCTTATGAGGTAGACACTCTTGTCTCATGTTACTGCGTAGGACCCTGAGGAATGAGGTTAAGCAGTGTGCCTATCGTTAGTCATGGTGGTGGGTGTAAATTCTCATGCAGACCACCTGCCTTGGGCAGTTTGCCTGTGACCCCAGCTCTGGGCCACTGGTAGACAGTTACTCCAGTAGCATGCTCTTCTCCAGGTGGTTTTGTTTTGAGAGTAGAAGGAATCCCCCAACTATTGGTGACACGGAGTAGTGAAACACGCTGGAGCCCCTGTGTGACACCTCTGTTCAGGTCCACGTCCTCTTTGTGACTGGTGACCTTATTCTCACCTCATGGCTCTTCCTTGATTGCTCTAAGAAGCATCTACAGAGAACAGAGCCAAAGCTGTGGGCTTTCCCCGAACTCTCTCCAGGGGAGTCCCGTGGAGCCATTGTTCTTCTGGGCTCATCTATTGGGCCTCTTTTGGCAAGGACCTAGTGGCACCTCTTATTTACCCATTAACAATTAAGCTTGAGGCATTTAACATATAAACACCAAAAACATCAGCATAATTACAGCAAAAATTTCAAAAGCTTTTTGGCAAGGATGGGCCTGAATATTTACTTAACAAAAGAATTCCTTACTTCAGTCTTAAGAAAGAATTCACAATAGAATTTAATAAGCCAGCTTTCTCCAGTAAATTGAAAACACTCTTTTACTCATTCAAAATATGATTTGTGTTTTTCAAAATGTGACTCACACAAGAGAACACTCCCAACTTTTTCCCAGAGAGCTCTCTTTCCACATTTTCCTGAAGAATTTCTCAGTTGTTGAGATTGTCCCTTTCTGAGCATAAACAGAGAGAGCAGGAGTGGAGGGGAGTGTGGATAGATCTGAAATTCCACCATGCAAAACCTTTCTTTGTTTTAACCTTGTCTTCTACAGATGAGGTTCTCTTATTGTGCAAGAATACTGTTTGAAGCATTTCTTCTGTGACTAGAGGAACTGTTGGGAGTTCAGGACCCCTGGGGAGGGAGTGTGGGGGGGGTTGTGGGGGGGCAACACCAGTGTTTTTATTAGGGGAAAGAAGTGATATTCATTTGTTCATTAATTTCTTCCATCTTTTAGACATCCACACTGATTCTTACATTCCTACCATTTTCTGTCATTTGGTGTAGGGTGCACCTCTGGGAGGTGGGACCTAGGGGAAGGTCCTTAGGTCCTGGTGGGGGGGGGGAGGCTCCTAAAAAAGGGAATTATGGGGCTCTGGCCCCTCCTTTTTCCATTTCTGAGATCACCATGTAAGTGTTTGGTCTGTTATGAGCTCCCACCACGGCAGGCTACTCTTGACACTGGCTTAAAGCAGTGGGAGTAACTGATCTTGGACTGGAAACTCCTAAACAGTGAGTTAAATAAACCTTTTCTCTTAGATACATATTAATTGCCTCTGGTATTTCATTGTAGTAATTGGAAGCTGACCAATACAAAAGTACTATAATTGCCCTTATTTTAGGAAATTGACGTTCGACATGATTAAGAGAAGTTAACTAATTTGCCAAAGTCATTCGAGCAGTAGAAATGGGAGCAGCGCCCAGGCAATGTAGCTCTAGTACTCATGGTTAAGGGCTCTTAACCACTATGATGGATTATTGTGTACAGAGGTAACTATTATTTTGATTATGAAATATTTAAAATACCGAGAAAAGTACAAAGGATAATAAAATAATGTTCCATGAATCCACCCTCCATTTCCATTGAATTCTAATATTTTGCCTTGCTTGCTAAGTTCTTCTTAAGAAGGAAGTTAAGAAAAGGAAAGAGAAGGGAAGAAAAAAGAAATTACAGATAAAATTGAAGTCCTCTTGTGTATGATACCCTGAACACACTGCCTTCCTGTCCCAGAGGTAGCAACTATCTTGTATTTGTGTTTCTGTTTCCCAGCTATGTTTTTTTCTTTTTAATTTTTAAAAATTTGTTTTAATTAGTTATATATGACAGCAGAATGCACTTTGATACATCATATATAAATGGAGTATAATTTCTCATTACTCTGGTTGTACATGATGTAGAATCCCACCAGTCATATAGTTATACCTGTACATAGGGTAATAAAGTCTGATTCATTCTATCATCCTTCCTACTCCCATAACCCTCCCCTCCCTTCACTCCCCTCTACCTAATTTAAAGTAACTCTGTTCTTCCCTAGCATCACCCCCCATTATTGTGAATTAGCATCCACACATCAGAGAAAACTTTCCACCTTTGGTTTTGTGGGATTAGCTTACTTTGCTTAGCATTATATTCTCCAGCTCTATTCATTTACCAGCAAACGCCACAATTTAATTCTTCTTTATGGCTGAGTAATATTCCATCATATATACATACATATATATATCACATATATCATATATATATATCTCACATTTTCTTTATCTATTCATCTGTTGAAGGGCATCTAGACTGGTTCCTTAGTTTAGCTATTGTGAATTGAGCTGCTATAAACACTGAGGTGGCTGCATCACTGTAATATGCTGATTTTAAGTCCTGTGAGTATAAACCAAGGAGTGGGATTGCTGGGTCAAACGATGGTTCCATTTCAAGTTTTCTGAGGAATCTCCATACCAATTTCCATAATGATTGCACCAATTTGCAGTCCCAACAGGAATGTGTGAGTGTACCTTTTTCTCCACATCCTCACCAACATTTATTGTTGTTTGTATTCTTGATAATTGCCATTCTGCTTGGGGTGAGGTGAAATCTTAGAGTAATTTTAGTTTGCATTTCTCTAATTGCAAGAGATGATGAAAATTTTTTTCATTTATTTGTTGATTGTATTTCTTCTTCTGTGAAGTGTCTGTTCAGTTCCTTAGCTCGTTTGTTGATTGGGTTATTTGTTTTTTGGAAGGTTAAGTGTTTTTTTATATATCCTGGAGATTAATGCTCTATCTGAGGTGCAGGTGGCAAAGATTTTCTCCCATTCTGTAGGCTCTCTCTTCATGTTATTGTTTCCTTTGCTGAGAAGAAGCTTTTTAGTTTGAATCCATCCCATTTATTGATTCTTGATTTTATTTCTTGCATTTTAGGAATCTTGGTTAAGGAGTTAGGTCCTAAGCTGACATGATGAAGATTTGGGCCTCCCTTTTCTTCTATTAGCACAGGGTCTCTGTTCTCCCTAAGTCTTTGATTGACTTTGAGTTGATTTTTATGTAGGGTGAGAGACAGAGGTTTAATTTCATTTTGTTACTTAGGGATTTCCAGTTTTTCCAGCACAATTGGTTGAAGAGACTATCTTTTCTCCAATGTATGTTTTTGGTATGTTTGTGTAGTATGAGATAACCATATTTATGTGGGTTTATCTCCGTGTTCTATTCTGTATCATTGGTTTATGTGTCTGTTTTGGTGCCAATACCATGTTTTTTTGTTACTATGTTTCTGTAGTATAGTTTAAGGTCTGGTATTTTAATGCCTTCTGTTTCACTCTTCTTGCTAAGAGTTGCTTTGGCTATTCTGGGTCTCTTATTTTTCCAAATGAATTTCATGATTGCTTTTTCTAGTTTTATGATGAATGTCTAAGCAATTAGACAGGAGAAAGAAATTAAAGGGATACAAATAGGAAAAGAAGAACTCAAACTATCACTATTTGCTGATGACATGATTCTATATTTAGACGATCCAGAAAATTCTACCAGAAAACTTCTAGAACTCATAAATGAGTTCAGCAAAGTAACAGGTCATAAAATCAACACCCATAAATTAAAGTGTTCCTATATATCAGTGATGAATCTACTGAAAGAGAAATTAGGAAAACTACCCCATTCTCAATAGCCTCAGGGAAATCAACCTAACAAAAGATGTGAAAGACCTCTACAATGAAGACTGCAGAACATTAAAGAAAGAAATTGAAGAAGATCTTAGAAGATGGAAAGAGCCCATGCTCCTGGATAGACAGAATTAATATTGTCAAAATACCCATACTACCAAAAGTGTTATACAGATTCAATGCAATTCCTATTAAAATCCCAGCTACGTTTTTATACTATGAAAGTAATTATAGATATCCATCAGCAATGTATAACATTTTTGCATGTTTTAAAACTTATATAAATAGTGTCATTCTATAGCTTGCTTTTGCATTCTATGTTGTTGAGACTTTGTCAATTTCACGGAGTTCTAAGTTCATTTCTTTATAATACCATACCATAAAAAATATTGCATAAATCATTCAAAGACTATGTAATATTCCATTGTATGAATAATGTACCATATATTAATTCGCTAGCTTTTAAAAATGTTTTGCTATTATAGACAACACTGCAGTGAGCTTTTTTCAGCCTGTCCTTTGTGTGTGTGTGTGCACGTGTGCTCCTAGGGGAACATTTGGAAGGGGCTTTACCAGGGTGAGGGGCAAGCCCATTCTTAGCTTTATTTCATTAAATTTCACTTCAAAGGAGTTGATCAGTTGAACCCTAAGAGCAATATGTGAGAGTTCTGCTAATCTCCATACTCCTAAAATTGCTTTTATCAAACTTTGAATATAAAATGTTTTCTTATTGCTATTTTAATCACATTCCCTGATTATTGGGCAAGTTGAAGATCATCACAGTTTTTGTTCATTTCTTCTGGGAATTTTCTATTTATTATATAGTCTACTGTGCTAGTCAGCTTTCTGTTACTGTCACAAATGTCTGCAATAAATCAATTTATGGAGCCAAAAAGGTTTTTATTTAGAGGATGGAAAGAGCCCAAAAATGTTTTTTTTGGCTCATAGTTTTGGAGGTTTCAGTCCATGGTTGATTGACTCTGTTGCTTTTAGGCTTGTGAAGAGGCAGCACATTATAATGGAAATGTGTGGTAGAGCAAAGCTATTCACTTCATAGCCAGGGTGTAAAAGATAGAAAGAAAAAGAGACTTGGGTCCCATAATCCCCTTTGAGAACAAACTTCCAGTTACCAGATGACATCCCTTAGGCTCCACTTCTAAAAATTTCCCCCACTTCCCAAGCCATTCTGGGGGCCAGATATTTAACACGTGGGTCTTGGGGGTACATTTCAGATCCAAATTATAGCATCTATTTATTAATTCATTTGACCTTGCTTTTAATTTTTAAAATTGACAGAGTAAAATCGATTTGTGGGGGGTACTGGTGATTGAACCTAGGGGTGCTTTGCAACCAAGCTTTAAAAACTCAGTGGTAAACAAACAAACAAACAAACAAACAAAAAAAACCCAGTCCTTTAAAAATTAAAAAAAAAAAAAATTTGTTTATTTTTTTATTTTGAGACAGGGTCTTCCTAAGTTGCTGAAGTTGGCCTTGAACTTTTGTGATCCTCCTGCCTTAGCCTCCCAAAGTAGCTGGGATTACAGATGTGATACTCCAACCCATCCACCTAACATTGACATCTTTAGAGAGGAGGTGGATAAAATTCTGTTTTTTTTTTTTTTTTTTTTTTTTTTTTTTTTGGTGCTTGTGTGATTTTGGGAATCACAGGGCCTCATGCATGCTAGTCAAGCTCTGTACCTCTGAGCTATGTTCCCAGTCCTTTTTATTTTTTATTTTGAGAAGGGGTCTTGCTAAGTTGCTCAGGTTGCCTGAAACTTGTGATCCCCTTGTCTTAGCCTCCCAAGCAGTTGGGAGTACAGATGTGTGCTCAACTACAGTTCTGCATTTTAACACGTGTAGATTCACATAACCGCCATAGCAGCTGGATCGCAGGATGTTTCAATTACCCCAAGAAATATCAGAATATTTAAAAATACTAAGTCAATTTCTTTAATAGGGCTAGGGGTATAGAGTTCAGTGATAGAGTGCTCACCTAGCATGTGTGAAGACCTGGGTTCAATCCCCAGCTCTGCCAAAAACAAAACAAAACAAAATCCTTTGATATGTGACGTATGTGACTTTGGTCTTCTATCTCTTATTAGGCAAACTTCATGATTTCTGAAGAACTGGTTCATTTTATCTAAATTGTCAAATTTATTTGTGTATAGTATTATTTTTTCCAGCTTTTTTCTTTTTAATACTGGAGATTGGACCCTGGAATGCTCCATCCCTGGGCCACATCCACAGTCCTTTTTATTCTATCCTGAGACAAGGTCTTGCTAACTTACTGAGGACCTTACCAAGTTGCTGAGGCTAGCCTTGAACTCTTGATCCTCCTGCCTCAGCCTCCCTAGTCTCCGAGAGCACAGGCATGCACCATGGCACCTGACTCTGACTCAGTTTTGATTTCGGACAGTAGCCAGTCAGGATTTCAGATGTTAGGCTTGAAACTCACTCAGATAAAGGCAGTGGCAATCTCACAGCTTCTCCTGGATTGCACTGCAACTTACATTGGATATCCCTGTGAACTTCATGCATGGAGCTCATTCATAGGTTATCTCCTAGCCAGGTGTGGTGGTACAAGGCTTGTCATCCCAGACACTCCGGAGGCTGAGGCAGAAGGATCACAAGTTCAAAGCCAGCCTCAGCAACTTAGCGAGGCCCTGTCTCAAAAGAGAACAAAAGGGTTGAGGATGTGGCCCAGTAGTTAAGCACCCTTGAGTTCAATCCCCAGTACCAAAAGAAAAAAAAAAAAAAAGATTTTATGGTTATTTGTGTATAGTATTTGTAATATTTTCTTTTTGTTCTCCTCCCTCCCTCCTTTCTCCCTTCTTTTTGACGGGGCCTCCCTATGTTGCCCAACCTGTCCTAGCCTGGAATGGAGCTGTCCTCGCACCTGAGCCTTCTGCGTAACTGTGATACAGGCTTGTGCCACTCTTTCTGGCTCTTTATTGTTTTAATGTCTGTGGAGATGTAAAAAACACCTACTCCATTCTAGATATTGATACTGTTTGCCTTCTCCCACACCTTTTTATTAGTCTGGCTAGAGGTTTATTAATTTCACTGACATTTAAAAAAAATAGCTTTTAGTTGCATTGATGTTCAGCATTGTTCTTGTTTGCAAGCACATTTGCTTCTTACCTTTGTTCTTTTCTTTCCACTGATTGTTTAATAGTATATATTTCCCTCGAAGCACTGCTTTAGCTATATCCCATAATTTTTTTTTTTTTTTTTTTTTTTTAGTACCAGGAATTGAACCCAGGGGCGCTTAACCACTGAGCCACATCCCCAGCCCTTTTTATTTTTTATTTTGAGACAGGATCTCGCTAAATTACATAGGTCCTCTCTAAGTTGCTGAGACTGGCCTCAAATTTGCAATTCTCCTGTTGCAGTGTCCTGAGTCGCTGGGATTACAGGTGTGCACCACCATGCCCAGCATGTATCCCACAAATTTTGATATGTTGTGTTTTCATTCAGTTCAAAATATTTTCTAATTTCCCTTCCTCTTTTTTGGGGTGGGGTTGGGTTGGGTGCTGGGGATTGAACTCACACTCTCATGAATGCTAAGCACGTACTCTACCCCTGAACTAGATCCCCAGCCTCAAGACTTCCTTTTTGACCCCTTGATAATTATGGTTTTTAATTTCCAAATGTTTGGAAGTTTTCCAGTTATCTTTATGTTATTGATTGCTAGTTTAATTCCATTATGGTCAGAGGATATACTTTGTATAATTTCAAGGCTACAACATTTATTAAGGTTTGGTTTATGACCTTGGATATATAATCTATCAGACTGAATGTTCTAAATGCATTTAAGAAAAATGTATATTCTGTTGTTGTGTGGAGTGTTCTATAAATGCTGGTTGGATCCAGTTGGTAGATGGAATAGTTTACTTCTATCTGCTGATTTTCTGTTGATTTGTTCTATCAATTACTGAGAATGAAGCATCCCGATATAATAATAGATTTGTCCAGTTCTTTCAATTCTACCAGGTTTTGCTCATGTATTTTGAAGTCTTTTTGTTGGGTGTACACCCATTTAATGGTATTATGTCTTCTTGATGAATCAACTAAAAATCATACTGTATTGGCCCTTTTTATCCTTGGAAATGATTCTTGTTCCGAAACCTCCTTTGTCTAATGTTAAAATAGCTACTCTGACCTGGAGGCGGTGGCGCATGCCTGTAATCCCAGCAACTTGCAAGGCTGAGGCAGGAAACTCACAAGTTCAAAGCCAGCCTCAGCAATATAGCGAGACCCCAAGCAACTTAGAGATACCCTGTCTCAAAATATAACATAAAAAGGGCTGGGAATGTGGCTCAGTGTTTAAGTGCCCCTGGGTTCAATCCCAGGTACAAAAAAAAAAAAAAAAATCCACATAATTTATAATTTATCACTTTAACCAGTTTAAGACATGCAGTTCAGCAGCTTTTAGTGCATTCATAATGTTCTACAATATTATCTAATTCTAGAATATTTTCATCACTTCCAAAAGAAACATCATACTCATTAGCAGTTACTCCTTGTTTCCCAAATCTCCCAGCCCCTGGAAACCCCTAAGCTCTTTCATTTCTATGCATTTACCTCTTCTGTGTATTTCACATAAATGGAATCATACAATACGTGGCTATTTGTGACTGGCTTTGCTCACTTGGCATGGTGTTCAAGGATTATTCATGTTGCATTTTACAACAGTATTTCTTTCCTTTTTTATGATTGAATAATATTCCATGGTATGAACATACCACGTTTAGTTTATCCATTCATCAATTGATGGATATTGGATGGTTTACACTTTTGATTATAATGAATAATGCTGCTATGATCATTTGTGTACAAGTTCTTATTTGAACACCTGCTTTCAATTCTCTTGGATGCATACCTAGGGTGGAATTGCTAGGTATATTTAACTTTTTAAACATTCTATTTTTAACTTGTTGAGGCACTGCCAAACTGTTTTCCACAGCAGCTGCACCATTTTACATTCCCACCACGAATGTATGTTAAATTTAATTTTTCCGCAACTTACCAACACTCTTTACTTTTTTTGTGTGTAGTTTTAAAAAAATTTTATTATAGCCATCCTAATAAATGTGAAATGGCATTTATTGTTTTTTATTCGTGTTTCCCTAATAAATAATGATGTGGATCATCTTTTCATATGCTTATTGGTCATTTATATATCTTCTGTGGAGCAATGTCTATTCAAGTCTTTTGCTCATTTTTGAATCAGATTGTCTTTTTGTTGTTGAATTGTAAAAGTTCTTTAAATCTCCTGGATACTAGATACATGACTTACATGATTTTCTCTCCTATAGGTTGTCTTTTCATTTTCTTGATATAGTAGGAAATTTTTTATTTTAATGGAGTTCAATTTGTCTTTGTGTGTGTGTGTGTGTGTGCAGTACTGGGTACCAAACCACATCCCCATTCTACTACTGAACTACATCCCAGTCCTTTTTATTTTTTAAAATTTTGAGACTGGGTCTCACCAAATTGCTGAGACTGAACTTGAACTTGGAATCCTCCTGTCTCAGCCTCCCAAGTAATTAGGATTACAGGTGTATGCCACTGTGCCCAGCCCAACTTATTTATTTTTCATTTTGTTGCTTGTGTGTTTGGTGCCATAACCATTGGCAAATATAAAGACCCAGAGACTTATGCCTATATTTTATTCTAATAGATTGACAGGTTTAGTGCTTGTACTTTTTTCATGACTGTGTTTTGTTTTTGTTTTGTAGTGCTGGGAATAGAACCCAGGGTCTCACACATGCTAGGCAAGCTACATTCACAGCCTTTATTTAAGTCTTTGATCCATTTTGAGTTTTTACGTATGGTTTGCATCAAGAACCCAATTTCTTTCTTTTGCATCTGGTTATCCAACTGCCCCACACCTATTGTGGAAGATTCTTCTTTTCCCCTTGAATTTTAGGTCAAAAATCCATTGGCTTTTGATGTTTAGGTTTACTTCTGGACCATGAGTTCTATTTTTTCAACCAGGAGTTGATTTTATACCAGTACTACACTCTTTTAATTATTGTAGTTTGGTATTATGTTTTGAAGTCGGGAAGGGACAATGGAATATTACTCAGCCTTAAAGGAGAATAAAATTATGGCATTTGCAGGTAAATGAATGGAATTGGGGACTATGGTAAGCAAATAAGCCAATCCCAAAAAACCAAAGGCCAAATGTTTTCTCTGATATGTGGATGCATCCATAATGGGGGCAGGGAACAAGGGAAGAATGGAGGAACTTTGGATTGGGCAGAGGTGAGTGAGGGGAGAGGAGGGGGTGGGGGAGTGGGAAAGATGGTGGAATGAGACAGACATCATTACCCTAAGTACATGTATGATTGCACGAATGGTATGACTCTACATAGCGTACAACCAGGGAAATGAAAAGTTTTGCTCCATTTGTGTACAATAAATTGAAATGCATTCTGCTCTCATGCATAACTAATTAGAACAAATAAAAATTAAAAATTTAAAAAAAAACTGATTTGGCTCTTTGGGTTTACTTGCAATTCCATATAAACTTTAGCATGATTATGTCCATTTCTGTCCAAAAATTGAAACAAACGGCAACAAAAAAACAAGCGCAGTTGGAGTTTTGATAGGGATTATGCTGAATTCATGTAGGACTATCGATTCACAGTTTTCTCCTTTTAGCACTTTAAATGTTGTCCCTCCTCCATATGAGCCTCCATTGTTTTTCTTTCTTTTCTTGTGCTTTACAACTGAGTCACATCTCCAGTCCTTTTTATTTTTTATTTTGAGACAGAGTCTTTCTAAGTTGCTTTGGGTCTCAGTTGCTATCTGGACTCAAATTTGTGATCCTCCTGCCTTAGTGTCCTAACATCTCTGGGCTTATAGATATGTACCACTGTGTCTGGTTAAACCTCTCAAATTGATCTTTTTTGTTTGCTTGTTTGGTTTTTGAGTGGGGGTCTCACTATGTTGTCCAGGTTAACCTCCTACTCCTAGGCTGGAGATTTTCCTGCCTCAGCCTCCCAAATAGCTGGGGCAACAGGTTCCACCACCATAGGTATTTTAAATTGATTTTTAGGAGGTCCTGATAAAATATGGAGCTATATGTAGTGGGACACACCTGCAATTCTAGCTACTCAGGAGGCTGAGGCAGGAAGATCTCTTGAGACCAGGAATTTGAGATTGACCAAGGCAATCATAGCAAGATCCTATCTCAAAAATAGAACAACAACAAAAAAGGATATGTAATCCCTTTGTCATAGTATATATGTACATACGTTCTTCTGGTTCTTTTCTTTTAAGTTTTACATGTTATCAGTTATTTAAATAAAATTTTTACTTTTATTATAGTTAGATTTATCAATCTATTTCTTTATGGAGTGAGCTTTCAATGTTTTATTTAAGTATTCCTTTTCAGTACTGAAGTCATAAAGGAATTTTATATTTCTTCTAAAGTTTTAAAGTTCTCTTCTCCCTCCCCCTCCCCCTCTCCTTCCTTCATCTCCTGCTCTTCATTCTTCTTCTTCTTTTTTAATGTTTGTCTTTGGAACACCTGGAATTTTTTTTCTATACAGCTTGAAGATGACGTCTAATTTTTTTTTCCCAGGTGAGTATTTAGAGCCCTAGAATAATTAACCAAATAATTCATTCTTTCTCTACTGTTGTTTGGGGGTATCTCCTCTATCATATATTAAGTTTCCAAGGATATGTGGGGTTTGAGCTCTTATTCTATTTCATCGGGCTATTTGTCTATTCTTTCTCAGTTATCTTATTGAATTAACTATTATGAATTTAGAAAAGCTTGACGTTTGCTTGGGAAAAACCTTATCTTACCTTATTCTTCAAAATTTGTCTTATCCTTCCTTGAATGTTGATCTCCCACCCCTTCTTTCCTGTACTGCAATTCTTACCCAGAACCTCAAGTTCAATTGCTCTACCATTGAACCACATCTCCTGCCTGACTTTTGACCTTTCATGTGAATTTTAGGACAAGAATGTCAAGTTATAGGGAAAATCTTATTAGTAATTTTTTTAATATTGTTAGCTTAAAAAAATTTTTTTTGTAGTTGTAGATAGACAGAATGTCTTTATTTTATTTGCTTATTTTTATGTGGTGCTAAGGATCCAACCCAGTGCCTCACACATGCTAGGCAAAAATGCTCTGCCACTGAGCTACAGCCCCAGTCCCTGATTGGTAATTTTGATTGAATTTGCATTGAATTAATGTATTAATTTTGGCATGATTACAAATATCAAATCTTATTTGTAAACATGATTATCTATTCATTTTTTCAAATCTCTTTGGGGGTTGGGGATGTTGTTCCTTGGAAGAATGCTTCCTTAGCATATTTGAGGTCCTGGTTTCAATCCCCAGCACCAAAACAAACAAAAAAACTATGGCATATCTCCTTTAAGTTTCTTAGTTATGTTTTGTAATTTTTAAAAATAGGGCACTTTTTTTTTTTTTCTTTTTTGGTACTGGGGATTGGATCCAGAGGCACTTTATCCCTGAGCCCTGAGCTACCTCCCAGTTCTTTTTTATTTTTATTTTAGACAAGGTCTCGCTAAGTTGTTGAGGCTGGACTTGAATTTAAGATCCTCCTGCTTCAGCCTTCTGAGTATCTGAGATTATAGGTGTAAGCCACGATGCACAGCACAGATCATTTTTGGTGATACTGTGAACATAGAGTTTGCTTCTATCAGGTTTTCTTTCTGAGCTCTTCTATTAGTTTTAATACCTTACTTTTTTTTTGTTCCAGGGATTGAACCCAGGGGTGCTTAACTACTAAGCCACATCCCCAGTCCATTTTATTTTTATTTTTTAAAATTTTGAGATAGGGTCTCACTCAGTTGCTTACGCCTCACTAAATTGCCAAGGGTGGCTTTTGAACTTGTATTCTCTTGCCTCAGCCTCCTGAGTCACTGGGATTACAGGTGTGCGCCACTGCACTTGGCTCCTTTACCAGTTTTCAAAATTATATTTTTCTATATGCTTTCACATTACCTGCAAATAAGAATAGTCGTCTCTCCCTTCAGCCCACTCCCCCCATTCTTAAAGATCTTTTTCCTTCTTGTGTCATATTAGTGTGGACCTCCAGTCTAATTTTGAGTAGAAGTGATTGGTACTTTCATCTAGCTCTTGACTTTAATGACAGAACTTTTAGGTGTAGCTAAATAAGTGATTTAGTTGAGCACGGTGATGCATACCTGTAATCCCAGTGACTTGGGAGGTTTACAAGTTTGAAGCCAGCTGAGGCAATTTTGCAGGAGACTGTCTTAAAATAAAAAATAAGAAAAGGACTGGGGGTGTAGCTCAGGGGTAGAGTACCACTGGGTTCAGTCCCTAGTAACACCCCTCCCCCTCCAAACCCGCATACACACAAAAGCACTTGTAACTCTAAATTTTATTAGATGACATTGTGAGGTGTAGAACATTGTCTTCTGTCTCTACTTCTTTTAAAGTCATGAGTTTGGCTTGACTTACCTTTCTATTATGAAGAAATTTAAACATATACAAAAGTAGGCAGTAAGTGTTATAAACCTCTATCTGCCCATTATACGGTCTTAATCATTGCTGGATCATGGCTAGTTTACCTCTCCTGACTTCTAAACGTTCTGTGCTTTTTGAAGCAAATCCCAGACATTACATAACATTATCTATCAATATTTTGGTATACATCCTTAAAAGATAAAAATTAAAAAACAAAAATGATTGCAGTACCATCAAGCCTAAACATATTTAAAATTAATTTCTTCATCCTAACTATATACTCCATGTTTATATATACAATTTTATGAGAATTAATTTTTAGCAAATACTTTTTCTTAACATGTTAATCTGCTATAACAGTATACTTTAATAGATTTTCTTATATTGAACAATTCCATTTTTGAATTGCTGAGATAAACATAACTAGTCATGATTTATATATGTATAAACATACACAACAGGTCTCACATATATAAACATATCTCATATCTCTCATATATGGTATATATGTATATATATGTATGTATATATATATATATATATAAATATAAAATTTTGACTAATTGTGTTTATATATATCCTTGAATTTAATTTGGTGATATTTCATTTCATGTAGAGGCTAAACCACTGAGCCACATCCCCAGCCCTGTTTTATATTTTATATGGAGACAGGATCTCACTGAGTTCCTTAGTGCCTCACTTTTGCTGAGACTGGCTTTGAACCTGTGATTCTCCTGCCTCAGCCTCCCGAGCTGCTGGGATTACAGGCAAGCACCGCTGCACCTGGTGAATAATTTCTTTTTAAGTGGCTGCTGTGTCTTCCAACCTCTAAGTCAGAAGTTGAAGCCCTCCCTGTACCTCAGAATGTGACCTTATTTGAAAATAGGGTTGTCGTAGATATAATTAGTTAGATGAAGTGATACTGTGTATGTTGGCCTCTAATCCAGTGTGCCTGGTGTCCTCATGAAAAAGGGGAAATTTAGACATAGGTACATTTTGGGAGAATGCCACATGGGACACAAAGAACAGAGATCAGTCAAGGAATGCCAGTGACAAAGACTGCCAGCAAACTATCTGAAGCTGAGAGGAATGGAGCAGATTTACCCCTATCACCTGCAGCAGGAACCAGCTCTATTGACACATTGACCTTGGACTTCTGGCCTACAGAACCGTGAGAATAGTTTCTGCTGTTTAAGCCCCCAGCTTGTGTTACTTTGTTACAGCAGCCCTGCTGTAACAAATGGAGAAAGAAATGAAGAAGTAGCACTCTACTTTTGTTCCTAAATAAAGGCAAGAATGTAGTCATAGGAGGGTTGGGGTTGGAGCTCAGCATGCTCAGGGTCCTGGGTTTGATCCCTGGCTACCCTGCCCTCCACAATTATACAGACACACCTAGTCTCAAAGGAGGTTGGAAAATGTCGGCTGTAGTTGGGCTTCCTGCTCCCTACAGAAAAATCTTACCAGAAGGATTTGGAAGGACAACTCCCAGAGGAACTGAAAACATTTGTTTAAGAGAGTGTTTATTCGTACTTTGAAAGTTTAAGAAAACAAGTTTCTAAAACCATCTGGGACAGATATCTTTCAGGGTGAGAGAATTTTGATTACCAATTCAAAAATTTTAATAGCTATGGATTTAGACCATTTTGACATCAATTTTGGTAATTAATTATGTCTAGAAAATTATCCGTTTCATTTGAATCTTTCAAATACATGAAGTTATTCACAGTGTTTTAAAATCTGTGTTAAGTCCAGGGTGTATCATTTTAATTCCTGATATTGTCAGTGTGTACTTTCCTTGATCAGGTTTGCTAGAGATTTGCCTGGTTTATTCATTTTCCTCCTAAAGACCAATATTTTTCATCCATTCTTTTTATTGTTTTTTTTTTTTTGTTTGTTTGTTTCTTTCATTTCATTAACTTAAATTTTCTTTCATTAGTGCATTTTGGTTGTATATAATAGTTGGGTCATTAATTTTTGGTTTATTTTTATTTGAAATCATATATATATATATATAAAGTAATTAAATTTTAAGACTTATTTTAAAAACATCAGGGCCATACTCCTTGCCTTTCATTTCCCTTTCTTCAGAGGCAACATTTTTCAATGTTTTTTTTCAGTTGTTGATAGACCTTTATTTTATTTATATGTGGTGCTGAGAATTGAACCCAGTGCCTCACAGAAGCTAGGCAAGTGCTACGACTGCAGCCTCATTTTTCAATCCTTAACTGATTCTTTTGGTGTTCACTTCTATATCTCTAAATAATTTGCTTATATTCCTGCTTCTTTATTTTTCAGCTCTAGCTATTACTTACAGACTTCCTTCTATGGATGACAAGACTTTAGCTCTTTCCATTCCTTCTCTACCACTCCACACGGGCATTCTTTTGTCCCTCAATCCTCCCAATACCATATATATATATTTTTTGATGCACAGATTTAAAGGTTTTATTTATTTTTCATTCTTTTTAGATTTACATGACAGTAGAGTATATTTTGACATATTATATATACATGTAGTATAACTTATTAAGATCCCATTCTTTTGGTTGTACATGATGTGGAGTTTCACTAATGGTGTATTCATTTAAAAACATAGGAAAGTAATGTCCGATTCATTCTACTGTCTTTCCTATTCCATCCCCTCTCCCTTCCCTTCATTCCACTTTGTCTAATCCACTGATGATCCTCTGAACTTCTATCCCCCCACCCCAGACCCCACTTACTGTGTGTTAGCATCTGCATATCAGAAAGAGCATTCTGCTTTTGTTTTTTGGGGATTGGCTTATTTCACTTAGCATGATAGTCTCCAGATCCATCCATTTACTGGCAAAAGTCATAAAGTCATTCTTTTTTTATGGTTGAATCAATTCCATACTTTTGATTACATAAATATTAAATATGTATATTATTACAACTACTATACCATTAGTTACAACTAAGCCATGTTATATACTATTAGTTTTTCTTGTTTGCACAACTTTTCATTTTCCCTGGAGTTCATGATTGCCTTTCTTTTTCATTTGCTTAGTTTTCTATATTTTTATTGCTAATTCAGCCCAAGTTATATAAATATTTTCCTAGTACATCCAAAAATTGTAGTCTATTTCATCTTCTTAAGGGAATTTTTCCTGGAATATTCTGACTTGCTCCAATCTGGATTGGTTGCCTTTTACATTTCTACACAGCTATTATCATGGCATCTCCCTCATCTCTTTTTGGGTTTGATTTTGTGTATTCTATGACTTCCTCTTGGTTTGCTTCCTTATTTTTGGTATAATGCATCCTCTAGTAGTTTCCTGAGAAAGAATATTTGGAAAATGCATTGTAAATGTAAAAATGTGTTTTCTTTTTTCTTACATGTGATTGTTACTTTGGCTGAGTATAGAATTTTATATTAGAAATATTTTTTTCTTTAGAATATTGAGGGCACTACTTCATTATTTTCTAGATTCCATTTTTGCTTTTTGAGAAATCTGAGTGTATTCTGATTCTTGATAGTGAATATATTTTTCCCCCCTCTGGAAACTTCTAGAATTTTTTTTTAAAATCCCTAATGTTCTCGTTTTTCATTGTGATGTGCCTGAGCATATGTGTTAGGCAACTCTTTGTCACTGTGACAAAATTCCTGAGATGATCAACTTAAAAGGAGAAAAGGTTTATTTTGGCTTACAGTTTTAGAAGTGAAGGGTTGCTTTACTCAGTTGCTTTGGGCCTATTGTGGCAATGTACGTCTTGGCAAGAATGCTCAGTAGAAGACTGTTTACCTCACGGTGGCCAGGAAGTGAGAGAGACAGTTAGGGTTTAGGGTCTCAATGTGCCCATGAAGGGTATACCTTCAGTGACCTAACTTCTTTCCACTAGGACCCACATCATTAAGGTCCCACCACCTCTCATTAGTACTACAGGCTAGCAACCAAGCCTTTAGCACTTGGTGCTTTGGGACACACTCAAGATCCATACTATAGTAGCATGGGTCTATTTTCATTCTTTGTGCTGTGTACTACATAGCTCCTTCCATTTCCAAATTTGTGACCTTTGGTTCTGGGAGCAAGTTCTTGAATCATTTCTTTGGTGAATTCCTTTTCTCAGTTTGTCCTGAGTTCTGTTTCTAGAACTCCTATTATTTAATGTTGGATGTCCTGGGTTTAATTGTTCTCTAATTTTCTGATTGTCTGTCTCCTGTTTTACAACTCTTTATTTTTTAGGTTTACTTTGTAAAGTATTGTATTTTCAAACACAGGTCATTATACTTTTACAAGTCAAGAACACAAAAAAACCACTCTAGGTATTTCAAACAGAAAGGATTTAAAATAGGGAATTAGGTGCTGTTCTTAGTCTATTTTCTGTTGCTCTGACAAAATACTTGGGGCAGGGTAATTTATAAAGAATAAAGGTTTATTTGTCTTACAGTATGGAAGTTGGGACGTTCAAGAGCATGCTGCTAACTCCTGGTGTAGACCTTCTTACTGCATCATGGTGTAGGGCTTCACAAGGTGAGATGGAATCAGCTCAGGTCTCCCTTCCTGTTCTTATAAAGGCACTAATGCAATCATGGGAACCCCTCCATGACCTCATGTAAAAAAGGGCCCACTTCCAATGCCATTAACATATGACTTTGGATATTAAGTTTCTAGTACATGAATTTTGGGGGACACATTAAAACCAGAGCAGGTGCTAACAAAAACACTGAAAGGAAAACTTTCATATTCACTGTAACTGTGGCCCAGGGAATCAGGAAGTTGCTGTTACCATCCAGATGTCAGGGAATTATAGGAAACCTCTGCTGATACCATACTTGTTTTGCAGTCTTGGGGGTTGATGACTGTTAGCAAATAGAATCCAGCTAGACTTCCAAACTGTCTGACCAAGACACCTGCTATCTCCCGGAGGAAGGTGGTGACTCTGGTTCCCAGTCTGCCTTCCAAATCTCTATACAAAGAGGAGTTCAGAAAGCAATAGTAAGAATACTGATAGAAACAAATGAAAAATTATCAAAAACAAAACACTGATACTGTCTTCATTCTCTGTGGGTCTTCTTTAGGCTAGAGTCTCTCAATCCATTTCATATCTTAACTTTTTAAAAAAATATATTTTAATTGTTAATGGACATTTATTTATTTATTTATACGAGGTGCTGAGAATTGAACCCAGTGCCTTACACATGCTAGGCAAGTGCTCAACCACTGAGCTAGAGCCCGAGTCCCTCAAATCTTATCTTTCACATTTTCCCCTCTGGCTTCTTTGTAAAATGTTTTATGTAAATTTTCCTTACTGTCTTCCTGTTCATTATTTTTCTCTTTGACTACACTTGGTCTAGAGTTTCACCTGAATATCAATGCTTAAAAAAAAATCCAAAGTCTATTTTTTTGTGCCCAAGACTTCCCACTGGTTTCTTTCCCCTGTCCCTTCTGCATTTCTACCTGTTTTCATCTAATATTTCTTCCTTACTTTCTTTTTTTTTTCTTTAGAAAGAGCATTTTTTAATTTGTTTATTATTTTTTTAATTATTTTATTGTAAACAAATGGGATACATGTTGTTTCTCTGTTTGTACATGGAGTCAAGGCATACCATTTGTGTAATCATAAATTTACATAGGGTAATGTTGTTTGATTCATTCTGTTATTTTTTCCCTTCCCCCCACCCCTCCCACCCCTCTTTTCCCTCTATACAGTCCTTCCTTCCTCCATTCTTGCCCCCATCCCTAACCCTAACTCTAACCCTAACACTTTAACCCCTCCCACCCCCCATTATGTGTCATCATCCACTTATTAGTGATATCATTCGTCCTTTGTTTTTTTGAGATTGGCTTATCTCACTTAGCATGATATTCTCCAATTTCATCCATTTGCCTGCAAATGCCATAATTTTATCATTCTTTATGGCTGAGTAATATTCCATTGTATATATATACCACAGTTTCTTTATCCATTCATCAATTGAAGGACATCTAGGTTGGTTCCACAATCTGGCTATTGTGAACTGAGCAGCTATGAACATTGATGTGGCTGTATCTCGGTAATATGCTGATTTTAAGTCCTTTGGGTATAGGCCAAGGAGTGGGATAGCTGGGTCAAATGGTGGTTCCATTCCAAGTTTTCTAAGGAGTCTCCACACTGCTTTCCAGAGTGGCTGCACTAATTTGCAGCCCCACCAGCAATGTATGAGTGTACCTTTCTCCCCACATCCTCGCCAACACCTGTTGTTGCTTGTATTCTTGATAATCACCATTCTAATTGGGGTGAGATGGAATCTTAGGGTGGTTTTGATTTGCATTTCTCTTATTACTAGAGATGTTGAACATTTTTCCATATGTTTGTTGATTGCTTGTAGATCTTCTTCTGTGAAGTGTCTATTCATTTCCTTAGCCCATTTGTCGATTGGATTATTTGCATTCTTGGTGTAGACTTTTTTGAGTTCTTTATAGATTCTGGAGATTAGTGCTCTATCTGAAGTATGATTGGCAAAGATTTTCTCCCACTCTGTAGGCTCTTTCTTTGCATTGCTGATAGTTTCCTTTGCTGAGAGAAAGCTTTTTAGTTTGAATCTATCCCAGTTATTAATTCTTGCTTTTATTTCTTGTGCTATGGGAGTCCTGTTGAGGAAGTCTGGTCCTAAGCCGACATGTTGAAGCTCAGGACCTACTTTTTCTTCTATAAGATGCACGGTCTCTGGTCTGATTCCGAGGTCCTTAATCCATTTTGAGTTTAGTTTCGTGCATGGTGAGAGATATGGGTTTAGTTTCATTCTGTTGCATATGGATTTCCAATTCTCCCAGCACCATTTGTTGAAGAGGCTATCTTTTCTCCATTGCATATTTGTCTAGTATGAGAAAATTGTATTTATTTGGGTTTGTGTCCGTGTCCTCTATTCTGTACCTTTCTATTTTGGTACCAATACCATGCCGTTTTTGTTACTATTGCTTTGTAGTAGAGTTGAAGATCTGGTATTGCGATACCCCCTGCTTCAGTCTTTCTACTGAGGATTGCTTTAGCTATTCTGGGTTTTTTATTCTTCCAGATGAATTTCATAATTTCTTGCTCTATTTCTGTAAGGTACATCATTGGGATTTTAATTGGAATTGCATTGAATCTGTATAGCACTTTAGGTAGTATGGCCATTTTGACAATATTAATTCTTCCTATCCAAGAACATGGGAGATCTTTCCATCTTCTGAGGTTTTCTTTAATTTCTTTCTTTAGTGTTCTGTAGTTCTCACTGTAGAGGCCTTTCACCTCTTTTGTGAGATTGATTCCCAAGTATTTAATTTTTTTCGATGCTATTGTGAATGGGGTAGTTTTCCTAATTTCTCTTTCTGAAAATTCATCACTTATGTATAAAAATGCCTTAAATTTATGTGCATTGATCTTATATCCTGCTACTTTACTGAATTCACTTATGAGATCTAAAAGTTTTCTGGTGGAATTTCCTGGTTCCTCTAAGTATATAATCATATCATCAGCAAACAGGGATAGTTTGAGTTCTTCTTTTCCTATTCGTATCTCTTTAATTTCTTTGGTCTGTCTAATTGCTCTGGCTAGAGTTTCAAGGATGATATTGAAAAGAAGTGGTGAAAGAGGGCATCCCTGCCTTGTTCCAGTTTTAAGGGGGAATGCTTTCAGTTTTTCACCATTTAGAATGATATTAGCCATGGGCTTAGCATAGATGGCCTTTACAATGTTCAGGAATGTTCCCACTATCCCTATTTTTTCTAGTGTTTTGAGCATGAAGGGGTGCTGTATTTTATCAAATGCTTTTTCTGCATCTATTGAATTAATCATGTGATTCTTGACTTTAAGTCTATTGATATGGTGAATTACATTTATTGATTTCCTGATGTTGAACCAACCTTGCATCCCTGGGATGAAACCCACTTGATCATGGTGCACTATCTTTTTAATATGTTTTTGTATGCGATTTGCTAAAATTTTGTTGAGAATTTTTGCGTCGATGTTCATTAAGGATATTGTTCTGAAATTTTCTTTCCTCGATGTGTCTCTGTCTGGTTTAGGTATCAGGGTGATATTGGCTTCATAGAACGAGTTTGGGAGGGTTCCCTCCTCTTCTATTTTATGGAATACTTTGAGAAGTATTGGAATGAGCTCTTTTTTAAAGGTTTTGTAGAGCTCGGCTGAAAACCCATCTGGTCCTGGACTTTTCTTTGTTGGTAGGCTTTTGATGACTTCTTCTATTTCATTACTTGAAATTGGTTTATTTAAGTTGTGTATGTCCTCCTCGTTCACTTTAGGCAATTCATATGTCTCTAGAAACCTGTTGATGTCTTCAAAATTTTCTATTTTGCTGGAGTATAGATTTTCAAAATAGCTTCTAATTATGTTTTGAATTTCAGTTGTGTCTGTTGTGATATGTCCTTGTTCATTCCGAATTTTAGTAATTTGGGTTTTCTCTCGTCTTCTCTTTGTTAGTGTGGCTAAAGGTTTATCAATTTTGTTTATTTTTTCGAAGAACCAACTATTTATTTTGTCCATTTTTTGTATTGTTTCTTTTGTTTCCATTTCGTTGATTTCAGCTCTGAGTTTAACTATTTCCTGTCTTGTACTACTTTTGGTGTTGGTCTGTTCTTCTTTTTCTAGGGCTTTGAGCTGTAGTGTTAGGTCATTTATTTGTTGAGTTTTACTTCTTTTATTAAATGTGCTCCATGAAATAAATTTTCCTCTAAGTACTGCTTTCATAGTGTCCCAGAGATTTTGATATGATGTTTCTTTGTTCTCATTTACCTCTAAGAATTTTTAAATTTCCTTCCTAATATCTTCTGTTATCCATTCATCATATAATAGCATATTGTTTAATCTCCAGGTGTTGGAGTAGTTTCTGTTTTTTACTCTTTCATTTATTTCTAACTTCAATCCATTATGATCTGATAGAATACAAGGTAGTGTCTCCATCTTCTTGTATTTGCTAACATTAGCTTTGTGGCATAATATGTGGTCTATTTTAGAGAAGGATCCATGTGCTGCTGAGAAGAAAGTGTATTCGCTTTTGGTTGGACGGTATGTTCTATAAATGTCTGTTAAGTCTAAATTATTGATTGTGTTATTGAGATCTATGGTTTCTTTGTTCAATTTTTGTTTGGAAGATCTGTCCAGTGGTGAGAGAGGCGTGTTAAAATCACCTAGTATTATTGTGTTATGGTCTATTTGATTTCTAAAATTGAGAAGGATTTGTTTGACATATATGGATGAGCCACTGTTTGGGGCATAGATGTTTATGATTGTTATATCTTGCTGATTTATGCTTCCCTTAAGCAGTATGAAATGTTCTTCCTTATCCCTTCTGACTAACTTTGGCTTGAAGTCCACATTATCTGAAATGAGGATGGATACTCCAGCTTTTTTGCTGAGTCCATGTGCATGGTATGTTTTTCCCCATCCTTTCACCTTTAGTCTATGGGTATCTCTTTCTATGAGGTGAGTCTCTTGCAGGCAACATATTGTTGGATCTTTCTTTTTAATCCAATCTGCCAGTCTATGTCTTTTGATTGATGAATTCAGGCCATTTACATTCAGGGTTATTATTGAGATATGATTTGTATTCCCAGTCATTTGGTTCATTTTTAAAATTTTATTTATTTATTTATTTTTTTGACACAACTTGGTTCCTCCTTTATTTGACAGTTCCTTTAGGATAATTCCTCCCTTTGCTGATTTGCTTCTTTGTGTTTTATCTCTTCCTCTTGGAATATTTTGCTGAGAATGTTCTGTAATGCTGGTTTTCTTTTTGTAAATTCTTTTAGCTTTTGTTTATCATGGAATGATTTTATTTCATCATCAAATTTGAAGGTAAGTTTTGCTGGGTATAAGATTCTTGGTTGGCATCCATTTTCTTTCAGAGCTTGAAAAATGTTGTTCCAGGCCCTTCTAGCTTTTAGGGTCTGGATTGAAAAATCTGCTGATATCCGTATTGGTTTCCCCCTGAATGTAATTTGGTTCTTTTCTCTCACAGCCTTTAAAATTCTGTCTTTATTTTGTATGTTCGGTATTTTCATTATAATGTGCTTTGGTGTGGGTCTGTTGTAATTTTGTGTATTTGGAGTCCTATAAGCCTCTTGAACTTGATTTCCATTTCATTCTTCAGATTTGGGAAATTTTCTGATATTATTTCATTGAATAGATTGTTCATTCCTTTGGTTTGTTTCTCTAAGCCTTCCTCAATCCCAATAATTCTCAAATTTGGCCTTTTCATGATATCCCATAGTTCTTGGACATTCTGTTCATGATTTCTTACCATCTTCTCTGTTTGTTCAACTTTGTTTTCAAGGTTAAATATTTTGTCTTCAATATCTGAGGTTCTGTCTTCCAGGTGTTCTATCCTATTGGTTGTGCTTTCTATGGAGTTCTTAATTTGGTTTATTGTTTCCTTCATTTCAAGGATTTCTGTTTGTTTTTTTTTCAATATCTCTAACTCTTTATTGAAATGATCTTTTGCTTCCTGTATTTGCTCTTTTAACTGTCGATTGGTGCTATCATTCAATGCCTGCATTTGCTCTTTCATCTCATCATTCAATGCCTGCATTTGCTCTTTCATCTCATCATTCAGTGCCTGCATTTGCTCTTTCATCTCATCGTTTGCTTCCCTGATCATTTTAATTATGTACATTCTGAACTCCCTTTCTGTCATTTCTTCTGCCATGCTGTCATTGGATTTTATTGATGTAACATCTAGATTTCTTTGGGGCATTTTCTTCCCTTGTTTTCTCATATTGTTCAGGAATCAGTGGGTCATTAAGATATTGCAGATTTCCTCTATTGACTTATAGTGTCCCTGAAGATTGCTAGTATATCCCCTCTTATCCTTCAGTAGCCTGCAGTCTTGGAGGAAGTTGATAATGCGGTACTCCACAAGGAAGCTGCCTCTCTAGGGATGGTAACCCTCAGGTGGGGTATATTCCCTGATAGTGGGCAGAGGTGCCTTCACTTGGTGACCAATGGTCATCCAAAGGGGAACTAGGCTGCGGGCTGAGGCATGGCTTGTTTGTTCTTGTGTCTCTGGTTTTACCGACCTTGTGGGAAAACCTCACCCGGCGGGGAAGACTCACCCAGTGGGGAGGTCTCGTTGGTCAGTTCCCCTCCTAGAGGTTCCCCTCAATCTACAACTACTGCCTGGGCTGGGCTGTCTTCCTCTGCAACGTTCCCAGGGGCCCGGACCTACCTCCTGGGACTGGGAGCCTCACCCTTCGCAGACGAGTCTCCTTAGGCTGCCCCTCCTCAGAGAATCTGCCCGCAGTCCTGGAAACTTCGCTCCGCCCCTAGGCGTGTCTCTGTGCGGCTCTTCCAACAAGAAGCCGGTCCTGGGACTCTGCTCTGCACCTAATCGCCTGGCTATGCGGCCCCTCCTCTGAGCCGCCACCTGGAGCCCCGTATAATAGCTCCGAGACCCAGAGACCCGCCACACACCTCCTCTTCCGGACAGCCACCTGGTTTCCGATGCAGTCACTAGGAGTTCAAGCAACTCACTTCGCGTCTCCTCCTCCGGCCAACCGCCTGTAGCCCTAGGCAGTCACTCCGACTCCAAGTGACCCACCTTGTTCCTCCTCCTCCTCGGGGTAGTCCCCCGGGTGTTCAGGAGTGGTTGCTTTGAGTCCAAACAACTCACCACTCGCCTCCTACTCCGGCAATCAACTGCCTGTGGCTCTGATGCAGTCACTCCTAGACCAATCGACCCGCCGCGCTTCTCCTCTTCCTCCGGGCAACCCCCCTGGTGTTCAGAAGTGGCCGTTCTGAGTCCAAATAGCTTGCCACGCAGCTCCTCCTCAGGCAGCTGCCTGTGGCTCTGATGCAGTCACTCCTAGACCAAGCGACCCGCCGCGCTTCTCCTCTTCCTCTGGGCAACCTCCCGGTGTTCAGAAGCGATCGCTCTGAGTCTAAACAGCTCGCCACGCTGCTCCTCCTCAGGCAGCCGCCCGGGGCCCCAGTGGTTGCTCCGAGTCCAAGCGCTGTGCTGAGCTGCTTCCTCTACGATGATCCCAGTTGTCCATGTTTACCGCTCCAGTGGGGGGAGGGGCATCTCGCCGAGCAACTCTACTTCACAAAGTTCCCTGCATTCTGGGGCTACCGCCCCATCCAGGAACACCTCCCCAACGGGAGAGACTCACCCGGTGGCTTTGAGTTGGTCCCAAGTCTCTCACTATCTCCTCTTTTGAATCCTGTGTCCTGGAGCAACATGAAATGCAGCCGCCCTCTAGTCTGCCATCTTGAAAACCCCCCTCTTCCTTACTTTCAATAGATATCATACCTTTGTGACATTTCCGAGTAATGTAGATGCAAATGCACTGGAAGACCTTTTCCATATTGCTCTATAAAACTGTCAGCTGGAATGAATTGTGTGGTTTACTGATTTTACCATCTTTGTAATGAAGAAGCATTAGATTTCGGCATTGTTAAAATCTGTTTTGGAATTTTGCTTTGCAGATCCATTTTGAAAGGCAGTTCCCTCTGATTTGTTTTGGTTTTGTCTTTTTCCCCCCTGCCGCCTCTTCCTCAATGCATAGTGGATAGCCTTGTGGTTACTTCCACCCCATTTCCTACACCCTGTTCCAGAATAAAGTCTTCTTACTTGTCATTTCACAGCTCTTTCTCCTGGGCCAGAATAATGCCAATCCTGACATGGAGACAGAGTGTGGCTTGGTTTGCTTCATTGTGAGGCTGTGCTTCCTCTGCTCCTTTCACCTTGCCCTGTGCTGGTCTGCAGTATCCTAAAGCAGGATCTTCCCTGGTCTCCCATCTCCCAGGGAAATATTTTTTAGAGTAAACCTTTCTATTGAAGATGAACAGGCAGAAAAGTACACAGGTCATAAATGAATATCTAGATGAGTTTTCACCAAGTAAATGCTCTGGTAGAAGGAAAAGGAGCTGGGGCTCTTTGGAGTGGGCATCCATCAACCTGTCACAGAAGAGGAGTCTCCAAAGAAGGGTCCAAGGAGTTCTTGGAGAGAAGGGGGAAATCGACTTGGAAACAGTGGGGTTCCTAATGGAAAATAATTTTAGCACCCACCTGTTGGAGGCATAGACAGAGGTAAATAGGAAAGTAGGTACATATTCAAGGGAGAATGAGGGCAATCTCAAGAGAGAGATGCCTTTGTGGGTAAAGCAAGGAAAACACATTGAAGGGTGAATGGTGGTCATCTTGAGAGTAAGAGGCATGTTTCGGTGGTTCCCGGCTCTTCTTTGAAAGGAAACTTGGTGAAGAGTGGGTATGGAAAGGTAAGTAGAAATGATATCAGTCTGGCGATCTCGAGATGGGTCATGGTGGTCTGTTCATTCTCAGGATCCTTAGGCCACAGTGGTCTTCATTATCTGATCAATAGATAGCGCTGGAAAGTCCCCTAAATTATAGCTTTCCCAAGATAAGATATCTTTGTTTAGTGTATTTATTGGGTTGGAGGGGAGCTAATTAACAGTGCATAGGTAGATTTACAGGTTTTCCAGGAATTGGGAGTAACAGGCCTGGAAGGAAGACTGCCTTGGGGAGTGACAGACCTGGAAAAGTATGTGAAACCTCTAAATGAAAATCTTATTTCCTTGTCCTTCCTTTATGTCTCTTTTCCATCTAATTTTTAAATTTCTTCTATTCTACATCAAACCCAGTGCAAGAAAAGAACATTATTGACCTCCAGAAGGCGCCTAGTGTTCCTTCCGGTCCTTTGAAAGGTAACTGCACTCCTGATTTTTTTAACAATCCTTTGGGACCCAGAGCCCAGCAGCACCTCAGTCACGTTTCCCACGCAGTGATTTTGGGCTCTGTTCTGCTCCTGGCTCATAGAAAGTTCACCTTGTTTTTGAGCCCAACTTTGTGTGTTGGATTATATATTAGAATGTTTTATTCATCACTACATTGTGGTTAGAACAGAGAACTCACCACTCCATCTTGATTAGAAGTCCAGCAGGACCTGTTTATGGGTTGTCAGTAACTATGACTGGGGACCAGGGAAATGGTAGCAGATAGGCTGTGTTCAGTGGGTGACAAGCATTTGTATGCTCCCTAGTGAATTCAGAATTTTGTCTTCCAAATAGCAGACAATGAAAAATTGCATACAGGCAATTGAAATGACTTCAGACAAACACACAGATATACACACGTGTGTGTGTATGCACATGCGTGTGCATGTGTATATTAGCTGGAGAAACATTTCTAGAAATATATACATGTATACACACATATACATACATTTATACATATATATATTTACATACACACACACACATGCACACACACACACACACACACACACATATTTTTTCTAGGAATGTTTCTCTAGCTAATCCAAAGAGACTGGAATGAAGAAGACCACTCAGAGTTACCTGCAGGGAGGGAGTTTCTATAATCTGGGTGAGGTATACTAAGGGCTCATGAGGGTAGTCATACTCAGGTGATGAGATTGCAAGGATGAATTATGGAGATAAATAGGAGGTGTCTGGATGATGTCAAAGATAATTTTTTGGTTCTAGAATAACTAAAAAACTTCTGGTGGAAGGTGGTGTAATTTACAGAGCTTACAGGAATGCTAGGGAAGGAACAGGTTTGTGAGAATTCATTTTATTTGATAATTTTGTCAGTGACTGTCTCCACATGTCCTCTCCCAAGGTTCTGGTCTTATGACTCAACTGACAAATAATGCATGTTGAGTCCCTGGTTGGACAGAGAATTAACTAGCTGACACGACCATGTTTAGGCTGGGGTTCTTTGGAGTGGGCATTAATCAACATAAAGGAAATGGTGGTCCTCAGGTTGACCTTTCCTGTCCACAAGGTGCAGGGGATGCCCAGATTCCACTTGGGCCCTTTTGAGAAAACTAGGGGAAGAAACAGAGTCAAGTGCAGGAAACATAAGACACCTGGACCTGGAGAAAGGCAGGTGCAAGGGAGAGGAATCCCAGTCTTTCTTTTCTTTTGATTGATTGGAATTCAATCCTCCCTGATCCCCACCAACTTTTGCTTCTAAAGGTCTTTTGATACTTGGGACCCTGGCCTCCTATAGATACTTCAATGATTTGATACAAATAAACTTTGGAATCCTGGGGTCAGGAGGACACAGTTTGCCTTATCTGTGATTCCACAGAAGGTGTCCAGGAGGTCTATGATGAGCCTTCTCCTGATTCTTTCTCTTTCTACCTACCCCTAAGCCTCTCCTAAGCCACAGGTTGCTTGTTTGATCAGGCTGAGTGTAGCATGCCCCTGGTCAGGCTGCTGTCTGTCTTCATAGCAATCTAAGCAGGTTCTAGAAGCACCTCTCTGGAGTCCGGGATCTTCAGAGGAGTCAACTCAGACCCTAGAAGTGTACTCCATGGAGAGCCAAGACACAGGAAGCTCAAACACATCGCTGTATCTCTTTCTGCTTCACCCTGTACTCTTTGGGAAACAGATGAGCACTATTGTAATGGTCTTGCTCACATTATTGCTTATTTTGGGCAGAAGCAGAATAATAGGATGTTATGACCTGTGAAACCATAATCCAACCCCTACATTCCATAATGAGGCCCAGGGAGGTCAAGGCACTTATTCAAGGTCAAACCAGGAATACTTTCTTTTATCCTCCCTCCTTACCCCCATCCCTGGTTCCCAAAGGGCTTTAGAACCACCTTAGTGAACTCTAGGGTGCTGTCATTAATCCAGATATTGACAACTTTTTGGGTAGGTTGCTGAGAGCCCCTTGGTCCCATGGGCCTTGTAAGATCTGAGCTTGGGGTCTCATCAAAGTCTTGCATTCAGCTAGTCTTCCCCTGCAGGCTCCTGCACCTGGGATTGGAAGAATGAATAGGGACCTTGTTTGGTAGGAATTTCTTTCCTCTGCTGTTTGCTTTGGGTTCTTTCCCTCTCCATTCCTGGCTCCTAACCCAATATTTGGTTTTCTGTGAGCACTAAATATATTTTTTTTCATTTAACCCCCAGAATCATGGCTTCCTACCTGCTTCCCACGACCGGATCCACAGCCTGGAATGAAAACAGAACCCAGAGGGCATCCACAGCTCAAGGCTGAGGGGGTGGCAGTTCCGGGGAGGGGGAGGTGCAGCACCAGGGAGGGAGCGAGCACTCACCCACATGGAGCATCTCTCAGACGTCCTGAGAAAGAGAGCAACGGGGAGGGAGGCGACGCATTGGCTTCTGTCCCCTACCTCCCCCAACCAGGGCCTTGGATGTTTCTCCCTACCCAAAAAGGGTCCTGTCCACCCTAGGCACCTCTGTGCACCCCAGCCTTCCAGGTGCTGGCAGCTGAGGTAGACCTAGGGCTTAGACAAAACTTACACCTAAAGCCCACCCTGCCCACACCCTGGCCCCTGCTCCAGCCAGGCTGCAGCCCCCTCTGAGAGCTCCCCACCTTCCTGCTCTCTGCACTGTTTACAGTCAAGGCAGCAGCGCAGGCGTGAGCTAAATCCTGAGCTAAATCGATCTGGGCAGTGGAAAATTCCCCTCCGGAGCCTCCTGGGTAGTGGCTCTAAGCAGCTGCTATTGAACACCAGGGCTTGTTAGGCACCTGGCTTTCAGGTCCCCCACCCACTAAGCCCCCAGCTGGGGAGGAGGTAACTTTTTCTCTCTCCTCCAGAGCCAGGGAGGGGTAGCCAGGAGCCCTGCTCCCCAGCACTGCCCCACGTTAATGCCTGTTAAAAATCTCATGTTAAATCAGACTTGGTTTTCCAGATTTGGGAGCCGGTGGCAGTACATTCTGTCTCCGTCTGGTTGAGCAGGAAAACAGGAGACAGAGCTTCCTACCACCTGATTTACAGCCTTGGCGTGTTTTTGACACACAAATCACTCGAGAGAGTGAGGCTCGATTGTGGTTCTGCAGATGGGATCTGGCAGGATTGCTTCCTGCCTGGGTGGGGAGGGCCGACCAGCTCAGGCATGTAAGGGCTTAGGGAAAAGCCTCCTTCCTGCTTGAAATGCTGCCCACTGCCTGCCCTGCAGATGTGTCTGGTACCAGAGGGCCATGTTGGGGCATGGGGTCAGTGGGGAATGTGCAGGGCAGGGTGCTTGGCTCACAAGTCCTGGGGAGCAGCAGGGCCTTTCTGATCTTCTTCTGTCCCCTTGTCCCCTTCCTTGTTGCACCTGCCTTCATTTCTTCAATGTGTGTCTACCTGTCCGGCACACTAGGCATTGGACACTGTGGTAGCTTCTGAGAGGGACTTGGTTCCATAGGAGGAGGAAATAAGAATGCAAAGATGGCCAACATGAAAGGTGGAAAGCAGTTAGTGTCAGAGTAGGTGAGATAAGGTGCCCTGGGGATTCAAAGCCTCAGGGGAGGCTTCCCTGAAGAAGGGGTGGTGGTGTTTGTCAGGACAGAAGACGGGAGCTATACTTGCTACAAGCATGATCTGATCCTTTGGGGGTTCTCTGTTATACCTCTGACTCTGTCCAAAGCCTGCCCAGAGCATTTTCTGTTTTTAACTCTGAGCTTAGCCAAGCCCAGCTGTCAAGGTCTCCTCTGCCCTTTTGTCAGGAGCCATGGGGTTTCTTTGAGGTTGGCACCAGGTAGGCATCCACTCCTCTGCCCCACTCCCACAACCAGTGCTTGGATTCAACTGTCCCTTTAAAGTGTGCTGTGCTTTGGGTGTCAGTTCAAATCTTACTTCTTCTGAAAGGGTTCCAAGGTTCTTCTAACCAGATGGCAATGGGTTTGACTGACCTAGTTGATGAGGCTTGGGAGTCTCCTTATCTATTCCCAAATCCCAGAATGGTGTATTCAGTCTGTGGTTGTGGTGGGCTGCCACATGATGCCTCTCTACCCCATCACTGCTCCTGATCCCTCCCTGCAGGCCATCTGAAAGGTCTTGTTGGTTTTCACAGGATGAAGTAGTGTGGGCACTACTTCATTCCACTCCAGCATCAATAAAGGACTTGCTATGTCCCAGGCACCAATCTGGGTGCTGGGCAAATAACTATGAAGTAGAAGATGGCTTGTCCTCCAGAATTCACAGCCCATTCACATCTGCATATTAGACTTGCACTTACCACTTAGACTTGCGCTTGACTTTCATCCCCACGTCTCTAGAGGTGGGTAAGGGAGATACTGTTGTTACTCCCAGTAGAGAGACAGGTGACCCCAAATCCAGAATCTTGGTGGTTTGCTCACATTTTTGCCAGCAGCTGATGAACTCAAGTCCCATTCTTATCAGTGTGACCTTGGACAGTTTTCTCTTCCATGAATGATCTACCTCACTGGATAGTTGTAAAGATCAAGTGCACATAGAAGCTATGAGGTTAGTTTTCCTTCTTTGGGGTGTGGGAGCATGTGGTATGCTTATGTGAATCTCCCCACATTGGTCGAGATGGGAAATCTTGCTTCCATTTTTCTTCCCTTGCTTTGATTCCTTTTGAGGGGGAAGGGGACAGGGTTGTGGGAGAGAGGAGGGGACAGTCCACAGGGTAGGAGAGATATCTGGAGCTTCCTTAACACAGGAACATGATCCTTGGCTCATCTCAGAGAGCGGAGGCTGGGCATGTTGTTGTCTTGCCCTGCCTGCCGGCAGAGGAAGCTTATGGATTTGGTGACAGATTCCTCTGAAGAGATGAATGAAGCAATTGTGCATTTGATGTAGAGGAGATTCCAGATAGAGGAGATGTTTTCAATGGCAATAACCCTGAGATGGAGTATTTCAACGAATCAACAAACGGAGGTATCGGCTTTGGCTCTCTTTGATGGTCCTGTGAACACTTGTAAGCCTCTTGAAGCTGTTCTTGGCATAGATGAACCTTGCCTAAAAGCTTTTATTCTCTTCTCTATTTTAATCACCCCTCCCACCTCCTGGAAGGATTCCTAACTCAAACTCTTGGACTACAAAAGCAGTTAACGGATCCCTGGTGGATGAGGTCCCAAATCAGAAAGATAGTTTTTCCATAGCTCCATAGATGTTCAGAAACTTCTGATGGCAAGATTAAGGGGTCTCTGAGGAGCTTAAAGGGTTTCATGTGGAGAAAGGCCCTTCTCACCTACATATCAGAGTTTAAGAGGATAGCTAAGGGCTAGTGGTATGCAGAGAGAGACCTCTAAAATATTTGTTTGGCAAGTATTGGGGTTTTAAAATTTAAATCTGGAAGCTGGAGGTGAGGGTGGATGGGTCAGAGTGGTGAGGAACCCCCAGAAGTTGTGTGCCTAGGTCGGTACACAGTGAAGGGCATGCCACATGCTTGAGGCTCCATCTGATGCTGTTGAGAGCTGGGGGCGAAGAAGCAGTGACCACGATTCCATCCTGGCCAGACTCGGAGCAGCAAATATGTGATGGAGGGGTGGTGGGAACAGAGGGTGGATTTGGAAATTGGAGGTCCTAGCTTAGAAACATCTGGGAGGGAGAAATTGCCCTCTCTTCCAAATATCTAGAAGCTTCTTCCGTTCTGCCTCAAGAAGGTAGCCCAAGATGGAATCTTCTAGTACTATCAGAGCTTGCTCAGGAATTGCTGTGAGGATGAGTGAGCTGACTATGGAAACCGGCCTCCAGCCCCAAGGCTGTCTCTGGGTGGCACCTGGCCAGTGGTTTGTGTCAGCCAGGCCAGTGTCCTCTTATTGACACTGCAACCCTGCAGGGCAACATGGAGGCTCCTGGGGGTGGGGAAACAGGTCAGAAACAGAAACTGTAATTAAATCTTTTTTTACCTACCCTCACTCCCAGCAGGAAGTTATTCTTGGTTTTGAGCAGGGAAGATGGGGCAGAGGTGGGGTATGAGCAAAAAGGCAGCTTTTGACCTTGTGTCCTTCCTGGTGATTGGGTGAAGAGGTTTTAAGATTGAAGAAAAGACTTCTTTAAGCATCTTTTCTGAAGACAGGGACCAGGACATCTAGCTGGACTCTTCGAAGACTCTATTGCTACTTTTGGCAGGGAGAAGGCCAATGCTGAGCACTGGTGCTGGCTGACTCGTCCATCCACGCCAGCTCCCTGGGTCTTGTTCCTTGGATGTTAGAGTTGAATGTGAACAATCTGGAGAAATAAGTGGGGGCAGTTCCGCTTGTGTGGGCTGAGGCAGGTGTAGCTGCAGTCAGCAAGGGGTTGTGTCATCCAAACTGGTGGCCAGTATTTAGTCTGAGCAGGGGCTCAGAATCATGGGACTTCGTTAGCACCCCCCACCCTTCTTCCCCTGGAATCAGACTAGAGCCCAAACCTCAGGCCTGAGGATACTGAGCGAGAAAGCAGAGGCAGAGGATTAGCTGTTTGGCCAGCATTCCCCTTCCCATCCTTTCTTCCAGGGTCCTTTGGGAAAAACTGTTTATTCCTCCTGCCTTGTCCCCTGTGTGTTCACTACTCCATCAATCCTGCAGTCTTCTCCTCTTCTCCCCAAGACTGAAGCCAGGGCCAAGGAAGCGTAGCCAAGTGTGCAACTTTGTCTGGTCTCCTGCGGAAAGGTTCCAGCATCTCCCATTCAACACAAGCCAAAGTCTGGGAGAAATGGGACATGGGGCTCAAGTTCTTGGAGCAGGGACTGCAAACACTTCACCTTCAAGAGGAAAAATTACCATCCACTGAGGGATCTGCCTCCAAAGTGAAGACTTAGGATTCTGTTTTTCTGTTCCAGTTACTCCTCGGGGGCAACATTCTCCTTCACTTGCATTTTTATGAAAAGCAAATCTCATTTCATTGGGCACGTCTCTCCCCTTCAGTTCCTTCCTTTTTGAGCTCCCTACGTCTCCACCTGCAGAACCAGCTGCCCCCACCCCCAAACTCCCACCTGGCGTTTCCCATTTGTGTACATTTCTTTCCACAACTAATACTTAATCCTCCTGACTGGGGCAGAACATGCAGTATCCCTGGCATCTCTGATGTGGACGAACAGGATAGGGAGGAGAGAAAAGTTCTGGAAGACTCTCATCCTTGGTTGCTGCTGAGGATGTCCAGCCCTGCCCTCACATCCAGAGTGCCTCCCCTCCTCACCCTCTACATCTCTCACTCCTATCTTTGCTATCTTGTCCTCTTTAATATCTCACTCTAACTTTTTCTCAGCATCACTGGTCACTACCACCTTTGTTGAGGCCATCGAGATGCCAGCCAGAGTTTCCCCATTGCTCTTGTGCCTTTCCTACAGCCCCACACTGAGGCCAGAGTGATTTTTCTAAACTTCAAAGTGGCTGGACCAGCCTCTGCTTGCCTTCCAGCGTTTCCCCTAGCCTTGGTGGTGATGTCCTAGCGGTCCAGGGTGGCCCGTCTGAAGACTTCACACAGTTGCTCATCTCTTGCTACTTCTGCTTCATGTACTGAATTCCAGCTTTTCCTATCAGAGTGCATTCTTGGCCTTGCCTCCAGATCTCTGCCAGAGACACCGCTCCTTCCCAGGGTGCTTGGTATGGGTGCTTGTGCTAGCACGTGCATACTACACAGACACACACACACACACACACAGACACACAGACACACAGACACACAGACACACAGACACCATCTAACTGAAGGTTCAATCACCTTTAGGGATTATAATTTCCAGAGATAATTTTCTGATGAATCCCTCTATGTCCTGTATCCCACCTCACATAAAACACATACTTTCAATTTAAGTGTCCTTTGTCCTTTCGGTAGCTTTTGTTGCTGTTGACCTTTTCTGCCTTCTTGAAACCTCTTATCTGGCTGGGTATAATGGCACACACCTGTAATCCTGGCAACTCAGGAAATTGAGACAGAAGGGTCATAAGTTTAAGCAAGGCCAGCTTGGGCAACTTAGCAAGACCTGTCTTAAAAAAAAAAAAGTCTAGAATGTAGCTTGGTGGTGTCCCTACAGTATGCAAAACAGAAAAAAGAAAAATTTTCATCTATGTTGTTTCCATGGGGATTGCCTCTTGACTTTCCATTCTTTCTGTCTTTTGGTAATGCGGTAATTACCTTGCTTTTGTTTTTGCAATACTAGGGAATAAACCCAGGGCCTCATGCATGCTAGGCAAGGGCTGTACCACTGAGCTACATCCCTGGTCCTTCCCTGTTTTTTATTTGAGGAATCTACTGAGTCTATGTGCTTTGTGGAAAATTACCTGCATCCCATGCTCTACGTTTGGGGAAATGGCTTTGGCATAAACTAAGAAGAGCTGTAGAAGTTGGTTCCAGGGTGGAAAGTGACCAAATTTAAGCCAATGTTTGTTGGTAGTTTCTAGGTAAGAAGTTTCCTTGTATCTCTGGTAGATCTCTGGGTATGATGACCTCTTTCCCCTGGATTTGGAGGGGGAAGTAGGAAACCTGGGAGTTTTGGCAGCAGGCCTTAGAATAAAAGCTAATCCCGCAGAAGGCAGAGCCAAAGGACAGAAAGAAACTGGGTCTTTGATGTCATTGGTAGAGCTGCTGAATCAAACTGAACCTGAAGCCAGAACTGGTCCTGTATTTCCAGTCCTTTAAATCACTTTTATTATTTGGGCCACTTTGAATTGACTTTTTTTACATGTAGAAAAACCCTAATGCACTCACTTTTCTTCTCCCCTGATTTTTTTCTTCTTCTGTGGTCACTTCTCTCAACTCTCCAGCTTCCCATTCCTTTCCCCTTCTGTTGTATAACGGTGATTCTCTGTGATTCATCCTATTGTCATTTATAGACTGAATGACCTCATTTATGATTTCAGTTTGCCATTGTCTTCCAAATCTGTAATATCCAAGATCCAGGCAGAAATATTTAAAAGCTTTCTAGCATCTCTTGTTTGTCCCACAGACTCAACAAGTTCAAAATTGGACTTTTTATTTTATTTTTTGTAGTACTGGAGATTAAATCCAGGGCCCCAGGTATGCTAGACAAGCACTCTATCATTGACCTACACCCCCAGGTCTTTTTAAATTTTTATTTTGAGACAGGGTCTCTCTGAGTTACCCAGACTGGCCTAAAACTTGCAGTCCTCTTGCCTCAGCTTATGGAGTAATTGGGATTACAGATGTGCACATAGTGCCTGGCTCAAAATTGAACTTTTTATCATTCCCAACCAATCTGTTCCTTGTCCTGTGTTACCCACCTTTATTAGTGGCTTAACTATCCTTCCTACTGTTGGAGTTAGAAGCTGGATATCACGCACCTTCTCACGCACCTCCTATGTCCTTAGTCCCATCTGATCTGGCCCTCCTCCTGCACCTCCGCTGCTTTAGCTTGACCATCCCTCTTTTCTTGATAGACAAAGACTGAGCCCTCTACTGAGGATTCTTCGCTAAGGCCAGTCATTATTTCTGCCTAGAACCTTTTGGTGATTCCCTCTGTACTGTTTAAGGACCATCTCCCAGAATTATCACTGTTGTAGCTCTCTAGATCTTCTGGAAGGTTCTCGGTCTCTCTTCTAGGCCTTTGCCTATGTCACGTTTGCTGTCTTTGCAGCTGTTTCACCCCACCCTGTTTCTCCAGGCAGACTCCTGTCTTCAGGTCGAGGTACTCCCTGGGTTGGCTGCCCACTTCTGTGTCTGCAGACACTTTTGTGCTGATCCCTCTCCCTGCCCTGTCACACTGTGTCAGCTTCTGAGACTGACGCTCCTTGAGGGCAAGGACATAGATCCCAGACCTCCCTTATAGTGAATCTATCTGTCTGCACTTTATCTTCCAACTCAGTGAGGAGAATGTGCCTCTTACCTCTGTATCCTCAGTTCCCAGTGTCCTCAGTCACAGCATGGCACTTGACCTGTAATAAGTGCTCTGTAGAGGTTCAGCCAAGTGAATGAGTGAACAAATGAATGAATGGGTGAACTGAATGCTTCTTCCCAGGAGCCCACTTCCTGTGGCTCATCCAGCCCGGAGATGAGTTTCTGGTCATTGCAGGAGCAATGCTAATCAGGTGGTCCTCCTTTCAGGTTGTGGTGGGAGAGGGAGGGCCATGGAGCATCCGGGAGGTTAGCCCTCTGGTAGCAGCAGCAGGTGTAAAGAGGAACTGGGACATTTTATCCTCAGGGACATTTTATCCTCACTACCAAGTCTACCCAAGCATCATGGGGCAATTGAGAAAGACTGCTTTGATCCCTACAATTTGCAAGATTTGTGTGTGTGTGTGTGTGTGTGTGTGTGTGTGTGTGTGTGTGTTTTGCTATGGGGTAGAATACCAGCAAACTTCAAGGCTCTATTAGGGACTAGGCAGAGGAGTAGAGGCAGGTGCTGAGGGAGGATGGAGAAGCTCTGGCTGCCCCCATCCTGCTCCACACTACCTTTCTCACACCCATTCCCTGGTCATCAGCCCACCATGTCTCCCTTCTGGGACCAAGGACTGCTTTCTACTTTACGCAGGACTAGAGACCTGAGTGTTTGACACATCCATGTAGATGTGGGGGAGTCTGCTGTTGATCAGCTGATCCCAGGGCAGCTGCAGCGGGCGAGAGGGCACCAGTTTTGAATTATGAGTTCTGAATTATGATGAAAACTACCGATAATAACAACCACATGATGGGAACTCACCGTGATGCCTAATCCTCTTTCCAGCAGGCCCTCTTAATGAGGTCACTTTCTGCAGATGGGGATTGGATTTCCAGCGAGCATCTGAGAGCCCCCTACTTCCAGCCACTCTTCCTCCGCTCCTCCTCACTTCTGCAGTAGGATGTGGCAGGAGTTGCTTCAGCGCAGCCTCAGCAGGTGCTCAGAGGGAACCAATGGGGCTGCCATCAATGCTGGCAGGATGCTGGGAGGCAGGGCTCCCACATTTTGCATCAGGACCACTCGTCATCCTTACTCTCACTGTGTAACCTGGCTCATCCTCTTCTCCATGAGGGGATGCCACATTCTGATGGCGTGGGAAGTGAGGAGGAACCAGGGCTCAGGACAACAGGGAGCAGAGCACAGAAAGGAGCTCAGGAGAAGCTCAGCAAGTGACGTCTTGCTGGAGTGGCTTCCATAAGCTCTGTAGCCCCAAAATACAGCCTTGGTGGCTATCCCTGGCTGCCGGTGCTTTCCTGTCCAGGGCCTGCTCTGCACAGCAGCTGGGTTTGTCATCATTGCTGTGCCTGTGTCCTGCCTCCCTCCTGCCTTCACCAGGCTCTAAGCACCCACCCTTGGTAAGATCTTAGAATTACTGTTTCTGAGGGTATTTGAACTCTATCAGGACTTCTCAAGTCCAAAAGACCTTTAAGAAGTGAAATGATAATGGTGAAATCTGACTGTTTGGAGGATATTAGAAGATAAGGGGGTCTTTTAGGGGCCAGTCTGAATAGTCATGCCTTTCTTTCTCTCTCTCTCTCTCTCTCTCTCTCTCTATATATATATATATATATATATATTTAGTTGTCAATGGACCTTTATTTAACTTATTTATATGTGGTGCTAAGAATTGAACCCAGTGCTTCACACATGCTAAGCAAGCACTCTACCACTAGGCTACAACCCCAGTCCTTCCTTCCTTCCTTCCTTCCTTCCTTTCTTTCTTTCTTTCTTTCTTTCTTTCTTTCTTTCTTTCTCTCTCTCTCTTTCTTCCTTTTTCTTTCTCTCTTTCCTCCTCCTCCTTCTCCTCCTCCTCCTCCTCCTCCTCCTCCTTCTTCTTCTTCTTCTTCTTCTTCTTCTTCTTCTTCTTCTTTTCTCTCTCTCTCTCTCTCTCTCTCTCTCTCTCTCTCTCTCTCTCTCTCCCTCTTGTCTTTCTTTCTTCTTTCCTAGCTTACTTTGGGCTAGACCCTGGGCTTGAAACTGGGATGTGGAGGGGGAAGGTCATGACCATTGTCTTAAAGAAGGCCTCATTTCAAGCCACCTCTGTGTAAGTGCTGACTTTTCCAGTAGAGGGAACAGGGAATCTGCTGGGAATGAGGCTCACAGTGAATTCTCTGCTTTCATATGACTCCTCTGGTGAACTGGGGACTCCTAGTCCCAGTTTCTGGTGGCTGGAAGCACCTAGTAAACAGAAGCAGATCCCTCAGAGTTACCCTTGCTTTGGTTTTGGCAGCCATGGAAGGACTTGTAGCTGGCAATAGCCTGGGGTTCAGTTGATGGACAGAAACACCTAAGAGTGGGGATGAGTCCTTGTCCACTTCTGTGCAGACTCAGCGCTGGGGAAAGAAGACTCCTCTGGTGTTCTCCCTGGGGTTAGTGGAACCTAGAAGCTCACAGTTCTGTGGTCCCTTGGCTTTGGTAACTTGGAAAGGGCTGGCAAAGAAGCAGCTAGAAACAGTCTGCCTGGCCTCAGCAGGTTCCCTGAGCTGCTGCTGGCCATGGCCTCTTGAACTTACAGGCCTGAATGTGGCCAGTGCAGCTAGTCCTAACACCCAGGATGGCCCTATCAGTCCTCACTAGGACTCCTGTTCCCACTCAGCCCCAGATAAGATTCTGCTCTGTTCTCATCCTGTTCCTGAGGAACCTGGTGCTCTGTGGTTTGCAGGACTGGCTACATAATTTGCATAGCCTAGTGAAAATGAAAACGCACAGTCCCTCATTAAAAAATGATTAAGAATCTCAAGATGGTGACAGCAGAGCATTCTAAGTGGCACAAAGCCAGTCCTGGCTTCCTAATATTTGCTTCTCAAAGGGGGACTTTTGGGCCATCATGAAAACAACTCTAAATAAGAATTTTCAGGCCCTGGTGGCAGGTGGCAGAGGAGTTAGTCCTGGCTGATGCTCTCAAATTGCATCTTGGAGATTAGGGACTGCTAACTCCAGTTCCCTGCATACAAAGTAGCTTCCTTTGCTTTCCCCAGTCCCCCACCCCCAGCTCCTGTGTATTCTCTTGTGGATTTTCATGTTCAGAGAGCAAAGGGAATGTCTGTGTGTATGAGTGTGTATGTAGGAGACAGAGGAGCAAGCTGAAGAAAGAATGGTGCTATATAATCAGAGTTTGGTTTTGCATTAGCCTCTGCTCCTGACCCTTTCCTTTGTGTGTGTGTGGAGTGCTGTGTACAGTTCCTGATGTTCTGATGAGCTGGAGATCTAGGTACAGTTTCTTTTCTGCTTTCTGCACCCAGAGTTAGACCCTGGCCATCCACCCAGATGCTTGGAAGGGAAGATAAACACTGCCATGCAGGGGAGCTCATGCTGAGAGCAGAGATGGAGGTTTAATGGGCTTGTTATCAGGCACCTGCTGTGTAGCACTGTCCTTCTCCCAAGAAGACAGACACAGAGATAAATTACCTGGCTAGATCAGCCTCCTGGTGAGAAGACAAATGCTTCTGAGCAGAAAGGAATGAATATAAAAACTAGGCAGGTCATAGGGTGAAGACTCAGTGCTGCTGATTTTGGGAGAGAAACTCAACTCTTCCTCTGCTGTGCCCCATCCAAGGCATCAATTAAACCCAAAATAATTGCTGAGGGTCTCCTAGGCTCCCAGTGCTGTGGAGGACACGGAGGGGTCTCCATCGTGTCCCCACCTGGAATGAGCTCACTGTCTAGTGTCCTTCTTGAGGACTGGGGCCAGGGGTTTGTCACTTGGCAGGGCCTGGCCCATGGAAGGTGCTGAAGAAAGGCTGACTGAGAGAATTAAATTGAAAAATGGTGGCAAACTGGTAACAAGGATGCCAAGCTCTTCAGAGCTCAGCCAGTATGATACAGAATAACAAAAGAGAACTTCCAGTTCGTTGGGGTGGAGAGCTGTCAGAGTGATGGAATTGGTGCTGCATCTAAAAGAGGGATTTGGATTGTTGAGAGCTAGAGGGTGGGGGTATCAGGCAAATCAGGGCAGATATTGAGCACAAAAGCCCCAGCATTAGAATGACATAGTTGCCAATGGCAACTCAACTTTCGATAGCTGTTTGGTTTTGGGTAAGTCAACCTTCCTGAGTTTCATTTTTCCATATCTAAAATGAGAGATTATAGTATCTACCTCATAGGATTTTTGTAAGAATTACTTAAAATATCCCTCATAAAATATTTTGCCTGGTGCCAGGCATATCATAGATGCTCAATAAAAGGCAACAGCTTCTTGTTATTAACTACAAAGATATAAAGCAGGAAAGCATAACACATTTGAGAGGTAACAACTTCTGTCTTGCTTAAGAAAAATGGAGTTTATTTAGGTAATAGATGGCTTTAAATTTTATGATGAGGCTAATCTATGTAGGGTCTTGAATGCCAGGTTCAGAAAATGAGCATTTTTAGAACAGGAGAAAAAAAAAATTAAGTGACCCTTTGGGGTCTTAGAGAATGATTCCTTTTGCTCTTTTGTTTTGTCAGGTCATTCTTGCATTGGTACTGGTCTGTGTGTATCATATCATATCCTTTCACAATTATTTTAAAATTATTTTCAGATGTTACAAGTATCATCTAATTTTGGAAATAATCAGGAAATCTTTGGACCATATGAGTAAAAAAAATTATTGGAAATTGAAAGGGGAAACCCTTGGAATTTAAAAAATTGTAATCCAAGGATTTGCCTGGCTTTGGGCTGTGGTAAGGCACAAGAGAACATGAAGTGATGTCCCTGTGGAGGGGGAGTGGCAGGGAACATGTAGAAAGTTGGAGGAAATGTCTACCAGGACTAGCAGCTCTGGAGGGCTGGGATACCCACATTGGAACAATACTTCTTTACATAGGACTATCTAAATAGGCCTCCTTTCTAGAAGGTGACCTGTAAATAGACATAAAAATGTAAAATGCCCAAGTCCTTGGGTCCAGCTTCTCCCCTTCTGGGAATTTAAGTTAAGGAAATAATCAAATAAGAATGTCCGTTTCTGTCTTGTTTAGGATAGCAAAGATATGAAAACAGTTGAAGTATCTGTTAATGTGGTATGGATTTTTTTAAAAGTGTTCAATAGAATACTAATAATAAGTGATTATTAAAATTATGGCACATATCTGTATATGTGGCTATTGGCAACTGTCCTTTGATGCAATGACAAAGAAAAAAAGTAGGCTTTAGAGCAATATATTTGGATAGCAAAATTTATATCAATTACATTTTTATATGCCTTCAAACTCAGGAAGGCTATGAACCAACTGCATAGTGACAGTCTTTGGGAAAGGAATTATGAGTAGATGTGAGTATTTATATTTTTTTATCATATGAAATTTGCACAACATATCACTTTAATTATAAGAAAAAATATATCTCAGATTTAAAAAAAATCCTTGTGCATTTTTTTTATGGCTTTGAAAGAAACAAATATTAGTAAACTGCCTTCAAAGTAGTTGATTTGAAAGTAAATAATGATCCTGGTGTGGTGACACATGCTGTAATCCCAGTGACTCCATTGACTGAGGCAGGAGGATCCCAATTTGGAGGCTAGCCTCAGCAACTTTGGAGACCCTGCCTCAAAATAAAAAATAAAAGGAACTGGGGATATAGCTCAGTGATAAATTGCCCCTTGGGTTCAATCCATAGTACAAAAAAAAAAAAAAAAAAAAAGTAAATCATGTGACAAAGAGCTACTATAGAAGAGAAGATGTCTTGATGGTTGGCATAATTAAAATCAATTACAATGATAAGAAAATAATTACCTTCACTGTAAATTACTTTGAAAGATGGTTTCTATAGACAGCTTGTGATTAAAGCTAAACGTAAAATCCACAGGCATGTTTTAGGATGATTCACGTTGCTCCTCCCTTGAGCTCCCTCTAGCTGCCTGGGCTCCCAGGGTCCCCTGCGAAGGGAGTTGAGCAGGATCTCAGACTCAGGCAGTGTTCAGTGACTCAGTCTGCCCGCTGCGCATTTCAAGAGGGCAGGATCCTGCAGTGAACCAGGGAGGCCTGTGGATGCGAGACGGGCTCACCACCCTTGTTTGCCAGCCCTCACCTTGGCAGCAGCAGATGCCCTTCCCCATCCATCAAAGCAGGTGTTTTACTGGGCACTTGCTACATACCTCATGGAACTGAGGATACAGAGCTGCTGGGAACAAAGGGCTATTGCTCTCCAGGAACCGGTGACCACCCCCTTCTAGGGATGGGCAACAGCTGGCAGTATCAGGGTAGCAGTTCACAGGGCAGATGACTGACCAACACATCCATTAAGGAATCAAGGGTGGTGGGTGGGCGGGATGTCTGACCTGGAGATGATTAAGATGATTAAGATGGTAACGCACTCCTTGCTCTGATTTCTGAGGTAAGGATGTGGTGCCACAGAGAATTGGGAAGTCTGAGGTCAAGTGTGAGACAGTGTCGCGTGGTACTAAAAGCAGATGGATTTGGGTTTGAATCCTGGCTCTGCCCCTTGTTTACTGACTGGGTGGTTTGGGCAAGTTACTTAATTATTAAACTCCAATTACTTTACTTGTTGAGAAAAATAAAAGTAAAAAGGAATGATAACAACATAAGATTGTGTAAACAGAGCATTTTGCATAGGTGATTTTTTTTTTAGTTAGGTATTATCATGCCCATTTAGGTTTTAGATTTTTATTTTTTTTAATGTGGTGCTGTGGGGATCGAACCTAGTGCCTCACACATCCTAGGCAAGCACTCTACCACTGAGCCACAACCCCGTCCATCATGCCCATTTAATAGAAAAGGAGACCGAGGCTTAGGAGGAAAGCAAAGTCTAACTCCCAACTTAAACTCTTGCTCTGAAACAGCCATCCTCCCAACTTCATGATGACACCTGCCCCTTTCCACCTCGTCCCGCAGCCTGGAACTCTCCCCCAACCCCTCTCCATTCTCTGCAGTATCATACACTTTTGTCTCATTTGCACTTCTTACATATTGTGTGTGAAAGGCAAGACTGAACTCTCATGTCCTTGAATAGGGCATAATTATGGGACTAGAGAGAAGAGTTGGGAGTTGGAGAAAGATAGTGATATGAAGAGATCACTTCCGAAAAAAGGAACAGTAGCATTCCTGTTCCTGGGGCTGAAGATTGTGGAGCAATGGGACTAAGAGCTGTTTTCTGGAGAGCTTTCCACTGCCTTGGCTTGGGAGAGAATGGGTGGGACTGGAAGTGAGGAGGGGCATGCAGGTGTCCTGTGGAACCAGGTGGTGAAGGGTGCACTGAGAAGAGACCGAGGCAGCAGGCGGATGGACATTAGAGGCATTGAAGTAAGGGAGACAAAGTAGAAGTCCAAAGACATCATGTCCCTATTGTTGGAAGACCCCCAAACTCTATGTTGATGTGGGAGTTTTGTGGAATAAGGTGTTATGAATTTAATATTTTCGCATTTAAAGCTTGTAAGGATTTTATTTCCATGTCTGATTCTATTTTCTTCTGTCACATATTCCTTTTCTCCGATGCCGTGCAAATGAGGGCCTCTCTAGGAAGAGGATACCCACATTTGCACATTTGCTGCATATTGAGGGATTCAGGCCGTGCAAATGAGGGCCTCTCTAGGAAGAGGATACCCACATTCGCACATTTGCTGCATATTGAGGGATTCATTCATTCATGTATACGTTTTTTTTTTTATCAGTGCTGGGGATTGAACCCAGTGCTGTGTATGTGTTAGGCAAGCGCAAGCACTCTACCACTAAGCTACATCCCCAGACTTTTTTTTTTTTTTTTTGCAGTACTGGGGATAGAACTCTGGGCCTTTTGCTTGTGAGGCAAGCACTCTATCAGCTGAGCTATCTCCCCAGCACCCCCCCTTTTTTTAAACAAAGACTATTCAGAAAGTTTCAAAACACTACCCTGAAACTAGCCTGCATATTCTGTTGCTGACAGCTCCCTGCAGAAGTTGAGGTGAAGGGAAGGATGACAACAGAAGAGGGGATCCTCAAAGCTCAGTTGCCAGGTGATGGTGCCCAAAGTATCAGCCTGAGTCCCTGGTTTGGAAGGAGGAGGGTGAGCTGTCCACAAGAAGGTAAAGGGGGAACGCTTGTGTGCACAAGCAGGTGCAGTCATGGGGTCCCTGTGGGCTTAACGTAGCATAAAACTTCATCCCTTCTAACTGTTCAGACTTGAGAGCCTCAGTTTCCTCTTTCAACAGAGATAACAGTAATCTCTAGGAAACAACTGAGCCACGACCTTGTGTAGAGGGGCCGTTCTATAATGCTAGCTCTCTTTCCACTTGAGGACCCTGAGGCCAGTGCCTCGGTGGGGCCAGACTCTTGGCTCTTGACATACTTGGAAACCAGTGAATGCTGTCAAACTACAGTGCTGCCAGAGACCACCCCTGCCAACTCTTGCTTTCTGGCAGGGCCTACCTGGCTAACTTCTGTCTGGGCAGGTGAGCCGGCAGGCAGCAGATGGGTAAGTTATTTTTAGCATCTCACAGAGGATGACGTATGTGAGTTTTAAGGTCGCATACCTGGATCTGTGCTTATCTGACATATGCACACAGACCCAGGAAGCAGCAAAGAAGAAATTTCAATAGGATGATGTCAGGAAAGGGGCCACCTCCCAGGCCAGGCAGAACACAAGCATGCCACAGTCTACCTTAGCCAAGTGTGCAAGGTAAGGTCCCAGACTTTGGAAGTTGATTCCTGAAGGTGACTCCTTCTCACATAGCTCTGTAGCTTTGCAGGTACTGTCCCTTCTGCTGTTTGAATAGGGTTTATCCTTGCCAAAACTCACATTGAGGCTTGGTCCCAGTATAAATGTTGAGTATCCTCACCCCCAAGGCTGGGGAGTGAATCCAGGGCCTTGTGCATGGGAGGCAAGCACTCTACCACTGAACAACACCCCCAGCTCATTTGGGATCTTTAAGAGGTGATTAGCACATTAAGACAGATTCATGCTTTTCTCCAGGAAGTGAGTCTTACTCTCCAGGAACTGGATTGGTTACCACATGAGCAGGTTGTTATAAAGCAAGCTTGACACCCCAGAACCCTCTCTTCCACACCACTGCTTTTCTTTATATCTGCACACTTGTCCTTTTACCATGAGGCCCTTATCAGAAGCCAAGCAGATGCTGGTGCCATGCTCTGAGACTTCCAGAGCTGTGTTCTAAATAAACCTCTTTCCTTTATAAATTTTCCAAAGTTGGGTATTCTGTTATAGCCACAGAAAAAGAACTAAGACACCTCCTTACACTTCTAGTTCTTATCCTGATGAATTTCTGCCAACTTTCCAAACCTTTTCCTGACAACCTCAGGCAGTGTTAGACACCCATGTGGCCTACCTTATCACCTCTGTCATATCTGTTAAACACCCACTATTACAGCTATCTGCCTCTTCAACCACTCCAAGGTCTTGATGAGACCAGAGGCCTTGTGATATTCATGTGTGTAGCTCCAGGACATGACACAATGCTTGGCAGATGCTGGATGTGGATGAACAAATAAATTGTAAAAATTTGTCAATTTTGTGACATCTTTCCTTCTTCTTGGCCCCCATAAAGTACTCTATAATTTTACATTAATTTCCTTTTTTTAAAAAAAAAAAGAATCACCCACTTTTAAAAACAATTTTTTTGTAGTTGTAGATGAACAGTATTTCTTTATTTCATTTGTTTATTTTTATGTGGTGATCAGGATCGAACCCAGTGTCTCACACATGCTAGGCAAGCACTCTGCCACTGAGCTAGAGCCCCAGCCCCGTTGCATCAATTACTTTTAAGTGAACGAATCAAACTGCTCTTGTCTCAAGAATTTCACAGCCACCCAGGAAAGCCATTGGATAACTGGGAAGTAAAAAAATAAGAATTAGAAACTCTATTCCTCATCCTTGGGTTAGGAGATGCTCATCTTAGCGTTACCTGTTGAAGCAGGTTGGGGGTAGCCCAAACAATATGGGGAATGCAGAAATCGGTCAGCTGTGTGCCTGGGGATGAGCTGCCTCTGACAGAAGTGCCTGCCCTGGATTGCTGTTGAGTTCACTGGGCCTGGCTTTCCACAAAAGAGCTGTTTATGTAATGGGTTAAACAGCGTACATATTGGTGTTCCTCTTACAAACAAATGACTGTGCATATCTTACATACAAACATGCAAATGGATGTGCACCTCTTACATACATGCTGATAGTACCTCTTACATACACATATACTAATGTGTACCTCTTACATACAAACATACTGGCATGTACCTTCTCTTCCATGGGGATCTCATGTGGAAAACCCTACTGATGTCCAAGAAGTCAGAGTAGGTGGAGTGGCTCAAAGGAAGGTCTCTGCTATTCTTGGAGGCCTCTACTCTGGATGTGGCATTTCTGTCTGAGCTAGAAGGCCACCATATGGACTCGTAGATAAACTGACTAGGTCTCTGCTATAGTTTGTATCTGGAATGTCCCCCAAAGGCCCATGAATGAAAGACTTGGTCCTCAGCTTGGCACTGTTGGGAGGCAGTATAAACTTTAAAGCACTGGGAGATCTTAGGCCATTGGTGGCATACCCTTGAAGGGGATTTTGGGACACCAGTCCCTTCTTCCTTTTTTGTGTTTCAACCATGAGGGAAGCAACTTTGCTTTTCCATGATGTTCTACCTCATCACAGGCCCAAGAGAAAGGTGTCAACCAACCATGGACTGAAACTTCCAAAACTGTGAGCCAAAATGAACCTTTCCTCTAAGTTGATTATCTCAGGTATTTTGTTACAGTAATGGAAATATGGCCAACATAGACTCCACTGCCTCTGAGGTGTCAGCATTATTTGGGTCACAGTTCCAAGATGCTCCCGAGAAACTACCTAGAGAAATCATAACCATTTTAAGAAGAAGGTGTGTAGGTTACACGTATGACAAGGATGAAGCTCTAACTTCATCTCTGAAGGATCCTCCTTATTACAATCTGGGAGCCTGGTTTTGAAGAGCCTAGTAATCACTAGGACATCAGCAGCTGGGGAGGGGGTGGGGGATGGGGGCACTCAACTGAAGTCTGTCCCTGGATTTTCCTCATTGCCTCAACAAAATGAGATACCAGAGGCTCTGAGAACATGTTTTTTCAGATGTTGAAATTATACACTTGTAGCAGCCAGAATGGCTATTTGCAATAATAACTATCCTAGCACAGGTTGAAAAAGCCTAGTAAATGTTGCCCTTGTTTGAAATCTTCCCCTGATCCCCACCCCACCACCTCCCCAGTGCCGGACAGGTTGGGAGGCAGAGTGACTATTTTCTGTTTGTTTGTGTTTCAGAGTCAAGCTGTCTGGAACCACTGTCTGGAAGAGCTTCTTCCCCATCCCAGAAACCATACCCAGCAATCAGGAGCCATGGCCGAGCCCAGGGCCAGCTCGATAAGCATTTTGAATTCTAGGAGGGGTCATTAGCTGAGGGTAGAGAATATCTTTGTTTGAACCTCTGACAGTCATCATGAATCCAAAACTGACCATGGTCTTTGCCTTTTATCTCATAGGAACTCAAATGATACCATGGGAGAACAGAACGCAGTTTAAATCTGTGGTTCACAGTTTAAATCAGCCTGCCCTTGAGATCACTGGGGAGATTTAATAATGCAGATGTCCAGGCTGTACTCTAGAGGAATTCAATCGGAATCTCTGGGGTTGGAATCCACGCACCTGCATTTTTCACATTCCACAGGTGATTCGAATGTGCAGTTAAATTTGAGACCCCAGGGCTTACGTGGTGCTTGGGGTATCTGCCCATCATTCTGTCCATGGATAAAAGCCCCGGGAGAGGAAGAGATGGTGGACACAACTCTCTTCTATTCCTGTAGGATTTCTTGGTTCCTTGTAGTTTTCTTGTGATGAGCATCTGTCTATGTAGAGTGTGATTCTGGGGTTTAAAGGGCTGCATTTCACGGAAGGTCCTAGAACGGCATCTGATTTGACCAAAGCCATGGCAATCTCTATCGTGCTTTATGGGTAATGGAAAGGCTTTTCAATGTGATGCTGGCCACAGGGGATTTTTTTTTTTTTTCATCCAAACCCTCAAACTTAAGCCCTGGGTGACACCCTGCATTCCCCTTCTCAGCAGATGGTTCCCCATTCACTAGTGACCCTGCTGGAATTCAGACATCATCTTCATCCTCACATTCCCTCAGTCCTGCACGGATGGCACTTCCCAATCTCTCAGTCCCTACTTTGGGTCGGTCCTTCATCTTCAATCTATTCCCATCACCTCACATGGCCTCCCCAGTCTCTAGTCTCATTCCCTCTGTTTCTCCATCTGCCTGCTTTCAGAGAGAACAATCCAGACACAAACTGCACACGAAGTCTCAATGGTTCTTCATTGCTTTCATAATAAACCTGAAACTTCCTGGAATGACCTTCAGTGCTCTGGTTGTCCAACACCTTTGCACACAACCCAGCATACCACCTTAATGATCTATATTCCTACCACACAGACTTGTTTTTTTGTGTCTTTGCTTACTGTGTTTCCTCTGCTTGGGATTCCTTTCCCTCTCCTGGTGGTTATGTCTTGTCTCTTAATAGCCAGTCCATGTATTCTAACCTCTCTCCTCACCAGGCTGCATCAGTCACCTCCTCTATTTGACCAGAACATCCTAAGCACCACTCAGTTGAAGTAGTTTCAAGCCATATCATGAGTTTTCATGTCCTTGTGTGTCTTCCTTGAGGGCAGGAGCTAGGTCTTACTTGCATCCTTGGTGCCTGTATTAGTCAGCTTTTTGTTGCTGTGACAAAATACCTGAGAAAATCAACTAAAAGGGGAAAAGATTTATTTTGATCAAGAGCTTTCAGCCCATGGTGACTTGACCTCATTGCTGTGGGACTATGGTAAAGCAGAACATCATGGCAGGGAGCACCTGATGGAGCAGAGCTGTTCACCTCATGGCAGCCAGAAAGTAGAGAAAGAGAGAACGAGTGAGCAAAGACCAGGCCAGGGACAAGATGTATCCTTCTGCGGCATGGCCCTGGTGAACAACATCTCCAGCTAGGCCCCACCTCCTACTGTTTCCACCACCTCCCATTAATTCATTCAATTATGAACCCATCAAAAGACTAATCTATTGATGAGATCAGGGCCCTCATGATCCAATTACTTCCTCAAAGTCCCACCTCTGAACACTGCTGCATTGGGGACCAAGCCGTCAACACATGAGCCTTTGGGGGACATTCCAGATCCAAACCATAACAGTGCCTACACAGTGCCTGGACAAAGAAGCCTTTGTATGCCATGCCTGACCTTGCCCCAATATCCCCCACTCCTATCCCCCCACTTTTACTGACTTGAGACCTGTTTCAGATCCACTTGGCCTGCACAAAACTCTGAGAGAGAAAAAGTTTGGCTTGGGTCTCCTCCCAGTGGACTCTTTCCATCCCATGGTTGTTTCTCCTTTCTGTGGGACTCCTCTTAACAGTTCCCAATTCCCTCATTCCCAGGAACTCTCAAATGCTTTCTCTCTCTATCAAAATACTCTCTCAGAATAAGTACATTCTCGCTGAAACACAACCAGTGTTATCTTCCCCAGGCTTATTTGTGTTTTAGCAGGAAAAATTCAAAGGAATTAATTTCCATTTTTCTTTCTTTCTCTTTCTTTCTTTCTTTCTTTCTTTCTTTCTTTCTTTCTTTCTTTCTTTCTTTCTTTCACTCTTTCTTTCTTTATCTCCTCCCTCCCTCCCTCTCTTTCTTTCTTTCTTTTTTGTCAAAGAAATTAATTTCTAACTACAGAAATTTCAGGCCATAAGAGAAGCCGGATGGAAAATTTGAGAGTGGGACAGCCTTCTGTGGAGACTTTCTCCAAAGACTGTCATGCTTTCTCTTTTTTTCGTTTAAATTTTTAGTTGAACACGGACACAATACCTTTATTTTATTTATGTGGTGCTGAGGATAGAACCCAGTGCCCCACACATGTGAAACACGGGCTCCACCCCAGCCCTGTGCTTTCTCTTTTATTAGTGTTGGAGGAGGGTGAAATTTACCAACTTCTGTAGGCAGGAAGAAAAACAGAGAGACTTTTCAAGTTTGCTTTCTCTCTTGGCTCACCTGTACACCTCCCTGGGGGGATTCTATATAGGGAAGTTGTGCCCCAGGGCTCCCCCAAATGGGGTCATGACAGTCAGACCTGTGCATAGAGGCAGCACAGCAAGAGGCAGTCACGAAGAACAAAGCCAGGAGAATGGAACCCAAGCCTGAGGACAGGGAGGCACCAGTCAGGTCCCCACTGGTGGTGTCAGAGGCAGAGTAGAAAGGGGACGGTTGTCACCAGGGAGAGGACTGAAGACAAGTGAGCCAGAGAACGTGGGCTGCTGACCACCAAGTCCAGCAACACTAAACACTAGGTGAGCTGTTGCGAGAGGCACCTGGCTGCGTGAGACCGTGTCTGGGAAGATGAGCAACGACAGGTCTGTTTCATGACTGAGATGTAACCCCAGAGGTTGCGATTCTTGGGATACAGAGACCATCAACAATGGCTAGCTTGGTCCCCTGCAGTGGCCTGAGTACTTTTGGTGCTATCAGCCACAGTGCAGTTTCTGTGAGGCAGGGTTCAATCAGGTTATCCCTGGTGCACACATGCCAAAACATAGCTAGGATTGACCTTAAGGCTTCCAGCCAGTGCCCAGTGGCCCTTGGCCAGGCCACCCGGGTGTTCATTCCTGTCCTGTGTCTCCTCCTTCTGAAGTGCCTACAGGCGCTGGACAGTCTCCAGCCTTGGCCGCTCATTGAGGGACCTGTACACCTGTTTGATCCCCACTCTCTCCTTTGACCATGGCAGATGCAGTTTTTTTCCATCCCATTCAGAGGCAGGAAACTTAGCATGCCCAACAGGCACAGCAGGCAGCGTCCACCTCGCTTCAAGGGGCTCCACAGAGACCCTTTCCTTTCCTTTCCCCAAATTCTCTTACGTTTTGCTTAACCTCCCTGATTCTTTATCGGGATGTCATCTCTCCATCTCTTGTGAGAATGCAAATATGCTATGTTGGTATGTGCTTGCTGGATCCCAACCAGGGAAGGTTTTCGTCAAAGGCAAGCAGCTGGAGGATGGAGTGGGGTGGGCAGCAGATGCACCTAAGGAGGGGAGAACAGGTGCCTAAAAGGGAGTGTGGAGTTTGTGAAGACAAGTGCCCCTACTTCCCAATCGACTTCTAACTGCAGGGATCCCAGACTGCCAAGCCCTGCCAGATTTGTGCTGATAAAAGATCTCTGTACCAATTGAAATGTGAGGAGGCATTTTTGAAATTGTAGGTTGGACAATGAAATAATAATTTTCAGGTCTTTTGGATGGTTTATGGAATCGACGTGACTTTTTTTCCTGGGGGTAGGGGGAAAGGGCTGCTGGGGATTGAACCCAGGGGTGCTTTATCACAGCTACATCACTCGTTCTTTTTATTTTTTATTTTTGAGACAGGGTCTTGAACTTGAGATCCCCCACCTCAGCCTCCCGAGCCTCTGAGATTTTAGATGCACGCTACCGCACTTGACTCAACCTGATGTTTTCAATGGAAACTGTTCCAGAACACCAGGCTTATTGGTGAACACCAATGTGGTGGTGAGTGATGGTAGCAGCTATCTACCAACCTCTGTCTAAACCCTTATCCCATAAGCATTCGGAAAATGGAGGTGACATGCCCATTCAGTGGTCCTGTCCTAATCCAATCCGATCCTCCTTCTGGCATAGCCTCTGACTCAGCTCTAACAGGAACTGTGGCTGCCCTAAGAATTTAACCAAGTGGGGGAGGACCCAGGAGCTTCTCTGCTTTCCTTGTCTTGAGGTCTCATCCTGAGTTTTTCTTCTGCGAAAAGCACAAGAAAAAAAAAGGGAGCAGACAAAATGACCAGGTAGGATGAAAAATTAAGAAAACACCAACATAACAAAAACACACTGACCAAAACCCCTCTGAACTTCTTAGAGGAGACTTCAGGGTCTGGATTTTGGTGAACAGCCCGGGGCTGGCCTGAAGGCTGTTGTGCATTCCTTGCTGGAAAAGCAGGGGTTCGTTATTGTTCTGGCAGAGAGAGAGAGAGAGAGAGAGAGAGAGAGAGAGACACGAGGTAGAATACGAGGCAACATGAGACATTATAAAATGCTTTGTGTTTCTGTATAAATCTCTCCTTCACTTGGAGGCTCAGAGAAAGGGCTCCATACTTCCTTACACTCTAGTTGACAGATCCCACCTCTTCACAGAGAGAGTACTCAGTCACTACTGTTTACGGGGCTAGTGTCATGCTTGCTGGTCAGAGCCAGGCCTGTTTGCCTCCATTTTTCCTCACAGTGCCAGATGCTACTGTGCACATAGCTGGTGTTCAGTAGACTCAGCCATGGCTGTAACTGCTTCACTTCAGCTGCAAAGACTTTGACCCTGAAGGTAGGAGAGACCTCTTCCTCTTCAGGGAAGGGAAACTGTGGGGTTGAAATGGGGCAGGTTGCTGTTCTGGAGTCCACCTGTGTTTGTGTGTGACCTTGGTAGAGCCACCTTGATACCTTGTTTCTCTGCCATGTCCCTTTCCTGGCTCCATGGTTCCTGCTGCACATACAGGCTCTCCCATCTGTGCACAAATCACTCCAGATTCTGGGATGAAACCTCGTCTATCCAGGTGTGAACAATTGCTGCTTTACTATGCAGAACCCTCCTTTTTCTTTTCAAGTTGTCTTTGAAATCAAACTAAAAAAGAAATATTTACACAGAGATTTTCCCAAGGCCATTGTTTAATACACCTGGTAATCAGCACCAGCTTTCAAAAGTATGGTTGTTTTTGCCTTAAAATTATTGCATGATTTGACTAAAAATTTCTTGTGAATGTTTCTGATGAAAAAAAAATTGTTATTAAAAGATTTTTTTTTAAAAAAATGTATTTGTTCTAATTAGTTGTACATGACAGTAGAATGCATTTTGATATGTTGTACAAAAATGGACCATAACTTCTCATTCCTCTGGCTGTACATAGTGCTGAGTCACACCAGTAGTGTAATCATACATGTATATAGGGTAATAATGTCCATCTTAATCTATTGTCCTTCTCATCCCCACTACCCCACCCGTCCCCTCTTTATAATCCAAAGTTCCTTCATTCTCCCTGCCCCCCACTATAGATCAGCATCCACTTATCAGAAAAAAACATTTGGCCTTTTGTTTCTTGGGAATGGCTTATTTCATTTAGCATGATATTCTCTAGTTTCATCCATTTACCTGCAAATGTCATGATTTCATTCTTCTTTAAGGCAGAGTAATATTCCATTATATATATGTACCACATTTTATTTATCCATTCATCAGTTGAAGGGCATCTAGGTTGGTTCCATACTTTAGCTATTGTGAATTGAGCTGCTATAAATATTGATGTGGTTGAGGTTTAATTTCATTTACTTACGTATGGATTTCCATATGTATTCTACGTGCTTCAGGTATGAACCAAGGAGTGGGATAGCTGGGTCAAATGGTGATTCCATTCCAAGTTTTCTGAGGAATCTTCATATTGCTTTCCATAGTGGTTGTACCAATCTGCATTCCTATCAGCAGGGTATGAGTACACCTTTTTCCCCACATCCTCGACAACACTTATTATTGCTTGTATTCTTGATAATTATCATTCTGACTGGGGTGAGATGAAACAGAGTAGTTTTGATTTGTATTTCTCTAATTGCAAGAGATGATGAACATTTTTTCATATGTTTGTTGATCAATTGTATTTCTTCTTCTGTGTATTTCTTCAGTTCCTTAGCCCATGTATTGATTGGGTTATTTGTTTGTTTGTTTTTTTTTTTTGGTGTTTTGTGAGTTCTTTATATATCCTGAGGTGCTCTATCTGAGGTGCCTGTGGTAAAGATTTTCTCCCATTGTGTAGGCTCTCTCTTCACGTTATTGATTGTCTCCTTTGCTGATAAGAAGCTTTTTAGTTTGAATCCATTCCATTTATTGATTCTTAATTTTACTTCTTGTACTTTAGGAGTCTTGTTAAGGAAATCAGGTCCTAAGCCAATGTGATGAAGATCTGGGTCCACTTTTTCTTCTATTAGGTGCAGGGTCTCTATCCAGTGCCCAAGTCTTTGATCCACTTTGAGTTGATTTTTGTGCAGGATGAGAGATAGAGGTTTAATTTCATTTTGTGACATATGGATTTTCAGTTTTCCCAGCACCTTTTGTTGAAGAGGCTATCTTTTCTTCAATGTATGTTTTTGGCACTTTTGCCTAGTTTAACTGTATTTATGTGGGTTTGTCTCTTCTATTTTTGTATAACTGGTCTACATGTCTATTTTGGTGCCAATACCATGCTGTTTTTGTTACTATTGCTCTATAGTGTAGTTTAAGGTCTGGTATTGTGATGCCTCCTGCTTCACTGTTCTTGCTAAGGATTGCCTTGGCTATTCTGGTTCTCTTATTTTTCCAAATGAATTTCATGATTGTTTTTCTAGTTCTGTGAAGAATGTCATTGGGATTATAATAGGAATTGCATTGAATCTGTATAACACTTTTGGTAGTATGGCCATTCTGACAATATTATTTCTGCCTATCCAAGAATAAGGGAGATCTTTCCATCTTCTAAGGTCCTTTAGTGTTTTGTAGTTTCTGTTGGAGAGGTCTTTCACTGCTTTCATTTGATTGATTCCCAAGTATTTTATTTTATTTTTCGAGGCTATTGTGAATGGGGTAGTTTTCCTAGTTTCTCTTGCAGTGGATTCATTGCTTATGTAGAGAAATGCATTTGAGTTATGGGTATTGATTTTATATCCTGCTACTTTGCTGAATTCATTTATGAGTTCTAGAAGTTTTCTGGTGGAAATTTTTTGATCTTCTAAACATAGAATCATATCATTGGCAAATAGTGATATGAGTTCTTCTTTTCCTATTCGTATCCTTTTAATTTCTTTTGTCTGTCCAATTGCTCTGGCTAGAGTTTCAAGGACTATGTTGAATAGAAATGGTGAAAGAGGGCATTCCTATCTTGTTCCAGTTTTTAGAGGTAAGGCTTTTGATTATTTTCCATTTAGAATGATGTTGGCCTTAGGCTAGCATACATAGCTTTTACAATGTTGAGGTACATTCCTACTATCCCTAGTTTCTCTAGTGTTTTGAACATGAAGAGGTGCTGTTATTTTGTCAAATGCTTTTTCTGACTCTGTTGAGATAATCATATGATTCTTTAGTCTATTGATGTGAGGTATTATGTTTATTGATTTCTGTATGTTAAAACAACCTTCCATCCCAGGGACAAACCCCACTTGATCGTGATGCACTGTCTTTTAAATATGTTTTTGTATGTGATTTGCCAGAATTTTATTAAGAATTTTTTCATCTATGTTCATCAGAGATATTGGTCAGGAGTTTTCTTTCTTTGATGTGTCTTTGTCTGGTTTTGGTATAAGAGTGATATTAACCTCATAGAATGAGTTTGGAAGGGTTCCTTCCTTTTCTATTTCATGGAATACTTTGAGGAATATTAGTGTTAATTCTTCTTTAAAGGTCTTGTAGAACTCAGCTGAGAATTCATGTGGTCCTAGGTTTTTCTTGAAATTGGTCTGTTTAAATTGTGTATGTCCTCCTGCTTTAGTTTGGGTAGATCATATGTCGCTAGAAATTTGAGTATTCTATTTTATTTGAGTATAAATTTTCAAAATAGTTTCTAATTATCTTCTGTATTTCAGTAGTGTCCATTGTGATATTTCCTTTTTCATCACAAATTTTAGTAATATGAGTTTTCTGTTTCTCTCTCTCTTTTTTTTTTTTTTTTTTTTTTTTTTGCAGTGCTGGGGATTAAACCCAGGGCCTTGTGCCTGCAAGGCAAGCACTCTACCAACTGAGCTATTCCCCAGCCCTTCTGTTTCTCTTTGTTAGTGTGGCTAAGGGTTTATCAATTTAATTTATTTTTTCAAAGAACCAACTTTTTGTTTTGTCAATTTTTTCAACATTGTTTTCAGCTCTGATTTTAATTATTTCCTATCTTCTACTGCTTTTAGTGTTGATTTGTTCTTTTTCTAGGGCTTTGAGACATAATGTTAGGTCATTTATTTGTTGACTTTTTATTCTTTTAATGTATGAGCTCAATGCAATGAACTTTCCTCTTAGCACTGCCTTCATAACATCCCAGAGATTTTAATAAGTTGTATTGGTGTTGTTATTTACCTCTAAGTATTTTTCTATTTCCTCCCTGATTTTTTCATTATCCATTTGTCATTCAATAGCATGCTATTTAGTCTCCAGGCATTGGAGTAACTTCTATTTTTTATTTTATCATTGATTTCTAGTTTCATTCCATTATGAAACTAGATAATAGAATGCAAGGTAGTATTTCTATTTTTTGTATTTGCTGAGAGTTATTTTGTGGCATAACATATGATCTGTTTTAGAGAAGGATCCTTGTGCTGCTGAGAAGAGAGAGCATTTGCTCGATGATGGATGAAATACTCTATATATGTCTGTTAAGTCTAAATCATTGATTACAATTTCTTAATTTTATAATTTCTTTGTTTAGTTTTTGTTTGCAAGATCTATCCAGTGGGGAGAGAGGTGTGTTAAAGTCACCTAGTATTGTTGTGTTGTGGTCTATTTGATTATTGAAATTGAGGAGGGTTTGTTTGATGTACGTAGATACTCCATTGTTTGGGGCATATATTTACGATTGTTATATTTTGTTTATGTATGATTCCCTTAAGCAGTATGAAATGTCCTTCTTTGTCCCTTTTGACTAACTTTGGTTTAAAGTTCACTTTGTCTGATATGAGGATGGAAACCCCTGCTTGTTTATGCAATTCATGTGAATGATATGTTTTTTTCCCCAATCTTTCACCTTCAGTCTGTGGATGTCTTTCCCTAGGAGGTGAGTTTCTTGAAAACAGCATATTTTTGGATCTTTTTAAAAATCCAATCTGCCAGTTCATGTGTTTTGATTGATGAGGTTAGGCCATTAACATTCAGGTTATTATTGAGATACGATTTGTATTCCAGGTCATTGTGAATTATTTTTGGTTTTTAACTTGACTTAGTTTCTCTTTTGATTGACCTTTTCTTTAGTGTAGTTCCTTCCTTTGCTGGTTTCCATTTTTTTTTTTTTTTATTTCCTCCTCATGGAATATTTTGTTGAGAATATTACGTAGTGTAGGCTTTCTAGTGGTGAATTTGTTTAATTTGTGTTTATCATGGAATGTTTTTATTTCATCTTCAAATCTGAAGTTTAATTTTGCTGGATATAAAATTCTCAGTTGGCATCTATTTTCTTTCAGAGTTTGATATATGTTATGCCAGGACCTACTGGCGTTGAGAGCTGGGTTGTGAAATCAGCTGAAATCCAAATTAGTTTCCCTATGTATGTAATTTGACTTTTTTCTCTTGCAGCCTTTAAAATTCTGTCCTTATTCTGTATGTTATTCATTCTCATTGTAATATGCCATTGTGTGGGTCTGCTGTAATTTTGTATGTTTGGGGTCCTGTAAGACTCTTGTGGTTGATATTCCATTTCATTCTTTAAATTTGGGAAGTTTTCTGATATGTCATTGAAAAGATTGTGAATTCCTTTGGTTTGTATCTCCATGCCTTCATCTATTCCAATAAATCTTAAAAATTTTTTCATGTTATCCCTTATTTCTCCGAAGTTCTGTTCATGGTTTCTTACTATCTTCTCTGTGTTGTCAAGATTATTTTCAAGAGTATATATTTTGTCTTCATTGTCTGAAGTTCTGTCTTTTCTGTGGTCTAATCTGTTGGTGATGCTTTCCATTGAATTTTAAATTTGGTTTATTGTTTCCTTCATTTTGAGAATTTCTGCTTGATTCCTTTTCATATTCTCTGCCTCTTTATTGAAGTGATCATTTACTTCCTGCATTTTCTCTCTTTTACCATCCTTTTTCCCAAAGATCAATCTAAGTATTTTCTAAACTCCTTCTCTGACATTTCTTCTACTGTGTTGTCTATGGATTCTATTGTTAGAACATCTTGATTTGTTCGAGGTGGTGTTCCCTTGTTTTTCCATGTTGTTAATGTGTCTTCCCATCTAGTTAGTATGGAACTGAGGCAGTACAGATTCTACCCTGTAGTCTTTTAGTATCCCTGAAGGCTTCCAGTACCTCATCTTTAAGGAGGAGACAATTAGTAACAGCACCCAATACAAACAATATTCCACCTTAAACTAAATGACTCCTACTGAAGTGTTTACAGCTTTGTCACAATAAACAGAAATGAACTGTTCAATTATTGTCTACAATATAAACAGTAAGTTTGCTAAAAGGGTTTATTGTTTCAAATGATGGACAATGAGGGAACAGAAGTAGTGTAATATGTGATGTTTGTGAGGGAGAAAGAGAGAAGATAGAGGCAAAAATTTATAGTAAAAGCAAGGGAGGAATTAATAGAGGTTGGTTGTTAATGTATGAGATGAGAGAAATAGAATCCAGGAACACAGGTGAGAGAAAAAAATACATACCGATTTAAAAAAAAGTAAAATATAAGAATACACAACAAAACTATAATAGACTATTCAGATATACCATACCTCAATAAATTGATGCCTGAAAAATATTTGGATTCAAAGATGGTAGAGGTGTGAGATAGAGGGCGAGAAAAAATAAAAGGAAAGTCTCAATGGAAAATTGAATGATTGCTTCTATTGACTTTCAAAAATTTTCTCAGGTTCTCTTCTCTGCTGATAGGTGGGGTTGTCTGAAGTTTGATGTCAGCTCCAGTCCAGTGGGTGGTGCACAGGTTGGATGGGTGAGCTGAGAGCAAGATGCCCTCATACCTCTTCCAGTCTTCCCACCCATTGTAACTGGCCCCTCTGTCCCTGCACACATCAGGACTCACTGAGCTGGAGAGAGTCCAGTTTTCTCCAGTTTGTTCAACCTGTGCTCCCCCCAGGGAACTGTCCCTAGTTTCTGGCTTTCCACAGGCTTGCCAGACCCAGACTGGCCCTTGAAAACCCAGCTGCAATCTGATGGACCTGGGCGTCAGCTTCCCCAGGCCCTGTCTTGCTGCAGTCCCAAGATCTCAATGCCCTTTCAACTTGCAGAGAGACCAACAGGGATGCACTCTCACAAAGGAGCGACCCTGCAAAGAGGCAGCCAGATGGCAGGCACTACCCCAGTGAGCAGAAAGACCTCAGGTGCAGCCAGACCTGCAGGCACCCCAATATATCTGCAGGCCTTGGCCTGTGTCCCCAGACCGAGGTGGCCATGCCCCGAGATGGCAACATTGGTAGCGGCAAACCTGCAGGCTCTGGCCAGTGTCCCAAGATGGTGGCGGCTGCATGTAACCAAACCAACAGGTAGTGTGACAATGGACTTAAAGGCAACAGCGGGCAGCAGGTGATACCATGGTGGTCTGTGAGTGGTCTGCAGGCTAATGGCAGACAATCAGCGGGTGGACATCAGGTGGTGCGCTATAGGTAGGTGAAAGGTGGGTGATGGGCAGGCAAGAGGCGGAAACAGCCAAATGGCAGATGATAGGTGGCAGTCAGAGAGCGATCTATATTCCAGAGGGTGGCGATATGCTGGCAGAGGTTGGGTGATCGTGGTGGGGGGTAACTGCAGGGGATCATTGGGCAGCAACTGCCTCTCAGAGCAACAGTATTTCCTCTTAAAAAGGGGTTTTTTAAAAAAATTATTATTTTATTTTTACAGGCTGCATTTTAATTCATTGTACACAAATGGGGTACATCTTTTCATTTCTATGGTTGTGCACCATGTAGATTTATACTATTCGTGTAATCATACATGTACATAGAGTAATGATGTCTGTCTCATTCCACCATTTTTCATACCCCCTTCCCTCTGATTTCCCTCTATGTAATCTAAAGTTCCTCCATTCTTCTCTACCCCCGAACTCCCACCCCCATTATATGTCATCATCCACTTATCAGGGAAAACATTTGGCCTTTGGGTTTTTGGAATTGGCTTATTTCACTTAACATGGTATTCTCCAATACCATCCATTTTTAATGAAGTTATTTCCATCCACAGGGCAGAGCTACCTCCTGGCTATGTTTTCATAAGACTTCTTGATTATGTCCCATGCTTTTCTTTCAAGGGCCTTGGGATGATTTCTGTATCTAGGAGAAATTTTATTTTTGCATCTAGAGTGAAATGGAGGTACTGAGAATGGGAGGGAGGTTGCTATCAAGAGCTTTACCTCCAAGCAGTGACCAGCCCCGGAGTTGGGCAAAACCCAGGTCTCTGAAATCTCCTTTTGCTATTTGCCTTAAGAAAAATTATGAAGGAAAAAAGATTTACTTTTACTAACCTTACCTTCCCTTCTACAATTTTTCTCTTCACTCACCCAACTTCACCTTCATAAAGGGTGTTCGGCAACTTTGGTAGAATTTGTTAACTTTGATCATGCAGCATTTTTCATTGTATTTATTTACTCATTAATAGCAATATGATGGCCTTTTGGGGAATTACCTCTCCTCCACTGGACACTGGGTCAGAAGTGATCATTAATCAGATGTCAGCCATTCTTTTGCCATGGAACGGGGACAGAGGTGAAGCTAGGCCTATTGGTAAAATTTTATTGATAATATTTATTGATAATATTTTCACAGAACTTTTATTTAATTGAATTATTTGATTAACTCACAGTATTATTAAATTCAGTGAATACAGACACAGCATTTCTAGTTGAATTTGAATTCCAGGCACCCAATGAATGATTTTTAAGTCTGAGTATGTCCCTAATATAGCGTGGGAGATACTCATGCTAAAAAAGTTTGTGTTATTTATCCGAAATTCAAAAATTAACTAGGCATCATGTATTTTATCTGCCAGCCCTATCTGCGTGCGTAGGTGCACCCATTTCTGTTGGTTCAGCAATCAAATGGGGCTTATGCAGCCCAATGTTGCTACCACTGTCATCCTGTAAGCAGATACTGGCTGGAAACAGGGTCTGTGTGGAACTACAGCCCCCTGAAACTTCGGATGGGCAAACTTAAAACAAAGCAGTGACCCTTCTGTTAATAGAGAAGAGGCAGGTCAACACCTCCGTTCACTTGGTTGAGTTCCATGACCAGAGGTGGACATAATACAGAGGTTTAGTGATGTGCTCCTGGATATGAAGCAGGAATGTTTAGGAGCAAGAGTCATTTGATGCCAATTAAAATACTGTTCACACACTTTTACATTGCTGGTGGAGTCGCGAATTGGTGCAGTCACTCTGGAAAGCAGTGTGGAGAATCCTCAGAAAACTTAGAATGGACCCACCTTTTGACCCAGTTATCCCACTTCTCGGTTTATACCCAAAGGACTTAAAATCAGCATACTACAGTGATGCAGCCACACATCAATGTTTATAGCAGCACAACTCACAATAGCTAGATTGTGGAACCAACCTAGATGCCCTTCAACAGATGAATGGATAAAGAAACTGGTATATATATATATACAATGGGATATTATTCAGTCATAAAAAAGAATAATATTATGGCATTTGCAGGTAAATAGATGGAGTTGGAGAATATCATACTAAGTGAGATAAACCAATCCCAAAAAAACCAAAGGCTGAATGTTTTCCCTGATAAGTGGATGATGATATATAATGGGGGTGGGGAGGTAGGGAATGAGAGAAGAATGGAGGAACTTTGGATTATGTAGAAGGAAATGAGAGGGAGGTGGGGTATGAAAAATTGTGGAATTAGACAAACATCATCACCCTATGTACATGTATGATTACACGAATGGTATGAATCTACATCATGTACAACCATAGAAATGAAATGAAGTACCCCATTTGTGTACAATGAATCAAAATGCAGTTGGCAAAGAATGAAAAATAAATAAAAATAAATAAATAAATAAAATAAAATACTGTTCAATGGGCCAGAATATCATGAAGATTCAATTTTAGGGAGCAGCGAATGAGGCTGGGGAAAAAATCATCTTAGGAAGAAAGAAGGCCTGAATAGGAGAAACTGGTGAGTAGACATCACTGGGCAGACTTGGTTGACCTCTGGGAGGAACCAGAGGAGAAGCCCATCTGTTGCTGGAGCCTTAGCCAGGTTCTCTAGGGCTGGACACTTCCAGCAAGGTCCACCACAGGTAGGGGTCAGGGAGATGGCCATCAGGCCTGATGTGGGGCCTCAGCATTGGACTGCCGACATTCTCTGAAATGGGTTTCACAGACAAAAGACATGGAAAATGTACCTCACTCAGCCCTCAGATGGCAGACCATTATCCCGTCACATAACCGGGACACCATTCATAGTTTCAATAAATCCTGTGAATTCGCCTCTTGAATTTCACCATTATATTGCCTATGGCAGTTCTTGGTGGCGGGGTGTTAAATGTATCTGCTTGCTTAAACATTTAAAATAAACCCCTCTTGGAGATATCCTCAAAAGCTGGAAGTTGTCCAAACCCACCTTGACTCCCAAAAGGTCCTACCATTTATGGGGAGACCCTCGACCTTTCTGTACTCCCAGCAATCCCAGCTCAACTAAGTCACTGAAAAACAGTCAAGGCCCCAGTTGAGGATAGGTTTACTTCCGTGACCGACTGGGTATGGTTGGTATGATGCTAAGCCTTGTAGCATCAAATTTGGTATCTTCAAATTTCCTTGCTTGCTGATGCCTGAAATTAGGTTCTTACACAAGGGAACAAGTGAATGGGGGTGGTAAGAAAAGGCTTGAAGACTTGAGGTATCTGAAAATTGAATGGGGGATAAATGTTACAGCAACAAAAGGTGACTAAACTCAGAACCTAGATTTCAGAGTCATTGCAAGCCACCCCAGGCCACGTAGAGCAGAGGAGGAATGCACAGTCTCTGCAGCTTTACACTAAGGCTTTTTCCTATTTTATGTCTAGCTGTGTGACTTCAAACTAGTTCCCTGACTGCTCTGGACCCCTATTTTCTTAGTGAAATGAGGATAATATCTTCCTTATAGGTTATAGGAATGAAATAATAAGTACACATGAAGTGTTTGTGACAGAGTCTGATATTGATTAAGAATTATGATAGAGTTGATAGTGTTTGACTCCCATTTTTTACTTTAGGCTGTCTGCGTGGGTATTTCAGTTCCTATCTATAAGGCCACCAGCAGGGTCTCATGTGATTTGGAAAGATTTGGGGGAATTAGGGTTTTTTTAAAACATGCTCTCAACAGGGGAACACCATTCCCTGGGGATTTTTAATTAGTTATCTTGTAAAACCATGGCAAGATACCTTCTGAGGCACTTGCATTTTAACAGATCAAGACGTCCTGGGTTTCAGGAATAAAATACTGGGAATTTCAGGTGTGCTTTCCTTGCTAGCTTCCAAAGACCCGCTATGGGTCCTGGAGGGTTGGTTGGGGCTGCAATAGTTTGGAAGATGAAGGTAAGATTTTGTGGGGCTGAATTAGTCTGGAGGTCCTGTAGAGGGCAAGCTGTGCAGGGACTAGAGCAGGTGTTCCCACAGCATGATCCCCAGACCGGCAGCATCAGCATCACCTGGGAACTTGCTAGAGCTGTAGTTTCCTGGGCCCATCCCAGACCTATTTAATTAAAAACTCAGGCTGGGACCAGCAATCCATGCCTTAAGAAGTCATCTAGGTGTTCTGATCCTCCCTCAGGTTTGAAAACCTCTGTTTATAAGATCTGTAAAGCCAAGGTTCAAATAACCCAGGCTGGTGAAGTCACAGCCAGGAGATTGGAGGAGGCAAGATGGAATCTGAGCCAAATCAGAGAATGGAGTTTCTGGGAAATGGTTCTGAACACCGGAGGCTATTTTCAGCTAGTCTTTATCTCCCACAGGTGCGGCCTATGAATGGGCTGGGCCAACTTAAAGGGCCAGAAGCAAAGCAGACAGAAATCTATTTGCAGGTGTTTTTGCAGGTCATCCTGATCGCTTTGGAATTGCAACTTGTGGTTTGTCACCTTTTCTGTAGTCCAGAGGATTAGTTTTTGTCAGTGCCTTTTGGAGAAAGCTGGCCTGACTTGGATATGGCCTTATGTAATCCGAATTTTGCCACTAGATAAGTTTAGTCCTCTTAGCCAATGCAGCAATCAATTCTGCAGCATTCTCAGTAGGAGATCAGGGACCACCCCCTCCCCATGCCCCCATCCTTCAACACTACAGCTAGATGCAATGCATTTCATTTGTTGGGAAGTTCTTCCTTTGGATGGTCCAAAGCACCTATCACCTTGCATACAGTAAGTACTGATGTTATTAATTGAAAGAATAAATGGTTCACATTGAACAGATATCTGATCCTGTTGACCCTCTCCTCTCTGGTTCTGGTACTCCGGCTGGGACAACACAGGACCTGTCTGCTCCCTCTTGCGTTTAAAGATGCCCCTTCCCTGCTTCCCAAAGCCTCTTCTCTAGAAATGTATCCCTAGTTCCTTCCAAAGTTCTTAACATGCACTGGTTTTCAGAGATGCAAAAACTGCAAGTAAAATGACTAAGGAGCAGAGATACAAAAAAAAAAAAAAAAAAAAGGCGGGGGGGGGGTTCCAGGAAAATAGAATTGTGCATCAAATTAGAGGGGCTAAGTTGGGTTAAAGAGGAGAATAGGCAGAGATAGAGATGTGAGGCTGATGAAACAGGCAATTTAGGATCTAAGTTCATAGAAGATGAGCAAACACTGAAGAGTTCTTTGACCAGGAAGGTTTGGATAGGAGTTGAGTAGGACTAATGAGGGCTAGGTTAAAATTCTTGTCACTAACCCCCCACCCCTGGGGTTCTCCATCTATGAATTGCTGCCAAGTCAAGGTACAGCAATCTTGTACTTCACAATTGGCTAACTTCAGGGCTTTACTTAATCCTGATTAAATTTAATCTTGTTTATTCTAATCAGTTGAAACCATTTGAACTTCGTTTCTGGAATGTGTTCTCTTCCCTTTCAACTTTGTTCCATGCATCAACTTTATAACCTCACTTTAATCTGTGTGTCTAAATCACTGACAAAAATGTTGACCAGCAGCTCAATAGAAACTGCCTTTCAAATTGAAACCTATATTAACCCTCACAATTGGTTATGGGTTATTTAACTAGCTGGTTCTTCATTTCTTCATGGGTAAAATGCTCTTCAGGTAATGATGGTATCTTGCACTGATGGTAATAGGAAGAAGGCTGTGTCTCTGGTAGTGTCCTCTGCATCCATAAGTTTTTCTAAGGAAATTGTATTGGTAAACTTTCCACACTATGATGAAATGCCTAAGATAACTAATTATAGAGAGAAAAAGTTTATTTTTGGCTTACAATTTGGGAGATTCCAATGCATGACCAGTTGGCCCCCATAGCTCTGGGCCTGCGGCAAGGATGCCTATTGTGGTAGGAGCATGTGGCAGAGCAGAATCAGTCATCTCTTCAGTCAAGAAGAAAAGGGGATGACGAGGAGGCAAGTTCCAATTTTCTTCAAGGACATGCCCCCCAATGACCTAAAGACATCCTTCCAGGCTTACCTCCTAAAGGTTTCACCACCTCCCAACAGTGTCACCCAGGGGAACAAGCCTTTAACAAATGGGCCTGTGGGGAATACAACCAAACCATAGCAGAATTTTTTTCTGCTTGAGTCAGTATTGTTTTCTCTTCCTCCAGCTGCATCTGATTGGCCCTGACTCAAAGAAAATCAATTCATAGGCTTCCAATAGCCTATGGGAGTCTTGGGGTGAAGAGCCCTGCGCAGACAGGGTGAGCTGGTCCAATGAAGAACATATTCCCAGGTATTTGAAAGACGGAGAGGCCAGGTTTTTAGCAGGAAGGAGTTGAGACTTGACATGTTGCCCAGAGAGGCATTAAAATGTATTAATATGGGGGTCTGAAAGTAGGAAGAAGTAACATCTATGAAAGGATCAAATTTTAAGTTGTCAACATGATGAACTATTATAATACAGGAACTCTTCTGTTACAAAACACCTAGAAGACCTGGATATGACATAACAAATACCCTTTAAACGACATAAATGAGCTTATAAAATAGTAAAATAAATCTCCAGAACAAAAATCGAAGAACAAACCAAAAACCAGATTGGTAACATTGTGATTAGAAAGTGAGATAACTCCGGAGCAGGATGACTTGTTATCAGACCTGGTAACAGTGAGGAGTTGGGTCTAAACCTCCATGGAAACACCAGCCTTTGTCCTGCCTTGGGTATTCTTGCTGAATGTGACTTGCTGAAGATCACTTATGGGCTACATGCTTAGTAAAATAATGGATGAAAACATATCCTCCCACAAGCAGGAGGAGCCAGCAGAGATACTTGCCTACTTTGACTTGGGTCTGGATGTGAAAAATACCACTGAGAATTTGTAGTCACAGCTTGTACTTTGGCTGTTTGGTTTTAATTTATACCACCTGGGTGGTCTAGGAATCCTCAAGCTAAGACATTAACATTAAAGTGGGCCAAGGTTGATGATACTGGCAGTCTGGGGAGACTGGCAGAAGCAAACATTGAATTCCCCTGAAAGGATATACCCTGATCCTGACTTTACAGAATTCCAACAGATGTAGTTCCACTGGATGTGGGCTCAAAATTTCAAACTCATGAGGAAATAATCCATCATGAGCATGTGTCAGAGGCATGACTAAGAACTTCAGAAAATGGAACTCTTAGGGATACTTAAAAATAAAATGCTCAAAGTGATTAGAGACATAAATGAAGTAATAAAGATGCAAGATAAATATGATGAAAAATGGCAGGCATCTGAAATGAAAAATATAGGCACTGAAATTGAAATATAATCATTGTATAAAAAAGCACATTTATAGAAAGCAAAAGATAATAAATAAACTGAAAGTAGAGCTGAAGAAATTGTACAGAATTTATTGCAAAGAGATAGACATATGAAATATTAAAAAGAGGTTAGAAGACATGTGGATAGACTAAAAATGTTTAATATGTGTCTAACAGAAGTTTCTGAAAGAAAAAAAGAAAGAGGGAGAGTCAATATTTAAAGGAAATGGCTGATAATTTTCCAGAATTGTCGAGAGACATTCATCATAGATTCAGAAATCACAGAGGTCCCAGGCAGAATAAGTTAAACTAAATCCAAAACCAAACATATTTGTGGTTAAAGTGCAGAACCTGAGAGACTAAAAGGAAGTCTCAAAAGCAATCAAGACAATCTATGAGGAACAGCAATTAGATTACTACCAGATTTCTCAACAGTAATATTAGAATTCTGAAAATCATATAATAAAATGTGCAGAATGCTAATAAAATATTTTTATACCTGGCTAAACTATCGTTCAAATGTGAGAGCAAAATAAAACATTTTCAGAACAAAGATTGAAGGACACTCACACTCTCACTGAAAGAATTAGAGGATGTACTTTAGGAAGAGTAAAATTGAAAAGAGAAGGCAGTATTAATATGCAAGAAGAAATGACGGCAGGGTGAGGGATGTAGCTCAGTGGAATAGCACTTGCCTAACATGCATGAGGCCTTGGATTCTCCATCCCCAGTACTACAAATAAATAAATAAGTAAACATATGTGAAAATCTGAACAAGTCTTGACTAAACAAAGGAATGATAATGATGATGAGTAATTTGGAGGGGTATAATGAGGTGAACTACATCCTGGAAACCTACATAAAATGCGAGTAGCAGCCAGGAGCAGTGGCACACACCTATAATCCCAGTGACTCCAGAGGCTAAGGCAGGAGGATTCCAAGTTTAAAGTTAGCCTCAGCAATTTAGCAAGACCCTGTCTCAAAAATCCTGCATTACAATCTGAGGCTTTGCTCAGCCTTCTTCTTCCTTTTCCTTTTCATAGTGCTATTCCCCCAAGGTCCCTCTACACACTATTTCCTTCTAGTGTTTGCTTCTTGGAGAACCCAGACATGGGACACATGCAAAAAATGCCAGGAACTACTAGGAAAAACAGAAAAGAAGAAAATAACATATGAAATATAACTTCTAAAATAGAAGGGAGGAAGAAAATTGAATTAGGATGGAAAAAAAATCAGCAAAAATAGAAACATAATATAACATGGTAGAAATAAATCTAAATATATCACACCAGCTACAAACCTCTATTTCCAAATACCTCATGATCTCATTTCCATGAGGAATCTAAAAATGACGAACTTACAGAAGTAAAGAGTGGAATGGTGGTTCCCAGTGGTTGGGGAAGCCAAGAGATGGGGGGTTAGGGAGATGTTGACCAGGAGGTATGAAGTTTCAGTTAGACAGGAGGAATAAGTTTTTGTAATCAATTGCATAGCACAATGACCACAGTTAATAACGATGTAGTGTGTATTTCAAAATGGCTGAAGGAATGGATTTAAAATGTTCTCACTACCAAAAAAAAAAACAAGCATATGAAGTGATGGATATGTTAATTAGCGTAAGATAGTCTACAATGTATACATACTTCAACACACATTGTGCCTCATAAATATATGATTATTATATATCAGCTAAAAATAAAAATTCTAAAAATTGGAAAAATTAAAAACAGATTGTCAGATGGTATTAAGGGGAAAAGGCAAAATTGACCAATAAGCCTTAACAAGAAGCACATCTAAAATTTTAGTCTGCAGGAAAAGTTCAATGTGAAAGGCAATGTCTGCTATAGGAAAGCTGGTATGTTGATAACTAAAATGATAGGATTCAAGACAAAAGTGTTGTTAGAGTGAAGATATGTAACAGTAAGGTACAAATCCTTAGGGAAACATCAATTCTGAATGTGTGTATTAGTAATGTAACTTCAAAATATACAAACAAAAATGGACAGATTTTTAAGAAGACATTGGTAATTTTATAATCACAGTGGTAGATTTTTCTATTTCTCTCCAGGTAAATAGTAGCTCAATTTGACCAAAACATAGTAAGAACATAGCAGATTTGAATAATACAACTTGTAATCTTGATCTAATGGACATATAAAGAATCCTGCACCCACTCTCCCCATCATTTCTTCACCTGTCAAATAATTACAATAGTTATTTAGTGGGAAAGACCATTCCAAGAATGACCGAAAATCCATATGACAGAAAACTTGGTAAATTTGACTCAGAGAGGCTATCATTTTCTACATGGTCAAAAATACCATCAAACAAGTCAAAATCCAAACAATAGAGTGCAATATTTATAACACAAACAACAAAAGACTAGTGTTTGCAATCCATGTGGAATTTTTACAAATTAATAAAGACCACAGCACAATATAGATAAAAGACAAGTCACAGAAAAGGACCTCCAAGTGGCTTTTAAAATTCTATAGGAAGGTAGGATGTGGTGGCACACACCTGTAATTCCAGTTACTGGGGGCACTGAGGCAGGAGGATCTCAAGTTTGAGATCAGCCTCAGCAATTTAGTGACATTCTATCTCAAAATCAAAAAATGAAAAGGTTTGGGGATGAAGCTTATTAGTAAAGCACCCCTGGATTCAATCCCCAGTACTAGGGGGGAAAAAATCCTATGGGAAGACAATGGCATTTTAAAAAGAAATGCAAATTTAAAATCCATTGAAATTCTGTGAGATCAGTAAAAATCAAAAAAATTGATGTTTGAGTTCAGCGAAGGTGTGAAGAAATAGGTACTCGAATAGGCTGGTGAGTGTGTAAATTGGTATACCCTCTATGGAAGACAATTGGTGATATCTATCAAAATTATACACACCTGGATCCAGCAATGTTTCTTCTAGGGACACATCCTGTAGAGAGACTAGCTCAGGCATGGAAACATATATGAGCAATAATACTAATCGTGGCTTCATTTATAATGACAAAACACAGGAGACAACAAACATTATCAGTTACCTCTGTATGAAAAACCATTCCAAACTTAGTGTCCTTAAATGACTGCTTATTGTTGCCTTTGATTGCCAGGTCAGGTGAATTGAGCAACTGTGGTCGGCTGCAGGTCAGATAAGAACCTCTGCTCTTGGGAGTTGGCTGGCTGTTGGCTGGAGTGCTGAGGATGATGGGGCCATGTGTTTTACACCACCCAGCTGGCTAGCCCTGGCTTGTTCACATGGCATGGTGATAACAGTTTTCCATAAATAGCAAATTGAAATAAATGTGCATACCCTTTTGAGTCCTAGACTTGGGATCAGCATAGTGTCATTCCTGTTGCACTCAGCTGGCCAGAGGAAGCCATAGGGCCAACCCAGATACAAGAGGTATTAAGTTTCTACCTCTTTACTTGAAGAACTCAAAACATATTCCAAGGGGCATGGATACAGGGAGAAGTAAAGGTTTGGGTTCATCTTTGTATCCACAACCAACAGAAATACCTATTAATAGACAGAATCTAGTTAAAATAACACAAAAACAGAACAAACAAGGCAAGGTGACAGCCAATATTTTTAAAACAATAAGGCAAGGTAACACAATATTTTAAAAGAATAAATCTGTAAGAATTGAGATGAAAAATACGTCAAGATTTATTGTTAAGTGAAATAAAAAAGTAAGGTGCAGCACTGCTTTATACTATGTTACTTTTTTGGAAATATTTTTAAGTGGGCATATATATTTTTGCTTGTGATATGAAGTGGTTACCTTTGAAGAGGGGGATTTGGGAACTGGGGTCATGGGTGGGGATTTACTTTTCAGTCTATATTCCTTTGTATTTATTTTTCTATAATTAAAAAATTATCCTACAATATAATTTACTTATTTTTACTTTGTTATACAGTACTACCAGTTTTAACACATGTAAAATTTGTGTAGCGACTACTGTAATTAAGATACAAAACATTTCTTTCTCCCTGCAAAATGCCCTTGTGCTATTCTTTTTTTTTTTTCTTTTTGAGTGCTGGGGATGGAACCCAGGGCCTCACATATGCTAGGCAAGTGCTCTACCACTGAGTAATCCTCTAACCCTTTTTATTTTTTACTTTTCTTTTTTTTTTTTTTTTTTTGCGGTGCTGGGGATTAAACCCAGGGCTCCGTGCTTACGAGGCAAGCATTCTACCAACTGAGCTATATCCCCAGTCCCTATTTTTTATTTTGAGACAAGGTCTCACTAAGTTGTTGAGGTTGTCCTTGAACTTGCAATCCTTCTGCCTCAGTCAGCATGCACCACCATACCTGATTTGTGTTATTCCTTTCTATTCCCATCCTAACCTCTGGCAACCACTGATTTGTTCTCCATCTATAGTTTTTTTTTCTTCTTCTTAGATATAAAAAAGTGTGACCATGTATCATCAATTAAAAACTAGATAGATTTGTTATCTGTTAACCAAATATTACCTCTTCCAGGAATCATTTTCTGAGTTTTCCAACCAGACCGTTCCTATTTCCCTTGAAAACCCCATGTCCTTTATTTTTATCTTTTATGAAGTATATGATATTGTCTTATTTTATAATTACTTGTGGACATGTCCCAGGTCCTTTCTCCTAGCTTTCTAGCTTAAGAGCAGGGACCCTGTATTAATCATGTTTCTTATTTCCTATATCTTATAATGCTTTGATATAGAAAGTATGGTCCATCCCAAGGTTAGTTAATTCCTGGAGATAATAAACAACTTGCTTGCAATCACCCTTAGGATTTGTAAACCAGCCAATCCCAAGTCCATACTCCTGTTGCCTCTTATTGGGCCCCTATAGTCCAGGGCACTATTGCCCTGTCCTAAATCACCCTAGGGCCACATACTAGACAACTAGAGACCACTCCTGCAGCTCAGAGCCTGCCAGAATCATTCAAATATTTATCCAATCTTAACTCTGGTTAGTAGCTTACTCTGCCTTGCCCATTCTTTTCTAAGAAAACCACAGTAAAGACAGTTGCTCACGTTCCCCCTCACTTCTTCTGTCTCCTCACAGGCCAGGGGGCTTTCAATGTAGCCCTGTGTGGTCTGGTGTGCTCTCTTCCCTTGGAAGAGAGCAAACTCTTTTTTGAGGGGAAGTTGTCTCCCGATCTGTTGGTCTCATCGTCCCTGAGTAAGATCAAAATCCCAGGTGTATTTTTAAAACAGACCCTGCTCTTCTCATTTTCATATTCTGAGTTGTGCTTAACACCAGTGGGGTCTCCATGAATATTTGGTGAATTGTTTCTAATTGAATCATTTGATCCCATACTCTAGCAAATTTTATTTTGCTTTTGTTGACTATTGCAGTGTGTATGCACCTTCTATTCCTTCCTGTCTATTTCCAGAGTACAGCATCTATCAGAATGCTCTTTTCACACCTTGCTCTGGAGCTGTAGCAAGCTCAAGAAGTCAACTGCCTGTAGCATTTAACTCCCTGGTCTGTGTCACTCTGGAAAGCTCGGTTCTACAGAGAACATGGTGGAGCTGGCCTGTTGGTATTAAAACCTGACAACCCTTACTTGGCCTTGCCTTCTGGGAGAAAGATCCCTGATTTCTGACACTCACTGTCTGAAGGGAGGGATATTGAGAGCCTCTGAGGACAGAAGCTGAGAAAGACTTCTTTGTGCTGCTCCCAATGTCACTTGGTGTCTAGTTTTGGAGTGATGAGGGCTGGGACCTCTTCTCACCGGGGCACATCACAGTTGCAGGAAGACAGCTGTCTGAGTTTGGCTTCCAAGCACATGATGAAGGGCACTGCCTATCTGGTGAAGGCGGCAGCCTGCATGTGACACTTTTATAAATCAGGTTCAGGAAAACTCACTGCAACCAGAAGATGGAACTCAATTCTTTGGAGTGTGATCGTGAAAGGGCATGATTTTTTCCCCCCAATGACTGATTTACTTAGACAGTGCAGACTCTATCCCTCTGGTTAGTGCATTCCTTAATGATTCTCTCCATGGGTGGTGTGCCTTTCCTGTCACTTGTAATCACTCACAACAGTCTCATTCCAGTGTTTAAGATTTGCTACTGTTCATGTTTCAAAACATCAAATCTTGAGTGTCCTATTACCTGGCTCTGTGACTGTCCCAGAGCCTTGGCTCCTGTCCCTCTGCTAATCACATACATGTTCATGTACAACCATGGGAATCACTGGAAGTTCTCCTGATAACTTTCAGAACCCATGGAGACCTTGAGTGGGGTGGCAGGTGCCTACCTTCTTTGCTGGTACTTTATGCTCTAAGCCCTCCAAGTCTGACATTGGCCAGTCCAACGAGCCTCCCACTTGCAAAGAATCTCTGGTCTAGGAATAGGCATCAGTATCTGTTAGGGTTGAATTGTGTCCCCCAAAAAGATATGTTGAAGTTTTCACTCTTAGTATCTCAGACTGTGACCTTATTTGGAAACAAGGTGACAGCGTATGTATTAGTTAAGGTGAGGTCATACTGGAGAAGTAGAGAGGAGAAGGGCTGGGGATGTAGCTCAGTGGTAGAGAGCTTACATAGCAAGTGTGAAACTATGGCTTCCAGCCTTAGTACTGGGGGAAAAACAAAAACAGAAGCGACAAAGAGACACACAGGGATGAAGTGGCTATGTGTGTATTGATGGGCCCGAGACTGGAATAATGTATCCACAAGCCAAGAACACCAATGATGGCTGGCAAACCATGAGAGGCTGAGAAGAGGCAGGGAGGGATTCTCCTCCACAGGTTCCAGAGGGAGCATGACTCTGTCAACACCTTGATTTCAGATGTCTGGCCTCTTGAGTCTTGACACAATAAATTTCTGTTGTTTTGAGCCACTTAGTGTGTGGTACTTTGTTGCAGAAGCCCTGGGAAACTAATACAGTACCTCTGCTCATAAGTTTCCAAGTGCAAAGGAACATACATCAATCACACCTATTTGATCCTCAAAGGAGGAGGTGGGGAACTAAAGTGTCATGCACTGTGCTTCTAGGTACCAGAATGTTCTCTGAAGAATTTCTCATCATTCTCTGCTCCAGTGAGTTCTGCAGATCAGTCATTATCTGGCTGGAGGATGGGAGACCTGTCTTTTCTCCTTTCAGGCATCGATAACCTTTGCTAGTGTTTCTCTCAGAGGCCCCTCACTCTTCTTCAGGGCAGGGAAAACACTCATGATCACTGCAGAATTCATAAGACTGGGACCCTCCTTCCTGTTCAACTCTTTCCATGGGATAGGTGGTAGGCAGGCCAGGTCTGGCTCCTTTTACCGTGCCCTATGCGACTAGGTAGGGAATTCTCTAAATGTAGCATGTGACATCCTGACTGTGACTTGCTTTTCTTGTCCTCACCTTAGGTCCTGCCCATCATTCTAGGTAACCAGAAGAACCCTGTTCAGTATCGTGTTCCCTCATTTAGAGTCGACTCTGTACTTCAGAAGAGCCCAGAAGGGCTGTGATATGAGGTGGATTGTTTCGGGGTCTCAAAGGTTAGAGGGAGAGGGCAGAGTGAAGCAGGGAGAGCCAGCCTCCTCTAGCAATGCCACCTGTTGAGATCCCAGTGAGTTCAGAAAGAAGGTCACCTAACCCCTGAGAGGTCAGAGCCTAGAACTGGGAATCTCATTATGTTTCTCTACCTGAATCAATATTTTTTCTTGGGGGAAATCTCACCTCTGAGTATATCTAGGGCAGAATTAAAAGTGGAAAGGGGCACAGTTCAGCATGAAGCCTGAGATGGGAGGTATGTGTGGAACTGAGGAGAATCAGCCTCAGTCCTGGCCTTAGTTCTAGCAGAGAGGAAGGCAATTTCCAGGCAGAATCAAGTCCATGCCCCACTTCAGGTTCCTCTCTGAGGGGCTGCCCCCTTAATAGAGCTAGTATTTTCTGGTTCTCAGATAGCCGTCTTGGCCAGGTCACTCTGAAGAGCACTGGGACAAATGCCTGACTTCCTGTGGTATTAGGGGCTGGCCTGTTCTGAGGTAATGGGATCTGAGGTGGTCCTACCCAGGTCTGCCACCCCATTCTGTACCTACCTGAAGGCTCCTCCCAGGAAGCAGTCAGTGTAGCTCAGGTAAGTCTTTGCTTGGCTGTCATTGGCAAAGAGCTAGAGCTTTTCCAGTCCACCTGGAGAACAAGGAAGGAGAGGTTGCTAGTTGCTAAGGTGGCTCTGGGAACAGGCTCCTTGCCCTGAGCTCCATTGGACTTGGTCAAGGCAAGCTTGTCTTTCTTTTTTTTTTTTTTGGTGCTGGGGATCGAACCCAGGGCCTTGTGCATGCAAGGCAAGCACTCTACCGACTGAGCTATCTCCCCAGCCCCAAGCTTGTCTTTCTTGATGTGTCTCATTTCCAACTAGCTTCCCGAACTTTTTTTTTGGTAATGGGGATTGAACTCATGGACACTCGACCACTGAGTCACATCCCCAGTCCTATTTTGTATTTTATTTAGAGACAGAGTCTCACTGAGTTCCTTAGTACCTCACTTTTGCTGAGGCTGGCTTTGAACTCATGATCTTCCTGCCTCAGCTTCCAGTGCACTGGGATTACAGGCATGGCCAATGTCTCCAACCTTCTCTTTTTGTCTTTGTCAGACATAGAGGAAGCTAGTCAGATGGGCGGAATTCTTCATTCTAGGCCCCTTAAGGGCTGACTGCCAGCCTGTGGACAGGACATCCTCGGGTTGGGGGCCTACTCTGGTCCAATTATATGAAAAGTTCTGGGCAAAGAGCAGCTCAGCTGAGCAGAGGTGGAGGCAGGGCAGGATGAGCTAACAGGTGGGAGTGGGCTGGAGTGCTTCCTGACTGACCCGCTAGCTCAAGTGTTTGCTTCACAGTGATCCCTCTGTTCCTCTCTAACTACTCTTTCCCTTCCTAAATCAGTCCTTTGGGTAGGATACGGCTATAATTTTCCTCGGTGTAAATTTCCCTGGACAAGAGAGGTGATAGGAGGGCAATGGGTGATGGTGAGGGAGATAGAAGGTGCTGGAAGTTGGGAGAAAAGGCCTATGAAAAGGGGAGGTGACAACTTAGGTTTTGTGTGTGTGTGAGATTTTATAACTATATTAGACAATCAGTGATTAGTTCTCATCCACATTGACTGTCTAGATTTTTGAAAGTGGTAATAGGGACATAAGTTAGCAAAGTATAGAGTTTTTTTCAGCTGGTTTCCATCCCCATTATGTTTTCTGGATAATTGCTCAGGGATGTGTTGTAAGACACTGCTTATCCCTTTGCCTAGACAACTCAAACCTGGCATCAATGCACATACCTGGAATCAATGCGCATACCTGGAGTCCCCATCTCCTTTATGGCAAATTTTCAGATCTCTTTGAGGACCCAGGGAACATGCTTCTTAAAGTCCACTCCATGGATGCACTTGTGCACATTGGTGGTGCATTCTCAGGTCACCACCTTGTTGATGACGGGATGGCTCTCTTCTTGCCATCCTTCTTTGTGGGAGCCATTCTATAGGGCCCCAACCTTCTCTCTCTCTCTCTGTTCCCTGTTTGGAGAAGTGAGACCATGGCCTTTTTCAAGGTGACAAAGTCCCAGAAAGCCCCCTCCCACCCATGCCCAATGAGGTAAGTAGCTGAAGCATATCTACAAAGGTAATGTTTGGAGGCTGCCACTCAGCTCCTCTCTTTGATTTGGAATCCAGTGGTGCCAGATGTGACAATGAGCCTACTACTAGGCCTGGACACAGGAGGACTCCTGATACTTACTGGACTAGAAAAATCCAGGTACAGAGGTGTTGACTGGTGTCTGGCTCAGATCTCAGGAAGGAGAAATACAATCTCTCCTCAAGGAGTTTCTAATCTCGCTGACATTTCAGTCATCTCTAAAGTACTGAATAATGTAGGCAGTTATAGTAAGTCCTTAATTATGTGACTTGTACCCTAAGTGCTATAGTGACCCCAGGACATTATGGTATTGGCTGGAGAAGGAGCTAAGGGGGGATTCCTGAAAGAAGTCAGTGAATGGGCACTTCCCAGCAAGCATTAGAGAGGAGTAGGATTAGTATCAGAAATACCCGGAGCTTGTCAAAATCACAAATGGTTTCCACTCTTTTCCTGAGATTCTCTGATGAGATTCTCTGATGATTCCTGGTAGAGGGGTAGGCAAATGTATTTTGAAAAAGTTCTCTGGGGAATTCTCTTCCTATATATGTTTCTGAGAACCACCGCTCTACACCAGTGATCTCTAAATGTTTAAAAAATTTTTTTGTTGTAAATGGACATAATACCTTTATTTTGTTTATTTAGTTTTATGTGATGCTGGGGAATGAACCCAGGGCCTCACATGTGCTAGGTAAGCGCTCTACCACTGAGCTACAACCTCAGTCCCAGTCTCTAAATTTTTTGATCAGGCATCCTAGAGATATTTTCTTTTTAGTTATGTATCCTCAATATTTTGGCATTTATTTAAAAAGAGCACCCATGTTCTTTTATAGTCACGTATTAGTCACTGTAAAGGAAACACAAAAATAGAAAATAACAGGGGCGAGCTTAAAAATAAATAGAAATAGAACTTGTAATATTTTCTTACTGACTTCTAATAGATTCCCTGGTGCCCCCTGGGTGTGTACCCCCCCTTTAAAGACCCATATCCTTAGTATCTATTTGTATCTCTCTTGCCTAGTCTCCATGCCTAGCATGCATATAGTAGGTGTTCAATAAATACTTTTGTGGGACCAATGAATCACAAATGAATGAGTTCAGGCTAGATCTTGAAGAATATGAATATTTTGAAATTACAGAAGTGGGGAGATGGAACAAATGGGGAACCTCCCTGCTAGATTAACATCATGATTTATTAACCTCTCTTAATAGTAACATTCAGATGAGACCTTATAGGAGGACATTAAGTCTGAGTAGTGATGGATTGTTTTAGTTAATGAAATTGGATGTATTTATTTATCGCTCATTTCCATTAGCATAATGGCCCTGCCATTCTAATGACTAGCCCATTTCCTGGCCAGGCCAGTCCACCCTGTGAGACTCTATCAGAAGACCCCCAGGGAGAATAGGCAGCGCTCTGGGGGAAGGGGTTTGGCGAGGAGTCTCCCAGGACATAGAAGTCCCTAAATCTCAGCTATTAGTTAATTAGGTGCTGTGTAAAACAGGCTTGAAGGGCCAAGTGAAAGGGATTATTACAGACGCCTAATGGTTGGGAATTGATTTATTAGTGTGGCACCATATTTGCATGAGACAGAAAGTCGGTCATCGTACACAGTGCGTTTTTGCAGGTAGACTGATGGAGGTTTCAGAGCCACTGGGGTAGCCTTCCCTGGGAATTTTTTTTTTTTTTGTCCTCTGCCTACCCGTTCCAGGAGCCCGCTGTCCAGTCTCCTCCCTCATTTTGTAGATTGAAATAGCAACATTTATATATGGTGCTGAGTTAGAGTGTAGGTGTCAACTCTGCTCTCAAAATGCTTTACATTTACATCCACTGGCTTAGTCCTTACAACAACACTGGAGGAAGGTGCTAAGAATTTCCTTCTTTTACAGCTGAGGACATGAGGCACACAGCAGCTAAGCAACTTGCCCAAGCTGGTTAGCAGCTAGTAAGTGGCTGCTCTAGGATACAGACAGACACTGGCAATCTGGCCCAACAACCTGCCCTTACCAGTGTGTCTTTGAATGAGTAGGAACTTTCCCTGACTTAAATGACTTAGTTTGCCTTTGGATCAGTTTAGAGTCCAATTTCTGCAAATCTTCTCCCTTTCCTTCCCCTCAGAACCCTGGTATCCTAGGCTCCTGCCTCCTAAGTCTTTAAGTTAATCTGGCCTTAGAGCCTTCATTTACACTAAAGTGTAAATGACTGCTAATCTCTTAAAAGCTAATCTCCCTGGGAAACATGTTCGCAGGATCCAGAATGAAGTATCAAAGGTAGAATCTGAAGCAATATCTGGGTTTCTGTACTTATAGCCCACAAAGAATGTTTGGGAGCTTCAGGTCACCATATGTAGATTGGCATGTAGGCAAGTGCTTTTTCATCTGGGGACCTAGCCTCCGAGATGCTGGAGCTGGATGGAGCCTCAGCAAACCTTCCCCCCCACCCCACTGCCCCTGGAGCATTCATGGTCTCTCCTGGAGCCCGTGGGGAAAATCATGGAGCAGAGCAGCCCCCAATACCATTGACTCCATAATTAGAAAACCTGATGCACAGTTTATAGCATATTTTACAGTTTCTAAATGTTTGTTTGATTTAAATCTTCACAAAGCTACTCACCCTTGTGGAGCAGGTTGGCTTGGTCCGTATGCCAATCCCGCAGCCATCATGACATGTGGGAGTTTGAAAGACCCGTCCCTGCAGCCAGGATCAAAGGTGGGGTGGGAGTGTGTTAGGAATGGCCTCTTTGAAGGCATGGGGAGAGAACAGAGACCCCCTGAGCAGATACTAGTAGTCCGGAGCCTCATCAGGTGTCATTATACATGTGGCCTGCAGAGAGGGGCTTTTGGTGGAATCCTGGGGAGTCCAGGGTTGCACGCAGGGATCACAGGGACTTCTGAGCCTCCCTTCACAAGAGATGCAGGCCTTGCCTGGGCTCTGTGACTCGTGTGTGACCTTTATGGGCCGTGACCAATGGCTCAAGGCCTGGGCTGGCAGACGCAAGCCTTCATCCTAGGCAGGAATTCTAATTAAACTGGAACTCCTGGGTCTCACAAAGAACTCAGCAGCAGGCCCTACCTTTTGGGCCTCCACCAGGCTGTTCATACCCTATAATGCCACCCACAGAAATGTGCAGTTCAGGGATTCCCTGTTTCAGTCCATGGTGGGCTGCAGAGGGCTTGGGCCCAGCACTGGTCCTGAGCTTTGATTCAAACAGAGCTTTAGAGAAAACACTTTTGATTGTTTCTCTGATCGTTTGGGATGTGGTTTGCTGTCTGTGCTATTCTTTTGTGTCTGTTATATTCATTCTTCTTTACAATGAATCGAGTTGCTTGAAGTATTCAGGGAATCTCAACGTGGTGGAATCCTTTCTTCCAGTTTCTCCAAACCTGGAATTAACAGGAGGGGTTTCATTGAGTGGTACCCAACTGTGTACCAGGTGAACTATGCCAGCATGGAGATCTCAGGCTCCCGAGACATGGATGAGGAATGGAGCACTTTCCAGAGAGCTATGCCTGAGGGATGGGTAGGATTGGTATAGGCAGAGAGGAAGCCCAGGAGACAAGGAAATAGCTGTCTCGCACATATTAAATAAAATGGGAGCTTTATCTGCACATAAGACACCCTAATCCCCAAATCTATCTTGTTCTGATGATTCCTAAAGCAAAGAGCTGGAATAATTCTGCTCCCCTTCTACACTCAACTTGCAGGGTATCCTGTTGCTATTTATTTTCCTCTTAAATTGTGTCCATTTAAATCTGATTCCAGCAGTATGAAATGTGTGTGATGTGGCTGATGGTGGTGAGGGGAATAAATACCCCTGTGGTTTTGCAGCAAGTGTGTCAACAAATGTATTACTGTTGTCACCCTGCTTTCACACTCTCCCTAGGGCCTCTGTCTTGTCACAGCCTCCCCTGACCCCAGTTCAGCCCAGACCTGAGTCCCTATTTACATGCTATTCATTGGTGAACAAAATGCTCAGTGGGAAAAGGATTGAAGGCCTGGGGTGAAAGAAGAGATCCAAGGGGGCCTGTGGCTGACTTTTGGGACAAACTCCCTGCCGTTTGTGGGTCTGTACAAGCTTAGCTCTGGGCTCCTAGCAGACTTCCCTGAGAGTCCAGAAGACACCCACACACCCAAACCACTGGGAACGTGGCTTGCTGACCTTGGCAGGAAGGAGGGCTGAGTCGGCCTTTTGCGTAACATAAATGCTCAGCACAGCTGCCTGTGACCTGCCCACTTCTTGTCAAATCCAAGAAGGAAGGAACCTGCCGGCCAAACCTCCCCCATCCACTGGACCTCAGGAGCCCAGGAAACTTGGACTGTGCTCAAGTTAGTAAGTTGGGGCTCCCCACTCCTGAGAAATGACCGCTGATGGAAGAAAAACCCAGTAAGAAGGATAGTAAGAAAATTCCTAGGAGCAGCCTGTTGAGAAAATAAAAGATTTGCTGCTAACAAACACTCTTGAGATGGATGATTCCTGTAAACTGCATTAGGGAGCTTCTGGGCCTTTTTGCCTTGATCAATCCAGCCAGGAGGAGGAAAGAAGGAAGAGCAGAAGAATTCATCCTGGCAAAATAGGCCGTCTCTGCCAGTACCTTTCTCAGCCATCCACAACATGAATCCTGGACCCCTTGTCACTCTCCCAACCCCACACCTAGGCTGATTCTGAGTCAGTTCTTTGTTCATAATGTTCTGCTACCACCCTGCCCCTTGTCACCACCCACAATGTCCTCCTTCCTCCTCTCTGCTTGTCTAGGTTCCACACATCCTTCCATGCCTGAGCTGAGCCCCACGGTTTCCCTGAAGATTTCTCCTATTCACTCTGCTTTCTCTCTTCTTGAAATCCTGAAGTCAGTCCCCCACACATCAGTAGCACTTACCTCTTCTCTAATGTTCCATGAACATGAAGCTCTGACTCACCAGTCTGTTGTCATCACTTAGCACGGCCTGGGTGCACACTGGGAAGGAGCCCAGTGAGTTCAGGTTGACAATGGATTCCTGGAAAGGTGACAAGTTCTTTCAGCATATGAGGATTGGCCACTGTGCCCATTTCTCAAGACCTACCAGATCCCTGGGCCAGTTGGAAGGAGGGTCTTTGGTCCTGAAATTGGGAGGTGATGCCCCAGCAGGAAGAACTGAGGTGATGGATATATGCTTTTCAGATAGAGCCTACTTTGGGAGAGTCATGTAGCCCCTCATCAATCCCAAGACCTTATGTGAGGATTTCTCAGGAGGTACGTGGACAAGAAGATGTTGCCTCAGGGTCCCAGAGTCACAGTTTCCTCATCTGGATGTGTGACTTGAGTAGGTGATCCCCAACATTCTACTGCATGGACCAAATTGTGTCTCTCTCAGATTCATATGTTGAACTCCTAATACCACACTGAAGTTTTGATTTTGAATGTTCCTCAAAGGCCCATGAATTAAAGGCTTGGTCCCCAGTCTGTGGTATTATTGAGAGGTGATGAAACTTTAAGTAGTTGGGGCCTGGTGGGAGGAAGGTAGGTCACTGGGGACATGTCCTTGAAGGGGTTATTGTGTCCTTGGCTCCTTCCTCTTTCTCTTTGCTTCTTAGTTGCCATGAGCTGAAGAGACCTCCTCTACCATGCATTCCTGCCATGATGTATGGGCTGCCACAGGCCCAATGCAATAGGGTCAAGAAGTCATAGATTGAAACTGTGAGCCAAAATAAGCCTTTTCCCTTATGAAGTTGATCATTCCAGGTATTTTGTCATAGCAATGCAAAACTAAATAACACATACCATGTGGCTGTATTTGGAGACCTTTTAAAAAGAAATGAAGATTGAATGATAAGGTTTGGTGACCTTATAAGAAAACTGTATTTTTCTTTCTTTGGGCCTGCTCGCTAAGGAAAGGCCATCTGAGTATATGGTGAGAACAAGCCAGAAAGAGAGTCCTAATCAAAACCCAAACCCTACCAGACCCTAATCTTGTATATTCCAGTTCCCATAACTACAATAAAATAAATTTCTGTTGTTTAAACCATTTGGTCTATGGTTTTTGTGATAGAAGCCCAAACTGACTAGTATGCCTACAATTTTTTCACTACTGATTCAACAAATGTTCATCTAGCCCTTACTATGTACCAGAAGATCTTATCTATACTAAAGTTACAATGGTAGTGAATAAATTGATTAAAGACCTCCCTTCACTAGAGGGTACATTCTAATGGTTGAAGACAGATTTCCTAAAAAATTAGAAAGCAAAATAATAAACAGTATGTCAAATGGTGATAGGTACTGTAGAGAAAGGTAAAGAGAATGCCAGAGAAGTGTTTTTAGGCAAAGGCCTGGGCCCTTAGAGGGCTATCTAGAAGATCTTGCCCAGAGACATGCAGGCAATGACCTGAAGGAGGTGAGCAGATAATCCACATGACTATCTGAGATGTCTAGGTATGAGGTTGAAAATATCCACTATACAAGATAAAGGCATGAAAACTCAAGTTCATAATTTAGGAATTTTGTTGACTATAAGCTCATCAAGAGTCCTTGTTGCTATTCAAAAAGTTAGTGCTTCACTAATAGAAATATATCTGGACTATTGTACAGATAAGGATATATCTGTACAATAGTGCTCTATCAAGACTTGTATTCAATTCTGAGCTCCACATAAAACCACTTCAGAAGGCCACAACAATGGTATTAAAATTTGGAAACCATGTCCTTGGGGTGAGTTAAGGGAACTAGCAATATTTAGTCTAGAGAAGGACAGATTTGTGTGTCTAGGAGCAGGGTCTTTTCAAGTATGCAGAGAGTTGCTAGAAATAAGCAGGGCTTATTGTGTGGAGAAAGTGAATGCAGGGCAAGACCAATGGGTAATAATCTAAAACTTGGTGCCAATGATGGAACAGAAATCACACAGCTATATATGATAACTAGGCTTTCCTCTAGGATTGGTGGAGGATGGTGAGAGCCAGCATAGGTGTTGAAGGGAAGGTGATAAACATGGTCATTTTATTTAGATCTGGAAAGTTCTCCAAAGGCCCATGTATTAAAGGCATAGTTCCAGCTTGGTGCTATTTGGAGGTAGAGGAAATTTTAAGAGGTGGGACCTAGTAAGAGGTCTTCTGGCCATTAGGGACGTGGCCTCAAAGGGGATTGTAGAACCCTGGTCTCTTCTTTCTCTCTTTTTCTTTCTGGTAACAGAGTGAATGGCTTTGCTCCGCCATTCGCTCCCACTATGCTGTACTGGTCCCCCACCAGAGTCCTAAGAGAAATGTGCTCACCCAATCATGCACTGGAACCTTCAAAACTATTAGCCAAAGTAAACCTTTTCTCTTTATAAGTTGAATTATCTCTGACATTTTTTGGTAATGGAAAACTGACTAACAAAAGTGCTGTAGTAGAAATACTTGCAGTAGGGGGAAGGAGGAACTGATAGCTTTTTGGTTCAGTCAGCTATAATAGGTCAATCGGAATGTGCACAGAACATTACAGCCCAATGGAAAGCTACAAATGGGAATATGGGAGCTCCTCTCTGTCAATTAATCTCTCTGGATTTCAGTTGCCTCCTATGACAAATGTGGGTAACAACACCAACCCTGTCCAAATATAGGGGTCAAAATGAATGATTGTTTGAGGTTCTTTCTAGCTAAAGAACCACTAATGTCAGTTATGAGGAGGAAGACTGCAGCTCATCAAGAAAATAACATATATAGCACTATAAGTCATTTGACAATGAAAGGGTTATCTTTCCAATGGATTTGTTTCAGTCAGAGCTGGAAGACATCCAACAGGACACATCAGAGGCTAGATGAACTCCAGGGTCTCTTCCAGCACTAAGGGTCTTTTGTGAGACTATGATTTGTGCATATTTATGCACCTTGTCCTTTCTGTAGCCACCCATTAGCCACTTATAATCAAACGTCATCCCATGTTATATCCTGGTACAAAAACTGGAATACAACATAAAGTCAGATCTAACTGAAAGATTCTGCAGTTTCACAAATTGGTAGTTATTAAATCTTCCTCCTCCTCCCCTCCTCTCCTCCTCCTCCTCCTCCTCCTCCTTCTCCTCCTTCTCCTCCTCCTTCTCCTTCTTCTCTTTCTCTTTCTCTTCTTCTCCTCTTCCTGTCCTTTTGTCATCTTCTCCTCCTCCTTTCCCCTTTATCCTCCCATTGCTGGGGATTGAACTGAGGAGCACTCTACCACTGAACTTCATCTCCAGTCATTTTTAACTAATTAATTAATTAATTTTTGTACCAGGAATTGAGCCCAGGAGCAGTTAACCACTGAGACACATCCCTAGCTCTTTTTTTATTTTATTTTTTAAAATTTTGAGATAGGGTCTCATTAAGTTGCCCAGGCTGGCCTTGAACTTGCAGTCCTCCTGCCTCAGTCTCCCAAGTAGCTGGGGTTATAGGTGTGTGCCACCATGCCCAATTTACCATTTGCTTCCTGAGTAGGAGAGGTAACATGGATCTTTCAGTCATGGAAGTTCATATAGGGTAAGACATATCTGGCAAAGCCAGCTAGTGAAATGGTGGCTTATGGAAATAAGGATATATTGGATTCAGAGCATACCTCCAAGGAATGGCAAGGAGCCCCCTGCTCCTCCCAGTTCTTGCAGAGCTGCCTGGGCTTCTCTCATCTCTCTACAAACTGCCCCATTGCTTTCCTCCAGAGCTTTGCCTGTGTGCAATTCTAGCAGGCATCTTTATGGAGCCACAGAATCCTAGTGTTTCTGATCTAGAAGGATTTTAAAAAGCATATATAGCTTAGTGTTTCTGCAAATAGTTTTTCACATAGAACTTTCACAGTTTTTGTTATGTACATATGCCAACTGTTCTACTATTTACTCATAGTTTTATTTCAATCAAGACTTCTCAAAACATTGCATACTTTTATAGTACTAACATAAAGAGGAAACCAGCCTTACTGGCTGTACATGTAAGACAACCATGATTAATATTAAGCATTAATATTTAAACATGTTTGCCTCTATACCCATGTTAAATCATCTTACATACCTCATCCCAGTACATCCATACCATACTTCTGAAACACGATATACTGCTACTTTCCCTCTGAACAGATAAGGAAGCTAAAGTGAATGACTTGCTTAAGTACCACATATAGTGAATGTCCCAGACTCATGACTCCCAATCAACAATTCTTGGTTTATTCTATCTCGTGACTCTTTAGATGAAGCTAATGGGAGTTTAAGGTAGTCACCATCTGTATTAGCCTCCTGGAGCTGCAGTAGCAATATATCACAAACTAGGTAGCTTAAACCAATAAAATTTTTAAAAATCTCACAATTCTAAAGCCTATCATTTCAAAATAAGGGTGTTGACAGGGTTATGTTCCCTCTGAAGACTCCAAAGGAGGATCTTCCTTTCCCTATTCCATTTTCTGATGATCCTAGATGTCCCTTGGTTTATGGCAGCATAACTTCAATCTCTGCCTCTGTCCCACGTGTTCTTCCTGTGTATTTCTGAGTCATGGTCATCTTTTTATAAGGATACCAGTCATATCAGATTAAGGGCCTACACTACTACAGTGTGACCTCATCTTAATTTACCTAGCGATACCTACAATTACCCTGTTTCAAAATAAGCTCACATTCTGAGGTATTCTAGGCTAGGACTTTAACACTTCTTTTTTGGGGAAATACAGCTCAACCCAAGAGACCATCCAAAGGGATTTCAATCTAATAGGGGACATTGAATGAACCCCAAATATATCATTAACAATATTAAAATTATCATTGCATATATTGAGAAATAATAACTGCATTTGCATCGTGTGTTGTGGTATGCAAGTCCCTTCTCTCTGTGAGGAACTGTAGCTCTCTGGAGTAAACAAGTATGGCAGACGGGTTCAGTAATGATTTCCAGTGCATCAACCGTCTTATGGCTCTGACTTGGTGTCTCTTATCTGACAATCATTCTGAGCTTGACTTGCTTTGGTCAGTGGGGTATTATGGCTCCAGTTTTCTTGGTTCTGATAACACCTTTCATTCCCTCTGCCCTTTCAGGTCTAGGAGTCACAAAGTGATACAAAAAAAGGCTGGAAAAGTGCTTGTGGGTTGGAGCTCATTGTTGGGAGCTTCTCTGCTATGGTGTCAACCAACCTGGACTAGCTTATGGATGATGAGAGCTCATGGAGCAGAAGTAAGCTGTCCTAGTTGGACTGCCAGCTGATTGCAACTGCATGAGTGAGTCCTAGGGAAGACTAGCAGAAGAACTGCTAACTGAAATCAACCCAAATGACTAACTCATTGAGTTTTTGAGTGGTTTGTTACTAAGAAATACATAATTAGCAGAGCAGATATCACTGCTATTTCATAAGTAAAGAAATTGACTCAGGATTCGATTGACTTGACCATCATGGCAAGGACTGGAAGAAAATGGAAAGCCCTGCCACTCTTTAAGCTAGAAACTAGCAGTTGAACACCATGCCATGGATGTTTCTGATCTTGACTAATCAATAACACATGGTGGAGTTTGAGAAATTCTAGAAGGGAGAATAAAGCTTTCTAAGGTTAAGTGTAGACTGAAGAGATGAGGTTCCTTTGGACTAGAAAGTCAAATGTGTTTGAGTTGGGAGAAGAAAAGGCTGCAGAAACATGACAGAAAGGTAGACAGACATGACTACCAAATATGAGAATCAGAAAATTGGGTGGTTAAGCTTGAAAGAGACAATTTAAGGACAAATAAAGGAAAGGGTAACTTCACAGTGGGCATTACATTAGTGGGATGTGTTACTTTCAAAGGTGATATAGGTTTAAAATATATATAGTTTTATTTGTTTACTAATGTTTCCCATCACGATCAGAGGCCTATTATATGGTAGACACTAGGCCAGAAATTAATAGGTTATAATCAGTTCTCTCATATTCCAGCAAGAGAGACAGACATGTTGATTAATCAATCAATGTGTGCTTATTGAGCACAAGTATATGCCAGATACTCTGCTGATCCTATAAGCAGAGTGGTGAGCAAAACAACTTGCTCCCGCCCTCCTTGAGCTAACACTCATTGGAGAAGGCAGGTTTTAGAGAAGTAACTAACTCTTCATAATACATGGTTGATTATTCACTAGTGAGCATGGTGTTGTAAGAGAAGTATGGGGAGCTTTAGGAATACATATAAGGGAGACATTATCTAGCCCAAGGAGTCATTAAAGACCTCTGAGGAATTTAGGTTTAACATGTCAGCAGGAGACCAAATGGGGTGAGGTTGGCAAAAACAGGCAGAAAACATCGATGGAAATTAAATCATGTGGCAAAGGAAGGAAGAGGATTATGTGAGGAACTGAAAGATGCCCAGTATGCTTATTTAGCAGGGAACAAGAGGGCAAGTCCAGGCTAGAGTAGGTCCTTTGTCGGCTCTGCACCCTAGGAGGCTGACCACTAAAGACATGTCACCTGGACTCCTTTACCCTCTGGCTTCCAGTTGTGTCTGGCAATGGAAGGCATCAGCAGGAGATCAAATAATAGAAGGGAGAGAAGTCAAAGCGTTTCTTCTGCTGCTTGCTTCCTGTTTGAGGGATAACATCTGGCAGGGGCTGCATCCTACAGCAGTTCCTGTTGGGTGGCCCCATTTCCATGGCTCCAGCTTTTTTGGTTCTGATGACACCTTGCATTCCCTCTGCCCATTCAGGCCTAGGAGTCACAATGCTTCCCACTATTGCTAGTCCCAGAATGCCTTGCCTTCTCTTTTTATTTCCTTTACTAATAGTCTCTTCATTAAACCATCTTCAAAAATCCCAGTTGAGGATGGTGTGATGGTTAATTTGGGGGGCCAGACTGAGTCAGAAGATGCACAGAGAATTAGATAAACATTATTTCTAGATGTATAATTCCATAATCACACAAACCAATTACACATATTTGATATGTAAACATATATGTGTGTGCATGTATATCGGATTGGTTCTGTTCTCTGGAGTACTTTAATGCAAGTGCCTTGTTTTCTGCTTAGGAGTCTAACTGAAGGTCATACTAAGGATTTTGGTCTTTATTCTAAGGGCAATGATAAGATAATTTATAAGATTGTAGTACAGGATATTTTCCTGAGGTTTCTGCTTTCAGTAATGACAGAGTCAGATCTTACCAGACAGACTCTCCTACAAAAATCAACTAAAAATCTGGATAAGTAACCCAAAGCACTAGAGAGTAAATAGAGGCAGACAAACATTTTAGGGAAGCACACTCTCAGAGGAAAGGTGTTTTACAAAGTGAGTCCTGATTTTTGTGGCTTCTTTTTTTGGGTTCAGGTGTAGTTGATGTGATTGATGCTGGAGGTGACAGAGGTGCTGGTGGAAAAACTCATGTCTTTCTGGATCAGAAAGCTAGAGAACTGAAGTCAGGGAACTTGTGCCTGCAGAAGAGAGTAGAGGGATCATTGGAAGGAAAGAGCCAGCAAAGATTCCAAACACTGAGCGCCTGTATCTCTCAACAGACCCCTGACCCACAGAAGTTCAGAATAGACTAGAAGTGATTCAGTTAAGAGAAAGTATTTGAACAGACACAGGAACTTCCATCCAAGAAACAGAGTTTGTATTTCTCATCAGAGAAAAATAACAGAATCAAAATTTTTTACAATATCACATTTATAATGATCACAAATAAATCCTGGTTTATCTGACATAGAAGGAGGCACAAAAATGAAACTCTTTCTCAAGAGAAAAGAAAATCAATTGAAAATGACTCTGAGATGATTCAGATATTAGACCAAGGATTAAGTGGCTATTCTAATCATCCTCAGTGATGTAAGATAAAATATGCTCATGACAAATGAAAAGATGAGAAATCTCAGCAGAAAAAGAAATGATAAAAAAAAAGAAACATTTTGGAACTGAAAACTACAATATCGGAAATAAAATTTTATTGTCTGGACTTAACATTTGGTGAGATGATAGAGGGAATAATAAGTGAACTTGAAAGAAAAAGTAAAAAAATTATCCTAGGCAAAGGATACATCATAGTCAAACTGTGAAAAATCAAAGACAGAGCAAATCTTAAAGTTAGCAAAAGAAAAGTTACACATTACGTATAAGGGAACAGTTCCATTTAGGACCGATTTCCATCAGAAATCACGGAGGCCAGTCAGGTGCAGTAGTGTACGCCAGGGATCCCAGCAACTCCGGAGGCTGAGGCAGGAAGAGGCTGAGGCAGGATTAATGCAGAAAGATAAAACTGTCAATCCAGAATTCTATATCCAGTGAAAATAATCCTTCAAGAATCAAAGTTAAGGGCTAGGGAGATAGCTCAGTTGGTAGAGTGCTTGGCTCGCAAGCATTAAGGCCCTGAGTTCAATCCCCAGCACCGCAAAAAAAAAAAAAAAAAAAGAATCAAAGTTAAATATAAATATTTCCAGGGGAAAAAGAATTCACAGTCAGAAAACCTGCACTATAAGAAATACTGAAGGAAATAATATGTACATATTTCAATTGTAACATAAAGGTTGTGGTGGGTAAGGGAATATGAACCAATATAGTTGCAAGTTTTCTATAACTTATGTGAAATGGTAAAATGTTTACTCTAAGCATACTTTAAAAAGTTAAGGATATATATTATAATTTTCAAATGACCACTAAAAATAATGCAAAAAAAGGATAGCTAAATAGGAAAAAACCTATGGAATGGGAGAAAATATTTGCAAACCATTCATCTGATAGAGTTAATATCAAAGGTATATAAGAAATGTGCAGAACTCAATAGCAAGAAAAATAACCCAATTTTAAAAAGAGAAAAGGATGTGAACAGACATTTCTCTTAAAAAGTTATATAAGCCAGGTGCAGTGGCACATGCTTGAAATCCCAGTGGCTCAGGAGGCTGAGACAGGAGGATCATGAGTTCAGAGCCAGCCTCAGCAACTTAGGGAGACCCTCAGCAACTCAATGAGACTCTGTCTCTAAATAAAATACAAAAACGGGCTGGGAATGTGGCTCTGTGGTCAAGTGCCTCTGAGTTCAATCCCTTGTTCCCCCCACCAGCACAAAAAAAAGTCATACAAATGGCCAACAGATCTGTAAAAAAATGTTAGACATCACTAATTACCAGAGAAATGAGAGTTAAAAGCACAACAAAATATTACCTTGCAGATCTTAGAATGGATATTAGAATGTAAGTTACCTGATTTAAAACTGAATCAGAAAAAGGTATAGTGATCAAGACAGTAGGATGTTAAAATGAGTGTAGACATTTAGATAAATGAAACAGACTAGAGAGTCTAGAAATAAACCTTCACTTGTATAGCTAATTGATTAAAAAAAAAAAGACCTCTTTAAAAAAAGAATTTTTTTTTTTTTTTTTAAACAGTGTTAGGTTCACAGCAAAATGGAATGGACAGCACAGAGTTCCCTTTCCCTCCACACCAACAACCTTTCCTGTATCCATATCCAGCCTCCGAGTGGTACTTTTGTTATAACTGATGATCTTACATTGACATGTTATCACTCAAATTCCCTAGTTTAGAGTAGGGTCCACTCTTGGTGTTGTATATTCTGTGGGTTTGGAAAAACATATAATGCCATGTATCCACCATTTTGGTATCATACTAGTTCCACTGTCCTTAAAATGGTCAGTTTTGATTTTTGACTAAGCTGCCAAGGCAATTCACTTGGAAAAGAGAGAGTCTTTTCAACATGTGGTGTTGGGACTACTGAATGTCTCTGTATGAAACAAACTAAAGCTTGTTCCTTACCTTAAACCATGCAGAAAAATTAATTCAAAATGAATCATAGAACTAAATGTGAGAACTAAAACTAGAAAAAAAAATGAAAAAAAAATCTGTGTTAGGTGAAACAGATATTTCACAGATATAAAGGGTATACACATCATTGACAAAATTAGCTTCATCAAAATGAAGGACTTGTTCTCCAAAAGACAAAAGGCAAATCACTGAGCGAGAAAAAACTTTTGCAAAGCTGCACATGACCTTGAGCTTATATTGAGCATATACAGAGAACCCTTACCAATCAGTAATAAGTAACTAGTAAAAACAGATCAAAAGACTTGAAAAGACACTGCAAAAGAAGATATATGAACAGCAAATAAATATGAAAAGATGCCAACGTCCCTAGTAATGAAGTTAAATGCACATTAAACTCTCTGAGAGATTATTACACACCCACTACTAAGGATAAAGTTTAAAAAGACTGAATAAACCAAGCATTGGTGAGGATGTGGACACCTGGGACTCTCCTACAGGGAACGTAAAATTGTATGGTCACTTTGGCAGCATTTTTTTTTTTTGGTACTGGGGATTGAATTTGGGGGCACTTGACCACTAAGCCACATCCACAACCCTATTTTGTATTTTTTGAGAGACAGGGTCACACTGAGTTGCTTAGTGCCTCGCTTTTGCTGAGGCTGACTTTGAACCCTCTACACTCCAGCCTCAATACTCCAGAGCCGCTGGGATTACAGGCATGCGCCACCACACCCAGCTTTGGGAGCACCTTATAAAACTAAACATATTCTTACCAGTCCTAGATATTTACCCAAAAGAAATAGGAATATATGTCTGAAGACTTGCACATAAATATTAGTAGAAACCATATTCAAGATAGCTCAAAAGTGGAAAAAGCATGCACGTCTATATATTTTACTGTGTGGATGAACAGACTACAGAAATCCATACATAGCAATGTAAAGGAACTATTTTAATACAAGCAGCATGAATGAGTATAAAAAATATTCTACATGAAAGAAATCAAAACAAAAGACTACATGCTGTCTGATACTATTCATTTGAAATTTTAGAAAAGGCAAAACCACAGTGACAGAAAACAGATCGATGATTGCCTGGGGCCAGGCAGGCGAGAGTCTGTACAGCAAAGGTGTCACGAGGAACCTTATTTTTTTTTATTTTTATTTTTTTTTATTGTAAACAAATGGGATACATGTTGTTTCTCTGTCTGTACATGGCGTAAAGGCATACCATTTGTGTAATCATAAATTTACATAGGGTAATGTTGTTTGATTCATTCTGCCATTTTTCCCTTCCCCCCTCCCCTCCCACCCCCTCCCCTCCATCTATACAGTCCTTCCTTCCTCCATTCCTGCCCCACTCCCTAAACCCAACTCCAACCTTATGATGACGGGGAAGTGTCTGTATCTTCAGAGCTACTAAAATTTCATCAAACTTAAAATGGGCAAGTTTGTGGTATAAAATTACGCCTGGCTGCAGCGTGCTACGTGGATAGGAAGCCAGCATACGTGGCTCTGGGAGGGAGCTGGGAAGCTGAGGTCTCTCCCCATCCCCTGCCTTTGGTTCAGTGCCCCCTGTCCAATCGCTTTACAGCTGGAGAGTCTCACAGAACAGAAGCGGGGGAACCTGGTTCTGTTCCAACTCACTCTAACACAAAGGACCACATCGCCACTGTTGCTCCTGTCTCTATCTTGGTCTCCCTGGCTGTTTCCCAACGATGTTATTAAGCTAACTGAGATCTCCTCGTCTACAAAGCAACCCCAGTTCCATGGAGACAAATAGCCACTAAGCCCAGGGAGGTTAAGCAGCTTATCCATTGCAACTTTATTTCTTTAGGCCTCTCTTTTCTTTCTGCAAAGGGCAGGACTAACTACATGGTCTCTAAGGTTCCTTTGGGTCCTAACAGTCTGTGATTTAAAGTACAATGCAGATTTGATTTGAGTTTTTATTTATAGTCTTCCTATGTATGCTCCTCAGCAGGAATGCTGTCTCTCTTCCTCAGCACCTGATTGCATCTTATTCAGCTTTCAAGGGCCAACCAAAGTGCCCTTCACACTCCATGAAGCCCCTTCTTACTCTTCCAATTTCCACCCATCTGGACTCTTGTCACAGTTACAGTCTGTACTGAATATTTCAGCATTTATATACAGTACAGTGGAGATGGCTTTTGGCTGTTATTTTTTTATATAATTTTTTTTCTTCTCAACCAGTTTGCAAAAACTTCAAGGGTCTTCTGTTTCTCAGGGTCTCACCTTCCTCAACCTCTCTGCCCCAGTACATACACACAAACACTGCTACTGTTTAGATGTGGTCTGAGTGAACTCTGAAGGTCCACACACTGGGGGCTTGGTTTCCAGTGTGGCAAAGTTGGGAGGAAATGGAACATTTAACAGGTGGGGCCTAGTGGTAGGTAATTAGATCATTAGGTGAACTATCTTCAGGAGGGATTAATGTAGTTTTTGTAGGATCCAGGTTAGTTCCTGCATGAATAGGTTGTTATAAAAGAGAGAGCCTGATCCCTGAATCTCTCTGGCTTTCATGGAATCTTTTCTTCTCACACATGCTCACACCATTCTCCCATGTTGTGATAAAGCCAGATAGCCTTCTGCTGGCATCATGCTCTTAGACCTCTAAAACTAAGCTAACCTCTTTTCTTTGTAAAGCAACAAGCCTCAGGTATTTTGTTATAGCAACAGAAAATGAACTAACAGCTGTGAGTTTTGAGCATTAGTACCTACTCAATCTAGTCTTGTTAGATTACTCTTCCTCTTATTCTGTCCTACAACTTGCTTCCTTTTAATTCAGCTTAACACTTGCCTTCTGGATTTAACATTCTCGGTGCTCTTGTGCAGGAACCAAGCAGGAGACCCACAGCTAGTTCTTAGAAATCATTAAGAAACAGACCTCTTATCTGGCAGTCCCAAAGTCACCCATTGTCTTCATTGTTCTGAAATTCACTAGAAGTTGACAGTGCATATACTCAGAAATCTTTCCACAGGTGTATGTCTAGGGGGCAGGGAAGAAGAAATTTAAATCAGAGGACTTCTTTTGCATATTTTCTTAGAGATGTTTATTGGCTCTACAACATGATTTATTTTAGACATAGAATGATTTCTATTTGGCCCTAAGCACATGGATCTCATACACATGTGGATCAAGGCTTCTTTCCAAGGCTTTATAGAAATAAAATTAATTTGCCACATGTTGAAATGTGTGGTCTTGGAAGTCAACTAGACTTAGGATGGAGTCCTGGATCTGTCACCTACTAGCTGTGTGATCTTAGTCTAAATTCAGAACCTCTCTGTTGTCTCAGTTTCTGTATCCTTACATAATTTGTGAGAAAAATAAAGGCAACGGCACATGCACAGTGCTTTGCACAGGTGCTAAACTATAACTAATCGCTCCACCTATGCTACTTATTAAGCTCTTCCTGTTATGCACAAAATGTAAGGTGCAAACACAGTGGTTCCCCTTTTCCAGCAAGAAAGGCCTGGGCTGCTGGGCATGCAGCAGAGGGGTGTTTGGTACCATCCTGCTCTCCACATGGGACACACTCTCAGATTCCCATTCCAAGGAATTCTTAAGGGCCCTGCTGGGAAGTGTTGCAGCTGGAGGCTGTGGTATTTGGGGCGGGTCTGTGCAGCCTTCAAAGACAGCCTTTCCTTTTGAAGAGGAGTATTTGCAGCTCATTAGCTCTGTGGCAGAGACCACCAACCAAATCAAGTAGGGTTCTGGCTTAGCCTCTGCCAGGTCCCCCAAAGACCTCTGCATGGGGTTACTGGAGATCCTCAATGAGCTTGTTTGCTCTTCATTTTTAGACTAACACAGGAAAGGGAAGATGGGAGTAAGACACAAGTTCATGAGTATCTAAAGGTGCGGAAGACAAAGCTTCAACCGCTGCAGAATGACCAGCTTCACTGGCCTATCCCAGTGTCACACCCATCTGGACACTTGGGGACAAAAATGCCCTTTGATGGGGATGCCAGTGATAAGGATGTCCCCCAAAGAACTCTCTGACAAGATCCAAATCAAAGTACAAGGCAAAGTTTCCCCTGCTGTACTAGCCACACACCAGGCGGTATGTGGTTTTGATCTCAGCCTAGGGTGCAGGGGTGGGGCTTTTTGTTTTTTCCAGTGTGGATAGAAACCACGGGGTGTGTTCACAGAGAATCCACAGTCACGGGTCCTGCTGTCCAGGCAGGAGTGTGTCTAGGTTAATCTATTGGTAATGAGCATGCTGGGTTGTGTCCTGCCTTTAGGGGGAGGGGGAAAGTCCACAAGGCCCCTTGCTCATCAGAGGCGGCATTTCATAGCCTCTCTGCACCCCAGGAATGAGGACGGAAGCTTCTTAATGTGGTTTCACAAGATTGGGGTCTAGGTGGGCCTCAGAGGGAGGCCAGTGTCCAGCTGCTTCTAAAGTCTACTCTGAAAAGCACCGCTGGCCCCTTAGACACCTTTCCCCTGCAGTGCCTGAAGAACTGTTAACCTCTTTAATCTCACAGTTAGGGAAGATCGAGAGGCAAATGTCTCTAGGTTAACCCCAAACAGGGTTTTAAATTCATACTTAAGTGTAAATGATTGAGCTCAGGAGATGGTGCCTAAGGGGATATTTTGCTAGCGTAGGCATGAGAGGGTTAAGGGCCTGGATTTGACAAACCTGGTAGTATGCAGCTGTGAAGGAGCATAAGGGGGACCCACTGGATTAAAGGCCTTTGTGGGGGCTGGGGTTGTAGCTCAGTGGTAGAGGGCTTGCCTAACACATGTGAGGCACTGGGTTTGATCCTCAGCACCACATAAAAATCTAAATAAATAAATAAAACAAAGGTATTGTGTCCATCTACAACTTTAAAAAAAAAAGAGCTGTGTGGACCAGAATGGCCCTTCTGTAGTAGGGAGATGTGGATGGTGGCTGATGCCAAAAGGGGGGTGTTTAGTACAGATTTCTGATGTAGTCCTGTCCTCAACGGGCTGGCGTCCTGATGGACTTGGAAGGACAGACTTTCTGTCTTCTCTGTTCACTGAGAATGCCTAGATGTCCCCAAGGGCACAAGGGTGCTGACATGCTGAGACTCACGAGGGCAGGAGGAGGTGGGGGAGAGAGGATGTGAGAAGGCAAATTTATGGAAGTGACAAAGATGTGAGGCTGGGGTGGAATTTGAGACAGGCAGGGATTGGTGAAGACTGAAGGAAGTCGGAGGGTGAAAGGAAGCCAGAGAGTGTTTTTATTTATTTCTTTACATTTTAAATGGAAACAAGGCCAGGGAGCCAAGAAGGAGGAGAGAGGGCGACTGGTGAGGGAAACAGGGTATAGGGACTTCCTCAGCGCTCGGAAACGGTCCTTTTATTCCCCTGCAGCCAGGACAGCTTTTGACAGCAGTGTGAGGTTCATCCCACACGCTCTTCTCCTATCCTGCTCCTCCTGAGTCAGAGAATATTTGTGAGACCTTTTCTCTCCTTTTGGAGGCTGCCCGGTGACGTTTGTCACGTTTCCTCCCCTCTCCTCTCTCCTCTTCCTGCCCTTCTTTCCCCTCCTCCATCTCCTCTCCTTTTCCCCCTCTGCCCCATGACCTCTCTTCTCTCTTCCTCTCTGGGCAAGCCCAGCCTCCTGCAGAAAAGGGCAGCCAGGACTGTGCCAAGCAGCCCACAGCTCTGGCAGAAGTGCTGGGGACAGCTCGGCCAAGTGGCCCAAACTTTAATGAATTCAAGACTGCGGGGCTGGCCCAGAGAAAAAGCTGGGTGGGCTTGGGCTTCACAGAAAAAAAGCAGAAACTGGCCCCTTGTCGGGAAGATTTACGCCCTGGAGGCCCAGCAGGCCCTATTGCGTCAGGCAAGCAATTACTTGGAAAACTACATTTTGTTGAACAAAGAACACACAAAAAAACCATTTAATTCCTTGCTGCTGCCTCCCTGGCTGTAATATGCTTCTAGAGTCTCTGACTTTTCTCCTTGCTCACCTCAGAGAACTGGGATCCGGCTGCTTTGAAATCAACTGAGGTTGCTGAAACTGCAGCAGGAGGAGGCGAGGCCCCCTCTAGGAAGCAGAGTGGAGACAGACAGAACCTGTTGCTCGGGGCTGGACACTTGTTGGAAACCTTCTCCTGTAAAAGCGTCTTGGAATTCCCTCGTGCCAGGATGGGCGGTGTGGGCTGTGCTACGTGATCAAGGGCAGCCAGGCTCTGCCTGGCTCCCAAATCCCAACTGGTTCAGGGCGGCTGCAAACCATAGGCCCCCCAAAGCAGCCACAAGTCTATAGAGAGCTCTCTGTGGGACTTGATTACTGTTTTCAAATACTTAAAAGGCTGTCATTTGGAAAAGGAATAGATTTATTTGGTGCGGAGCCCAAGGATAAAATTAAAACCAAAGGCAGAATTTGCAAAAAGACAGACTTGGCTTCATAAAAAGAACAGCTTTGCGACTGGTGTCATTGAGCAGGGTAAAGTTGGCCTTGGGAGGTAATGAGCTCCCCAGCACTGGAGGTGTTCAAACAGAGTGAACTGGGAGAGAGATGTCTCTGTATGTGCAGTTCCCCCGTGTGCCTCTGGAGGATAGGCACTCTGCTTTTCATGTGTATACGTGGTGCCTTGCACCTATGTAGCAGGCATTTATTGACTTTGGAAGACTCGGTGACTGAAAACCATAGGCAGAAAGTTACAGTAAGTGACATTAAGGTATCTTGCAACAATGACCCTCAGGGTGTCTCTGAATGCTTCCTCATTTTCAAAGGCCAGGAATGGAACAGAGGTTTGAAGGGCAGAGAGCTGGGTCTGCACATCAGGCTTCTGGGTGGCTGTGGTAGGCTAGGAGTAGGGCTGCAGGGTTCCCTTCTCTGACTCCAAAGATCAGGCTGGTTTCCAGCAGGACCTAGAGTGAACACAAGGGGCCAGAACAGAGAACTCTTTCCCTCTTATCTTTGAACAAAACTGCTCACAATGCTCTGAGAGTACTCTAAGAGCAAGAGCTCGCTGAGTCTCCTCAAAGAGAGGAGTAAGGGGAAGGGGAGAAAATGCTCTGGCTGTGCTTCAAAAGAAGTTCAGATTCTGACTACTTCTATCACCTTATCACCTGTTGCTACTCCCATGGCCCAAGCTATCATCATCTCTCACCTGGACTATTGCAATAGCTAACGGTCCCATGCTTGCTTCCTTTTTTACAGTCTATTCTCCAAGCAATAACCCGAATTACCTCTTTAAGAATTTTCAAGTCATAACCCCACAGTTCTCATGAGTTGCTTTGCTTATTTTTGTCTTCCATATTGCATTTCTTACAATATTTTTTGAAGAAAGGATTATATGCTGAAAAGTTGAAAATCACTGGCCTAAAGGATTTGTTCATTTACTGAGCACCTACTATGTATCAGACATTGCTTTAAGTCCTGGGGATAGAGCAGTGAAATGATAGACAAAAATTCCTGCCCTCATGAGCTTGTGTTTTAATGGGAGGAGACAAGTAAATAAGAAAGTAAATTATAATATGTGTGAAGTTGATGAGTGTTATGGAGAAAAATATAGCAGGGAAAAGTAATGAGGGGGAGTAGTTGTTGCAGTTTTAAATAAGGTGATCAGAGAAATACTCACTGTCAAGGTAACATTTGAGCAAAGACTTAAAGGGGTTGAATAAGCCATGTGGGAAGAGCATACCAGACAGAACAGCTAGGGCAAAGGCCCTGAGGTAGAACATGCCTAATAGATTCAAGGAACATAACTGGTGCAGAACAAAGCGGGATGTGGTAGACAACTTCTACCATGGCTCCCGGTGACTCATGCTTCTTAGGCTTCAAGCTTTTGTATAATTCCCTGTCCTTGAGTGTGGGTGGGAATCAGTGATTTGCTTTTAACCAATAAAATATGGCAAATATTATGGGTGTCGTTTACAAAAGACTCTGGCTCCCCTCCTGCATGCCTTCTCTTATTGTCTCATTTGTTCACTCAATGGAAGCCACCTGCCATGAGAGCTGACCCTTGGAGAGGCTCACATGACAGACTGAGACCTGCAGTTCAATAGCCCATGAAGAGCAGAGTCCTGCCAGAAACTGGGTAAGTGAGCCCCGGAGATTCACTCCCAGCACACTTGGAGATGACCACAGTTCCAGAAAGTTCCACACTGTTGATTGCAGCCTTATGAGAGACTCTGAGCCAGTTGACCCAGCTGAGCCACACCCCACCTCCTGACTGAAAATGACGAGATAATAAATGTTTGTTGTTTCAAGCCACCACTTTTTAGAGTAATTGGTTATGCGGTCATAGATAACTGATACACAAGGGTAGATTAATAAGAGATGAGATCATAGAACTAATGGGAACCAGATCATGGAGGGTTCGTTGGTTACTATAGCCCTTTGGCATTCCCCTGATGGAGATGGGAAATAATCTGACTTAAAAATCTTTAAAGAGGTTATTTTGGTTATTGCTTAGAGAACAAAAAAAGGCAAGCATGGGAGCCATTAGCTACTGCAGTAGTCCAGGTGAGAGAGGATCGTAGCTTGGACCAGGGAGCAGCGTTCAGGTGATGAAAGCCATCAGAATCTGAATTTATTTTGAAGCAAAGCCAAAGGATTTCTTGATGGGTCAGACTGAGGTGTGATGTGACAGAAAGTGGGCATCAAGGTGACTCCACGGGTTTCAGTGGTGCCCATGGAAAGATGGAATTGCCATTAAAGGAGCTGAAGAAGACTGGGGGAAGATTAAGTTCTGGGGAGAAACGATAAGTTCAGTTGGGTAAATATCTAGTTCTAGATGACAATTGGATATTTAAGTGGATATATAGGTAGATAATTGGATATACGAGTTAGGAATTCAGGGGACAGGTCTGAGATGGAGATGTAAATTTGGAAGGAATCAGCAAATGTATTCAAGACTCAAGACATAAGACTGGATGGGACCACAGTGATGTAGAGGGAAATGTGAAGAGAAATTCCACTTTGGGGTCTATACCTCAAAGAACTAAAAGCAGGGTCTCAGGGACATGTTTGCACATTCACATTCATAGAAGCATAATATGAAGCATAATGGTAGCCAAGAGGCAGAAGCAACCCAAGTATCCATCCACAGATGAATGGACAAACAAAATGGTCTGTGGTATGTGTATGCATACAATGGAATATTACGCAAACATAAAAAGGAAAGCAATCATCCCATGCTACCACATGGATGACCCTAGAGAATATTATACTAAGTGAAATATTCTGGTCATAGAAAGACAAATACTGTATGAGTCCACTAACACGATGTTCCTGGAGTGGTCAAATTTATAAAACAGGAAGTGGAATCATTTTTTGCCAGGAACTTGGGGAAAAGAGGAGTGGGGAGTTGTCTGTAATGGGTTCGGAGTTTCAGTTTTGTAAGATGAAAAGAGTTCTAGACAATTTGTTTCAAAACAATACTCCTGATCTGTATGCTTAAGAAAGTACAGATAGTGTAGGGTTTTTTTCCTCATTTCTTTTTTTTTTTTTCTTTTTTCTTTTTTAGCGCTCAGGGCCTCATGCATGCTAAGAAAAGCACTCTAGACCTGTATCCCTGGTTCTCAGATGGTAAATTTAAGGTTATATAAACTTTACTACAACTAAAAAAAAAGTTTAATGAAAAAGAAAAACTTTAAAGAAGCAGACACTGGTTAAAAAAATTAAAAAGCAAAGAGGACCAAGTCAGAGACGTGGGGCATTCCAGTAGAAAGAAGTCCAGGAGATGGGGAGGGACCAGAAAAGGTGGATGACAAGGGACAGCTAACGAGTAGGGGGAACACTGTGAGGGGTGATGTCTGAAAACTGAGTGAGGAGTGTTTCAGGGTGAGCTGGGCTCTTGGGTGGAGAATAGAAACAGCAGACTGGACACCATGGAGGAGACCCGTGACCTCTACAAGGACAGTCTCATGGGCTGTGGGGTGAAAGCGTGGAGGAGAGGCCCTGGAGTGGGCAGAGAATTGGAAGTTAGTAGAGCCAACGTCCTGGGAGCATTGTCATAAAGGGAAGCAGAGAATGGGGTCAAAAAGTTTTTTTGTTGTGTCTCGAGACAGGTAAAATTATAGCACATTCGTATGTTGACAGGAACATTACGGGAAAGGAGAAACATTCATGATGCAGGAGAATGGGAAAATTGCCGGAGGGATATCCTTGCCGGGCAAGAGGGGATGCGGTCCAGTGCACAAATGCAGGAAAATCTGACGCTAATGTTGCAACCCCAACAGTTCCAGTAATCCTAAACTGCCCAGCCAGATTCCTTCTCATTCCTCCTCTGCGTTTTACTCACATTTAGAGGTACTCATCTCTTTCCTGCATGGACTGCCAACTTTGTTTCTAGACCTTTGCTTATGGTGCCTCCTCCACCAGGAAGGTCTGTCCCTTACCTTGACACTTCTGACTCCAGCCTGAAAAAGCTCTGCAGAGGGCTTCCCTGCCCTCAAAGTCTTCCCTCTCTCATCCCTACGGGTCTTCACCCTGCCTTCCTGATTTTCTTCTCTACAGAAAACCACCAGAGGGAAAGATCTGCCTCTGCTACTTCATCACATCTTCATCTTCGTTGCTTTTTCCACTGCCATCACCACCATCATCATCTTCATCACCAGCATCATCATCTCGGCTATTGCAAGCTTATGAGGTTCGTGCACCAGGTCACTTAATGAGGCTGAACTCTTAATTCTACAACGGAGCAGAGACTTGGGATCATCTGTCTGAGTCACGCAGCTAGAAAGTGATTCACAGGGAGGTCCGTGTGACCAAGGCTGGCTCTCTGAACTGGGGCTCGGTAGGGCCTCTGCACTCCTCATTCTGTCGCCTGCTGCTCAGAACTTGGCAAGGAGCAATACTCAATATACAGACCGATCTGGAGAAATAAAACCTGTGCAGGACGAATGGTTCCACACATGGAACTTATTTCACCTGTTATATGAACTTTTTATTTAAAGCAGGGAAAGAGCAAGACACCATAGCCTGGCCTGCTGCAAACCCTGGGCCCCAGGGCCCTGCTGTGTGTGAGCTGTGGGCTGCACAAAACCAGTGAGGAGAAGCAGGGAGCATCCCTGGTGGGGGCTTGCCTGGCACCAGCTCTAGATCTTTCCAGGATGAAGAATGACTGCCAGAGGCATGTTTTCCAGAAAGGAAAAGGGAGGGCTAGGGAGAGAGGAAGGAGGAGGTTTAGGAGGGCAGAGAAAAGGAAGGGAAGTGGAGAGAAGAAACAAAAAAGGGGTGGGTGGAAGGAGGTTAGGGAAACTAAGAAAAGTGAGGAAATGAATTGGGGAAGGAGAGGCGAGAAGGACAAAGTGGGTGCTGCAGTTTGAACATGTTTTCCAAAAGTGCCCTTGTTGGAAACTTTATCCCCGAAATCATATGTTAATGGTGTTTGGAGGTGGGGCCTTTGGGCAGCAATGAGGAATAGATGAGGTCATGAGGGTGGGACCCCCATGATGGCATTAATGGTTTTATAGGAAGAGGAAGAAAGATACAAGCTAACACACTTGCCCTGTCTTGACATGTAATGCCTTCCACTATATTCAGATGCTGCAAGAAGACCCTTCTACCATGCTGGGTAGGTGGCACATACTTGTAATCTCAGTTACTCTGGAGGCTGAGATTGGAGGATTGCCAAGTTTGAGGCCAGCTTGGCAATTTAGAGAGACCCTGTTTCAAAATAAGGAAAAGACTGGAGACATAGCTCCATGGTAGTGCTTACCTAGCATGTGTGAGGTCCTGGGTTCAGTCCCCAGCACTGCAGGAAAAAAAAAAAAAAAAAAAAAAAAAAGCCCTCAGAACCAAATAAACCTCTAATCCTCTAATCCTGGTCTGTGGTATTCAGTTATAGCAACAAAAGATGGACTAAGACAGTGGAGGGAGGGAGGTCTGGGGTGTAGCTCAGTAGTATAGCACTTGCCTAGCATGCACAGAGCCCTGAGTTCAATCCCCAGTACCACAAACAAACAAACAAACAAAGGAAAAACAATAATAACAGCAAAAAGAACCCTCATAAACAAATAAAGGCAGTACTTAAAAACAAAGTTTAAACAGGTTCAAACTTTTCTGAAAATATTCCAAAATTATTTATGATAATCGATACACAATTCTGTACCTGTACTAAAACATGTTGAATTGTATACTTCGAATGACTTGTATGGCATGTGAATTATATATATCTCAATAAAAGTATCACAGTCAAATGTCCCTAATCCAAAAATCTGAAATCCAAAATCTGAAACTTTATGAGCAAAGACCTAAGGCCAGAAGTAGAAAATTCCACACCACCCCTCATGTGACAGGTCACAATGAAAACACAGCTGCCTTAAAAGATATTGTTTAAAATTGCCTTCAGGGCTGGGGATGTAGCTCAGCACATGCTGAGCATGTGTAAAACCCTGGATTCCATCCTTATTACTTAAAAAAAAAAAACCCTTTGAGCTATGTGTATAAGGTATATGTGAATAAGGTATGTATGAAGCATAAATGAATTTCATGTGTAGACTAAGGTCCTATCCTATATCTGGGTACAATTGCACATGCCTATAATCCCAGCTACCCAGGAGGCTGAGGCAGGAGGATCTCAAGTTTAAGGCCAGTCTGGGCAATTTAATGGGACCCTATCTCAAAATAAAAAATTAAAAAGGGCTGGGAATGTAACTCAATGGTAGAGTGCATACATGAGACCCTGGGTTCAATCCCTAGCACTGAAAAAAAATTTTTAGTGGGGGAAGAAAGACAATCTTTGGGCTATTTGATGGAGTGTTCTGGGGTGTAATGGAGTTCAGCCTATAAACCTGGAAGGTCCTGAGCTATAACCCTACCCTGCACTAAAGAGAAGAGGCATAATGAGTTTTCTGGGAAGCAGAAAGGGAGCCTTCTCTATTCTGTGAATAAGTCTCACTGTGCACAGGCAGGTTGAGAGGTGTGAGGCAGGGTCAGAGCCCAGGTCTCTGGCTCTGCCAGCACCAAAGGGGGGCTAGACTTGGACAGACTTTTCTCTGCCTCTTAACAGCCCATAAGTGACAGCAGTTACCTTTAAAAATGGTGGGAAGATCTTTTGTAGAATCTAAGTATATGAAGCAACTGTTTCTCCTTGGCACCCCCTTCAATTAGCCATTTTTCTTTTGATAAAAATCCTGTAAGTGCATGAGCTTCTCGGATCCTGACTGCAAAGGAGCTTGTGGCTGAGGAAAGAGACATTAAGGTAGTGAATAGTGGGGAAAGGGAAAACAGAACTGAGTATGGTACCAGAAGGAGCTGGGTCAGGAACTGGGTCTGCAGCTCAGCTTCAGATCACACTCGATGTGCAGACTTTTGAGGCTGACAGGACAGCTCCAGCCCATTCTAGAGGTGGGAGCTCCATCAACACACTCCAGAGCACAGGAGAGAGAGGCCTTGCCTTTTTGGTTCAGTTCAGTGATAAGGAACACTCAGGGACTTCTGGAACAGGGTGAGGCTCCTGAAACCTCCTTAGAACGGACGCTTGGGTGAGGGTCAAGGTGGAGATGGTCAAGGCTTCTCGGCATTAGGTGCCACTCTAACCGTGGGTCCGTGGTTCCAGGCAGTGTCAAGGGTGGGAAGTGTCCTCAGGCAGAGCCACTGCCCTCTGCACAGAGGATCTGATTTCAGGCCTGAGTCATTAAGGGGATGCCATGGCTCTAAAGGCAAGTTTGGCAGGTTTTTAAAGAGCTAAAATAATTGCCCATTCATGCCAACAGCTCATTAGCTCAAGCCGGATGCTTCAGTGCAGACAGACGGCCTCGCACCCTGGGCAGGGGGTGCCCCACATTCTGCTGCCAGTTGGGAAGGGGTGCCTACAGACTGGCTTGCCTTAACAGCTGGCTCCTTGTCCAGCCTAGGAGACCAAGTAGACAAGTCATTCATCAGGACAACGAGCACCTTGGCACAGAAACGCCTCCAGTTTTCACACTCTCAGCTTCCAAGTACCCAGTGGAAAAGCAGAAGAAATAGAGAGGGGAAGAGTCCTGGCTGGAAGTTGTGATTCTGTTCCCGTAGACAAGAACAAGAGTCTAAGAAAATGGCTTTATTTGAAGCTGAAGGATGGTCTCCCCTGGAGGCCTGGGAAGTCTTGCCATTTTGCAAACAGGCCTTCCAGGTTTCTTTCTCTTCCTGTCATCCCACCTCCCCAGGGTAAAGAATTTGGCATTTAGAGTCAGAAGATTTCTTCTTGGAAGGTTTTGCTTTGACTCCTGTCTTGCCTAGTTATCAAATGTGTGACCTTGGGAAAGTCATTTGGGAATTCTGAGCCTCAGTTTCCCAACCTCTGTATTAGGATTGTTATGATTTTATGAGATCACATGATTAAAAGTGCCGGATAAATAAACAGTCACACATATTTAGGCCGAGTTCAAAATCAGTGAGTGTGATAAAATCTGGCTAATCGGGTTTAGCTATCAGGACTATTTATGACTCTCTAGGTCCTCGTGACAGAGATGGAGAAGACATCTTCAGGGTGAATGGTTAGGCCTGTCTAGGAGAACAGGCTTGTGGTGTCCCGACCCCGGGGCTAGTAGGGTACAGGATGTCAGGTAGCTTGCCCAGAGTAGAAGTTCCTCATGGAGGAAGAGACTGTCCAGGGCTTGTTCAGGAAACTCTCTCCATTCCAGGGGCCTCCAGAGTTTTCCTTGGGGAGAACACTGACCGGAGCTTCTTGGGTCTGCTCTGAATAGGCCAGCTCTGAACCCTGGCCTCTGGACCTACAACCCTGGGACTTCAGGTTCCTTCAATGGGTTCATTGTGGAGGTGGGGGGCACTGCTTGTCATCCTGGCTGTTGACTTTGGAAGTACAAAGGAAGAGAGCTCACATCAAGGAATGGGGACAACCTCATGGAATTTCAGCAAATTTTAAAGAGGCAGAGTTTAAAAAAAAAAAAAACTACATACAGCCAAATCGCTGTCAAGGCCCAATGCCCCAAAAGCCATGGGGCCAATGCCCCACTGAGTTCCAAGATAGTCAGACCCTGCTAAAGTGTACGTGGAAGTACTCCAGGTCTTCAAATATGACTCGGAAAAGAAAATGATCTTGTTTTTTATTTTTTACTTGATAACATGTAAAATACATAAGAGGAAGATTCTACCCAAGAATGGAGCCTGGCACTGAGTAGGCACTTAATGTTCATTTAAATGAATGAAACCTATCTCCTTTTTCAATCTCTTTCCCTATGTTCTGTTCTTCCTATTTTATTTTAGCCTATCCCTATCCAAACATAGGGATATATAAAGATAAATGATTATATTCTGATAATTTTTTTTGCCTCGGGATAGACCATTCACATATTCAATAAACCTGGAATTGTATATCAATGTGAGTTGTTGTTACAGTTCGGATCTGGAATGTTCCCCAAAGGCTCGTGTGTTGAAGACTTTGTCCCCAGTGCAGCAGTGTTCAGAGGTGGGGCTTTTAGGATTGGGTCTTGAGAGCTCTGATTTCAATGGGTCAATGAATTAATCCGCTGAGGGATTCACAGATGAATAGACTATTGAGAGGTGGTAGAAACTGTAAGAGGTGAGACCTACTGAAGAGAGTGGTCCTTTGGGGAACTGTGTCTTGTTTCTAGCCCCTTTTACTCTCATTTTCTTTGCTTCTCAGTTGCCATGGACTGAGTAGCTTTCTTCTGCCAAGCTCTGCTGGCATGATCATACTCAAAACAAAGGAGCCAACTGTCTATGAAATAAAACCTCTGAAACCATGAGCTAAAATAAATCTTTCCCCTTTAAAGTTGTTTCTTCCAGGTGTTTTGTCACAGTGATGAAAAGCTGACCTACACAGTTGTTTTGCAAGTACTTCTTTTAATTGTCACTTTCAAAGGCCATAAGGAAAATAAAAAGTAAAGGGATTATAAACGAAGAAATGAAACTGTCATTGGTTACAGATTACATGAATGCGTACATACAAGGGAAATCTGAAGGTATCCTCAGATAAACTCAAAATTAATAAGTAGTTTAGCAAGGTCACTAGATATAAGAGCAATATGCAAAAATCAAATGTGTTTCTATAGTCTAACAAAAGACATTTAATAAATTAAAATTTTAAAGTTATACCATGTACGGGGCTGGGTGTGTCGCTCAGTGGTAAAGCACTTGTATTGCACACATATGGTATATATACATACCATTTATAACAGCATATAAAAGCAAACCCAGGAATAAATCTAACAAAGAATGTGCACAATCTTTTTACTGGAAATTACAAAAAATTACTGAGAGAAATTAAAGATGGGCTAAACATACGTCATGTTCAGGAACATGCTCTACTTCCTCAGTAGGAATGGGTAGACTCTGACATGGACCCAGTCTCTCTCTTTCTTGTGCTCTGGATTCTGGCTACCAGTTGCTGTTCTGAGGTACTCACTAGGGTCTACCTTCCCTGGGCAAGGTACCTGCATTGTGAACACTCCCTTCTGTGTTAGTTTTGCTGAACAAAATATCTGACAAGAACAACTTAGAGGAGGAAAAGTTTATTTTGGTTCATGGTTTCAAAGGTGTAGTCCATGGTGGGCCAACTCCATTGCTCTGGGCAGAACATCATGGTGGAAGGGCATGGCAGAGGGTACTACTTGGCTCATGGTAGCCAGGAGACAAAGAGGGAGAAAAGAGCAAGAGCCACAGTGAAGATGAACCTTTCCATGGCACCTCCTCCAGAAAGGCCCCACCTGACCACAGTTACCACCCAGTCAGTCCATTCAAACTAGGATGGGCTTATTAGATTACAATAAAGTTCTTGCAATGTAATAATTTCACCTCTGGATTTTCCTATTAACACAGGAAATTTGGGGGAGACACCTCCTATCCAAATGAAAACACCTTCTAACATGAATCCTCAAATAGTGGAAAGGAACGATAAGAGGGTATTGATAAAAAATAATAGTGACTAAGGATTACAAAGGGATGAGGCCAGAAGAATGGATGTCCTTGAGAGAGGAAGGAAGCCTTCTGCACCTCGCCAGTTCTCTCACTATCCTAGGGCATCACTACAATCTTGCTGACCTAGACATTTTGAGATACTTAAATGATCTCTATGCATCAGCCTCCCTCCTTCCTTCACCCATCATAGCAAAAGCTTCTGCAGATAGAAAGGAGGGTAAGGTGAGAGAGAACCTTTTTTTCTTTGGCCTCAGAATCACAAACTCTTTAAGTAGGGGTTATCCTGGGCCCTAGGAGAGAGATTGCATTCATTCCTGAAGTCTGAAACACTCAATCGATAATCGGCCAGGATGTAAAGTATCTAACATTGTAGCTGGCACGTAATAAACCCTCAATAAATATCAAATTTCTTTTTCTCACTTGGGTGCGGCACAGTTTAAGGATCCTTTGGGAAATATAGAAATATAAGGCCCTGTCCCAGCCTTTAAAGAGCTTAGTGACTTAACAATATTCAGCTATGAATCTAACCCAACAGAAGGAAGAAAAAAGTGCAAAGGTCCCTCCCTACTGAGCCACAGCCCCTCTGGAAGTGAAAATCAGAGGCACCAGTGTCAGCCTGCTAAGCTCCCTGCCCCTCTCTTTCCACCCCCATCCCCAGTTTTAATTTGTTTAATTATTTCTTCATGTGTGCTCTAGAGCGCTTGTTGTTTTTATGGGTCAGTGTCTAGTCATTTTTCTTCCCTAACCTTCCCTCTTTCAGCATGAGCAGGGCAGTGCAGACAGAGGACTGGAGGCAGGCTCCAGTGAACGGAGATTACATAGATATATATAGAGATGAGAGGAAGCAAGCAAGAAAATGCGGTTACCTCTGAGGCTGCAGAGAAGCTGTTAAGTGCTGGAGATTTAAAGCTTCATTCGCCTCTGTACTAACTTCAAGCTGTTCTAAGCCCAGTCTCCCAGACGACAAAACTCAGACCAGCTGCGAGAGAAAAGATATTATTCCCGCTGGAGCCTCGGGTCTGATTTAGAGGGTGCTTAGAGGAGGCAAGTGGAAAGGATGGAGGAGAACAATCAGAGTTTTATTTCTGGGGAAACTTTCTCTGTGGAAGAGAAGGCTAAAGACAGAAAGAAAACACTCATCAGCTGTTTGTCTTGGATGGGATGAGAACCAAGGCCTAAATTAGAGCAGGGACAATTCAAGGAAGAACTCCTTGCCTGGGAAGGTGATTAAATAGCAGGGCTATCAGAAGATAGGGGAGAATACTTGTTTCAGCAGGAGTTGGTGAGTCACCTGTCTAGAAGCAGGAGGCTGGACTCAAAAGGTCATTTCTCACTTTTTGTTGATCTTAAGCCATGATGGTCAGGGCAACTCTGGATCAAGGCAAATTAGATTTCAAGGGCAACTGCACTGGCGGAAGTGGAAGCATGGGTTGTGGGGACTGTCTTACCTAGCTCTGCTATGGGAGCAGGCATAACTCTGAGGACCCAGCAGTATAAAAAAAGCCTGAATCTAAGAAATAACACGAGAGAAAATGTAAAGAGGCACCTGGGGGTGGGGGTGGAGGATGCAGACACTGATGAGGAACAAGGAGGAAAAGAACTTCATTTGCTAGGAAACAGAATTTCAGAGGTCAAGTTGTCATCTTTAATGCAAGGTGCTAGCATTTGGATCTTAAGTGACCCCCAAAGGACTACTTGTTTAAGGCTTGGTCCCCAGCTTGTTGCTATTGGGAGGTGGTGGAACCCTTAAGAGGTGGTGTCTGGTGGGAGGTCTTAGGTTATTAGGTGTGTGCCCTCATGGGGAACTGGGGATCCTGGACCCTTCCTTGTTCTCTCTTTTGTTTCCTGGCTATGGATTGTTTTGCTCTACCATGTACTCTCACCATCATGTGCTGCCTCACTACAGGCACAAAGCAACAGGGACAACAAATCATGGACTGGAAACTTCAAAGTTCTGAGCCCAAATAAATCTTTTATCTTTATAAGTTAATTGTCACAGGTGTTTTATTATGCCTGTAGAATGTTGACTAACACCCAGTGGTAGTTAGGGTTGATCTCTGGCCTGACTAAATAGACCCTAATGGCATGGTTTGAGAACTTTAGGGCTAAGAGTTGGCTGTCAGTGGAGAGGTGCTGTGTTTGGCTCCAAGTCTATGGCAGAAGCTTTATCTTTCTTTCTTTTTTTTTTTCTTTCTTTCTTTCTTGGAGTGAAACCAAGGAACTTGTTCATGTTAAGCAAGTGCTCTACCACTGAGCTAGCCCCCTCCCCCCACATAGCTGCATCTAAAGACAAATTCTTTGGGATAGCTTAGAAGGTAGCTTTATTTTTCTTCCAAAAGTGCGTGTTTGGGTAAAAGAGAAAATACTACAGTTTCTTTTAAAAAATGTCTGCTCTATATGTTGAGATGTAGCTTCCTTCCTGGAAGGAACTGCTATAGGCAGCAACTAAGCATATGACCAGTGGTCTATCTGGACAGGGTTATGCCTTCCATTCTGGAGTCATGCTAGGGGCCTGTGTGCATGATGGGAATTTCTTAAAAGAGTTGAGCCCCAACAACAGAGTTGGGGAAGGGAAGGTTGAAGCTTGAATAAGGGTTTACTCTTTTCCAGCTTACCCTATTCCCTGTTCCCCTGGGACTTCCTTATCAGTGTTTGGCCTTCCCTACCAAGGGATGGCTGTCAATGAAAAAGTATTTACTAATCCCACTGTTTGCCTAGGAAGTTTGAAGTTCTTTATGTGACCTCTTAAATCTTAGATATTAGAAAAGTTCAAACTTGTCACTAAAATATCAGAAGCATAATACCCTTTGTGCTAAAACCATCAATTTCTTCTGATTCCTTCAGATGGGTTCCATTTAAACTGGTCCTAACTGTATTAAGTATATCCTTCCTTACCCTGAATTTTAATGAAAGTAAATTGAGCATAAGATTAAATCAGTTACACACTTACTTTCACACTCTGGACAAGGTAGATAAGGGGATGGGACCCAAAGAAGAACACTGTCCCTTCATCATCCTTTCAATAAACACATTAGTACACAAAGCTGAGAGCCATGTCTCAAGATGATTTGGCCCCAAGTGCACAAGCTGGAATCAAATATAAAGATGGCTCATTTTGTTCTCCTCCTAGTCCTTAAAGGTAGAGTCTGTTCTTGGGTCTAACCAGATTTTCCTAGAGCAAAGTGAGATTCCTCCTCTCTTAGTCACCCTAGAAAAGGGGCAAAGTTGAGGTCCAGAACGGAAGAGGAATTTGCCCAAGGTTACAAGGCGAATCACTGAATGAAAAAGTGTCAAATAAATCATTCTAGGAGAATTCTAGGACTTCAGAAAAGGAAGAGACCATTCTTTGCAGGATAATAGAAAGGAATAGAGCATACGTGATTCCTTTCAGAGGACTTACGAGAGACCATCAGTAATAGAAAATTTCAAGTAGGTCTCTAAGAAAGATAACAGCAGAATTAAGTAAAGGTTTTGTTCTTGTTTTTGTTTTTTTAAGAAAAGAGTCTCCTTAGAATCCCTCAGTTTGCTTGACTCTGCGGAGACTGGCCTGGGAGTACCTAGTCTGCAATTCTAAGCACTTTTATTTCCCATGAGAAGACTAGTTTCTAGTGCAGAGAAATATGTGAGAAAGTATCCATGGAGAGAGGAGAGTTTAGAGAGAGGTGTTTTATAGGAAAAGCAAGAGGTACACTTGAGACAGAAGAATGGCTCAGGGAGGGAAGGAAGGAGCAAGATGCTTAAATACCCACGCCTTGTAAATGGGAGCAGAGAGGCATGGACTTCCCCCTCAGTGTGTCTCTGGGTGTAGACTGAACTCTTGCTGGAGAGCTTATGTTCTCCCAGCTAAGACAATGGTTACATAACCTTTCATTTTCAGCCGACTAATGGACTGCATTAATAACCTTTTTTATTAGCTTTTTATGAGAGGATGATATAGTCCTGGTTCTTCAGTAATTAGTCAAATTGTCAAGTTGCTCATAAACCAAGACAAATTAGAAATGATCATCCTCTTTCCTGAAGTAGTCTGATATGCTGGTGATGATCTTTTGAAAGTGTTCAAACAAGAAGGAGGGAGGCTGCAGATACAGTGCAGGTGAGCAGGTTATTCCCTAGAGCTTTTAATTCAGCAGCCCCAGGGGTGGAGGAATTATTCAATTCTGGACTTGGTAGCAAGAGGCCAAAAACAGAAGCCAGGCGTTATGATCTAATGGAGTTTAATTAAGTATCATTCCCATTGGAGAACAATTTTCTAGGTCATTAATCTGCAATCTTCCTATTGCAATTGATCCTTCTCTGAGAGAAGAGGAGAAAGTTTTTCTTCCCCTTGAAGGAATGAAGCAAAGAGATTTTAAGAATGTAATGCCTGAAGTTCTCTTCTGTGAGGATGTCTTAGAACCCCACAAGTTTAGAGCAAACCAGGACTGGGATTTGGAATTTAGTCAGAACTGATATGCTGATTTGGGTTCAAAGATGTTCCATAAATGAATTATATAACATAAGAGTTGAGGGACCTTAGAGATCATTTCATCTAAGTGCCTCATTTTTTTTTTTTTTTTTTTTGGTGGTACTGGGGATTGAACTCAGGGCCTTATGCTTGCGAGGCAAGCACTCTACCAGCTGAGCTATCTCCCCAGCCCTAAGTACCTCATTTTACACATAAGAATCAGAGAGGAAAGGCACCTGTCCACCCAAAGAGCAGGACAGGAAAGACCCTCTGGATTCTGGAGTCTGCTGACTCCCATTCCCTTCTTATCTCATTACATGGCCTTCCTCCCATGCAAGTCAAACATCCTGGCCACACTGGGAGGCAACACTTTCCTTTTCCATCTCAGTCCTCTTCTTCCATCTGTACTTGTCTTTCATTTCTGGATCCAACTTAGCCTCCTACATTCTTGCCCATCCCAAACAGAGAGACTAGAGCAGGGTGCTGTGTATCCTCATCAATGCACAAAGGAAGGACAAAACCCAAGGCAAAACCCATGTATGGCCAGGATGTCTAGTCTTTCCCAGTGCTTACTGTCAAGGTTTGTCCTGATTTTGAAAATGCTGGACACTCACTATGGCTAAATCCTGATGCTACTCATACTCATTCCTTCCTTATTCTGTTCTTCCCTCCAAGTCACTTATGCATCTATGTTGTTTAGGTGCCCAGCAGACAAAACACTGAATGATGGAGACTACTGCCTTTTAATCTCCAGGTGTGGAGGAGAAAAGTTGCTGTGATGAAATCTCCGTCTTAGAAAATCACCCCCACTCTGACCATTACCAGGAAGAGGCCTGTTATGGTTTGGATCTTAAGCATCCTTCCCAGGCCATGTGTTAAAGGTTTTGTCACCAACCCGTGGTGCTGTTGGGAGGTGGTGGAAACCATAGGAGGTAGAGCCTAATGGAAGGAATTTAGGCCATTGGGGGCATGCCTTTGCAGGGGATATTGGGACCCCAGCCCCCTATTCTTTCTTTAATTCATAGCAGCCATGAGGTGAACTGCTATGGGCTCCTGCTGTCATGATGTAGTGTGCTACCACAGGCCCAACTAACCATGGACTCAAACCTCTGAAGCCATGAATCAAAAAAAAAAAAAAAATTTTTAAATTGTTTATCTTAGGTATGTTGTCAGGGGAGTGGAAATCTTACTAACACAGGCTATTGGCTATAACACTTTTCCTTTTCTAGGGGACAAGTGGAAGCATAAAGAAAGTTACTGTCCAAGGTCACCAAGGAGGTTAGGACACTGTGGAGAATAATTCAGATTCTCTGACTGTAACCTCCTTTTTTTTTTTTTTTTTTAACCACTGCACTTCACTATTTAAAATCAGTTATCATTGTACTACAGTGAGCATAATTCCAAATTAATGGAATCTTCTTCAATTGATAGAATTCTTCAGACATTATAATTATTCATTTATTAGATGTTTGAGAGCTATCTTTCCAAAAAGCTCAAGGCATTATATATAAATCTAGGTAAAATGGATAAAAAGAAAATTATGTGGAAAGAACAGGTGATTTAAAAAACACTCATTCATACTTGTATTTAATAAGAACTTACGGAAGCCTTACTATCTACTTCAGCACCCAATGCTTGCTGCAGAAGAAAACAGAAAAATGTAAAACACTATGAGCTTACACTTAATGAGCTTACACTTAATTAGGGAAGCATATAGGCAAAGATCAGTGCTTGCAAGGTTATAAAAGTCTTCATGAATGGAAAACAAACAAACAAACAAACAAAAAAACAAACTTGAGGTAGACCACGAAGGGTTGAAAAGATTTGGATTGACTTGAAGAGAACAGATGATTCCAGGAAGAAAAGCAAGGATCATAATAAGCATTATTATGTTTAATTTTAGACTTGATAAGGAATAGCATTTGCCTTGGGAAAAGAATAGGAGATAGTATTTACTTGGTGGAGTAGGCTACAGCATTGAACACCACCTGAAGGAAGGAGCATGAACGGAAGTGGGGGGATAGACTAAGCAATGTTTAATTTAAAACTTCCAGCAAAGTGAGATCAAAAGGAAAAAGAAAGGGTCTGTTTATCCCGACCTTCCCAGGATCCACAGAAGATTCTGACACTCGGTGACAAATGTGACCTCACAAAGTCTTTCTACAGGGACAAGCAAGGTGCTTTGGGTAGGGACAGGTCCTCGGGCTCTTGGTGCCCGTTGGCATCCATAGGAAAGGAGTGCGCCATAAAGTGGTTGCCATTTTCCTGCATGTGTTTGAAATCTGGACTGACAAGACGAGCTGGATAATTTTGCTCAGTTACGTATTGAATTCTCTTCTCTGTGGTACAGGATCCCCTTGAGGCGTGACAGCTGCAATGACTTCCAGATGTTCGCCTCCTGTCTTCTAGCAGACTAGGGTGGATGTGGTAAACTCCGCGATGGAAACCAAAAACCCAGCCAGATGTACCATGTCAATGTCAGCAACACACACATCTGGCTTCAATACCGGCAGCGATAACCAGAACAAATGGCTGTTATTCCCGCTGTATTCAACTTGTCAGCATTCCCCGTTAAAAGGCGGTGGGGGCGGGGACGGAGCGGGCTGGGGGAGCGACGTGGCGAGGCAGCGCCGGGCAGGGGTGCGTCCCGGCCTCCGGGCCACAGTGACTATTCCGTCCTACTGGGCGAACGGGAGCCCTGGCCTCCACAGAAAGGCGGCGGCAGGACCGGGAGCCCTCCCTCTGCCCCCGGAGCGCCTCCGGGAAGCGGGGCCGCCGACCTGCGCGCGCTCCGCTCGCCCCGAGGAGCCGCCTCTCCGGCGCGCGTTCAAGGTTCCTGGCTCGAGGGTCGCCTGAGGCCCGGGTCACTCTCTCCTGAAGGAGTCGTTGCTGTGGGTTGGAGTAGGAGTACAGAACCAGAGGGAGGCGTCTGGAAGAAATTCGCGAGTCTCAGGACCTCCAAAGTGCACCAAACTGGGCCTGAAGCTTTGGGAACCCCTGGCCTCTCCAGGCCCTGAGGGCGCTGCGGAGCCAGCAGGGCTGGGAGTGCGCAGGGAGGCCCTGGCCAACACGGCAGCTCTTGCAGCCATACAGCTTCTTGATCCAGCTTGGCTCAGTCTGGCCTCCTCCTGGCCGCACTCTTCCTCTCATTTTTGGTATTTGTTTTTATTTTTTGGTGATGCTGGGACTGGAACCCAGAGTCTTGAGCATGCTAGGCAAGCTCTACCATTGAGCTACACCCCCAGCCTTCCCTCTCCTCATGAATCCACCAGCAGGACTCACCACAGTAGTGGAGCAGATGTTATTATTCCTGTGATCGTATTTTCCAAATAAAATAATCAGATGAGTAAATATTCTGAAAACAAGACCCGAGTATTGAAACCTGGGAAGGATGGTCACCATACCCACGTACGGTGAGGAGCTGGCACTGTATGTTTATGAGCTGCGACTTCCCTCTATCCCTGTTGTCTCATATACTCACAACAGATGTTGAACATTTGAAATAGTCCCTAAAGACTTGGATTTGGGTCCCGGTTCTGAGGCCAACGAACTTGGAGGTGTGGCGAACTAAGTTTCCTCCATTATAAATTGGAGATACATATGTATTTTAAACTTCATAGGATTCTCTTGATCCTTGATTAAGAGAATGTTTACAAAAAGAAGTGAATTAAGTATGGGACTAGAATTCAGGTTCTACCATGAACTTAACTGTGTAATTTTATGCTATCCCCTTCATTTCTCTGAGCTTTAATTCTTTCCTGAAAAACTGGGTCAGGGAATGGAAAGGGAAAAATGGGTTTCAAAGGTATGATGTGTTACGAATATACTTGCTTCGTTATATTTATTTTTTTGCAAAAGGTAAATCAGGCTCAGAGAAATTACATGACTTGCCCAAGGTCACATAATAGATAAACACGTGTTAGTCCTTACTTTGCTTTGGCTTAGGTTGACACATAACCGGATTTTAATCAGTCACCTCAGTATGGCTTTGCAATTCTTCCTTCTACCTTTAGCTATAAGGGTCAGAGCTGTTGCTCTCAGCTGACTTGGTCGCTGATGAAGAAGGAGTCTCATGTTGGAGGCCCAGATTGAGACCTCTATATATATCCATTCCAGTGGCAGTATAAACCTGTAATCCTTCCTGCCTGGAGGCTGAGGCAGTAGGATAGAAAGTTGGAGGTTAGCTTCTGCAATTTAACAAAACCCTATCTCAAAAAATTAAAAGGGCTGGGAGTATAGCTCAGTGAGAGCACCCCTGGATTCAATCCCTAGTGCTGTGTGTTGGGGGTGGGGGGGAAACACCACAAAACCCAGAACTAAACAAGAAACCACTGAATGTAAAGTCCCTGGAGTGCTCTCAATAGCTTCCCTGGATTTTGCCCACACAATTTCCATGAAGTAATTCCTCCCTTTCTGGTTCTACAGATGAGAACAAATGTTCAGATCCTCTCCATTCAGCCTCTTCCCTCCTCATTCTCTCTGGCTGTCTTACTTTCTCCTGGTCATTTCTCCAAGAATATCTTTCTTTTGTTTCCATTTCTCTTTGTAAGCTTCTCTCTCTTTTCTTTTCTTTTCTTTTTTTTATTGTATACAAATGGGATACATGTTGTTTCTCTATTTGTACATGGAGTCAAGGCATACCATTTGTGTAATCATAAATTTACATAGGGCAATGATGTTTGATTCGTTATTTTTTCCCCTTCCCCTTCTCTCTCTTTTCTTTTATTATTTTCTCTGTTGCTTCCCTTGTACAATTTACCCATGAGGGTTTTATAACCTTCTCTTTTGGATTACATTTTATCCATTTTCTTAACCCAGCCAGGTGCATTCTTGCTGTCATCTTTCTTTTTTAAAAAGTTAATTTTGAGCAAAGTGATGTTTAATAGGTTTAAAAAGTCAAACATTACTACAAGGACTACAGCAGCATAAACAAGAAAAAGCAAACTCTTGACCACTCCTATGACCAGAAATAATTGCTTTCAACTTTTTTACCTGTTTCTTCTTGGTATTATGTCCTTCTTTGTAAATAATACACTTATCCTGTTTTTCTTGTTTTTCTGACTTTCAGTTTTGTCTTTTGACTTTCTACCATGGAAAGTGAGACTACAAAGTACAGTAACTAGAGAGAAATTGCCTGGATTTAAATCCTAGGCTTGATACTTAACTAACTGTATGACTTGAAACAAGTTACTTAACTGCCATGGGTCTCAGTTTCCTCATGTGTAAATGGATGCTAACAGTATCTACCTCAAGAAAGTAATTATGAATATTAAAAGTTGAATATATAGGATAATATCTGGCACACAGTACTTTAAAAACATTGTCTATTTTCATCATTAAACTGACCTGCCCATCTTCCCAAAATAGTATATCATCATTTTTGGTTAAAGCAATATTAAATATTTACATTATAACTATATAAATATTATTCCCAGGTAAACCACATAGAAACCTATAATTATGCTTCTTTTCCCATTCAACCTTTTGTTTTCCCTGGAATTGATGCTTTTCTATTTTTACATTTTGTTTGATTTTCTAGGCCCCTATTATAATTCATCCACAAAAATCTCCTGTCAATGCATTCAAATACAGGTATTCTCTTTGTTTTGTTATTTTCCATGGTAACCCTTCCTAGAGTTTTTTAGTTTTCCCGTTCCCATCTGGACTGGTTGTTTTCTGGTCTGGGCTGGGAGTACCTTCAGCATCATCCTGGATTTTATCTCAGTTACTTTCTTATACTGGAGTCCTTGACGTCTAGATTTTACATGTGATAGAAACTACTGGTTATCCTCCTGAATTCATTCTTTCCTTATTTTATTAGAATAGAATGGTAGCTAATATGTGTCTGCCCAACTAAAGACTATGTTTCCCAACTTAAAGTCAAGTATTACCACGTGACGGGATTTTGCCAAATGAACACAAGTGGAAGAAATGTATACCACTTTTTGGTCTGAAATATAAAATCCTTCACACTTTTTACCTCTGATAAACTGGAACATGAAATTGCCTGCAATCAAACTTTGATCATACAGAAAAGGATAATGCCCTAAGGTAATCATTTTAGATAATCATTATCAAACTTCGGTCTGAATCAGAGTTATGTGGAAATCTTGTTAAAATATATGCCCCTGAGTTCAATCCCCAGTACAAAAAACAAACAAACAAAAACCATATTTCTGGGCTTGACCCCCAGAGTTTCTGATTCATCAGGTGCTGGAACCTGACAATTCACACTTATAACTAGTTCCCAAATGACGCTGATACAACTGATCTGAGAGTTACATTTTGAAAAACACTGCTGAAGGGATGCCAAATAAAAACAAGATTAAGGGCACTCAACACTCCCTGAGTGAATAAATGGAAGAGAATTGCCCTAGTTCATGGAATACTTATTTTGAATAGTTATGTGAGGAAAAATCTAAGATTCATCTACACAGCTGCTAAATAATTTGGGGGTGTCTAAATTATAGAGTCAGCTTTCCTATCACCATTTCTTCTTTTCTTACTCCCTTGTTTTAGCAAAGAAGAGTTACCCAATAGCTTCCTGAGAAAAGAAGTTTCTTGAAACTTTGAATCTCTGAAACTGTTTTTATTGTATTGGTACTCTTGACTGATAGTTTGGCTGGGTATAGAATTTTGAGTAACAATAATTTACAGAAATTACAGAATTTTTCCATTGTCTTCATTTGCCATCATGAATCACAGTCTTTTATAAGTGAATGGCATTTTTGTGTTTAAGTTTCTTAGAAACTTTTATGAACTTTTAATTCCTGGTGATATGAAATTATAGAATAGTGTGTTTGGAGTGCACCTTTTTTCTTTCATGTTATATATCACTCTCTTTCACTTAAGACCCAGTATTCTTTAGTAATCTTTAATGATTTCTTATCACTTGAGTCTGTCTTTATGGCACCTGTCTCAAATTTTCTTATCCTCTACATCTTTATCTGTATTCCTTTCTCTAACTTTATTTTTTTGCTTTACTTTTTCAGGAGATTTCCTCAATTATCTGTCAAAAGAAAAGTTGATTTTTAAAACCATTTATGTATTAGCTTAGTATATTCATGTTTTCTAATTTTTCTTATAGCCTTCTGTTTTCATCTCATTGATGCAATATTTTTTTCTTTCAGAAGTTTTCTTTTGTCCTCTGCCTTGTTTTTTTTCCAAGCTCCTCTTTTTGGTTAGTTTGTTTAGTTTCAATGTGTTTTATCTTAGAGGCTTCCTTCAAAAGTCTAGTGATGCTGGGTGCAATGGTGAATACCTGTAATCTTAGCTATTTGGGAGGCTGAGGCAGGAGGAGCACAAGTTGGAGGCCAGCCTGGGCAACTTACCAAGACTCTGTTTCAAAATAATTATTAAAAGGACTGGGGATGTGGCTCAGTGATAGAGCATTTGCCCAACACACATGAGGCCCTGAGTTCAATTCCCAGTATTAGAAAAAACAAAAACAAAAACTTAGTGATCTTTTTTAGCCTGAACTGGGGGACAGTTTGTCAGTTTTGGACTTCACCATAGCTTATGTGGGGGCTATTTCATTGGGGACATTTCCTAGTCTTTTCACTTGAACCCATCAATGCTCATAGATAAATCCTCCAACTTCCTTCCTGGGAGCAAGGACAGAACCAGGGTAGAGAGTGTGTGAGCCTGGCTGCCAACATTTTGGGAATTGTGCTGAGGAAGAAGGCTGGAGTTTTATCTTTCAGCAGGTATGCCAACTGTCACTTAAATACATTTTTTTCCACTAAGGTGCCTCATCCTACTTCCAGCAGCTCCTCGTGTTCCTGATCCTCTTTGAATCTGGACTCTCTGTCCATTCTCTCCAGAGTGTAAATTGTCTGTTTTCCTTCAGGACCATGGTGGGGATCTAAAGGGCCTACCTGCTTCTTTTAAAGTGAGTTATGGAGTTTAAGTTATGGCACGGAGTTAGTTTTCTCTGATCCACTCAGTCAGTTATTATTCGGTCTTCTTTTCAGCTTTCAAAATCTTGTTCACATCTTTTGACTGTTGCCATCTCCTATTCTGGTTTTCTTAACTTTGTCAGTCTATGCTTCTTTAGTTCTTTATTGTCACTTTAGTGAGTTTCAGAAGGAAAAGAAATAGGAAACACTGGCCATCTTTTACTTGAAGCTTCTATCTCTTCTAAGTAAAAATGAAAACACTGGAATATCTAGATCACCAAAATTACATCAATAGTTGTAATTAGCATGAATGAATATTTTTTATTTTTTCTATTTTTTGGGTAAAATGTTCATTTTTTTTTAGAATAATTAAATTTTTAAAATTGTTTTGTTTTTGCAGTCATGGGGACTGAACCCAGGGCCCCAAGCATTTGAGGCTCTACCACTGAGCTACACTCTCAGCCCTTTAGAATATTTTAATCGCATTTCTTTTGATTCAGTAGTGCTAGTTCTGGCAATTGAATCTAAAGCAACAATCAATGATGTGTGCAAGAAAGACAGTTTCTCAGAGGGTATTTATATTTTCAAGTATTGAAAACAATCTAATTGACTAATAATAGACGATTGGTTAATACATTAGGGTACCTCCAAGTAATGCCAAACTCTGCAGCCTTAAAACTGATGTTGTGAGAGATTAGTGATGTGTAAAAATGTTCATGATACATCGTAAGTGTTAAAAAGATTACTAAAACCTTATTTAAAGTATGGTCCTTTTTAAAAAAGTGTGTGAACTTATGTAAACAAATAATATAATAATGACATGCATATATTATAATGCTTATAATAGTAACATTATTTTTTGAGCACTTACTACTTGCCTGGTAATATTCTAAACCCTTTATGTGAATTATCATAGTTTATTCTTACAACATTCATGTGAGGTCAATGCTATTATTATTTCCATTTTTGCAGATGAGGAAACTGAAACCTAGAAAATTAATATAATTGCCCCAGGGCACATACAGCCATGATTCACACCCAGGCCTACTGACCCCAGAGTCCATCTGCTTAACCATAATTACCATAGACCAAAATATTAAAAGGTTGATGGTATTTCAAGTGACATTTTTGTGCGTGTGTTTGGGGAGTGAGAAGTTTGGGAATAGAAGGGATACAAAGAGGTTTGCTTCAATGTTTTGTTTTGTTTTTGTTATTGTTTTTTGTTTTTGCAATTAATTAGGGAAATGCCGCCATTCTCCCCATTTGTAAAATTCTGTTTTGGACTTCTGGGATTTAAACCATTTGTCTCTAATGTGTGTTTAGAGATAGTATCATTAGATGATAAATCATTGGAGGGCACAAGCTTTCTACTTTAAGTCAGATTTCATTAGAAACCAAACCCTGTAACAAGAAATCAGAGCAACAGAAAGATAAGGGAACCCAACTTCTGAGCAAAATTCTGTTGACTAAAGTTCTAGAATTTAGTGTTTGTTATAGTGGAATCTGGTCTTGCTTTTTTGTTCTTTTTGTGCTTGTGTTTCTCCATCTTATCTAGTGTAGAGTTGTTAATGGGCTCTCATTAAGGGGTGTTGACCTGCTGGCTAGTTGTCCCAAGCAATAATTGAGAAACTAATTCTGGTGCCACTTCCCCTCCCTGAGGTTATGCTAAGAGACTTGTAGGGCTAAGTCCAGTGCTTCTTGTGCTACAGTCAAGGACAGGTGCTCTCGGGAATATCTGAAGGATGCTTTCACTTCTCATCCTCCAGCAATCACTGTGGGTCCCAGCTGAACCTGATTAAAGCATCTTCCTGATTTATAGAGTTCACCCCCACCTGCACCCCCATTCTCACCCTATGCTGCTTCAATTAGACCATTAAGATGCAGCAGGTTTTCAATACTGTTTTTCTGTAAAGCTAAATGGGCTTAAAGTGTTCAGAGATAATGCATTCCTATATCAGAGTATTTATGAACGAGTAAAGATATTCTGGTTTGGCCTTAGTCCCACTTCTCTGAGCTCCACACATTAAAAACCTTGTTTTTTCTTTCTTTCTTTTATTTTCTTTTAAATGTTCCTTCTGCATTGGTTGCCTCTGATTAATATCCTTGTGCTCTCTGAGACCCAGAAAGTGGTTTAGTTTTCCTAGGACACTTTAACAACAGCATGATTTACAGAGCAATTCATTGGAGCCAGGGGGCAATATAATATAACAAAGCATTTTTCACAGGCACTCTGTTCTCCCTGTAGTTGCCACAAATGCAAAACCACTGATAGGAAAAGCCGAGGTGCAGACAGCACAGGAACCAAGGTAAACCCACGGAATGAACAAAAGGCACAGGTTTCTAAAGGGCATTTTGAATCATCAAATATACAGTAGGAATCCATTAACCCAGGTCAATCCAAGGCAAGTGAAAAGCAAGCAGGAGTAAGGGCAAGGGATCTCCTCTGGGATATTCTCTCTCTCTCTCCTTTCTTCTCTCTCCTCCCTCCTCCCTCCTGTCTCCCCTCTCTCCTCTCTCCTTTCTCCTCTTCCCTCCTCTCCTCTCCTTTCTCTCCTCCTCCTCCTCCTCCTCCCCCCCCCAGTATTGGTGATTGAACCTAGGGGTGCTTTAGCACTGACCTATATCCCCAGCCCTTTTTAATCTTCTACTTTGAGACAAGGTCTCACTAAGTTGCTGAAGCTGGCCTCAAACTGCAATCCTCCTTTCTAAGCCTCCTGAGTGACTGATTACAGGTGTGGCCACCACACCTAGCTCTCCCTGGTATTCTAATTTGAGGTATTGGTACTGTCACTTAATCGTTTCAGCCACACAGTGCAGTTGATTGGTACCACTATTTCACCAGAATTGCATTGAATATAGCTTCCTGAATCACTGAGTATTTTACCATTGAATGCCAAGGAACAGTCTAGAATTAGATCCATATGACTCTTCGGTGCATGCTGTGACATTGTGCAAGGCAAGTGGCCCTTCTGCTCTGCACAGCAGACGCGCTTCCCATTTAGAGTCAATTTGCAAATCATGGTGAGGTTTAAAAGGAAGTTCTGCTTGTTAGGAACCATTTCCTCTTGGAGTGCCTGCCTGGCTGACTGTCAGAATCAGCCCAGGGTGCAGAGGAACAAGGCTTCCAACAAGCTCATGAGTTATTGGGCAGTGCAAGAGAGGCTTGACCATTAGACCCAGATAAATGTAGCAGGAGGCCTCTGAGCCTTGAACTAAGAACCCATCTTCTTCCCCTGCTGGGAGAAGCAGCTGCCTATGGAGTTTTGCTCTGGACTTGACCGATGATTCATCTGACCATGTTCTTTCCTTGCTGACTCCTCAAATTCCCAGACTATAAAAAGGAGGATTTGAGGAGGGCCTCTAAGTCAGTCAGTCAGTGAATAACTCTTGATTAAATAACCACCATGTGTCTAGCATCAAGCTTGCTGCTATGGTCCCTTCCAAATAAAAATTAAGACATATGGTCCCTTTTCATAGTGAGCCTAGAGTCTAGTTGGGGAAGCCATCTAAGTACATGTAAAATAATAAAAAAGGGAGAAAGCGCTGAACTGTATAGTGTTGAGTCTCAGTGCAATTGAAGTTGCCTTTAGAGAGCTGGAGTTGCGTCTATGAATGGGATGGAAATGCTGATCTTCTGGAGATCAAAATAGAGTCGTCATCATAAGTTTACAGTTTCCTATGTGGTGATATTTTTGCAAAAAACAAATGAAAAGATGTATAGGTTGAATTGTCTTTCCTTCTGGACATTTAATAGGTACACTATGGATGGAGTGCTTATCAGAACTTTCATAGTGTGATACCCATCCTCTGAGATGGCACTGACTGCTGCATGCTAGCATTCACACTCTCATGTGGCTCTCTCTCACCTGGTGCCAGGGTTGGACTGTATGCCCAACAGCACACAGCAGAAACGATGGTGTGACACTTCTGAGATTAGGTTAATAGAGACACTGTAGCTTTCATTTAGGTCTCTCTGTCTCTTTGCCTGCTTCTCTCTCTTTCTCTCTCCCTTGCATGGGGTAAACCCAGCTGCTGTGTAGAGAAGTCATGTGGAAGGGCCCACATGGCAAGAGCTGAGAATTCCTACCAGTAGCCACATGAGTGGGCTTGGAAATGGTTCCACCAGTCCATTAAAGTGTTCATTTTACTGTGGCCCTGGCCCACAGGTTGCCTTCAACTTCATGAGAAAGCTTGAGCCAGAATCATCCAGACAAGCTGCTCTTTGATTCTAGACCTACAGAAGCTACATGAACTACCCCATGTTTGTTGTAAGCCACTCACTCCTACTGAGCACTGTTCCCTTCTGGGTTGACCCCAACTCTAACTCCACACCAGTCTTCAGCTCAGGCTGTGCTTTGTTCTCTCCAGGTTCTCTAGACCCAGAACATCTGACTGGAATGCTCCTCTACCTGGGATATAATTCATAACAGCTCTTTCAAATTCAGAGTTGTCAAAAGTCCTCTCAGTGATTGAAACAGTGTGGGCGACCACTCTGGGTTTTTAGTAATCAGAGATTTCCTGGCTATGAGTGCCACTGAGTATGCACAAGTTTGGACCTTCAGCCTCCTCATCTGAGATGACCCATAGCCTTCTATGTGGTTTATGAAAACAACCAGATGGAAAAAAATATGCAAAGGAATGGTGTCCCCACCTTCCCTGTGGTAGTGGACATGGGGCCATGAGATACTCATTCACAGACATTTCTGTGGCATTTACAGTTGAGAGAATGGTCTGAATCAGGAATCATAAAACTGCCCACAGATATAGTGGTGAAATCCTATCATTAGCAAAGCACTTGCTGAACACAGTTATCTTTTGGCCAAAGCTAAGAGCTGATGATGTTCTCAAAGTGACTAGACTGCCGGGACTTGTCATACTTTGGGAGGGCAACAATGAACCATGCTGGGAAAGTCCAGTTGACCACAGAGAGAGAAGAGTAATGGTTCAGAGACATAGCACTCTGCCTTCACGGTAACCAGTTACAGTTATCTTCTCCTTCCCACATTCTCTCCTTTGGTAAGAGGCAAGACCATCACTCAGTTTTCTAAAGCCATGGTAGGGAATTGTTTTGGAACTCCTTATCCAGTCATCATATGGGGTAGAGAAGCTTCTATTTTTCCAACTTTTCCAACCCATCTCCATTTCCACAGCAAAACTTTCATTTTGGTCTTTGTCATATCTTACCTGAATTATTACAGGTTATACCTGGTGATAAGAATTATCTTTCCAAAACAAAGTTCTGATAATGAAATAACTTAATAAATTTTAAAAAAATTGTATAAGGTCTGTATACAATACAGTGTTTTTAGAATTCCCCTAATATCATTACTGAAAAATCAAAACAGTTTTTGTACACATAGTATAAAGCCCTTGGTTTAAATTCTGACTTACCAAGTGCTCTAAGCCTTGGTTATCTCTTTTAAAACATGAGATTATTATGCTTGGCTACTACAGAGCCTGGCACATAGTAGGCATGCCACAAACAATTTTTCAGTGAGTATATCACATAAAAATATGTGGTAGTGGTATAAGAGTATATCACTTTTATATGTGGTAATGGTATTGGAGAGAGTGAGTTTATGTATTATTATTGCTCTCTGTGTGGTGCTAGGGTTGGAAGCTAGGCCTTCGTGTGTGCTAGATAAGAACTCTACCTCTGAGATACACTCAACCAAAGTTTATGTATTAAAGCATGCTCTTTCTTAATTGCTATTACTGTGGGATTTCTTTCTTTCTTCCTTTTCATTTTTGTTTTTGCAGTGGTGGAATTGAACCCAGGGCTTCATGCATGCTAGGCAAGCACTCCTACACTAAGACACATCCCCAGCACTGTGTTTCTTAATTGCCACATTACTGTTACTGTGTGTGTATTTTAAGTAGCAGTTATTGAACATCTTATATATTCTAATCTGTATCTTTTTATCCATAGTCAAGCATAAGCCATTCTTAAATTCTGTCTTTGAGCAGCTTGTTTTCTCTTCATATAATATTTTTGTCAGCTCTTAGTGAAAATTATTTTGTTATATTTTATATTTTTTTCTGTAAGCTTACCAAAATCTTTTTGAAAAGACTGGGAATTGTCAGACCTCTTAACTCCTTTCCTCTTCTCACATCCTTGTAAGCACCCTGGTCATGTCCTCATGATTTGATAGAATTATTCTGGGTTTCCCTATACATCATTTTAAAAGATATTCCTTCACTGTAGCCCTCAACAAAGTTTTACACCTCCTTTCTCAATCATTAGCCAAGCCAAGCAATTGTCAAATCCCCAGGTGAATAGCATCTTTTCTCTGGTTCTAGAAACCCCAAGACCAAGAACAGAGAAAGTTATTTGGGAAGACACAATCCCACTTATAACAAACAAAAAAAAAAAAAAAAAATTTTTTTTTTTTTTTTTTTTTTTTTTTTTTTTGTACTGGGGATTGAACTCAGGAACTCAACCACTGAGCCACATCCCCAGCCCTATTTTGTATTTTATTTAGAGACAGGGTCTCACTTAGTTGCTTAAGCTTCTCCTACCTCAGTTTCTGGGGCCATTGGGATTACAAGAGTGTGCCACTGTGCCCAGCACATCAAATTTTACAACTGCAAAATAGTATAAATAAACTAATGTATAACTATTAAGAACTCAGTCTCCCTCTTTGATTCCCTTAATATTCATGTAAGTCAATGCTTTCTGATTGAAGGTAATAAAAATCAGTGGTAGCTAGGTGTGGTTCCCCACGTCTGTAATTCCAGTGACTCTACAGGCTAAGGCAGGAGGATTGAAAGTTTGAAGATTGCCACCCTAAGCAACTAAGCAAGACTCTGTTTCAAAATAAAAAGTTAAAAGGGATGGGGATATGGCTCAGTGGTAAAGCTCCCTTGGGTTTGACCCCCAATACAAAAAAAAAAAAAAAAAAAACCCACAAAAAAAAAAAAAAATGGCAGTTAACTTAAGGAAAAAAGAATAAATTGGAGAAATTTTGACCAGATACTATGCTCAAAAAAAATTCTTTCTACAGTCTGGGTATGTGTGTGTCCTATTTTCAAAGTTTTAGGAGAAAGAATCCCAGCATACCTAGCATGAACGTGCCCAACACAGGAGTAGGGAGTGGATGCTGGGTGATCAAAGAATTGACCAGTGTCCACTCCAATGACAAAGCCTTTCCAGGCTGACTTCCTTCTTATCTCTTCCCTGAGAAGTGTTGGAGGCTGTGCCATGTGGACTGCACCTGATCACATCAGCAGTGAGGAGGTTAATTAACATAAGCACACTCAGGTGATTTATCACTGGCTGTATTCAGTTAAGTCCACGCGCACAACGTGTGTACAGGTGTTCCCGAGCTCGCCTGCTCCGGCCTGCTCATTTTAACCCTTGCCATGATAGGGCAGCTGGCTCCTCGCCTGATCCCAACTGGCGTGGCCCTGCCCTCCACCTCCTGGAGGGAATATAAGCGGGCAGTAGGCGGGGCGCCACAGTAAGGAGCAGCAGCTAACAGAAAGAAGCGGAGAGAAGTCACTAGCAGAAAGGAAGAAGAAAAGACAGCAAGCAGATAGAAGCAGCTCGCAGAGAGAAGCAGCAGGCAGTGGGGGAACGCAGCTCACAGAGCGGAGAATTGAGAACACACCTCTAGATCACAGATAGGCAGATCGCAGTATGCGGGACGCATCATTAAGAAGCACCTCAGATAGACGCACCCTTAGTTCACAGGATGCAGGACGCACCTTTAAGAAGCAGCAGAACTAAGAAGATAGAGATCTCTGAAAGTGTAGTCTTAAGATAAGCAAAGTCTCTCTTTCTCTCTTATGTAAAGCCTCTCTCTCCTCTCAAAGCAAGTAAGCCTCATTTCCTCTATCCTCTATAAACAAGCAAGTAAGGAAGCAGCTCAGAAATAGAAGTAGCTCAGTTTCCAGTCCACCACCCATAAAGACCCGCACAAATTGTTGCTGCAGGCGGTGACAAATACCTGCGGATTTGGCACCACAAAGAACCAGTGACAGAGAAGTCCTATTCATCCTTCAGAACTCAAATGTCATTCCAAAGAAGATCCACACATGACCAATAAGTGCAGAAGAAGATGCTCAACAACACTAATCATTAGGAGAATGCAAATCAAAGCCACAATGAGATATTACCTCACACCCATTAGGATGGCTACTATTTGGGAAAAAAAAAAAAAAAAAAAGGTGAAGAATGTAGCTCAGTGATACTAGCATGCTTCAAGCCCTGGTTTGATCCCTAGTAACACACATGCACACAAACACAAACACACACACACACAGAAAACAAAAATAAAATAAACAAAAGCCCCAGAAAATAATGAGTGTTTGTAAGAATATGGAAAAATTGGAGCTCTTGTGCATTATTGGTGGAAATATAAAATGGTATGGTTCCTATGGGAAACACTATGATGGTTTCTAGAAAAAATTAATTAATTAAAAAAATAGAATTATTCTATGATCAGTTATTCCACTTCTGGGAATATACTTCCAAAAGAATTGAAAGCAGGGTGTTAAAGACATATTCGTATACCTGTTTTTTTAGCAGCATTAGTCAAAAGGGAGAAGTAACCCAGGTGTCCATCTACAGATGAATGGATAAGCAAAATATGGGACATACAAACAATAAAGTGCTATTTGCCCTGAAAAAGGAAGGAAATTCTGACATATGCTACAACATGAATGCACCTTGAGGACAATTATGCTACGTGAAATAAATCAGTCACAAAAGGATAAATATTGTGTGAGTCCATTTATAGGAGGTATTTAGAGTAGTCAAATCCACAGTAGGACGGTGGTTGCCAGGGGCTGGTAGGATGAGTATCGGGGAGTTATTGTTTAATGGGTACAGAGTTTCAGTTTTGCAAGATAAAAGAGTTCTGTGGATGGGTGTGGGATGGTTACACAACAGCATGAATCTACTTAATGCCACTGAACTGTACAATTAAGTGATTAAGATGACAAATTTTATGTGCATTTTACCACAGTTAAAAATAGTAATAATAAATTAATAGGTAAAAAGGGTTACCCAATATTGATCAGCTACTGCCCCACAAAACTGGAATCTACCCCTGCATGTATAGTAAATCATAAAACATTCTCTGGTAATTTCTTTCAAGGAAAATTACAATTAAACAAAGACTATTACTTAAAAAAAAAAAAAAATCTCCTCATCACTTTTGTGTATTCTTCCCAGGACAGTGGTTTTCAAAATTTGTTGGAGAGAAGAATCATCTAAGAAATTTTTTAAAATACATTTTCCTGGACTTTCCTCTTGGGGATTCTGATTTGGAAGGTCTAGGATGAGGCCTGGGAATCTATATTTTTAACAATCTGCTTCATGTGATCTGCATATCCAGGTCTGTCCTTCTGCTTTGTGCCTGTAGCTCATAGGATGTATCTCTGTTAAGGTCCTTACCATGTCCTCTGCCTCTGGCTCCTTCCCTGGTAAGGGGTCCCACCTTAGGAGCCTGGTATCCTTGTACCCAGCACTGCGTCTGGCACATAATACAGCTTTTCATATATACTTACTGGATGAATTGCTGTCTCTCAAGTAGTGTTTGCAGTTGTCAATAATCAAAAGAGACTCAAAGCCAGGCACAAGGATGCATGCCTATAATTCCAGCTATGTGGGTCCTGAGGCAGGAGGATCACAAATTCAAGGCCAGTCTAGGTAACTTGGCAAGACCCTATCTTTTTTTCTTTTCCCATAGGTTTATTTATTTATTTTTTATTGTAAACAAATGGGATACATGTTGTTTCTCTGTTTGTACATGGCGTAAAGGCATACCATTTGTGTAATCATAAATTTACATAGGGTAATGTTGTTTGATTCATTCTGTTATTTTTTCTCCCCCCACCCCACCCACCCCTCTTTTCCCTCTATACAGTCCTTCTTTCCTCCATTCTTGCCCCACTCCCTAACCCTAACCCTAACACTAAACCCTCCCACCCCCCATTCTGTGTCATCATCCGCTTATCAGCGAGATCATTCGTCCTTTGGTTTTTTGAGATTGGCTTATCTCACTTAGCATGATATTCTCCAATTTCATCCATTTGCCTGCAAATGCCATAATTTTATCATTCTGCAAGACCCTATCTTGAAATAAAATTGAAAGGGCTGGGGATGCAGCTCACTGGCAGAGCACTTGCCAAGCACGTGTGAGACCCTGGGTTCAATTCCCGGTACTACAAAATGTTTAAAAAAAAAAAAAAATTAAAAAGAGAGAGAGAGATTTGTAGCGCATGCTGTCTTAGAATAGACTACTACTGAAATGAGAAGCACAGTCAAAGGATCCCTGCTCCTAACCTGGCCAGGCTTCAACGGTCCTGGCGATCTTCAGACCCCGCAGGGTGAGGGTGCGTGGTGGCTAGGAGTGTTCTGGGGAGAGAAGGAGATGCAGTTTATCAATAGAAATGACTCAAGTCTTGAAATATCAACAGAGAGGAAAAGAGAAGTGGAAGATGACCATATAAGGCCAGGAAATCCCCAGAAAGGTCCCCTGACTTTTCTGAATGCTTTAAACTAGCTACTCAAGAGAAGCGTCCCCTGCCAGAGAGGCAGGAAGACAAGCTCAGGCAGTGCCGCCAGACTGGGGTCTGCCAGCAGCTGCAGCCTGCCTCCCAACCAGGCACAGGGGCTTTTTTTTTGGTAAGGAAACAACAAATAATCCCGGCTGGCAGGGCACCCACTGAGGAAGTCAAGAGGCTTGGCTTTTAGTCCCCCGCACTTCCCATATGCCGGTGTGTTTGTTGGCACTGTGCTGGTGTTAATGAAAGGAAGTGTGTGAGCCTAGGGCATGGTACCCTGGCCTCAAACCTCATTCTTTCCAGGGGTCTCCACCACGGTGCCGCCACCAGTAGAATCAATTAGGCTCCTTCCCAAAAGTCAGGCTGGGTTTCCAAGCCTGGAGGTAAAACAAATCCCCCACTGCTACAGCTTGGGGCTCACATGGCAGCCTCATGTTTCACCCCAAAACCTGTCCTGGGAGCTCCAGGGGCCTGCTTCTGGGGACAATCTACTAAAACGAATAGAAAAATAACTCTCGGGGGTGACCCACCAGTCTGATAGGTGCAGGAGCTGCAGAGAATCTGCTTATTTAATGAACTGGAGTCTTTCATAATCCTTCACCATTGGTTTTAATGTTTTAACTTTATTTGGGCCTGGTCTTATAAACAAATTTTTATGAAGCCAGAGGAAAGGTGCCCCAAGCAGAGGTGAGCAGGCTTCCTTCCCTCGGAGTTGGTTAAAGTTACACCTGAAGTGTAACAGTCTTCAAATGCCACCAGAGAGCTTCCAACTATCCAGCCCATTCTCCAAGTCATTCACCAAAGAGCTAAGCACAGGAGCTGACCTGTCCGTGCCTGCCGATGGAATCTGGGACTACGGGCTTCCTCCTACAGGGTGTGGGATATGTGGAAGTGGGCCCAAGTTGCTCAGTTCTTTCTCAGTTCTCAAGCAACATGGAGTGGGAAGCTGGCCTTCAGTAATTGCCTTGTGTGCACGGCATGGCCCTGTGGCAAATCCTGGATCCCTGTGCATCTTTGCCCTCCCTTCCCTGTGGTCACTGATCTCATGATGTCCTGACCTGCAAAGTCACCACAGAATCAGCTCCTGGACACACACACACATACTTTACACCTTAAATCATGGCCTATGATGAGACAGAGATGGTTAAAGATGAAAGCACTAAAGCAGAGAAGATGGCCAAGCCAGGAGTCAATCTTTGTTCTTTAAGCCCCAAACCCAGAACATTCTCTGCTAAACCACATTGTCTCAAAAGGTTTCTTGCTCTAATCAGCTCATTTACCTCCAACTGTTTGGGACTTGGTGTTTTTTAATGTCCTAGCATTTTCTGAATATCCCCTCTCCTTTCCCTAACAACACAGATGGGATTGCTAATAACACCAAGGGAATACCAGATGTCACCGGGGTACATTATTCAGGGAAGTTTCCCCTAAAATTATGCCCATCAGCAGTCACTTTGAGTCATCCTAACTCAGAAAGAAAAAAGGCAATGTAGAAAACCAACCCTGAGGTCATTTTTAGCTCCTTATGGTACTTTCACAAGGTCAAGTTTGATAGCCTTGTGACAGGTCTCTTCAGCCCCAGAGCAAAATCATCTGAAAACTTAAATGACTGAAGATGTGAAAATATGAAAGAAGATGTACTTTAAAGGAAACCTTTATTATTATCAGCTATAAAGGAAATATAGCAACTACGGGGTCCAGAGTGAGAACCTGGAGATTCTTTCCAGTGGTTCTGCATTTCGGAGTCAGTTTGTGGGTAAATACGTGACAAGGCTCTTGTCCTGGGTTGGGTAGGCTTCTTGGAAATGAGGTATACCACAGGACTGCTAAAGCAACAGGGTCAGCAGGGACCAGGTGCTCTTTAGCAGTAGAACTTGAGAACCATTGAAGGAAAATACTGTGTAGCCCATCCTGGCTGCATACCTTCCTTTCCTGGAATCCTCTGGGGCTGGGCTCTGGTTACCAGCAGGGTATGAGCCACCAGCATGCTGCTGTGAGATTTGCCACTGTATAATGAGGTTGGGTGGAGCACAAAGCCACCTAAGGAAACACAGTTTGGAAACTGGACTTCTGTTTGCCAACCCTACCTCAAACACGGCCACTGAGCTGGAGAACTCAACTGAGGCTCCGGCAGTGTTAGCATCGAGGACCACGTTGTTACTTTGGCAGAGCCAAGCTCTACACCCCATGGCTCAGATGAACTGCCTTTGGACACCAAGAAAGAGGAGTACAGAATCCTCCTCACACAGGCTCTCAGCATCAGACAAAAATTTTGGATAGAGAAATAGAAACTAGACACAAAATTGATTTTTAAAAACATTTTTTAAAAGAGCATCTCACGACAAGTTGTTCCAAGTTCATGAAAACTCCTAACACTGAGTTTGCTGCACATGATTCAGAGCCACAAGGATTAAATTTCCCTTAAAATATACATCAATTTGAAAATTAAAGGGGTAAGTAGCCGAGACAAGACGTGTTTGGATTTCTGTCAAACTCAGAGCTTTTGGAAAGCAGTTTAGAAGGCAGGATGTGGATTCCTGGGAGTTTCCCTGTCCTCTGCTTTCATTGATGTCTGTCCCATGTTCGGGGCCCATTCTCCATCTGGTCGCCTCAACACTACTTCTACAAGAAGTCCTTCTTGCAAGGACTTCAGGTTTCCAGCATCAGTGATTGCCTTGTGGACTGTGCTCATCTTTCAACATTTCAGGAGTCTCCATACACCTAGTCCAGCTATTCTCAAGAGCCTGGGCCTCTCATCCAACACTGGAGCATGCTAGAGCTAGGAGGGACATTAGCAATCCTTAAAACCAACTCTACACTTCAGATGAGGACATTGAGAGAGATAGTCGGTTCCTTCAAGACTCCTGGGAGAGACACCTTATATCCCTTCACCAAAATCTTAATTGGCTTTCCAAAGTTTGTTGGCTCCTGTGCATCTCTCCTGGGAAATTCCATCCCCTACTCTCAGTCTCCTCTGTGGTTCATGATGATCACCCACAACATTAAACTCTTCTGGCTACCTTTCCTCTCCCACAGGTCCATCCCTATCCAAGTAGGTCCCTATTCCCTGACTTTTCTCCTATCCTCCCCCTTACCCTCAACGAGGCTCTCTTTTCTCACTACTCCTTCTTGCTTACCTTGTCTTTCTTCCAGGATCAATTTCCTTCTTTCCCTTTCTTTGTGGGATGCTGGGAATTAAACCCAGGATCTCATGCATACTAAGTGCATACTCTACCACTGAGCTACATCCCCAGCCTTCAATTTCCTTCTTGATGCACATTCTACTACAGTTCTTTGGGTGTTTATGAGTAGTCAATGTCTGTATTTTACTTTGAAAAGTACCTGTTCTTCACCGTCAGTGGTAAATGGCAGTCAATCTGAGTATTGAATTTTGGGTGGATAGTTATTGTCTCTCAGCCCTTTGAAGACTTTTTCCTTTCTCTTCTTGCCTACTTAGTTGTTATTAAGAAGGGTTTGCTGTAAGTCTAACTATCCCCCCCTGCCCCCTTGTAGGTAATCTGTCTTTTCTCTTTGACTGCTTTAAAGATTTTTGTCTCTGGTGGTGCACACCTGTAATCCCAGCAGCTCTGGAGGCTGAGGCAGGAGGATAGCAAGTTCAAAACCAGCCTCAGCAACTTAGTAAGGCCCTAAGCAATTCATCAAGACCCTGTTTCTAAATGAAAACTAAGAAGGGCTTGGGATGTGGCTCAGTGGTTAAGTACCCTGGGTTCAATCGCTGGACCAAAAAAAAAAAAAAAAGATTTTTATTTCTGTCATTCATATTCTGCAGTTTACTATAACATATCTAAGTATGGATTTATTTTTAATTATCTTCCATGGAATCCACTGTGATGTGATTCTTTAATAGTGCTTTGAGTTTTTTACCAATATGGCACGCTATCCATTAATAATAATAATAGCTGCACAATATTGTATATTTTTAACTTGTTGGGTTTTGCTTCTGTGATGTCATTTAAACCTCATAGCAGAGCACCAAGGAAACTAACTCACAGAGTAAGTAAGGTATTTGTGCAAGAACATACAGTAATTGTCATGGCCACTTTTTAAACCCAATTATTAGCTTTTTAATATTGTTTCTTCTTTTTTCTATCTTCTCCTTTTTGTACTTCTGTGAAGCATATGTTGACTTTTTAAATTCTGTCCTCCGTGTTGTCATTCAACCTGTCTTTCATATATTCCATCTCTTTGTCCCTTATGGGGCACTCTGGGATATTCCCCAGCTCTCTCTTCCATTTTACTACATCTTTCATCTGAGTGTCTACTCTGGTATTTAACCCATTAGGCTTTTAATTTCAGAAACCATATTTTTTATTTCTAGAAGTTCTCTCTGGCTCATTTTAGATCTTCCTATTCTTTTAAAAATAATATCTTGCACCATTCTTGGGACTATCTCTTTGATTTTAAAAATCGTCTAAAAATACTAATTTCGTAGTCTCTTAAAGTTCTACAATGTAAAGTTTTGGAGAGTTTAATCCTGCTGTTTATTTTGACTGTTCACTATGGTATATGGTAGATTATAGCGTGCTCTGTTTATGATTTTTTATGGTAAGCCAGGCTTTATTTTTTCCTGTGGGAATTCACTGTAGCCTGGAGCGTTGAAGTTTAATTTAAGAGGGGTTTATATATGTTTCTGCCAGTATCTTAGGGATATCACTGGCTAAGGATCAATTTCCTGTTACCTTCTTTACTTGGGGTTTCCTTCTGATGGACGTTTTAGATATTTGAACTCTAAGTTTGGGCACATGATGAGGGTTTTGGTTTTTCATGGGGACCCATTTTTCCCTCTTTAGATCAGGGCGGAGATGAGCTTGATGCCTTCTTGGGTTGCTGTTTTGCATTTCTTAGTGCCTCTGGGCTGTATGGCAAGGCCTCGGTCCCCTTATTTTACCTGGTCATCTCCTCCCTGCATGAGTTGACCAAGTTCAAGCCTTTGATCACTCCTGGATCTGACGATGTCCCCAGGTTCACAACAGCATGAATTACAGAGTCTGCTTCTCTAATTTTCAGTTTCCTCTATACTTCAGCCCCCGGGGATTCCCTTTTTCCACCTTGCAAGCTTATCTATGCAGTATTCACTCATTTAAATTTATTTTTAAAAAATTGTGGTAAAATACACATGACATAAAATTTTCCATCTTAATCATTTTTAGGTGTAGCTGCCTAGCTAGTTGCCAGCACATGGTAAGTGCTTACAAAGTGTGTTCCAATTTCACTCCACTCTACTTTCAGCAATCACAGAGCTACAGTTCATATTTTATTATGTAACAACTCTGTACATAACTCTCTTCTTGAGATGTGGAACTCTGGTGTTACAGGAAATATGGAAAGATATGAAAAATTATGGCACTGGAAAGAGACAAGAGGCACTTGGGAATGTAGAAGAGCAAGGTTTATTCAGCATCAGTGTGAGCTCAGTGGAGTCTTTTCTAAAGACTGAGGACCCCATTCTTTGTTCTCAGGTATCTTTTATACAGTACAGACTTCCAGGTTTCGAGACTTTTCATGCAGGTAGCCTTGATTTCTGCCCCTTTCTCCGGGCAGGTCTGGTTCCTGCCAGAGCTGCTGAGCAAGCATGATTACAGAAGCAGAAACCAGCAGGTTGTACTTATTAACAGAGATAAAAAGAAACATCTTAGGAAGGAGTTGCTGTTCACTGGGATTCCTCTCTGTGACCTGATCTTCCTAACCTGTAGGGTCAGTTTCCTCTGGCTGCTGTAACAAATCACATAGATTTGGTAGCTTAAAACAACAGAAGTTCATTCTCTCTTAGCTCTGGAGACCAATTCAGTGACACTGCAGTGTTGGGCAACCATCACCTCCATTCATCCACAGAACTTTCATTTTGCAAAACGGAAACTCTTAACTCATTAGATAGTAACTCCTATTTCCGTCCCCACTAGCCCCTAGTAACTACTTTCTCTGTGCATTTGACTACCCTAGATACCGCAAATCAGTAGAATCATGCAGTATTTGTCCTTTTGTGAATGGCTTATTCACTTTGCAAGATGTCTTAAGTGTATATCCTTGTTATAGAATGTGATAGGATTTCCTTCCTTTTTAAAGGCTGAATAATATTGCACTGTGTATATACACCACATTTTGTTCATCCATTCATCTATTGGTGGCCATGTGGGTTGCTTCCACCTTTTGGCTCTTGTGAATAATGCTGGGTGTACAATGTAGTGCACAAGTGTCTCTTTGAGTGCCTGCTTTTCACTATTTTGGTTATATATCCAGATAGCCCTACCATCTTATATCCCCACCAACAGTGCATAGGGGTCCAATTTCTCCATATCCTCACCAGTACCTGTTATTTTCTGTGGATTTTCTTTTGTTGTTGTTGGTTGGTTGGTTGGTTGGGGTATTGTTGGTGGTGATGGTGGCTGGTTTTGGTACTGGGAGTTGAACCCAGGGTGCTCTACCACTGAGCTATATCCCCAGTCCTTTTTATTTTGAGACAAGTGTTTGCTAAGTTTCCCAGACTGGCCTTGAACTTGTGATCCTCTGGCCTCAGCCTCCCAAGTCACTGAGATTACAGGCATGTGCCACCATGCCTGGCTTGTTTTTTGTTTTTTGATAGCAGATGTGGTAATGGATATGAAGTAGTATCACATTAGGGTTTTGGTTTGCATTTCTCTAATGACCAGTTTAGGATCTTTTCATGTGCTTGTTGACTGCTTGTATGTCTTCTTTGGAGAAATGTCTATTCAGGATTTTACTCATTTTAAAACTAGGGTGTGTGTGTGTGTGTGTGTGGTTGTTGCATCTTAAAAGAGTTTTCTTTTACATTACACAACATTTCTCGGTGTTCAGGCAGGAGGATTTCCCTGTTGTCCTATGGCCATTTTTCTGGGTCAGGGATTCTCTCCCTTGCTAATGCCTATTATTGTGCCCTCTCCAATTTTCAGTTTTACAGCCAAGAAACTTCCCTTCATCCTCAGTCTTTTCCTGCTTTATCTGCTTTCTTGCTGTAACAGACCTGGTCTTTACCCCAATAAGATCCGCTGTCCCTGAAACCTTCTCAAGAGACATATGTGAGATGGAATCTTAGGGTAGTTTTGATTTGCATTTCTCTTATTACTAGAGATGTTTAACATTTTTTCATATATCTGTTGATTGCTTGTACATCTTCTTCTGTGAAGTGTCTGTTCATTTCCTTAGCACATTTGTTGATTGGGTTATTTGTATTCTTGGTGTAGAGTTTTTTGAGTTCTTTATAGATTCTGGAAATTAGTGCTCTATCTGAAGTATGAGTGGCAAAGATTTTCTCCTACTCTGTAGACTCTCTCTTCACATTGCTGATAGTTTCCTTTGCTGAGAGAAAACTTTTTAGTTTGAATCTATCCCAGTTATTGATTCTTGTTTTTATTTCTTGTGCTATGGGAGTCCTGTTAAGAAAGTCTGATCCTAAGCCAACATGTTGAAGATTTGGACCTACTTTTTCTTCTATAAGGAGCAGGGTCTCTGGACTGATTCCAAGGTCCTTGATCCGTTTTGAGTTGTTTTGTGCAGGGTGAGAGGGGTTTAGTTTCATTCTGTTGCATATGGATTTCCAGTTTTCCCAGCACCATTTGTTGAAGAGGCTATCTTTTCTCCATTGTATGTTTTTGGCACCTTCATCTAGTATGAGAAAATTGTATTTATTTGGGTTTGTGTCCGTGTCCTCTATTCTGTACCATTGATCTACCTGTCTATTTTGATACCAATACCATGCTGTTTATTACTATTGCTTTGTAGTATAGTTGAAGTTTTGGTATTGCTATATCCCCTGCTTCTCTCTTCCTGCCAAGAATTGCTTTAGCTATTCTGGGTTATCAAAAATACAAGCAACAATAGGTGTTGGAGAGGATATGGGGAAAAAGGTGCACTCATACATTGCTGGTGGGATTGCAAATTAGTGCAGTCACTCTGGAAAGCAGTGTGGAGATTCCTTAGAAAACTTGGAATGGAACCACCATTTGACCCAGCTATCCCACTCCTTGGCCTATACCCAAAGGACTTAAAATCAGCATACTACAGTGATGCAGACACATCAATGTTCATAGTTGCTCAATTCACAATAGCCAGATTGTGGAACCAACCTAGATGCCCTTCAGTTGATGAATGGAAAAAGAAACTGTGGCATATATATACAATGGAATATTACTCAGCCATAAAGAATGATAAAATTATGGCATTTGCAGGCAAATGGACGAAACTGGAGAATATCATGCTAAGTGAGATAAGCCAATCTCAAAAAACCAAAGGACAAATGATTTCGCTGATAAGCGGATGATGCTACATAATGGGGGGTGGGAGGGAGGTAAGAATGGAGGAAGGAGGGACTGTATAGAGGGAAAAAGGGGGTGGGAGGGGTGGGGGGAGGAAAAATAACAGAATGAACCAAAAACTATTACCCTATATAAATGTATGATTACACAAATGGTATGCCTCTACTTCATGTACAGAGAAACAAGATGTACCCCATTTGTTTACAATAAAAAATAAATAAATTAAAAAAAAAAAGAGAGACGTGTGTGACATTCATCTCCCATCCTTTCAAAGCACACACACGCATCCCAGGTTCAGGTTGAGTTTGACATCTGTTAATGACGTTTAGCTTTCCTCTTCACTCCAACAACGTCCACCCTGCCCTGCAGTGTCCATACTATGATCTCATCAACCAACAGAGCCTCAGCTTCACTGGGTGGTGTGAAGAGAACCCTGACTTTAGAGATGGACATATGGGACTTCAAAATGCTATTTCTGTGATCACTGTGGTTCCCAACCACTCTGCACTTCAGTCTTCTTATTTACGGGGGTAGGAGACCATGGCATAGGAAAGCCTACCTTAAGATGTGCTTTATAAGATCAATGACATGAGGCGTGCTAGATACTAACCAGCTGCTAACACATGGTAAATGCTATTGACTTCTGTTCCAGTTTTATTTTGCTTTCCACCATCAAAAACCAGACTTTATTCTCACCCAGAACGGCTCTCCTCTTGTGATGTGGAACTCTGGGATTCCCCTTCTGTGACCTGATTTCCTAACCTGCAGGGTCACTCACTATCCCATGGCTGTTGTAACAAATCACCATGGATTTGATGATTTAAAACAACAGTTCCTTCTCTCCTAGCTCCAGAGTCCAGAAATCTGAAAATCAGGACCACTGAGAGGAAATTAGGGTGTTAGCAGGGCCTTTACTCTCTCCCTCTGGAGGCACCAGAAGAGAATACTTGTCTCCTTTAGTTTCTGGTGACAGTGTTTGACTTGGGGCCACATCGTTCCCATTTCTTCCTCTGTGGTTCCCTTGCCTTCTTTTCTGGTGTCAGATCTCCCTCTGGAAGGACACTTGAGATGGCATTTAGGGCCCACCTGGATAATCCAAGGTAACCTCCCCATCTCAAGGTCCTCAACTGAATCACATCGGCCCCCTTTTAGCCGTACGATGTTACGTTCCCCAGAGTGCATGGATTAAGACATGGGTACCATCTGGAGGGAGTCACTGTTCAGCCTGTGACACCGACTCTCCACCCACTTTCCCACTCCAGCGGAGTCTGACTTTCAACCGCATCCCATTGTCTCATCCTCTCTTGCTGGACTTAGTCTATCATGGGTCCCCTGGATCCACTCCCTGGCCTCATAACCACACCCCATCACTGGTCGTCTCCACCACCCTCCCCAGGACCTTCAGAGCGCTCACCCCTTTGCTTGCCCATCATGTTGTTTCTTCTAGTCCACTGAAGACACAGGAGCCCTCAGGTCAGAACACTCTTAACTCTTTTCCCTCTCCCCTAAGCTAACAAAACTACTTCCTCCATCTCTCTTCTTCTTTGGTTCCTTTCCTTTCTCTCCTTAGTCTTTCATTTCTCCACTGCTGGGTGTGGATAGGGTGGAAGGAGCAAGAGAAGAAGAGGGTTCCAGCTGCAAATCTGATTGCCTCTGAGGCATCTGGGAATGGCTAAGTTTACCTTGATTTACCCAACACAGCTCTCGACCCAGCCTGAGCCAGAGCCGGCCCAGGAGGATGTGGTGGTTCGCTGTCACTCACTAAAACCAGGGGGCAGGCCACACAAGAGATGATACTGTTGATCTGTCTCCTTTCCTGTGAATGCTTAGATTTTTTTTCCTGGTACTCTTTCAGCCTGATCGATATCTCAGAGGACGGATAGGGAGGAATCTTGAATTTCTGATTCACTCTGGATAGTTTAAGTAGTCACATTCTTAATATTACTCTTCAGGTTATCCATTACTCTCACTGGAGTCCTTTGGCAGAATGAGTAGAACCTCTTCACTCCCCTGCAAGTGAGGACTCACATTTTATTCTTCCTGGACTTGGCTCCATATGAGTCTATGGGCTGGACTCTCTTGAAGCACCCTACCCATGGCCTAGTTAAGAAAGATCAGACTTGGTCTTGACCTTTGCTGCAATAAGGTTATTTTAAGGGTTCAAGACCCTTTTTTTAAGTTCTGGCCTATTTTGGTCCACCCAGTCACATTTACATATAATAAGTGTAAACCATCTCTCTGACCAAAAGAAAACCCTCATAAAGATTTAGGCCGGTTGTGAGGGCAATCTGGCTGCGACATCTGTCACCCCTTTGATCGCCAGGGTTGATTCGGCTGATCTGGCTGGCTAGGCGGGTGTCTCCTTCCTCCCTCACCGCTCCATGTGTGTCCCTCCCGAAGCTGTGCGCTCGGTGAAAGAGGACTACCTTTCCCGATAGAGGAGGATATGCGAGTAGCTGCGCTCCCCTGCTAGAACCTCCAAACAAGCTCTCAAGATTTAGGTCCATGCATATATGGACTGAGACTACTCACTTGATTTGGAAATGGGAAGTACTTGCTACAAAGACAGGCTTTGAAGTCTAGGGGTGTCTTTATGAGAAGAACCTAGCATCTGCTGATATGGCTCTGACCTTGATCCAAACCCTAATTCCATTACTTACGTCTTTCATTGGACCCATAAATCTGATCCCGTCACCTTCTGACTCCAGCATCTCTATTCCTTTTATCTTGCAAGCTAGAATTGAGCCAGTTCTAGCACTTAGTCCTGGGGAGGGGAAAGAATTTGAGAATGGTTCAAAGGACAATTCTTTCTCTCAGACTAGCTTGGGGTTTGTACTCAGCTAACGCGAGCACCCTGTGGCCCTATATACCTGAACCGAGGGAAAGTACTTTAAGCCAATAGATAGGCCTCCATCTTTTCAGTCCAGAACCATCCTTTTTTTTTTTTTAAAGGATGTACTAGAGTTGATTTTCTTGCACCTATTTCTCATCTTCTAACTTCCTGACTCCTTGACTGATTTCCTCTTATGATTTCATCTTCACTGCTTGGATCAAACATTTAATACTATTCCTTGAGTGCAAACATTGTTTTCTACTGTACCAGGTCAACCTTTCGCTTGGTCCAGCTCAGCCTACCTTGGTCAGTGTCCCTCTGGGGAGTCACCTACGGTCAGTCAATGAATGGGATCCATCCTCTGCCAATCTTCCAGGCATTATCCTTCCCCCAAACTGCTCCTTACCCTATATTCTTTCTCTTTGTTCAGAAACTTATCTTTTCCTTCATCCCTGCTTCCACTAATTTGTGTTTTGTTAATACTGTGTCCCTAAAGTCCATCAAATCTATACACCCCTTTCTGCTTTGACTCTAATGCTTAAGTTCGGGCTTATCATTTTCACCCAGTCTGTGGCTTTCCTTGTGATCTCTTTGATTTCAGTCTTGTTTCATCCTACCATCACTGCACCTTCCGCAATGCCACATGCATTTTGCATAAAATGCAAACTTGACCTCTGTTTCCCAACTTAAAATATGCCAATTGCTGCAGAATGCAGGTCAAAATCCTTAGCATGATAGAAATCCTTCATGTTCTGATAGCTGCTTTGCTGCCCTGCCTCATTTCATGCCATTCCCCCACAATTTTCTATTACCAACGCCTCAGATCTGCCAGACACTGTGCTGTGGTTTGAATATGTTTGATCCCCCCAAAACTCATATTGAGGCTTGGTCCCCAATGTGGCAGTGCTGAGAGGTGTTGGGGTCTTTGAGAGATAATTAAGACATGAGGGCTCCACCCTCATGAATGGATTAATGTCTTTCTGAAGAGACTGGGTTAGGTCTCTCCAGACTGTTTGGGTCTCTGGAGTGTGATGATTCTTATGGGACTGGATTAGCTGATACCAGAGCAGGTTACTTTGGTGTTTTAGAAAGCAAGGTTACTTTGGTGGTTTAGCTCCTCTGCAAATGCCTGCTCACCTCTCTCACATGCACTCCTACCATGGGATACCATCTTTATGAACTGACACAGAATGAGGCACCCAGCAAGAGCTCAAAAGATGCCAGCATTGTATTTTTGTACTTCCATAAATGTAAGCTAAATAAACCTCTTTTCTTTATAAATTTTCCAGTCTCAGGTATTTCGTTGTGATCACACAAAATGAGCTAAATTATCCTTTTATCCTTCCCCTTTTAGCATGATAGCCTTTGCCTCGAATTTTATTCCTAACCCCTGCTACTTTTCAGGCCAGGTAAACCTCCACTTGTAACTTTATAAAAACAGATAAAATGTTTTGTCCTAATAAACACCCAACTGGTATCATTCATGTCCTAAGGGAAAGGGAGTTACAGTGATTTTTCACTTTTTGTGTGAATATGTTTTGTTTGAATTTGCATGAAACAAAATATCATTATAGTTTTTTTGGAAAACACAATAAAGATGATTTTCTTACCTTCTCTGTGAAAACGTCCTTGCCTTTCCTCTGTAGGAATCACTTATGCCCTCTGATAGTTTTTGAGATTTTTTTTCTATACTACTTTCATAAATTATTATAGAAAACTGCTTTTTTCGCTTTATATTTGTCTTCCTGGCTAAATTATAAGCAGCTGAAGGGCAGGACTGTAGTACCAATTTGGTACTCCCAGCTCTCAGTACAATATTTGGTACATAGGAAATGCCCAATAAATATTAATGGAATGGAATTGAATTGGTCAAGTCCACTTAACTATTCAGTGACAGAGTCTATAATAAATCCAGGTCTCTCAATTCCCATTCCTCTGTTCCCCCATCTCACTATATTGATGTGTGTGGGCAATCGTATTACCCAGCTGTGAGGTATTTCAGCAAGGCGGCAGGCATGGAGGGGAGAGCACCTTCCTCCTTTAGTGATTTGGAGAACTATCCTGATTGTCTACTCAGCCTTTATGAGCACCGAATGGGACAGTGTTTGTGCGCACCCTGGGTAAAATGAGAAGTTGCCTATAGAGGAAAGGGATTATTGCTGATATATAAGTCACAACTTAATTTTGATCTTTAACAAATAGATTAAAACAAATGTTTCTGTTGTTATTCCAAACCATCCCAAAAGGACTTACTCTTTATTCTCTGACCCTCGCAGTAACGAAGGGAGACTTCCTGCATAGATAGAGGAGATGGCATTTTTCTGAGTTAATGTTCTTCATCCGTATCTTATGCTGTAAGAATCTCCCCACTGTCGCTTGGAGATGATCCTCCCAGGTGTGTGTGTGTGAGTCCCAGAGATGGTTTTACATCTAACCAGCAGAGTCACACAAAGTCTTCTTCACTGGGTGGTTTCCAAAGACCCTGATAAGACATGGCCCTCTTAAAAACAGGACACTATGAAAGGGCACGTTCTGAGGACAGAAAATGCTCTTAGAAATTAAAAGTAATACAGCAGAAATGAAATTTTTAATGGGAAAGTTGGAAAGTAGAGATGAAGAAATCACCAGGAAGTAAAATGAAAAGAGAAAGAAAAAAGAAGAAGAAAATTAGAGGAAAAATTCTGGAGTTCAATATCCAAACAATAGGAGGTGCACAAAGAGAGAGAACAGAATAAATAGAAGAAGAAGAAGGAAGTCGTTAATGCAATAATTCAATTTCTTCACCTTGAGAGCTGTTTCCTGATGGAAAGGGCTTACTGAGGGCCTGGCACCCGCAATAAAAGCAGAGATACACTAAACATATCACCATTAGATTTCAGAATGTTGGGGTCAAGGAAAAGACCCCACAAGCTCTGAGAGCGAGACATTTCATGCAAACTATCAAGAATCAAAATGACTTTGGATTCCTCTCATTAGCAACCCAGAAAGTTGGGATGTAATGAAGCAATGCTTTCAAAATTCTGAGGGAAAATAATTTCCAGCCTAAAATTCTGTATCCAGCCACACACTCTCCAGGAGAAAATAATAAATTTTCAGACAGTCAAGGCCTCAAATACTTCGCTCTCCTGTCCTCTTTCCTCTGAAGGTCCTGGAAAATTGATTTCACAAAAACAAGGAAGAAAACCAAAATCAAAACCAAAAACTAAAAAAGATAAAAGAAAGACAGACAGACATTCAGCACTGAGAAAGAGTGGAAATATGAGCACTTGCCTATCATGTGTGAGGCACTGGGTTCAATCCACAGCACCACATAAAAATACATAAATAAAATAAAGGTATTGTGTCCATCTACAACTTAAAAAAAAAAAGAGTGAAAATACCCTGGTGGATGGTTAGGGGTGTCACCTTAAACCAGCCTAAGAACAGATTGGTGGTCACAGGGCAGTTAGAATCACTTCCTTAAGGCACTCAAACCTATTGTGAGAAGAACGATTTGGGGATCTTTGGGGCTGAGTTAGTGATAAGTACATAGATAACTAAGCAAACAAAAATAACTGGAATGTAACTCAGTGGCAGAATTCTTGCCTAGAGTATGGGAGGTTAGGATTCAGCACTGTAAAAAAAGGGGGATACCGGGGTTGTGGGGTGTAACTCAGTGGTAGAACACAAGCTTATCAGTGTAGGACTCTCGGTTCAATCCAAGCACCCTCCAAAATAGTTATCGATAATAATAATCAAAAGAAGACAGTCATAATATGAATATCGATGTAACCCTATTACAACTGTATTGGGAAGATGTGGAACAGGAAAGTGTGAATTTTATGGGTTTTAGTGATGGCAAAAGCTAAGTCTTACTTTCTATTGTAGGTAAAGGCCCCAAATCAAGAGGTAGCAATGTAAACAAATAATTTAGAAGTATGAGGGTAAATATCACATGAATCCGCTCAGAGAATTGAATTTCTTGTTTCTGGGAAGTGGAAAATATTTGATTCTGATTTTAAATATGACTTGTAGGGTTGGGGATGTAGCTTAGTGGTAAAGCATGTGCTTAGCATGTGCCAGACCTGCGTTCCATCCCTAGCACCACAATTAACAAACAGATATGCCTGGCAGAACTATCTCCTCCAGGTCTAAGTCAATGGCTCATATCACCAATTCACCTGAGAATTACATGAAGAGCCTTGGAAGTAGTTTCTGGGCCATACCTCTGACAGGGCCTACTTAGTTGGTCTGGGGTGAAGGCTAAACTTTGGGATTTTAAAACCTTTTTCCATGTGAGTCTAAATGCTAGCAATGTTTGAGAACAAGCTTGATAAAAATTAAAACTAACTTCAAAAAGATTCATATATAAAAGCACATATTATTACCCCTAATAGATGTAAGGAACTTCCAGAAAAAAGTGATCTGAGATGCTCAAGTTGGACTTCACTCAAAACCTCCAGAACAGATTTTTATCCTTTAAAAACAAACACTCAAACAAAAACAGAAAGGAAAAAAGAAAAAAAAAAAAAAAAAAAAAGCCAAACACCTCATGGTCAACTTGAAATTCTTTTGATGGACAAGAGGTTTCCATTTGGGGCCATGGCTAACACAGAATACCCGGGAGATGCCAGAGGAATAAGCTTACACAGAGGTGTAAATGGCATGCATATGACCCTTCCTTAGAAAGGTCAAGGGGCAGAGGTCATGAGAGCAATGAAAGCCTGAAATGAGGAGGAAGAGGAGAAAATCTGAGGCAGGGGAAAGAAAAGAGAGGCAGGTGGTTAAAACAGAGATGTCAAACTTCAACTAATTTTAATCTAAATTCAAACAAATAGCCTCTCCTTCCATTCTTTCAAGAAACCGATTTTGAGTCTGCACATTAATTAATGTCCCCAGCTAGTTGCTGGTGGCTTTTAGAAAGGAGAGTCTCTGTCCCCTATTCTCTTTTTTGGTCTCTGGGTCAAGGGGAGCTGTGTTCCACTCCCTGAAGGAGGGTGGCTGCCTGTTTCTTTGGGTCACTGTAGAAGAATGGCATTATTATGCCTGGAGTCATCACTATCTGCCCTGACACATCTACAGGTGTACCCTTTCTTGCTGTGCCTCATGCACATTCCTTTTTCCTTCTGCTGTTGGCCTCCCCGGGATACAGGAGCCTACCTGTTATTCACCATACGGTGTATTGTTACCCCCTTTGATTTGCTGCCGTTTAGACCAGATGCTGTTTGTCTTGTAGCATTGAATCCTCTGAAAGGTTGAAGGATGCAATTTCTGTGAATGATGGCTGTTTATAAGAAAAAGTCATATTGCACTTCATTGCCCATCTTGAGATTTCCCTGTCTCCATTCCCACCCTAAGAGATTAATGAATCGAGAAGTACATTCTGGTGGCTTTAAGCTGACTGTCTCCTGAGAAATGCCAGCACATTCCAGTGATCAGTAGGAGTCTGCAGGGCTTAATTGCTGGTCTCTCCTTTCTGCACTGAGACACCTCCATCCTCTTCTGCATCATAAATCTAGGGGAGCCTGAATCAATAAACATGGCACCTTTACTTGTGGCATTTAAATCCTGGAGAAGAACAGATGCAGTCTTGAGAGGTTGCTCTAAGAAAAAATTTAATATGACTATAATGCACCAATAAAAAAATGGAAAAAAAAGAAAAGAAAAAATTTAAAAGTGAATCATTTGTGTATCTTGAATAAATTTTCCCATCAACTTTTATTCATGTGTTTCAGATAAGGTGATTGTAGGAATGGTAAAAGAAATAAAATCACCCTATAGATAATTCAATTATTATTTTTAAAGCTCACGACAAAAATAAACTATGAAAAAAATGAATAAATCAGAATGTCCTCATAAAGTGTGCCTGCTGTGAAAGTGGAACCCTAAAATCAAAATACACTCTATTGTCATGTATATTTTAAAAGAACAAATTTTTAAAATGAAAATAAAATCAATGGGGGCAATTACTCTTACTGACTCCTATAGATGCTACAATTAAAAGTTATATTTAGGGGCTGGGGTTGTGGCTCAGTGGTAGAATGCTTGCCTAGCACCTGTGAGGCACTGGGTTTGATGTTCAGCACTATATAAAAACAAATAAATAAAATAAAGGTATTATGTCCATGTACAATTAAAATATTTTTAAAAGTTGTATTGGGAGCTAGAGGTATATATCAGTGGCATAGAGCTTTTCTAGCATGCTGGATCTGATCTCCAGCATCACCAAAAAAAAAAAAAAATTATGTTACAACCTCTGAAACCTAAGCCATTACACCATTCAGACATGAAGACACTCAAAGTATCCAATATTAGAGAAAAAGATACTTTATATGAATAAGCTTAATGGAGTGGGAACACTTAAAATAGTGCCTGGCATGGAGAAAACACTCAATAAACATTTTAATTGGGAGATTATTTTAGCAGGAAAACATTGGATGATGACTCTGCCCTAGGTACCTATTATGTCTGACCAGTCAGTGCAGGGTCTGAGGACACATGGTCCTGGTTTGGTTAGGGAGAGAAGACCTGGCCTAAAAAGTAGGAACAATCCATTTTTTTAAAGAGGGAAGTGTGGTGGGAGAGGCTGAGATTCTTCCTACAGGAAGGGACCTTCACTGGAAGGCATTTCCCAGAAGAACCCAAGGGTAAGGCTTTTCCAAGCAGACAGAGCAGAGTTTACATATGAGGGAAGGGGTGAAAATAGTTGGAAAATGGTAGAAGGAGAGGGTATATTTCAGGGAAGTTGGATGAAGTTGAAACCGGAAGGAAAGTTGGAGTCCAACGTAGGAGACTAGTCAATGCTGCTTGAAGGAGTTTGGACTTTTCTCAGTGGAGCTGCGGAAGGGTTTTCAGCGGAGGGTGTGTTTGGATGTCTATTTGTTGTGTAGGCTGGTGTTAAATGAACACAAACATTAAGGCTATCTAGAGATTAAGGGACAATTCAGGAAAGGATGAGAGATTAGATGAGCAGGTTGAATAATAGAATCATGATCCAAAGGAACCAATAATCTAGAGACTAGGCAGATGGTGAAGATAAAGAAGGAAGAGGTTAAGAAAGGGGGTGTCTTCTAGGAAGGGAGGGATCCGGTGTTGACAGGGTGGAACCATGGAAACCGCTGAATGAGTCCTACTTCCTTTATCAAAGTGCAGTGGATCTGAGAACTGGCATGTACAGCTAGTTCTGCAGGTGATTCTTAGACTATTAATGACAGGGGCCAGTAAACCGTTCATTTGTGTTTGGGGCACAACAGGGGAAGCACAAGGAGAGAACATATATCCCAAGCTTTCTAGGACAGGGTGACTTCTTAGAATCTGGAGATTGACTATGTCTAACCTGGACAAAGGTAGTTTCCAAGTATCTGCTCCTCTGACCAGGGCATGCTCTGCATCCTCATCAGGCTTTACTCTAGTAGGACAGTGGCTTTGGCTCTCCTGAAAATGGCTATGATTGGGTTGCTAACAAACCTCAGGCAGAGGAAAGAATACTGAGAACAAACCTAGAAAAGCTGGGTTCTTGTCACTGACCCATTCCTCACTGCTGTGTGGTCAAAAGCAAACTGCTTGACTCCTCTGAGCTTGGAGCTGATAACTTTTTAAAAGAAGGCAATAGAATCTATCCCAGCTCCAACTCCCAGCTGTGGCAAGGGTGGCCAAGGGAAGAGAAGGATTAAGGTTAGAGCTGGTAGGGAACCCAGTGGCAATGAAAACAAGAAGCTCCAAGGTGAGTGCTTTATATCATTATGTGTAAAATATGCATATGATTCTTTAAATGTTAAGCGACAGAAAGGGCAAGTGAATTTCCTGGGACCTTGGAAAGGGTCTATAGCCTTGATTTGGGTGATGCTTAAATGAGTGTAGGTATTCATCAAAATTCATTAAGCAATGTACCTAAGATTTGGGCCTTTTATTCTGTGTAAGTTAAAAAAAAAAAAAAAACAAAAACAAAAAAAAAAAAAACAAAGAAGAGATGAAAATATCCAAGCAGAGAGTCCTTGACTGGGTTTTTGTCTGTGAGCCCAGCAGCAAGCCAGGCCTTGGGAAAAGCCACTGAGTGGGGCCAAGTCTGAGGCTCATGGGTCCTGGGCCAGGGCTCCTTCTCACATTCCTCAGTGGAAGCCAACACACTCCTCTGGTCCTTCAGAACCTGCTGGTTTCAGTGCATTCTGGGAAAGATTTTGGGCTTTTAGAAACAAACAGGATGATCTGAACCGAAGAGAGGAGGAATCTTAGAACCACAGCTGATGTGATAATGAAAAATGCAGCCATAAGCAAAGCAGTAGAACAATTCCCTGGAACACTCTGGCAGAGGGGCCTGAGAATCCTGGGAGGCAGTTTTTCATGAACTGCTTATCAGTTCTCAGATTGTTGTCTCAAGATGTTTCTGCAGCCAAGTGTCAGCATAGTGTTGTGTTGGTGTCACCAGCCTGGTACTCAGGGCTCTTTGTCCCACACTGATTTGCCCTTGATGACATACATCATTTCCCACCCACTCCCTGAGCAGCGTTCTCCCGTGAAGGGGCTTCTGTCGTGTGGCCACCTGGCGTGTCTCAGTGACCTTAGCTGCCCACAGAAAAACACATCTTTCCCCTCTAAGTCACATGACTTCTGCTGGTGGAACAGAACACAGTTACCTAAGAGTTTATAGGACAAACACCGCAAACCACCTCCCTAGGGGGTGTTAGAGTCTCTGGTCCAGGCAGGAAGCTTGGAATCAGAGCAGCCACCCTTCCTGCAAAGAACCGTGGGGGCAGAGTCCCAGCCCACACTCAGCTCCACTCAGCTCCGGAGGCCAGAACCCTGTGGAGGGACAGAGTGAGGGGGGAGATTCCGGCTCTTTCCAGAAGACAGGAACACCGGGAAAATGATCCTGCTGCTGTTTCTCCTGAGAGCCACTGTAGGGGTAATTTCAAATTCTCCTTTATGACTGCTATAATTAAGACAATAACTCAAAAGTTTTAAGAAAAACAGCCAACATGAACAGTCTAGGACCTCAGCCATCCAAATGTTCACAGTGCCTTTCCCACATGTCCTGAAAAAGGGAAGTTTTCAGATAAAGCAACAGGAGAAATACTGGATGTGAATGGAGAGTGGGGTAGGGGGGATAATAGAGCTTGAATTCATAATGGCAGAAGTCAGCTCATGGCCCCACAGGGAGCATCACATTCGACATTCCAGACTTTTCCCTCTGAACCTTCTAGCAAACACTGTAGCAGCTCCCCTTTAAATTAACTCAGAAATATCGACTCCCCCTTCTTCTGGTTCACAAGAGGCCCCTACCTTTCTGACAGGTAAAACAGCTTAGCTCTTCTTTTGTTACCAGAACGTGAATCTCGTAATCACTTTGCCTCCACCATTGAGTTGGCTGACCCCCATGAAATGATGGTTTTCATCAGAGAAATACCACGAGCTGCAATGGTATTCAGAATGGTGTGATGCCAAACCGAGGGGAAAATTGTTCAGAGAGCTTACTTACATAAAACCATCTGGATCTTGAGGCAATAATGCATAAGTTCTAGTTCCCCATCCAGAGAACCCCCAAAAGTACAAGCTGCAGGCTTGTCCTATGCAATTGGTGTGACCTTGCCCACCCCTCTCCCTCTATAGCTTCAATTGGTTCCAAGTCTCGACCTTGACTGATATTTCAGCTGCTTCACCCACATGCACAGACAGGCACATGTGAGTACACACACAGACTCTCACATTCTTCCACCCCTGGAAGCAACCAAAGATGGCACTGACTATCATAAGGGGCATCATGTAGATTTTGCAAAGATTTAGCCTTAAACTGACAGTGTGCTGCCTGGAATTTTTCCTACTATCTGTTCTTGCAAAAATTTCACTTCACCTGATTGCAATAATTATAGATGAATGGACTTACTATAGTCTCCTGTTTTCTTTTTTAATTTGGTAACACAGTTCAAGGGTTGGTTTTAAAGTCTTTGGGATAGGACTAATGCCAAGATAGATAGTTTTTCCATTCATCCACAGTTAGCTGCCTGCAAAACATGTCTAAAATTATCCCTAATTCCAACTCCTCTCTACACAATCAGCCTCTCCAATATAATAATTCTAAAACCTTTCTTGATTCCTGCTTTTAATAAAGTACATTTACAGAGGATATGAGTTCCAGATTTGATTTCAGACTCTGGGGATGTATATTCCTCTTCTGGAACTTGTATATCCGGTCCTGAGATGAAAAAAAGGGAGGGGAGGGGGAGAAAAATAGAGAAGAGGGGGCGAGAGTCCACAGCATAACAAGCATTCCTTGTATTTCTTCTGTCTTTTGCACTCTGAGCATGTAAGGGAGAGAGAAGCTGAAGCACAGCATCTGGTTAAAGTCAGGTAAGGAACACTCTGGGGGGAAAGCCTGAAGTCAGTTGCCAACCTCTTTCTCTTTCTGACGTGTTTTTGCAGATGGGTGAGAACTGCAGCCAATAAAGGTTTCAGTTTTAGGTGATACTTGGGAGAAAAAAAAAAAAAGGAAAAGAAGCACTTGATTCAATCACTGTCCTATCAGCTCCATATCACTGGGAACATTGGGCATAATGGAAGGAACACAGAGTCACAGCAGCCCCGCATGAGACCAGGCCCAAGGATACCTCCTGCCATGGGATTCTCCCACTCGAAGGCTGGAAGAATGATTGGAGTTGCTGAACAAAGGAAGTGGAAGGTGTGCTTCTGAACCCAGCTGCCTCTGGCTATAGTTCCATGAGCATCTCCAGTAGAATTGGAGAGAATCACAGCCCTGTGGGAAGAGCGTGGAGCTGGGACAGGAGCTTGACTCCTACTGTGGTTTTGCTATCCAATTGCCTCTGACAGTGAACAAGCCATCTCATTGCTGGTCTTGGCTTCTGCATATGTAAAATGGGGGGAGTAATATTTTCCGCACTTGTTTTTCTCACTGACCAGTGGTCCAGATGAGGTTTTTCCTGCACTTAAAAATAAGGTTAGGCAATGGTATTGGGTCACCGAAGTACTCACTCTACTGTTGGGGTAGAGCATAGGAGATTTGTAGAAATGTTCTGATTTATCCCATGAGATCTCATCCCACCATGACTTGGGAAATTAAGTTTTCTCCAACCCTCTAGTTCGGTAACATGCTCTAGAATACTTTTCCTTAAATAACTCAATCTTTTTGGAGAAATGCCCAAAGTTTCAGACGTCTCTCCTTACCCTCTCTCACCAAGATGGCACCTGGGTGTGACTGGAAGGCTTGATTCCACATGGTGTTCTCTGGATCCTCACTATGTCTGTTGGAGGGTGGTATATCTGAGCTCCTCCCTGGACTGGTGACCACTACTGTGAAACTCACCCCATTCCTTGGCATTCTGCCAGTGTTTGCGGAAGACTATGGGTTGGGTAGCTTGTGACTCCTCTTTTCTCCTGGCTAAGGCCAGCCTCCTGTTTTCCTAATTTGGCTCCCCTGCTGTGGGCCCCTGGGTCTGACTGTAACTCCAGCGAGGTCAGGACCCTGGCAGCTCATCTTGTAGCCCTTGGCCACAGCACCATCTTGCCCCGCCACAGTCATCCCTCTCTGGTAAGTTCTCCAGCCAGACTCAACCACCATCTGTGCCCCACCCCTCCAGGGACACCAGGAGAACCTGGGTTCTTTCCACACCACACAGGAACTGAGAGTAGCTTGGGAAAGCTAAACTTGAGCCCTTCCAACACCCAACCACACTGTACTGCTGAATTTCCTCTGATGTGGCCACTCCCAGATTGGTGTGAGAAGCCTGTGTTTCCATGCAGAGGTTTAACTACGAAAAGAAGGGGAAAGACCCCATGATAATTCTAACTTATCTAACACAACTTCCTCTCTGGGCAACCCAGAGACAGAAAATCAAGATCAATGTGTCCCTCTAGCATCTGTCTCCCTTCACCTTTTCAAGGTCTTTTGGGACCAGAAACGGGCAGGCTTCCTGCCTCTACAATTTATCATTCTCCTCTTACTCTAAAGCCCCTGCCTCCTGGCCTGCTTCTTATAGACAGAACCTGTACTTACAGGCATGGAAATAACCCCATGATCTGAATTCTCCCTACAGGATTGTTTCTTGTTATGCTACCTGGGAGTGAAGAAATTTAGAATAATCCCATTTTTCTGTCGACAAAGACTAGCTGTTGCAACTATTATGTCTACAAAAAAAAAATTTGTGGTTGGGAAAACTTCAATATTAACTTTTTTTTTTTTTTTTTGCATTCATTCTGTAGAAATCTAAAGGTAAACACATGTCTCTGGCAGAACTGGAAGGGTGAAGGGGTAGGTCAGTCCATGAAGCACAAAAGAGAAAAATATGTTAATATTATTCAGAAAATGTTATTCGTTTCAACCAGATGACCTTCAGAACTGCTTTCATCTCAAAAGGATTTGATTCCTAAGGTGGTACTTGAGAATTCAGTTTGGAAAGTATGACACATTTTGCAAATGTGTATTTATATACTAACTTTGTTATTATCATTATTGTGTTTCCAAAGTGCCAGTCCCTCAGAAATTGGCCTGGGGCAACTTTACCTTTGATGAATAGATGTTTAGAATGTGGGTTCCAAATGATGCTTAGCAGCATCCAGCAAGTTCTCTTCTGGTAAAACTGTTTCATGAATTATTCTGAAGCATCTGCCTTGAGCTACTTTCCACTTTGGAAATTATAAATCAGATTCTATTTTCTGTGGTCTTTCATGTGGATGATTCTCTTCAAACCCATCTCTATCCCTTTGTTTTCATACCTCCAGATGAAATCAGCCACCATGAACTGGGAAAGGAATCAGAGAAGTGAGTTCCTCAGATGCTCAAGAAGCTGGGCAGAAACTCTACCCCAAAGAGTGGATGAGCCTTTTTAGAGGGAGAGGTTAAGATTACTATTGAGACAATTAGAAAATAAAATTAAATACTAGACTCTGTGGCACTTTCTACAGGAACAATAAGAATCCAAGAAGGAAGATGTTATGATTTAGATTTTAAATGTGCCCTGCAGACTCATGTGCTAAAGGCTTGATCATCAGCCTTTATTATGCTATTGGGAGGTGGTGGAACCTTAAAGAGGTGGGACCGAGTGGGAGGAAGCTAGGCGGTTAGGGCTTACTCTTGAAGGGATTTTGAGAACCCATCCCCTTCCTTTCTCTCCCTCTCTTTAAACTTCCTGGTCACCATGAGGTGAACAGGTTTCCTCTACTCATTGCTCCTTCCTCTACTCTGTATTGCCTTGCCACAGACCCAAAAGCAATGGGGCCAATTGACCATGAGCTGAAGTCTCTGAAACTGTGAACCAAAATAAATAAATCTTTTCTCCTTTGTTTATTTTGGTCATAGAAAGCTGAGTGTATTAGTTGGGGTTCTCTAGAGGAACAGAATCAACAGGAAGTATGATTACAAAAAGGGGATTTATTAGATTGGCTTACACGACCAGAAGCTGGATAGCCCACAATGGCTGTCTGCAGGCTGGAGAGCTGGAAGAACCAGTAGCGGCACAGTCCAAGAGACAGAAGCCCCAGAACAAGAAGAATCAACAGTACTACCCTAGTCTGAGATGAAGGCTTCTGAAAACTACCTGGAGAATCACAGGCAGAGTCAGCTTCAGAAGAGGGAAAAAGCGAGTGTCCAAATTCTCAAATGATTGAAGCAGCGATTGAGAACCCATTCAAGAAAAGTTGAGCTTGTATCTGCACCTGCTTCCTTGTTCTTCCAACTTTTATTCCATCCTATGGGGTGGGTGCTGCCCATGCTTAGGGAGGTTCTCCAGTTGGGTTCACTATCTCACATTCCAATCATTCCTAGACACGCCCTCATTGACACACCCAGAAGCCTCTTAATCATCAGCATCTCTTAATCCAATCAAGTTGACAATTCAAATTAACCATTACACTGACTAATACAGTCTAAGAAGATTTCATTGAAGTCTGGAAGATTATCTAGATTGGGATAAGCATGAGAAAAGAGAAATGACAAGGATGATCAGATGGGCATATGTTAGGAACTGTGAGGAGACCAACTTGACAGAAGAGAAGAGAGGATGGAGGATCTAAGGAACGGGACTTGTTGTGATAGACAATTGGGTGCCAGCCCCCATAGGTTCATAGCACACAATGCAAGGCTGATGACTCTACTTTGAGCATGATGAGGGACAAGATCAACTACAATGCAGAAAGTGCCTAAAGCTGGAGAGGCCATTGTCTAGTGATTTGGATGGACTATGGTGGCAGCAGTAGGAGAGAAGAGACACAAACAAGTTCTAGAGATACAACAAAGAAATAAAAATTCCTCTTATAAACACACCGGAATTTTACTTAGCCATAAAGAAGAATGAGATTATGGTATTTGCGGTAAATGAATGAAAATGGAGAACACGATGTTAAGTGAAATGAGCCAGACTGAGAAAATCAAGGTTCGAATGTTTCCTCTCATATGTGGAAGCTAGACCAGACAAGGAAAAGCAAGGGGTCAGGAGGATCTGATATCATAAATTTAAAAGGAAGATCAGTGGAGTAGAAGAGGGAGATCAAGAGAGAGGGAAGAGGGGTTGGAAAGGTAGAATAAATTTAACTAGATCACATTATGTGCGTGTGTAAGTATAGCACAGGGAATTTCACCTATAGGTGTGTGTAGAAAGCACCAATCAAGGTGGATACATGAATGAGCAAGGGGAGGCTTGATGAGGTGAAGGGGAGTGGAGGAGGAAGGCAGGGGTGGTGGGGAAACAGACTGAAATGTAGTAGGTCAGATTCCCTGCATGTATGATTATGTTGGGATGAACCCAGCTACTATGTAACTATGATATTCTAAAAAAAATTTTGCTGATAATTAATTGGATATGGGAAATGAGGGATAAGGAACTTAATGGTTTGGTAACACAAATGGGAAAAAGAATGATGTCTTTGTGACTAAAAAAATCAGCTGGGGCTGGGGAAGATAGCTCAGTGGTCAAGCACTTGCCTAGCATGCATGAGGCCCTGGGTTCAATCCCTATCACCACAGTAAAAAAAAGTAAATAAGCAACAACCACAACAAAAGATTAAAATAATAAAAATATATGTGTGTGTATGCGTACACACATATATATTTTTAATCAGATGTTTGGAAAATAAAACTATGATTGGATGGAAGAGTAGTGGAAGAAAAATCCCATCTAAAAGAAGAGTGATGTGTTTCTTTTGGTCATTTGAAACTTGACCTCTCAGCTGTCACAATCAACATGCATCTGAACAAGGCCAAAGATCTTGGCAATGTAAATGGTTCTGTTTATTAATAACTAGACCAATTAAAGAAATTATAGATCTGCCTACCTTACCAGATGGAGGTAAGAACAGAAGACTGCATAGTACTAGAGTCATGCAGACTGTTTCCAATCTCTGTCCCCCTAGTTACTACCTGTGTGATTTGGGCAAGTCATGAAACCTCTCTGTGCCTGAGTGTTCTCATCCATAAAAGTGGGGGTCATTATGCTTACTTTATCTATGAGATAACTTGTGTCAAACACTTGATATTCAATACAACAACTCAGTAATGATTCAACAAATGTTAGTTACTGTCTCCATTGAATAAAGTAATAAATGCTAAAAACAATTTATATAGTTTTCAACAAAGGGGATTCTTTTGGGTAGATATAGCATAGTAGATTGGAAAAAGTATTGGACTTGGAGTCTTGGTTCTAATCCTATATCTGGCACTAATTAGTTCTATTACTCAAGGCAAGTTTTTTAACCTTAGGAAGTCTGTTTTCGTTGTGCAATTAAAACAAATAATAATGCATATCCTACCTCCCTACCATAGGGTTCTGAAAATAAGAACAGATGATCCACATGAAGCTATTTTGTAAACCATAAATGATTTTCAAAGGAAGGATGTTAATCATTGTCTTTAAAATATTAAAAATCTATGCTTTTGAAACATAGAACCAGCCTAGATACCCTTCAACCAATGAATGGATAAAGAAAACATGGTACATATACACAATGGAATATTACTTAGCCTTAAAGAAGAATGAAATTTTGGCATTTGCTGGTAAATGAATGGAACTGGAGAATATTATGCTAAGTGAAATAAGCCAATCCCAAAAAAACAAAGGCCAAACGTTGTCTGTGATAAATGAATACTGATCCATAGTGGAGGGAGGGGTAGGGAAGAATGAAGAAACTTTGGATTGTACAGAGGGGAATGAGAGGAGGGGTGGGGCAGGTGCAGATAGGAAGGATGTTAGATTGAGATAGACATTATTACCCTATATACATGTATGAAAAAAATTTTATTTAAAATTCAAAAAAAATTTTAAAAATCTATACTCTATTGGTGTGTGATGTTCAGAATGAACATTCAATTCATTGGAAATGCTTTCACCATGCCTCAGAATAACATTCCATACAAATCTTATTTGTGCAGTGCTATAGTTAGGATGTCAAGTGTCTCCCAAAGGCTCCTGTATTAAAGGTTTGGTCCTAGGACAGCATTCACGGGAGATGGTGGAAGCTTCAGAAGTGTGGCCTCGTGGGAGGTCCTTAGATTATTAGAGATGTGCTCTCAAGGAGGATGTGGGACCCCAGCCCCTACGTTTTTCTCTGTTAGAGCTTCTTGGCTACAAGGTAAGAGATTGTCTCCTCCATGTGCTCCCCACTTTTGCCATCCAGCACTCCTGCCAGAGGCCTAAAAGCAATAGGTTCACTGGAGCATTAGTTGGAACCTCTAAAACCATGAGCCCAAATAACCCTTTTGTCTTTATAAGTTAATTATCTCAGGTATTTTGTCATAGTTATGGAAAACTGACTAACACACACAGGTTCCATGGTTTAATTGCTGAACAGGTCATTCAGTTTTCCCCTGAGGTATCTTGGACTTTAGAAATGGGCAGCAGTCACTCTGAATAGAATCACCGTGGGGCTCTGAATGTTTACTATTTATTTTGGTTAGGGTGAGAGCCAATGGAGTGGGAGCTGGGTTTGGTGGTGGAGGTGGCAGAGGAGCCCCGTCAACTGTAAAACTGAATTTCCAGCTCTAATTAATTTTTTTAGGAAAAACCCCTACCTTCCTCATTTCTAAGGAATGTCTATCAGGAACTGCTTCTCCTCCAGGGCCAAGACTCTACTGCCCCCACCCAGCTTAGCAGCACTGAGTCATTAGTATGGATGGTTCATAAGAAAACAAAGCTTTGAAAAGTAGGACAGAAACAAATTCTGGCTTGATCTCAAACTGCTCCTGAAGCCCACAGTTCACTTTCCCACACTGCACGTCAATCAGTCACTGGCGTGGAGGAGGGAGGCTTATGAGATGGGAGCAGAGTTCATGACGCCCTTCATCAGGTGTGAGGTTTTAGACAACGAGGACAAGCCATTCATTATGTGAGCTCATTAGGAGTCTCTTTCTTTAGACTCTTCATGTTCCTTTACAGAACATAGTTCTAGCACAGCCTTGGACCAGAATGGAACAAAGTTTTTATGTTAATATTGCCTTCATCTGACAGATGAGAAGGATGTTTCTTGCACCCCAACGCCCTCTCTCTCCTTCCTTCTATTGTATATTTGTGCAGTTTTACTTGCTTCTTCTTCTTTTTTTTTTGGGGGGGGATAACATTCATGTACTTATGAGCTCAATTTAGGTATTGAAGATTCTAATTGTTACTTGCAAAAAGGAAACAAGACTCATGACTTCAACTCTGAAGATTCACATTCATCAACTGTGGGGTCAGACATTGTGCTACACCTCAGTAGGGGACTAATCTGAAGTCAGGTACATTTCTAGCCAGAAGGTACAACTTACAGCTCCATAAACCAAGACCCGTCTCTGACTACAGTCTTCCTGTCCTGTAGCAATAGTAGTCCCTGGGACTGGCTCTAGTTCTGAGCCAGGCCTTGCTGCTCTGAGCAAGGGACTTTGCCTGACACTTCTGATTTTCAATAATTATTCTCAGTAATCAGAAGTGGGAAGCATTTTATACAGAAGTACACATTCCTTAGCAATGGAATGCTATTTTGAGGCGTGGTGAAAGCATTTCCTTTGAATCAAGTATTCTTTTTGATCATCACACATCAATAAAGTATAGGTTTTTAATATACTAATTAACATCTTCCCTTTGAACATCATTTATAGTTTACAAAATAGCTTCAGGTGGATCATCCCTTCTTATTTGCAGAATCCTATCAGAAGCAAACTTGGGGAATAAAGTAGGAAAAAATATAACTGTGTTACACTTCAGAATGAGGGACTTTATCTTTTATTTTCAGAGTAAGAAGGTGACATTTGAAAATCATAATTAAAATTTACTTTTAGCACTGTTAATGTGGATTTAAAAGGTAAGAAACCTTTATGTTGCTTCTTGCCCAAAAATTTCAACTGACAGTGTTCGTCCTGTCTAAATCTTTTGTTTAATCAGAGCGGGGAAGCAGGAGTGTCAGAAAGCTGTCTTCTACTTTAAAAGCACAGGCATTTCTTTCTTTTTTTTTTCTTTTTCTTTAAGTGCATTACATTCAAAGTAAAAATATATTTGCATTTTGAATTTATTCTGTTTAAATGGATTCTCCACTTTCCACATCTGATTCAATTATTTTATGTCAGTGTACCTGGGAATGAAACTGGTTCTCCATCTCCCAGCTAGTCTACCTGGCCCAGTTGATTTGGATAGAGGAAGCAAGATCCCACTTTGACTTTGAAAGTAGTTACCTATACTTGAAAAATCCCGAGAGACTTTAGCACTGAAAGTTCATAAAGTAGCAAAACACAGTTTGCTCCCAGTGAATTCTTTCATATCACAGTTGCCAGATTCTGGGCTCTGTGCTCACAACTAATTCAGAGAAATAGATTGCTGCAAAGGCAATTTTGTACAGAAGTACAAATTTTTTAGCAATTCCAGCCCAGGGAGTCCATCACTCTTCTTTCTCCAGTTCTGGAGAAGGTAGTTGGTGCCATGAAGAACTTGATTATGTGCCTCTTCTCAGGCCAGGTAAGCAGAAAATGTATGGTGATATTTAGTTAGGGCAGCTGGGCTATTTGGGGTTTAGAAATGGAAAGAGCAGCCCCACCTCTCCTCACTATGGTTGTTAATTTATTAGTTATTGTGCATTGCAAAGAGCCTTAGGTGGAGGCTCTGCAGATTTTAATATCCATTTGGGTAATTGGCTCAGAGGATCAATGCAAAGAAAGAAAAGACAGGCCAGTTAATAAACTCTCATCACTGTCCAAAATCCTGTACATTCGAAGTGACCTGTGGAACTTCTTTTCTTCTTCTGTGGCCCTGAGAACATCCCGTCGATTGATACAGGATCTAAGCCAATTCAGGCAGGGTGAAGAGCCTACTGAGGATGCTTTCTCCTGTGGAGTGTTGGGTTGGCCTGCTTGGCTGGCCTGAGTCAAAAGTTGCCTGGAAGTTTTTCCCTGCCTCCAGTCATCCAGGATAGATTTCCATAATCCATGTGCCTGGAACTTGGTAATTTGGATTGCTGCTCCTCTCAAAAAGGAGCACTTCTTCTGTGCTCTTTTTCACTTAGTCAGCATTGGCCTACTATTCCCAGTGACATGTCCTATGGGCAACCCACAAACCAGTATGTATATTATTAAGGTTTACAGGATTCTTGTATTAGAATGAGCAAGTTTGTGCTGTGATAGTAAATTAACCCCAGATCCCAATATTTAACACAAAAAGGATTTATTTCATGCTTATGTTCCATGTCTATTGCAAGTCAAAGTGGATGCCTGTGTGCTGAGAGAATTCTGCTCCATTAGTCACTCAGGGATCCAGGCTGATACAAGTTCTACCATCTAGAACACATGACTCTTTTGGTCTCTGTGTGAGTAACCTTTTGTTGCTCTAAGTTGACAAGAACAACTTAGAGGAGGAAATATTTGTTTTGGCTCATGATTTCTGAGGTCTCAGTCCACAGGTGGCTGGCCATACTGCTTTGGGTCTAAGGTGAGGCAAATCATCATGGAAGAAGGGTGTGGTGGAGGAAATCTACTCAGCTTCAAGTAGCAGGAAAGCAGAGAGGTGAGGAAGGGACTGAGGAGAAGATAAATTCCTCCACGGCATGCCCCCAGGGATCTACTTCCTCTAACTTGGTCCTACCTCCCACTTGTCCTTTCAGCTATCAATGGATTAATACACTAATGAGGTCAGAGCTCTCATGATCCAGTCACTTCCCCAAAGCCCGCTTTTGTTTCCTTGCCTTTAACATGAACTTTTGGGAAACATTCCAGATCCAAACCATAACAGTCTCCTTGGCAAGGAAGAGAGAGACCAGTCCTTTCTCTTTCTTTTCAATGTGTTAATGCTTCAGCCTAAGAGTGATAAATGCCATTTCTACTCAATCCCATTGGTGTGGGATTGAGTAGGCTCCACCTAACCGCAAGAAGCCGGAGAAGGCTAGTGTCTCAATCCATTTTGTATTGTGATGTCAAAATGCCAGAGACTGATACTTTATTTTTTAAAAAGGTTTGTTTAGTTCTGGTAGCTTGAAAGTCCAAACAACATGATGCCTGTTTCTGATGAGGGTTCCCTGGCTGTGTCATATCATGGCAGATAAGTAAAAATGGAAACAGGTGCATGACAAGAGATCAAAAATGTGGGGTGGCCTCACTTTATCACAACCTGTTCTCATGGCAACTAATCCAGTCCTGTGAGACCTCACCTACTCCCACAAGACCAGTATTAACCCCTTCCAAGGGTTGTGCTCCTATGACCTAATTATCTTTTTTTTTTTTTTTTCACTTAACTTAAAGATTCCCCTTTCTTTCAATACCATTACTTGAGGATCAAGTCTTCAGCATATGAACCTGTGGGGGACACACCATGTCCAAACCATAGCAGCTAGTTTTCTAGTCTTCTCTGTGCCTGGAAAGAGAGGAGAACCAGATTTTGGTGAGCACTTGTAATATCTACCAAAATGTCCCTGCTTTTGTTTCAAGGATGAGTTCTTTATTTACTTAATAAAATGAATACATGCCAGGACCCTGGGGAAGGTCTAGCCAGAGCAGTGCAGATGTTTAATAAATCCTCCCAGTGTGCCTCTGTTGCCCCAGCAGGGGCTTGCAGGACTAGAGGGTTTTGTTTTTGTTTTTCTCCCACTGAAAAGGTCAAAGACCAAAAACCATTTTGAGGAGCACTCTTTTAGATAACCAAGCCATATGGCAGCCACTAGAAAATTCTGAATAGTGGGGCCAAGCCACATTGAAACAGCTTCTGGCTAGTTAACCCCAGGGCAGCTTGTGGTCCCCTCTGCCCACAGGCATGCAGACTCCTGCCTTCCTCTGCACACAATTCATCTTTAGCATGGCAGGCTGGGCCTGTTCTGAGATGCCAGAGTTTAACTTACTGGAACAAAAAACCACATCAATCCCCTGTCACATGACAGTGCTAAGGAACCCAAACCCCACATCAGAACATTTTGGCTAGTGTAGAAGTCCTGAAATGCAGTGGGTATTCTTCACTCAGAATTAAGAACATGTGGGCCCAGTCCTAATTATAACCCACCCTTAATGTGTTTTAAATTAAGGATTGAGAGACTGGGGCTTCAGGGTCCAGAACTGACCCAGTTATGACATGGAGACCACATTAATGTTGTGTAACTTCCAGAGAACTTAAATGACCCTCACATAGTAGGTACGCAAAAGGTTGCTCTGTATGATGATGACATGTGGTATGATTTAGGGTGATAGGGATAAAACTCTGAATTTACTCTCTTGGTTCTTTGGAAGGTGTAAATATACAGTCTTCATTTCTTGACAGTGAGTAGAAAAAGCTGATCATTTTCAGGACCAGACAACCACCAGAAAACTTTAGTTATTAACAACAGTAAAAACTTTTTTCACTGTTCCATGTCTACTCAGTTTTTTTTTCCCCCCTAGTACTGGGAATTAAACTCAGGGGCTCACACATGCTAGGCATGGGCTCTCCCACTGAACTACAACCCCAGCCAATGTCTACTTAGTTCTAAGGCACAAGTCAAAGAATTTTTCAAGAATTATTTCATTTCATTTTAATAGCTATCTATGGGAAAATCTATTACTATCATTTTTATACACACGAGCAAACTAAGACTTAAAAGTTTAAGGAGCTCATGTATACATGCATCAAAACATTACATGGCATTCATTCCATTAATGTGCATATTTTTACGTATCAGTTAAAAATAAAAATTTTTAAAAGTCTGAGAAACTTATCCAAAATCATAAATTTAAGTAGTGGAACTGAGTTCTAACACAGGTCTTTCTGATGGCAAAGTCTGCGTTTATATAAAATAATTTTCTTTCTTTTTTTCACAAAATATGTTTTGACACAATGCCTTTCTTTTATTTTTATGTGGTGCTGAGGATTGAACTCAGTGCCTCACACATGCTAGGCAAGTGCTGTACCACTGAGCTACAACCTCAGCCCATCAAATAATTTTCTTTTAACAACCCAACCAGCAGAAATTGTTTTTAAAAAAATCATGATTAGAAGGAATAAAACATATCATTTGTAATCCACTATCCAGAGAGAGATTCACTCTCTAAATTTGACTGGTGTATATCTCGGATGTTTTCTATTCGGATGCTCTCACAGGTGATTGGACTTGCTTTTTCTTGGCCTGTGTCCACCTTCAATGCACACCAACAGCTCCCCAGAACCAGCCCTCACAACAGCACGGGCCAACACCAAAAACAACTGCCCAACAATGCGGATTTTTATTGACAGGTTTATGACAACCTGGAGACCTGCAGATCGCATAGCAAAAGTATCCCCAACTCTGCCCCTTTAAATAATTCATCATCTGCCCTTTTGTCTCCTTCAGACATCTCTGACTTTTCTCATGAACAGTTTTACACCATTGCACTTTTTTCTAATTTTCACCTTCACCCACCATCCTGCTCTAGAAAGCAAAATATTCTTCTCAGGATCTGCTCTTTTCAATGGCAGAGGTCAGGATCATAAATAATGAATAAATTTGCCCTTGTCTCTCTCACACACATTTCCTTACAAAAATAAGTTTATACTCTTTAGTAACCAACTTGACTTTCCTCAAGAGTATATTCTGTGATATAGGAGAAATCTTGACGTTCTGTTTGTGATTATTTCACTTGATGAATGAGAAAGAAAAAGCAGGTGTCCCCCTGCGTGCTGAGCATTTTCTGGTAGAACACTGTTTCAATCATATTCTTTTGAGTCGTAAAAGTCATTCTGACTGAATTGAAGTTAGCATTCAATATGTTTTGGTTTAAAGTGTGCTGTATAAAAGAGAAAACTCAATATAGGTCACCAAGATTTGACCAGATCAATGTTTTATTTTTACTATTAGTCAAACTCAGTTTTATTAAAATAAAGCAGTTGTACCAAAAAGAGACTACCCCCTCCACATTGTCCAGCACATATTCTGACTATAGAGTAAATAAGCCATCTGGAGGAGAGTACAAGTCTCATTTCTTTTTTTTTTTTATTATAATTTTTTTAGTGGTCAATGGACCTCTATTTTATTCATTTATTTACATGTAATGCTGAGAACGGAACCCAGTGCCTCACACATGCTAGGTAAGCGCTCCACTACTGAGCCACAACCCCAGTCCCAAGACTCATTTCTTATGAACAACTTTCAGAGCTGCATCAGTGAGAACAGACCAACGTCTGATGTTTCTTTACGTAAGGGAAGTGAGCCTCAGTCTGGAGGTGGTGGGAGCTACTGGAATACATTTCATTTGTGTAAATTAGTATCTGTACACTTTTTTTTTAAATCACAAACTGTGCAGTAGATTAAAGATGGCCACTCGTTTCTTTGGCAGACTACTCATTGAGAGATGAGGATCTGTGCCTCTACCCCTTGAATCCTGTAGGAGCTCTTGGGCTGTTTGACCAACAGAATGGGATGGAAGTGTTGCTATGCATTTTGTTGCCCCAGTGCTTGACTGGCAGTTACTTCCTGTCTCTTGGAATGTTCCTTCTTTTTTTTTTTTGCAGGGTTGGGTACTAGGGATTGAACTCAGGAGCACTCAAACACTGAGCCACATCCTTGGCTCTTTTTTGTATTTTATTTAGAGACAGGGTCTCACTAAGTTGCTTAGCACCTCCCTTTTGCTGAGGCTGGCTTTGAACTCATGATCCTCCTGCCTCAGCCTCCCGAGCTGCTGGGATTACAGGTATGCACCGCCATGTACAGCTTAAAATGTTCCTTCTTGGAACCCAGCCACCATTCTATTAGGAAGCTCAAGCAGCCCAATGGAGAAACCATATGAAAAAGAACTGAGACTACCCACTGCTAACCACCCTGGCTGAGCTCCCAACTGATAGCCAGCACCAACTTGCCAACCAGGTGAATAAGCCCTTTGGGGGTGGGTCTCCCAGACCTAGTTGAGTTGTTCCAATTAGTGCTACTTGGGATGAAGATAAACTGCCTATGTGAGACCTTTACAAATTCCTGATCCACAAGATTGTGAGCAAGATAGAATGATATTTTAAGTCACTAAATTTTCAGGTTTTTATGCAGCTATAGATAACCAGAATGCACTTTCATCATCAGAAACGTTTTAGCAATTTTTGTACATTTATTTGTTATATATATTTCCTGTTATATTATATACATTATAATACATGTGAGAAGTAGAAAATAAAAAAGCGTTAACTATAAACAGAAATTCTAGAATTTCTCATCATAGACCAGTGGTTTGTTTTGAGCATACACCCACTTGGGTGACCATTGGTCTGGAGTAAATGATACTTTGAGACCCAACTCAGTGTCACTGAGTAATCTCCCCATACTAGCCAAATGTTTGAAAAATGGAGTGTGCATACATAGTACATGGTCTGACAGGAGATAGTTAACCTCACTTCTTTGGACAGCCAAACTTAACCCAAGCAAGAATACCCAACCTGTAAGAAAAAAGGGGCAATTTGTGCCACTTCCATACTTTCCCCTTTTAAATTACAAACAATAAATTAGTTTTTTTTTTCTTTTTTAAAGAAAATGGGGTTCAGAATGATCAATTCATTTGAATCTTGCTGTAGCCTAGGAAGAATTTAAATGTCCTTGTACAAATCCATCCCAAAACATATAAATATTATTCTAGGTCAATAAATAAAAATTTACATCATAATTTTAATAAATTACATGTTTGTAAGACATATCACTTTTTGACCCATAATTTATCATTGAATATTAAGAATGTTTTCCAACTTTTGGTGATTGTAACAATCATTCATTTTTAAAATTTTTAAATTGTTTTTAGTTGTAGATGGACATAATACCTTTATTTTATTTACTTATTTTTATGTGGTCCTGAGAATCAAACCCAGTGCCTCACATGGGTGAGGCAAATGTTCTACCACTGAGGTACAACCCCAACCCTATTTTTTAAAAAAATTTTATTTGTTCTTTTTAGTTATACATGACTGTGGAGTATATTTTGACATATCATACATACATAGAGTATAACTTCCCATTTTTGTGATTGTATATAATGTGGTTTCACTGGTCATGTATTCATACATGAAAATAAGAAAGTTATGTCTGATTCATTCTAGTATCTTTCCTATTTCCATCTCCACTCCCTTCCCTTCATTCCCCTTAGTCTGATCCAATGACTTCTCTACTTCTCTTTTCTACCCTCTCTGGTTATGGGTTAGCATCCACACACCAGAAAGAACATTCAGCCTCTGTTTTTGGGGGATTGGCTCATTTCACTTAGCATGATAGTCTCCAGTTCCATCCATTTACCAGCAAATGCTATAATTTCATTCTTCTTTATGACCAAGTAATATTCCATTCTGTGTGTATATATATATATATATATCACATTTTATTTATCCATTCATCTGTTGAAGGACACCTAGGTTGGTTCCATATCTTAGTTATTGTGAATTGAGCTGCTATAAACATTGATGTGGCCGAATCACAATAGTATGCAGATTTTAAGTCCTTTGGGTGTATGCCAAGAAGTGGGATAGCTGGGTCAAATCGTGGTTCCATTCCACGTTTTCTGAGGATTCTCCAGACTACTTTACAGAGTGGTTGCCCCAATCTGCATTCCCACAGCAATGTATGAGTGTACCTTTTTCCCCACATCCTCACCAACATTTATTGTTACCTGTATTCTTGATAATTGCCATTCTGACTGGAGTGAGATGAAATCTCAGTGTAGTTTTAATTTGCATTTCTCTAATTGCTAGAGATGTTGAACATTTTTTTCATATATTTGTTGCCTGACTGTATTTCTTCTGAGAAGTACCTTCTCAGTTCCTTTGCCCACTGATTGATTGGGCTATTTGTTTCTTTGGTGTTGTTTTTTGAATTCTTTGTGTATCCTGGAGATTAATGGTCTATCTGAGGGGCGAGTAGCAAAGATTTTCTCCCATTCTGTAGGCTCCCTTCATGTTCTTGATTGTTTCTTTTGCTGTGAAGAAGCTTTTTGGTTTGATTCCATCCCATTTATTGATTCTTGAATTTACTTCTTGTGCTTTAAGAGTCTTGTTGAGGAATTCAGTTCCTAAGTTGACATGATGGAGATTTGGCCCTACGTTTTCTTCTAGTAGGCCCAGGTTTAATGCTTAGGTCCTTGATTCACTTCGAATTGAGTTTTGTGCAGCATGAAAATAGGGGTTTAATTTTGTTTTATTACATACATCTCTCTAGTTTTCCAAGCACTGTTTGTTGAAGAGGCTATCTTTTCTCCCATGTATGTTTTTGATGCCTTTGTCTAATATAAGATAGCATAACAATCATTCTTATAGCTATAACTTGCATACATCCTTTTATATTTAATTATTTTCATTAGATGAATTCCTAAAAGAGAAATAGTTATTTATAAACACTGTATATAAATAAGATTTGTACAATTTCTTTCTAAACTTTGCACAAATTTATAATTTCTCCAACAGTGTCCATTTCCTAGAATTCTCAACAATACTTAGCATCATAATTAAAAAAAATAACTTTGCCAACTTAATATAAAGATTGTGCTACATGTAAACAGATGATATGCATTTTATGTACTAAACTCATCCTTTGATTTTGGACTTTTGGCTTGTTTTTTTCCTATTTATTTTTATTTTTATAAGCTGCGTGTGTGTGTGTGTGTGTGTGTGTGTGTGTATGAATAAAGCATTTTGCAAATAACCAATTTTAGAGAGATACTTCCTGATTGTGGGAGAGGAAGAAATGGCAGTTTTATTAGTCAATAACTCCTTTCAATTTCAAGTGTCATAAACAACTCCAACTGGCTTAAGCAAGAATTTATTGACTCACCAAAGAGTTTTAGGCTGAGTTAGACTCAGTGGTTCAAATAAAAATTTTAGTATTCTCTCTCTCTATCTCTCAGACAGAGAAATTAGGCAGACTCTTATTTCATGTAGGCAAGAATCCAGAGGTATTTCTTTACAACAGTTTCAGTAAAAGACCCAGAGAAGACTGTGATTGATTGGCTAGCTTAGATCATGTGCTCATACCTGAACTAATCACTGTGTCCAGGACAATTGAGTACTCTGGCCAGAACTTGATTCCATGTCTTCATTTGAGGACATGGTGGGTTTTTGCACAGCCCAACTAAATGATCATTATAGAATTGGGGACTGAAAGATCCTCACAAGAAGGAATGCTGAACAGGAGGGGGAAAAAGTCAAGGTCAATCTGAGCTAATTTGATAGGTTTTGGCCAACCCACCGCTCTTTCTGAGTCTTTAATGAAAAGTGACTTGATACAATAGAAACAGAGTTTAGGTTTACCTTTTTAGGACTACCTAGTTCCTTAAGCTTCAGATATTTTATTTATCAAAGGAAAAAATGAATTCCCACCTTGCTTATGTTAAATGATTCTGGTAAGGCTCCAATAAGATTATGAAAGCAAAGTATTTGCCAAAAATAAAATATCATATGAATGTACATTGCAAACAAATAAAAATAAGGCAAGAAAACTCTGGGTATTCTCAATTGTAGTTTTACATGAGCTCCTCCTTGAGAAGTCAAATAAAAAAATCCATGCACTGTGACTGAAGCCTACACCCCCTTAACCTTGGCTCTGTCGAAAGCAGTTCACTTTAATTGTGCTCAAAGTCATGTTGAACTGCTGTGCTCAGGAAGCAGGAAAGGGTAGCAGCCATAATCACCGCCAAAAGTTGGAAATAGTACTGACGTCACACTATGCTAGTTTCTTTCTAGGAACATTTGTATCCTGTCTTTGCTTTCCAGTTAATTAACAAGATGTGACCTTCCTTAACACGAGAATGACCCATGGTCCAATGTAGAGCAGCAGGAAGCACCAGCCTGCATATGGGCAGCCACCGAATTGTGATCCTGCTGAATCTGGTTCCCTGGAGGGCCAGAGAATGAAGCAAGGCATGGGGTCTCTCTGAGAAGTTGAGGTCTTCTGGGTGGGAAATTTATTTGGAAATAGCCCACACAGGCAAAGACCAAACACAGAGAATTATGCATGGGGTCTGTTTTCTGCCCCGTTACCCCAGGAAACCTGCACTAATTGTTCTTAGCCAACAGCAGAACACTTCATGCTTTGCCCTGAACAGGAAAGTAAGGCTTTTGCCCATGTTCCTGTTCACACCTGTTGGGATATGACAGGAGTTAGGAGACCCAGCCAAAGGAAGTTCCAACCAGTCACTAAATGGGGAATGCTTATGTGTAGATAGCTATCTAAAGAATGGTGACTTGAGAGGTACACCAACTCCAAACATGCAACTCCCACCCCCATCCCCAAGCCTGCTTTCCAGCTTGCTGCCTCAGATTCCCACAATTTGGACAATCCCTTTAGGGGTATTATTACCAGAAAGCCCTACTAAAATGCAAGTATAAAGAGAGGGTAGGGTAGTTGAGGGTAAAGGCTGACAAAACCATTCAATCATTATCTTCCTTATATCATTTCCCCCCTCCCCATTTTCTGGGGGGCCAGGCAGGGGGCAGAGAATAAGATTAAATAGGGGGTCAGAACCACATTATATACTTGAGGGAAATGAAGAATCTCCAAGATAAATTCTGCCCAACTCTGAGCCTGGCCTCTCTATGTTAAAAATTACTTAACATGCGTCACACAGACTCTCCCATCTCCATGCTCTTGGTCACACCTGACCTCATCTCTTGATTTAAATAAAAAGAAGACAACTGCCTCCGTCTGTCATTTTGATTGTGGATTTTGGTAAATGACTGTTTACATCTTCATGCCCCATTGGAAACTTCTGAGAGTTGAGGTTCCCTGGCTGGAACTGTTTTTCAGTACAAATATGTAAAAACAAAATATCTTGACTTCCAGATGGTATCTGTTCACGTTAACTCTGCTGCTACAGGAACACTCACAACCTTATTTTCTCTTCCTAAACGAAATGAGGTCCTGGGCCCCAGGGCAGCTGCCCTCCATTTTGGGCTGCCTAGGTGCTCAGCAGCCTGGTCTTTTGCTCTTTCTTAGCAATTTTTTCTTTTGTCTTGGATTAGTGACTAGAACTGTATTTGCTGCCTATCAAGTTCATTGCTTCCACCGGCTGTGGCACCCCCCATTCAGAGACTCCGTATTACCTCATGACATGTGGCACAGTGCACACTTTTGAAAGCTAAGAACTGGAAAGTTCCTCCTTTGGCATCATCTCCCCCAGTCACCCTGGCGACTTCCACATGTAACACTTTCCATACTCATTGAGCACAGAGTTTAGAGGGTTTGAAATAAAAGACCTCTCAAGTTTTTGGTTCTGGCCAAAATAATCATCTCTACCAGATGCCACAGTAACTGGTCATTTCAAATAATTTGGTCTGGTATATCAGTTAATGTAGAGGAATTAGGGACTCATATCTCATTATATGGGCAAGCTCCATGGTGGATTTTTTTCCTAGGATGACATTTAGCCCTGTTATAAAATCAAGCAATGAGATGATCCGTTTTTTAAAGGCAGGGTTTCCACTACTGAAAAGAAACCAGTAATGAGTGCCAGGAGGAAAAGAAGAAGAATCACCAATGGGAAGGGCAGTTGGGTGGCCGGCACTGCAGGGTGCAGTCTGTGCCCTAAGACCTAATAGCACTTGACGGTCCTCTGAGGGGCAGGTGGCAACAGGAAAACCATGTGAAGCCACCTCAACTATTTGGGAGTGCTTTGAGCTCTGGTCAGGCCCAGAGGGGCCAGATCATGTATTAAATAACCTTCACCTAAGAACATCAGAGGGTCAGTAAGAACAAGGTAGACACAGGAAAATTCCCAAACATAGCAGAATGTGTGTCTGAGGTGCTCCCTTGTGTGAACCATACACATCTCTTTCTCTATGAGCCCAGACAGAAGCAAAAAGGAGACTCTCAGGGTGAGAAGAAGGGGAAGGAAGAGGCTGTGACTTGGAGCATTATTATCCATCAGACTCAACTCCACTCAAAGGGACTGTTAAAATTCTTGAAGCCTTTAAAGGAAATTGGACAGTTAATCACTTTTTCACCTTCTATCTGGTGGGTAGAGGGCTCAGGGGAAGGCCAACAGAGTTACACACAACATAAACTAACTGCATCTTTGCACACAGTCCGCCGAAGTACAGGGTGATTCTGTCCGTTTGCTAGAGGAAAGGCAGAACCTATCCTCTTCCTCTTGGCTCACACAGTTCCTGTATCCTGCCATGCAGATAGAACTCTCTAGACTTTTGCTCCTGCCCAGATCCTCCTTGCTGAGGAATGGCTGGGATTTTACTCATGACCCACTCTTGAAGACTTGGGCTATTAGGCTTCTCCGACCCATGTTTGCATCTGCTGACACTGGCTCCCACATTTGACGTTTCACTTATGGCCTTCTCTTCCCTAAATGCTCTTCCCAAATCTTGAACACCAGGGAGTTCTCCTTTGTTCTCTTCTAGATTACAAATGACAGGGCTAGACCTAAAACTCAGAATGACACTGAAGCAAAGAATGAGCATACAGAACCAAATCCTTGAGAAGAATATCAGGGAAATGAACTGACAAAATGCAGGCTCCTTTAGTGCGTCTTACAAAGATGAAGTCAACAAGTGGATCTAGAATTCAGGCCAAGAAAAGATGAAATGGCTCATTGTGCTTCCAAATATCCCCTGCTAACAACAGTGCCCCATTTTAGCTCATTCATTCTACCTACCCTGTGTTTCATCCTGTTCGTTCATGTATTTTGCTCTTAAGGAGTCTTAATACAATAATAATAATAATAATAATAATAATAATAATAATAATAATAGCTAATGCTTAATGAGCACTTCCTAGGTGCCAGGCTCTGGGTTCCATGCTTGTCATATGGAGCCACATAATATCCTCTGAGGTTACAAAACTATTTGAGATTGAAAAATAAGCTGAGGAAACTGTGGTAGGGGATGTGGAAAGACAGACAGAGGCTGCTGGGTTGGAAAATGAACAATGCCCTACTCTCTTCCTTTGTAACTCATTTCCAGACTCCACTCTTCCTTCTGCTGCCAAAATCCTCCACATTGTGGCCGACACTCAATGCCTCCATCTCCCGTTTCCTTAACCGCTGACTTCCACCCCCACAATTCTGTTGAAACTGCTCCCCACGAGGTCACCATGACTTTCCTCTGGCCAAACACAATGGTTGTTTCCCCTCAGTCCTCATCCTTTCCGAACTCATGGTGATGTTCGACATTGTTAATTACCAGACCGTCTGGACATGCTGCCCTACATTTTTTCTCCCCGCTTGCCTATTTACTGGGTCCTCCAAGCATGCCCTCCAAGTGGGTGTTCTGCCAGTGTTCTGTGACACCCAGCCCCTTTCTCACTGAGGCAGTCCCTCTCTGGCAGCTTTACCTATCAGTCTCTGCTAAGACTCGTGAATTCACCTCTCCCACCCAGACTCTGTCCCTAGACTCCTGGATGCTCTGCTGTTACCCCACACTCTGCAGGGCCCAAAAGAAAAATGTCTTTCCCTCAAATTACTTCCCTCTTCAAAGATGCCCATTTCCAAGTGTCTCTAAAGAAAACACAAGGCCAACACTCTGGAGTCAATTTCATTTCTCCACTGACTCTTTCACTCTGCACACCCAGACGCCAAAACTGCTGTTGTTTCTAAATTCCTCGCACCTTTAACCCTTCCAGATCCAGAGTTCTAATCACTTCACACCTCTGTCAGATGGCCTGCTAGCTCAAGCTCAGAGCCTCTGCCTCTCTGCACTTCCATGTTCCCTAAAATGCTTAACTTGAAAGCAAGTTTTATTAATCAACATTTTAAGAATAATCTTCGATCTGGACATTCCGCTTTCAGAAATCAGTCCTAAGGAACAATCAGATGATATATGTGAGAACAAAGACTCATGTGAAAGAATCTTAAGTAGGAACAACTTAAATGGACAAGAATGGGGGATTACTTGATACATCCTGTGCACTACAAGGGAACATGGGGCAGCTGTTAAAATCATACTTCCAGCCAGGTGCAGAAGCACACACCTGTAATCCCAGCGGTTCCAGAGCTGAGGCAGGAAGATTGCAAGTTCAAGGCCAATCTGGGCAATTTAGCAAGACCTTGTCTCATGATAAAATTTAAAAAGAGTTGGGAATGTAGCTCAGAATTAGAACACCTCCAGCATAAATCCCCAGAACCACATAAATAAAATAAAATAAAATAAAATTTTAAAGGGACTGGGACTTTGGCTCAGTAGTAGAGAGTCCCTGGTTTCAATCCCTAGTACCACCAAAAAATATTTTTTTAAATTTTTTAAAAAAGGAAAAAATGTGTACCTCAAAAGGATATTTAACAATATGGTAGAAGTGTTCATTTTATATTGTTAAATGAAGAAAATAAGAAGGGAGGAAGGGTTGAATAATCAGAGCACAGAAGATTTTTTAGGGCAGTGCAAATATTCTCTAAGATACTATAATGGTAGATATTTATCATCACATATTTGTCCAAATCCATACAGTGTACAAGTCCAACAGTGAACCCTAACATAAACGATAGTCTTTGAGTAATCATGATGTGTCAATGTAAGTTCATCAACTCTAAAAAATATGAGAGTCTCATGGGGAAAATTGATAATTGGGGAGGCCGTGCTTGTGTCCAGGCAGGGTACATATGAAAAACCTCTATAACTTTCACTTAGTTTTGCTGTGAACCTAAAATTGCTCTAGAAAATAAAATCTTAAAAAAGAAGTAAGCTTTTTGTCACATTCAAGAAGCCAAGTCAAAGTCCTGCCCTCTGTGTAGTTGTGTTCAAATTCCAATCATAAGACATGAAAACATGCAAGGCAGAGACTTTACATAAAGCATATTTAACGTTATGTCTGTGTGTGTGTGTATTCTGGGTATCGAATCTAGGGCCTTGGGTTTAAAAATACCATTATAAATAAATAAATAAAAAACAAAAACAAACTACAAATGAAAATATACAACAGGATCCCCATCTCAATTCACTCTTCTTCCTGGCTCAGTATATCCCAGCAACACTCCTCATCTTTCAGTTCTATTAAACCCTTTCCTTCCCCAGGACATTTGTATGTCAGGAAAAACTGTAACCAGCTTTGAAGTGAGTGGGGTGTGTGGGGTGTGGGAAGGTGTAGGTATCCCAACTAGCTTACGCTGTTTATTTCCATCTTTCATTTTCTCTGAACTTGAATTGGTTTTCAATTCTGTACACTGTAGGTAATTGATGCAAATGATTATTTTTTATGCCAATAAATTCTGTCCAGCGATGGGACAACTGGTCTTCATCTACTTAATTTCGCATCTATTTATATATTAATTTTGGCATTCCCAGCTGACCTATATAAGTATAGTATTTTAAATTTCCCTTTGAGCTGGTCATAGCATGTTATCAGTCCCTGCATTAATTAATGAGTTAAATAAAATCTTTGACAGATGTTCCTCTTCTATTTGTGCGAGAATCATGAACTTCCTTATAAAAGTATATCCTAGGGGCTGAGAGTATGACTCAGTGGCAGAGCACTTGTTTGGTATGCATAAGGACCTGGGTTCATTCCTCAGCACCAAAATAAATAAGTAAATAAAATTTTAAAATATATCCTTTAACACAAACCTGCCTGTTGTATTCTTTCTCCCTCTCTTCACCTATCTAAGCTCTGCTCAGTCTTCGGGTCTCAGCTTAAATGACACATCCTTGAAGAAGCCTCTGCAGCTAGCTCTGATCCTCCATGATTTATTCTCATGCTGATCTGTTCCCTCAAAGCACTTATTACAACTTATAATTATATATTCTGTGTACTCACTAGTGTCTGGGAGCCAATTACCTAGGTCTTAAATTTTCTCTTTATATTTTTCTTTATTCTATACATTTTCTATAATGAATATGTACCCTTTTATAAATTTGAAAATATTACCTTTAATCACTACTTTCAAAAGGAAAAGAAGAAAAGAACCACAGTATTTGGACTGTCAGTTGCCTCTTGCTTCTCCATGGAGACCTCCCTCCTCCAATTACTCCAGTCTACCCAGATTCCTCCCTATACAAACTCCTATCACAATTATTATATTCTCTTCCACACTATTATCCTTTTTGGACCAATAACAGCACAATGAGAATGTGTGTGTGTGTGTGTGTGTGTGTGTGTGTGTGTGTGTATGATGAGACCCTAGGAAGAGTAAGTTGTGCTTCCTACTCCAGGAGTTTATAGCCTAAAGGGTGATACAAGACATAAAAGAAAATGGCTCCATGTGTTTAGCATGCATACGCAAGGGCCTGGGTTCAGTCCCCCAGCACCAAGGAAAAAAAAAAGGGGAAAAAAAAAGACATAACAGAAAAATTAAACAGCAATATAAAGTGTTATTTAACCAAGAATCATACCTTTATATGAATGTCCAGGCTTCAGGACAGTCACATGCCTTACGTGTGAGCTAAGTCTTGCATGTTGGTACGTTTGGTGATTTGAACTAGAATGCAGCTACACAGAAGGCAGGACCTCGGTGGCTCCTTTAATGTGACCCACTGTACTGAACACAGCCCAGACACATGATAGGGTTTCCTACTTACTGTCTGGGTAAGAGGCTGGATAATGCCTGGCTACTTTTAGAGCACCAGGCTTATCTGGGAGAAGGGAAGCTTTACTGAGAGGTGCTCCGCACTTGAGCAGAATGAGTATCCATTCCTACCACTCCAAGTGTCCAATTGTTGCAAAGTTACTTGTTTGTGATGGTTGGATACCTGCTGGGACTGCTTATAGTGAAGAGGAGAATCATGCAGAGGCTGAAATAAATGGAGAGGTCCACACTGGGCAGGAGATTTGTACAGTTTTGTTACAAGATCCCAGGTTTCAGAGAGCAAGAGTGTTTCTGGAAGGTGGGCCTTGGCTTTAACCTTAGCTGGGGGTCAACTGCCTTTGCATACCTGGTCAAGATCTCTAACTCTTCAGTCTGGTCATAAGGGCATCAGCTACTGGAAAATGACTGAAGAACCATCTCTAGTTAAGGAACATTGAGTTCAAGGTCAGATCTCGACATGTGCCCTCTCCCAGGTCTCCTTGACAATGCTCCCTACTATTCAGTCAAACCTCTATGGTGTTACCACCCAGACACAGTGCAACTGGTGACAAATTAAGGTGGACTAGGGGAGTTGGGACTGGAGAGTCTCTTTTTGATTACAGTATTCTGTGTTGCATACCCTGACCCTGTAGGTTGCCTTAGAAAATGGCTTAAAAATATGCTTTTCTGTCCTTCTGACCTCAAACTAGTTTACTATATCCTATGTTGTTCTTTCTCCTCCTCCTTCTTCTTCTTCTTTTTCAACTCTGGCTGCACAATCTGACCTCCTTATGAAATGAGACACCAAGAGACCTGGCGTTTCTCTCCTTCTCTTGTTCTCAGTTTTAGGAGGCATTCCTTCTCTTTAAGATGACACCAGAGAAGTCATTACATTGTCCTTCAAACTTTTTCTTTTCTTTTCTTTTTTTTTTTTTTTTTTTTTCATTTTTGATGCTGGGAATCAAACCCAGAGCCTTCAGCATGCTAAACACATGCTTTACACTGAGCTACAGCCCCAATCCCTGTTCCCCAAAGTTTCTGTGATGCTGTTTTCAGGAAAGACTCCTGGGTAGGATGAAGTAGGGTCTAAATTAGGGTGGCAGTGAATTCTGTAGGGGCAGTGCTGGATGCTCAGGCATGCAAACCATAGGCACTGGGTGGTGGCTGAGGACCAGCAGGTTCCTGAGAAGCTGGCACCAAGGCACAGTGGGAATCTCAGTGCCCTGGATGTCTCAAGCACACTATGGATGTCTCTGAATGTCAGAGTCCAGTGTACGAGAGCAGCCAAGAGAGGGGCTGGAATGCCAGGCAACTGAGCTCTTCCCTCACTGCGTAGCCTCTCATCCGGCTCCAGGGCAGGATAAAAGACTGTCATGTACATTCTGCAACTTGGCTGTGATGATTTCCACGCATGCATGTGGGCCACATTGTTCTGCCTCTCCTGGCAGATCTTTGGCTCTTAGAGTGGTTTGGCACTCACACCCCTGCTGGCTCCCTGCAGGCCTCCCTGCAGCTCTGCCTGGCCTTGATTAATGCAGCCCAGCTTTCCCTCAAGATGCCTGGGGAGCAGGGGTTTAAGTCATTCGAACAGCCTAATTGACTGATCACTTTTATTTCTCCTTTGCTGTTGACTTCCTGTTTACCGTTCCTTCCAGCTTATACAAAACCATTTGCAGCCACACGATGTTTTAAGATTTTCTTCATTCAGGGATAGCCAAGACACAACACTGGAGTCTGCCTGGGAAAACAAAAGAAGCAATGGCTCCAGAGTGTTGGGGCTCTGGGAAACGTCTGATTCCCCTGATGCGGGGGTGGCTGCCGACCGCTTTGCCCTGCGATGTGATGATTGCCAGTTATTAAGCCTGTCTGGTGGAGGGGGAAGCCAAGTGAGGAACAACAATAAAAGGGAGATAAATGGCTCCCCGGGACTTGAGAACTGTGCAGACGAGGAAAAAAAAAAAAAAAAAATCCCCCTGCACTCGTTTAGAGTTCATAGCCAGGAGGATAAACACCACTTAATTTGCAAATGATTACCATTTGGAAATGATAAAAAAAAATTGTATGTCCCTGGAAAAAAAACTTTACAAAGAAATCGGGAAAGCCTATCCTGAAAACATTTGTGAACTCTTCAGAGGTCCCTGGAACACGATTCACTACGAGACTCCATGACATCTCTTCCATGGGCGGTTTTTGTTTGCTCTTTTTTACAACAAACAAGGAGGCATTTTTGCCTCCTGTCACCGTTCTCCCCCCGTCCCCCAAGCATTTGGTTGTCTCAGTCGAAAGTGGGGAGGGGGGAATACTACTGGCAACTAGTGTGTAGAGGTCAAGGATGCTACCACAATGCCTAGGACACCCACCCCCACCACCACCACCAAAAGTTTCTGTCCCAAAATGTCAGTAGTGCCGAGATGGAGAAAAACTAGCAATTAGGTAAGATGTCTGAAGGGAGAAAGGAACAGAGTTGCATTGGCTTTAAATTCTAACTTTCTATTTGGAGGAAGTCAGGGTAAAGGCAGGATGTTCAGATTTCCTGAAAACAACAGGGCTAGTAAGATCTAGGGAACTGGTATTCCTGTCTCCATGTCTCCAGCGTTTCCTAAAATCTAGGTGAAGACAGGGCACCCATCACCACAGACGAAGTGCATCTAACGTCCATGTGTGAGCAAACAGTGCCCTCTCGGGGAAGGAATGTGTAGACTGCTCACAGAAGGGGCCCTACTTGCTGCTGAAGGTACCTTTTGCATCCTACTGGTATCTGGAGAAGAAACCAAGGGTATGGATGAACAGGCACTGTATAAGCATGAAAACATCATGTAAATAACCCCCGTTGCTGTCTCATCTCTGGAGTTTTACACTTAGAGATGTTCAATCTTTGACAAACAGTAACTGAAAGACTAAGTACATGACAAAGTTCATGGTGGGTAGAGAAAGATAATAGTCAACAAATTATGTACGATGTAATTTCTGGTAAGATTAATTGCTACTGAAAAAAAAAAGCCTATTAAGAATGGAATACAGAATGATGGGAAGGGATGATTACCACTTTCAGTTATTCTGGGTAGACAGGGAAGGCCTTTCAATGAGGAGTTCCCTTGTATAGACAGAGAAGAAGGAAATGAACTTATGAACAGAGCTACCCTTGGCCAAGGCAATAAGAGGGTCCTTCCCTTGGCTCTAGAACTTAGAGGACCACAGGCAACTTGTTAACACTGTTCAGACTCCAGGTAAATGCTTTTCCACCACCCTTGCCCAAAAGCTATCAAGGTTATGGGTTATCAAGGTTATGGGTTGTCAATCTACCAAAGTCAGAGACAGACAAATATGGTATTAGCATGGCAGAAATGCTTAGATAAGAAAAAGGACAAATTAATTAATTTGTTTGTTTTAGTCAGCTTTTTTTGTTGCCATGACTCAAAGACCTGACAAGAGCAATGTAGAGGAGAAAAAGTTTATTTTGGTTCACAGTTTCAGAGTTTCAACCCATGGTTGACCAACTCAGCTAAGGTGAAGCAGAATATCATTGCAGAAGGGCTTGGCAGAGGAAAGTAACTCAGATCCTAACAGACAGAAAGCAGAGAAAGTTCCTCTTACCAAGGACAAAATATAAACCCTGCAGGTGCACCCCCCAAGGGTCTACTTCCTCTAGTTACACCCTACCTGCATACAGTTACCACCTAGTTAATCCATATTAGTGGCTTAATACATCAAGTAGGTTACACCTCTCATAATCTAATTCACCTCTGAAAATTTTGCATTGTCTCACACATTAGATTTGGGGGGGCATCTCATATCTAAACCATAACATTGTTCAATCCTTTTCAGACATCATTAATGCAATACATGATTGCATAAATAAGAATTGTTTCCCAGAATTCTGAGCATCTCTCTCTCTCTCCCACTCTCTCTGTGGTTTGTGTGTTCTGGAGATGCTAATGGATTAGAGCAGTATTTACAACATGTACACATGGTATATGAGGAACATTTTGCAATGTTAAATAATTCATATTTCTCTTAAATGCGTGTGCATGTTAGTTTAGTTGTAAGATGCTTGAAGCATGTCAGTTCTTTACCTTGACAACCAGATGGATATCAAATACAAAAATGGAGAATATTTAAGGGATTGGGGCTGTTGGCTTAGTGGTGGAGCATGTGCTTAGCATGCAAGCAGACTTTGGTTCAATCCCAGCAAAACAAAAAAGAAAACAAAGGGACATTCAATATTTGAAACAAAACAAAAAGAAAACAAAGGAATATCCAATTTAATTTAGCCAAATTTTCCAAAAATTTTTTTCAGTTTAAACAATTCTAATTTAAAATTTTCATATTCATGTGCATTTTATGATCTTAATTCAATTTTCATATTGAATATGCATTTGAATAATCAAATAATTTTGAATACTTGAGAAAAAAAACTGTTTTGGAAGCATACATGCAGAACATTTTAATTTATATTATTTATTTATTTACTTCTTTATTTTTGCAGTACTAGGGACTGACCTAAGGGTCTTATGCATGCTACACAAGTGTACTACCACTGAGCTACTTTCCCACTGCCTTTTATTTCCTAAGTTGTCTAGGCTGGCCTTGAACTCCTGCCTCAACCTCCCAAGTATCTGGGATTATAGGTGTGCACCACTATATCCAATTTCTAATCTTTTTATAATTACTTTTTTATGTTTTCAATGATAATATTTAATTATATACACATTGAGGACAAAAACATTTAAAAAATCTTTCCTATCATTGATCTCAACAGAACACAAATTATTCCTATGACATCACTTAAATAAAAGCAAAAAGTAAATGTATAATAAACATGTGATAAGTTATGAGTAATGTATGCCTCTATTTAAAGTATCACTAACAAAAAAAGAACACTCAATTATACACAGAAATAATTAATTAAATTGTCCTTTCTGTTGTGCTAACTTACAGTCATAAAACTAGGTTTACACATTTTTTCAAATTTATTATTATGAGGGATTTGTCATAGTATGAGAACAGAACTTGTTTTATGCAACAGTTTTTAGTGTGATGAATAACTTCCAGATACTTGGAGATACAGTATGCAGGCCTGCATGTGTACTGTTGTCCTGGACCCCTGCTAATGATAGGGGTGGACTTGCATGAAAATTTGGGGGAAAAGGCAAAAATACATCAAAGACCCTGAAATAGCAAAATGCTGGGTATGGGTGAGGAACAGAAGGGCTGGAGCAGCAAGGGCCTGGCAGGTGAGGCTGGAGAAGTGGGCAAGGGCCTTGTCAACATGATGAGGAGTTTGGATCTTCCTGTACTAGCAATGGGAAGCCATTGGGGTTGAAACTGAAGAAGATGGTTCTGGATGCTGTATAGAATGATATCTAGAGGAACAAGAGTTCCTCTGAATCGGGGCCCAATTTAGAGACTGCTGTATTAGTTCTGAAAGGTGACAATGACCTTCACCTGAGTTTTGGCAGTGGAGGTGGTGAGATGTGATCAAATTAGGAATATATTTGAAAAAGAACTGACAGCATTTACTGACCGACTGAGAGTTAGTGATGGGGAAAGAGAATGGGTTTAGGTCATTATAGCTGTAAGAATGGTAGAGGGAAGGAGAGGGAAGGGGAAGTATAGAGTATCTTGTATAGCCATCCCTTGGTGTTGGTGGTGGATTGCTTCTGGCAACCCCTGCAGATACCAAAATCTGCAGCTGCTTAAGTCTCTTGGATAAATGGGTGTAGTGCTTGTATTTTTTCTTTTATCTATACAATTTCCCACGTACTTTAATCATTTCTAGATTACTTAAAATGCCTAATACCATGCAAATGCTATGGAAATAGTTATCATACTGTATTGTTTAAGAAAAAAAAGAAACACCAAAAAAAAGTCTGTACATGTTTTGTACAATTGCAATTTTTTTAAAAATACAATTTATCTACTTGTGGTTGTTTGAATCCACAGATGTGGAACCCATAGATATGAGAGCCGACTGCACTTGGAATAGAAATACTGCTTTTGTAGAAGAATGGGAGTTGCTGATAATGGGAAGAGAAGAAACTAACAAGGTAGGAGACACTTTCCTATTGTACTTTCTACATCCTATCAACAGCTTGCAGGTTTCACTGCTTATCACACATGTGCCAGTCAAGGCCTGTTCCATTCTAGTAGCCTGTCAACTGTCATTGAAAGGTTTTCACAGAATAACTGAAATATTTCCTGCTAAGTTCCTTTCTACCCTTGGCATTCTATGATTGTAAGGTAACAAAATGTGACTCAGAAGAATGCAAATTTTCAGAGTTCTTGAAGACAGAAAGGAATCAATCTGTTAAGGTAGAAGTATTTGCATGACAATTTTCCAGTTGGCCACCACCCACGCTGCTGACATCATTATATCATTATCTGTGATCCGTGTCTTCGTGCACACTTCAATGCACTTTAACACATACAATCAATTTTTAGAACTAGTCAGTTGGGTTAGATGTCATTGAGTATTCTGTGAACTCACAACTTTATGCACTCAAAATAAAGTCACAGAATATTAGAGATCAACTGCTCTGATTCTTTGTTGCCCTGATGAGGAAAGTGATTAAACTGAGTTTAATGAGGGATTAAACTGAGTTGCGATAGTCAATGATCACACAGCTGGCTAGTGATGGATGTGAACCGGAACTCAGGCTTTGAGACTTGCCAAGAGTTACTTCCCACTAATGCAGCCTATGACCCAAAGATGAAGTTGGAGAGGGCAAGAACTCGACGTTGAAATAGTTCTCAGTCTTCTTGCAGATTTATGTCATTTTCTGCTGTGTAGAATCTTATACTTCTCAAGAGCTCAAAGTTCTTTCATTAAACAAAGTAGTGTCAATCTCTACCATGATTCCTTCAACCCACCAACATTTGTGAAATGCCTACTTTGTGATGGTGCTAAGGATGTAAAGGGTAGCTTTTGTCCTCCAGGAGTTCCTAGTTCAAAGTCATCACTTGTGTGGTGGGTGGGGCGGAAACACTGACGCTGACAATTCCAGCACAGTGTGTTTGGTACTGGGATGGCAGTGTGCATAGGGCCATGTGAGATGACTCAACACTTACAGGAAAGGAAGGGTCAGAAAGGCATCTAGAGCAACCAAACCATGGGGTAAACAGAAGAATTAACAGGAATTAAATATGTGAGAAGAAGCAGGTGGTAAAGGCAGTTTCAGCAAAAGGGAACAGCATGTGCTAAGGGAAAGAAAGCAGGCAGAATATGGCACATTTGAAGAGTTGGAAGAACTTGTCTACAGCTTAGAGGGGGGAGGAAGGGAGAATGGAGAAACAGGAGGGAGTAGTGGGCGGGGCCAGACATAGCAATCTGCAGTACACCGATGGAGAATCTAGAGCAGACATCAAATTGGCAGCAGAGTGAGATTCCCAGGCCATCATTTTATTGACTCCAGAGGTTCAAGAAATGCCTACATATGAGCTGCCTTCCAATCACACTTTTCCCCTGCCTCCATCAGGCATCCCTGTCCCAGGGCAGAAGTTTTAAACAGATGAAGTCTCCAGAATGAGAACCAAGGATAGCATTAAAAGTTTAGGAATAGGTGGAAAAGGGAGACACGGTGTGGACTGGATATAAATAGGACTTTCCTCTTTTTTCTTAGCAGCATCTGCTGCAGTCAGTGAGAAGGCACAGACTCGGCGAAAGACTATAAGTGTATTAACCACAAAATATCTGTATGTATTAAGTACTTCATACAGATATGTTGAAGAATGATGTGAGATGGATGTATTGATAGGGATTCTTTGCTTTGTTTCTTTCTTCCGGGCTTTCTCAGATTTGTCAGACCCCAAATCTGATTGGTATGGGTTGGGGAAAGAAGAGTCCTAGAGGCCAGGCATGGTACCAGGAGCTTTGAGTCATCTTTCATTCTCAAAACATTCTTCGTACTCAGTGCTTCACACCCCCAATTTCTTATCCAAAGACCAGGTGTGCTTCAGGGTTTCAATTTTTTTTAGGTTTCTGAAAGGTAACACAACACATAAATACATCTTTGATTATATAAACTCCCAGCGGGCCTGGGCAAATACAGGAATATTTGCACTAGGTAGGATAATACTTAAACTCAGGTCAGGTCATGTTCCACTGCCAAGTGAACTATAGAATGCTTCTGGTTTTCAGAGTGCAGAAGTTTGGAAATGTGGGTAAGGGATTGTGGACCTACCTGTGAGAGCCTCAACTTTTAGATGAGTTCCCTGAGGTTCCGAGGAATGAAGTCACATGACCAAGGTCACTCTGCTGAGGGAAGAAGTTCAAGTTAGGATATGGATATGTCAGACTCCAAAGCTCATGACCTTGTACTGCATAATGCTGGATTGACTTGCTGGCTGCCAGATACAGAAAGGAGTAACGGTCCTTTCTGGTTCTCTGCAGTAATGAGCAGTAAGACCTGTGGAAAGCAGTTTTTCTGGAACAGCAATGCCTCCATCTACTGGACATATGTGAGAATGACATCTGTCCCCCACCAAGAACCAGAGTTGACTGTCCTAGTAATGGATTGTACAGTCTTTCCCTTCTGTAATTGTGCAAATGATATTTCTGGGGTTAGGAAACAGCTACTAAATTACTTCTACATAATCCACACTTCAAATTTTACTAACAATAATAAAAATAACCATGCTAATAATGAAATCTCTTGTTAGAAATTCTATATGGAAATTGCCATATTCATCATTCCCACTACCTCCAGAACATCCCTTCTAAAACACACCCCTTCTTGCTTCAAACCTTTCAGCGTTTCCACACTGAGTTCAGAATTCTCCTTACACATCTGCTGTCTAGCTGGTTCGCCACACCACCTATTCCTCGCCCTTGCTGAACCTGTATTGAATCTCGATGTCCTAATATGAAACCAGGGTCTGCCTGCTGGATTTGCTTCCTGGCTTTCCCTACCAGACTTAGCTCCTGAGGTCCCTGAGTAAGAGTTTGTCTACTTCTGAGAAATGAAAACTTAGGGTGAATTTATTTCATTTATTCATTAATTAGGACTAGGAATGTAGCTCATTTGCCTAGCATGTGCAAGGCCCGGGTTCAATTCCCAGTACTGCAAAAAAAATTATTCATTAATTAAATACACATTTAGTAATGGTTGTCCAATTTCTGAATCTCAGTGTGACAATACTTGTAAATTTTTTTTTCTGAATATGTATTTTAATAGAGGGAAGAGTGGAGAGAAGTTGGGAATAATCATTCTCCCAAAAAGAGATATCTTCAAAGAATGTGATAACCATAATATATAGAATATTGTTCTTAAAAGAGATGGTTCTCCCTGTGAGACCTCCACATAGTCTTTCCTTTTTTTTGAACCTTGTCTTCCCTTTTTCAAAATAAACTCTCAAAATGATTTAGCCAAGGAAACAAGAAACTGTACATGGATTATGGCACTTTGGAAGTTGGGGCAGGTTATAAAATAAATAAGATAGAGGTTTTTTCAGGTATTGTTTTTGCAACAACTTTAGTTAGATGTAATTCACACGTCATTCACATACCACAAATTCATAAAACAGTTCAATGTTTTTTGCACATTCACAAAGTTATGCAAACTTTTCCAGAGTTTCAGAATATTTTGATCATCCTGAAGGAAATCAACTCCCAAACCCCCAACTCCATCACACTCTCAGTCCTTGGCAGTCACTAATCTACTTTTTGTGCCCACAGATTTGACCGTTCTGGACATTGCATATAAATGGAACCATAATATGTGGTCTTTTACGACTGGTTTTCCCACTTTGTATAATGAGTTCAAAATTCATCTATGATGCAGCATATATTAGTGATTTGTTTCTTTTTATAATACTCTTTTATATAGATATACACATTTTGTTTATTCATTCTTCAGTTGATGAACATTGGGTTGTTTCTACCAGTAGCTATTATACAAAATGCTGCTATGAACATTCATGTACAGACTTTTGTGTAGACATGTGCTTTTGTTCTTCTTGGGTATATACATAGGAGTGGAACTGTTGAATTAAGTGATACAGGTATGTTTATTTCTCTCCATACAAGATTAGATTACAAACATCCCTTGGGCAGCCCTTCGTCTCCTGGCCCATTCTGTGCATGCTGATGTTCATTAAATATTTATTAACTAGAATGAATGAATGGATGATATTGGCCATTCTGACATGAAACATCATAGGGAGTTGCAGGACTAAAGCGACATCATGAATAATTATTTTTAAAAAAATGACTTAGGTCACAAATAATATTAACACTGACAAGTAACTTTGCAAAATATACTTCTCAGAACCCCAACTTCTCTTCTATAGAATGACAGCAGTAACACCTTATAGAGTTGTGGTGTTAAAAATTGTTTTCTATCTGGGAAGGCTTCAAACAGACCTGGCCCACACAGTAGGTGTTCAACAAATCTACATAGCTAGTTAAATTCAGTGTAGTTCCTCATCCACAAACCAATCTAAGATATATTATCATATGGAATATTGTTTAGCTTTGACCTTGAAAGGCCTGGGTTTTCATCTCATCTTCATTTCTATCTTATATTGTCCAATGTGAGATCATTATCCCTATGTCTGTATTCATGATATCAAAGCAACTAGTTTAATAACTGAAAAGAGGTAGCCAGTCAGGTGAATCTCGCTCTTGGGGTAGGAACTGGAAGTGCCATCCCACTAATTCTGTTTGACCCATATCCATATGCCTGGAGGGCTGTACCCACAGAACTATATGTTATTCAAGCCTGTGGAATTAGATTTTTGCCCTTAAATGGGAGCAGAATTTATTTATTTATTTATTTATTTATTTATTTATGTATGTATGTATGTATGTATGTACCAGAGCAAATTGTGTATATTAAGCAAATGATTCTCAGAATCAGTCTTTTCAGAATCTGGTCCGTCAACTGTTCAGATATCAAATAGATTCACTCCATCCACCTCTTTTCAAAGTGTGGCTCTTGAGATCATTTGAGGACCAATAACAAATGAGATATATCTATATTTATTTCACTATTGTGCTTAAATATGTTAAATTATAAAACAGACAACTAATTATGTACTTTCAAAGATGGGTTAAACATTGTTGATTAGGATTCTCTCCACACTAACACAAGTTTGAAATGAATGCACTTCAGTTACTTTCAAGTTCAGGTATAAAACTCAAGTTAGAACAGAAACATCACCTCTGTCAGTTTTGCTTACCGATTAGATAAAGATAATATGTAACCAGTACATCAACTCAACAATCTAGAAGGGACTAACCACAGTCTATCATGAATACAGTATAATTTCTGTAAACGAAGGGCACTTCTAACACATTTGAAACTTTCAAACCTCATAGAAAGACAAATACACTTGATCTCACTCATTTGTGGAATCTAAAAAAAATTTATCTCACAGAAGTTGAGAGTATTACAGAGGCTGGGGAGAGTAGTGGAGAGGGAGAGGTGGGGCAAGGTCGATCAATAGGTGAGAGATAGGAGCAAGAAGCTCTGGTGTTCTGTTGCACAGTGGGGCAATTATAGACAACAATAACATACTGACATTTCTAAAAGCTAGAAGAAAGGTTTTTGAATGTTTTCACCATAGAGAATGACAAACATTTGGGGAGGTAGATATGCTTTACCTGATTTACACATTATACAAGGTGTACAAACTTTGAAACATCATGATACCCCTTTAATAGGTACTATTTTGTGGTTTTATATGTCAGTTAAAATAATTAATTTAATATTTTTATGATTCCTGAGGTTGCTCTGCCATTGAACTCTACCACTGAGCCCTTTTAATTTTTTTTTTTATTTTGAGACAGGGTCTCACTAAATTGCCCAGGCTGGCTTTGAACTTGTGATTCTCCTGCCTCAGCCTCCTGAGTAGTTGAGATTATAGACATTAGAGTTAAAATGCTGTTTAAAGAAATTTTCTAACCTGATGAATTGAAAAAAAAAAAACTCACTTTTTTTCTTACATCTTGCTTACACTATTAATTTGTTTATTCTCTACCTTTTTTTTTTTTTTTAATACATAGGAGATCATTTCCTGTCTGTGAACAAATCCCCAATTAGCACTGTGAGAAGTAATGAGTTTTATTGCAGGGGTCAACAAGTACCCTAACGCTTCCCAATTTGTGGTGGCGTTTGACAATTCACAGACATGCTACCCTCTGGGCAATTATCAACAACTAAATCATCAGTCCCATACAGTTCCAGTTCCATCGCTGGGGAGCAGAGAAGATAGTTTGTAATGGACCGGAACATCGTTTGTGAAAGGTAGCCAATTCCTGTGTGACCATCATAAAAAGACCTAGAACCAAGAGAGTTCCTTGAAGACCATCATTACTCTCTCCTTCACCACAGACCACACACTGCACTGCCCATGACATATCAGCAGGAAGAAGGCTGACCTGGGCAGTACCCTAGGAGCCCACAGATTAAGGACCATGTACCAGCTATTGTTTTTCCATCAGGAGGGGGAAAAAAATCAAAGAAAAAAGTCAGTAAGATGGAGGTAGGTGTGTGTGTGTCTTGGAATCCAGAGGATCAGGGCAGGAACAAGAAAAAGCCATCAAAAATGTTCCCAGTACAAAAGTTGGCAAAACAAACAGCTCTCTCTCTCTTTTTTTTTTAAATTGAACTTTGTAACACGAGAAATTCTCTCATAAGGAGAGAGTGCTCCTGAGCCAAGTTTAGGCAGAAGGAAATGTTTCCAGCGTGTCAGGAACGAAGCTGACGTTCCATTAAGAGAGAGAGGCAAAAAAAAAAAAAAAAAAAAAAAAAAAAAAGTGCTGAAGGAAAGTGTAAGGGGGAAAAAAGCACCGGAAGTCAGACGGGGCTTTAAATTCCAGACTGGGCCCCAGTCGAGAGCACTCAGGAAGCTCCCCAAGCAAACCAGACCCGTCGGATTTCTCACTTGAGCTCTCGGCCCCAGTGGACATTTCCTGTTCTGCCTCTGGAAGTTCAAGCCAGGAGTTACAAAACATCCTTTTCCCTCTACCCAAGTGCTTGGGTGGGGAGACCCTCCCTGCCCTGCCCCGCCCTCCCCTTCCTTCCGCGGAACTCCTCCCTGATCCGCAGTTCGGCTTCCCAAGGAGATGATGGATCGGCCCTAGCAGGTGGTGCAAGGGGACCCCGGCTGAAGAGGTAGGAAACGGGGCACTGCACATTCTTGTGGTCATTTCACATTTATTGAGCCAAACGAGGCACTGATCCTTTTTGCTTTTGGGCTGGGGTGTTGTGCATGGGAGTGAATGGTAGTGGATGGATGAAGGAAATCTGGGATGAGATCTGTCATCCCTTCTCCCTTTCTCTTTCTGAATTGAACTTTAATTACTGGATCCCTGAAAGCACATTTTTCTTGGTGTGGGTACTATTAATGGGAGAATTCTGGGAAGTTGATATGAATTTCCTGATTTCTCTGTTTCTTTTCTGAGCCCCTGGAATGTCAAGGAGTATTCATAAATAACTTCATCTCTGAAAAGATTCAGAGAGAAATGACTGAGGTGAAAGACCTGGTTGTTTCCTGGCACTAGGACCATGTTGTCTTCTAGTCCATGATGCTGTCTTTTCCCTCCCATCCACCATCATGAGACACATGCCTGGTGGTTTTTCTCCAGGTGTGGGGATGTGGCACAAGCCCATAGTCAGAACCTTTGAGCACCAGGGCTGTAGTTCTAGACAGGACTCAGGTGCTGTTTGAAACAGCTCTGTGTGTGTGTGTGTGTGTGTGTGTGTGTGTGTGTGTGTGTTTGTGTGCGTCTGTCTGTCTGTCTGTGTGGGGTAAAGCTAACTGGTCTACCCAGAAGCCCACACATCACCCTTATCTTCAATTAGGAACATGTTCCCAGCAGCTGGTGGCTGAAAAGCTAGCCTTGGCATTGCATGTGCTGACATTGGATTGGATCAGAAAACTCAGCATGGCTTCTGCACAAAGAATACTCAGAAACTTATGAAGCAGTCATAAATGAATCATTTTAAATGCCTTTTCTCTGAATATCTATGGCTTTTACTCTCTGTACTACACAATTTGCTCCTCAGTCACATGGCCTTGCACTGTTCTCTGACAGGCTAACTGCATGAGGGAGGGGATTGAACAAAATAGTCATGGCTACTAGTTGGTATCTTAAGATAGTAACTGGTTCTTGCTGAGCACTTGCCCTGCACCAAGCACTATTCTAAGGGTGGTAGGTATTGTCATCATCATTCCCATTTTACAGATGAGGAAATTGAGGCTGGAGACACCATTAATAATAGACAGAGGAGGGACCTGAACTGAGGCAGCATGGGTCTCAAGTCTAGGCTGCTGTGCTCAGAAATCAGAAAGACCAGGCTTTGAATGTGAGTTTCAGCATTATCTAACTGAATGACTTTGGATAATTAATTGCCCTCTGCCTCAGTTTCCTCATCTATAAAAAGGACTAATAATAATGCCACTTCACAGAGGTATTGTGAGAGGTAAAGTTTAAAAGACTATTTTACTGAAGAAGGTGAACAATGCAAATGTGCTCTTCACTGGGCAGTACAACAGTTGAGGGATCCCTTCCACACGGAGAAGCCTGAGTTTGGTGGGAAGTGCCAATAGTGCCTGTTAGGATTTGTGCTTGGTGTTCAGCAGCCAGCCTGTCTTACACTGGAGCTTATTCTAAGCTCAAGAAGGGCAGGGTTTGCCTCTTACATACATTTCCCAACTGTGATGTTAAGAACACCATTGCTTTTTGGAGGGGAGGCTGGGTCCCCTTTGCTGAGGAATTCAACATGGAGGCCAGCATTATATGGGTGCTCCAGGTAACTCCTTTTCTACTTCCAACAGAGTAGCTCCATTCTTTCCTGACTTGTAGGTCTGGTAAAGACCTACTTTCCCAGTTGAAACAAAGTTTTCTGAAACAATGTATAGAAGTGCTGACAAGTAGTGCTTTGCCTAGACTGAAAATGACTGCTTGTGGTGGCGAGATTTCTAGCTTCCCTGTCTAAGCTCACTTGGTCCTCCCATCTGCCTCCTCTAATGATCACGTCCTGCCCTTAGAGCCCACTGGAGGCTGCCTGCCAGCCAGGCTCAGGAAGTGAGCTCTTCTGTCTCAGGCAGACTCTCCTCTTTGCAGGGACACAGAAGGAGCAGCACCCTGGAGAGCCTACTTTACAACCTGGCCTCTCTCTCAGTCTTTTCTGAGGGTGGTCTTCTCAACTGTGCTCCCAGTTAGGGACTAGTTAATCAATAATCATAATAGCTACTTATTGATCTTCCTTAATGATAACTGCTTACTCATTGAGCCAGACGTGTTGACAACATTATTCAGATTAGCTCACGTAATCTTCACAAAAGCCCAAGGAGGCATGATCCCCACTATGCTGATGAGGAATCTAGAGGAAGGGACTTTAAGTGACTGGCATGGGCATCCTGCCAGTTAATGGTGATGGTGGGATTGGAACCCATCCCCGAATTCAAGCCTCACTGCCTTGAATGTTTTTTGCAACCCTGTTTGATAGCCACAAGGATATGTTATAATGATGGTTCTTTTGTGTTTTGACAAATGATGCCCCTGAAAATAGACTGGGAGGTTCAGGCTTACGGGGTCAGGACAGAATGTTCTATGGAAGGAAGAGTGTTTCTGTGAATAAGTGGAGTAATGACTTTTAGCCATGCTGCATGCCTGATAAACTTCATTTATCTATGAGATGGTGTAGTTTTTTTTAACCTTAGTTTTATTTTATTTATTTGTGATGCAGGGAATTGAACTCAGGGCCTTTCACATGCTTAGCAAGTGCTCTATCACTAAGCTATGTACACAGTCCAACATAGTATAGTTTAATGAAAGAGAGCTAGGCTCTTCAGCCAGACTTCTATGAGCACAACCTGGCTCTGCCATAGGTTAGCTAGGTCATCTTGGGTACATTACATAACAAAAACAAAAAAAGTGCTTTTTCTTTTTTTCAATGAATAAATGCCATTGACTGAACCACTTATATTTCCGAAAGACTGACTTTAGAATTTCAAGCTGAGATATAAAAGTTAAGAGCTATATGTAGCTTATTTTAGAAAAACAGAAAGGAGATCATGACTTACAGAAGAATTTTATGCATTTTTCAAAGAACAAATTTGTGAGCACAGCCCAAGTCTGGATTAGATTTATAATGATCTTTAAACTCACATGCATTGCTTTGCCAACTTTTACTGGAAATACAAGTAGGTGAGAAATAAATCCATGACTGACATTTACTGAACACTTACTATAAGCCAGGCGTTGTGGGAAGTACGCCTATGCATTATCTCTAATAAATCTAATTCTCCCTGATTTAAGCCATTTCTATCTGTTTAAGGAATATTGAATATGGACTGGGCACCGTGGTGCGTATCTGTAATCCCAGCAACTTGGGTGGCTGAGGCAGGAGGATGACAAGTTTGAGATCAGCCTCAGCAACATAGCAAGATCTTTAGTAACTTAGCAAAACTCTGTCTCAAAATAAAAAAATAAAAAGGACTAGGGATATAGCTCAGTAATAAAGCATCTCTGGGCTCGATCCCCAGTACAAAAAAAAGAAAGAATGAAATATCTAGGATGGAAGTGAATGGAAGGAACAGGAGGAGCAGTAACTCTCAATGCACCAAATCTCAGTGAAACCCTCTTAGGCATTTTGTAGAGCAGGGACTGGAAGATGCCCAGACCACCTGACGTGAGATGCACATATAGTTGCCCTATGCAAAAGCAACAACAACAACAACAACAACAAAACCGCCAGGCAGTCTTTCCTTATTAAATTAAGAGTTTTCAACCTTTCACTTAAAATAAGCACTTTATGCTTCTGTTTGGCCTATTCAAATTGCCAGCATCACTACTCTTGTGCTTTGGGTCCTTTAAGAAAAAGGAAGGTTACTTGTACACAGGTCCTGTGATACCACTGCAAATATCTGATAACTGACTAACATGTAGTTAGCCTGTGCAGTACGAATACACTGATCAAAAGCATAATTCACATCCTGGAAGGGACAAGGGGACAGTGTGAGATTTCACCATGCTATTCAGAACCATGTACAGTTTAAAACTTCTGAATTTTTTATTTCTGAAATTTTCTACTTAATGCTTTCAGATCAGGGTTGATGGCAGGTAACTGAAACCCCAGAAAGTGAAACCTTGGATAAGGGAAGACTACCATAAAAAACAAAGTCACATACTGGTGTGGATCTAATGGGAGATTTTTAGGCTGCACTATAATGGTGGGTAGCAAGAGTATTTAGAGTAAGGAGACTCCTGAGGCAGCCTCTAACTGCACTCCATGGTTGTTACCTGGGCTGGAAAGGCAAGCTCCCACCTGAGGGGAGCTTTGAAAGTCCAGTTCATGGGCTTTTGGTGTGTTACTCATTAGTGGTTCTGAATTTTCAGAGTATTTATAGCACTAGCTCAACAGGGACAGCTCTGGGCAGCTGTATGACGGGTGTAATGTTATTCCTTGTGTCCAGAGCCTTCTGTCTTTCCTAATAACCTCTCTCCCACCCACCTTCTCAGGCTCTCACATTCAGACTCTGCTCCCTTCCTTATCTCTATAAGGCTTGCAGGCCCTTAATTCACTGGACAACCTTAAGCACATACCACCCAAGTGTGGGTGTGTTTGTAACAAGGATCAAATTGTTTTGCTGGGAACAAGATGACAATGGAATTTGGCGATCATTTAGTGATTAGGGGAGAGTTTTTAAGGATTTTGGAATATGGGTCCTCCTTAGGCCTTACTCTCCCCTCCAAATCACACACTATAAACCAGGGCTCATTTGGGGCCCATCAGTCATTGTGGAGTGTCCTAGTTTAACGACTAGGAGTAGGGTGGGAGAAAGGAAGGAAATCTGTTGTTTATCCCAGGCCACCCAAGATACATGGGGATGGGCACAGAGGGGAAGGTTTCTATGCTTTCTGCATTTTCAGCCCCAGAGCAGCAATGAGGTTGCTTTATTCTTTACCCTCACCCTCTATTTTTAAAGTGAGGTTCCAGAGAGACCCAAGCAGACAGGAAGAGATGAAAAAGCCAACACAATACAGAACAAAATGCCCCGAGGCAGCAAGGGAGGGCTCAGTATGTTCTTTGTGTAATGTAGGACTTTCCTGGACCCTTGGAACTTTCCATAGTTTGATTTTCTGGCTAATTATTACCATCTGCGTGGTTGCTGGCAGCCAACACTGTGCTGGGCTTTCTGGGCCTGCCAGTGGACTTGCTGACCAGCCTGAGGGGTACTCCGACTACAGCCAGCTGCTGAGGCCCCCTGGTCTTCTTGAGGAACAGCAGGAGTGCCCACCAACTGCCGACCCAGCTGATGGGTAAGTGGCTTGCCAGCCTCTTGGCCTCTTGAATTGGTCCTCCAGAGCCCAGTGTGGGTTTCTGGTCTAATGTTTCCTTTTCCAGCATGCTGCTGACACATCTGCATGCTCCATGGGAGCACAGCCTACTCCTTCCCTTGGAGTGGCTCAGTACCCGGCATGCATTGCATGTGCTTGAACAGATGCTGAGATATGTACGTCATGGAAAGAAAGGCCTGTATGTACTTTAGTAAATAAACAACTGTCAGGACTCGTGAGGCACACATTAGCCTAGCCTAGTAAGGCATTCAATCTGCTTCCAGAATCACGCCCATCAGAGCTAAGAGGGATCTTAGAGACTATTTTAAGCCCTTCGTTTCACAGCTGAAGAGAAGGAGGACTAGAGAGGCAGTGAATTTCCCAAGGTCACCATGGCCAGGGTCCAGGGGCCCCTCTAGTTCACAAAACCAAACTGATATGGGTGAATAGTCTTGAGAAGGGACTAAAGTTACATGCTTACTGAGTGTTTCCATTTGCTCTTATAAATCCACTCTGGATTGTCCACTGCTCTATGCCCAGGAAACTGGTCTTAATGACTCCCTTGCATTTAGTTTCTACTTAGATTCACCCAATGCAAGGCACCTGTAGGAAGTCAGAGGCAGGGAGGGATGGTAGGAAGGTAGGCATTTATTTCCCTTGCTCCTTTCCTACTGGGTCACTACTGTCAGGGTGTGTTCCCTGGTCAAAGCCACAACTCAGTCAGGCAGCCAGCCCTCTCCATTCAGCTCTTTCCTGCTGACCTTGGGCCAAGGGTAGTAGCAGGGTCTTCTCCTGTGTACAGCCAGTCCCAGGGTATTCCGTTATCTTTTGTGGTCTTCCAAACTCTACTCAAGTTTTGTAAACAGCCCCTTTATTTTCAGATTGAAATTTTTTACTCACCAGCATCTTTTGTTCATTTGAAAAAGAGAAAACCTGTGTTAGTCAGCTTTCTCTGCCAGAACAGAGATAAACCTGAGATTAAAAAAAAAAAAAAAAAAAAAAAGGAGCAAACTGTTTTTCTCTCTGCAGTATTGACAATTGAACCCAGGGGTGCTCTACCACTTAACTAGGTCCTCAGCCCTTTCTATTTTTTATTTTGAGAGAGTGTCTCTCTAAGTTGCTGAGGTTGGCCTGGAACTTGTGATCCTCCTGCCTCAGCCTCATGAGTTGCTGGGCTTATAGGTGGCACGTCTGCATCTGATGGAGAAAGATTTATTTTGGCTCAAGGTTTCAAAGGTTTTAGTCCATAGTTGGTTGACTCTGTTCTTTGGGGACCTTTGGTGAGACAAAACATCATGACTGGAATGCTTAGGGTAGAGCAAAGCTGCTTACCTCATGATGTCCAGGAAGCAGAAAGAGAGAGGAAGGGGCCAAGGTCTCAATATCCCCTTCAAGGGCACGCCCCCAATGACCTAACTTCCTCCCACTAAGCCCCATCTACCAAAGGTTCCATCACTCCCCAACAGCAACACAGGCTGGAGCCCAAGCATGAACCTTTGGGCAACATTTAGGATCTAAATTATACCAATCTGTACAAAAGGCAAATATACCTGAAAGGAGCAAGGTATATTAGTTTCACTGGGCTTGATTGGCATTGGCAGGGCTGTGCTCCCTCCAGAGGCCCTGGGAGATAATCTGTTCCTTGTCCCTAGTCTCTTTCAGTTTCTGGTGGGTCCAGCATCCCTTGACTTGTGACCACATCACTTCAATATCTACCACTGTGGTCACTTTGCCATCTCTTTCTGTGTGTGGAAACTTCTCCTGCCTCCCTTTTATAAAGATATTTGTGATGGTATTTAAGGTCCACCCAGATCATCTAGGATAATCTCCCCATCTCAAAATCCTTAATTTGATCACATTAGCAAATAAGGTAACATGTTTGCCAATAAGATAATGTTGTTCCAAATAATGTAACATTTACAGGTTCCAGAGATTAGGATTTGATATCTTTGAGGTCCTTATTTGGCCTATGACAGAGTATGACAGACACATGGAATTCTTCAGATCAATTCTAATGGCACTTGTGTATTGATACCATTATGCTTGACAAAAGTATTGGCCTATCTCTGGGGATGACTTTCAGCCTCTAGACTCTAATTCTTTTATCTTTGGTCCTGGCAGCTGGATATCATTGTGACATTCCCCTTTTGAAGTCAGCTGATTTGAACTCCAGGCAAAGCACTGTGGCAGACAAGTTGGTGGTCTATGATGGGGTATGATAATTGTGGAAGGTCCAGTCTAGAGACATTAGAGTATGGAAGTCATTTGACTAAAAGAGTTGACTCTTACACCTTAAAAATTTAAAGGCACTTAGAAATCAGGTAGCTCCGTCACCCTTTCTTATACATGAAGCTTGGAGAGGGAAATTTTCTTACAGCTGATTAATTATAGGCCCAGGATGAAGACAGAAGTCTTGGGACCCAATCTAAGGACTTTTCCACTATGCTTTCTTGTCATGTCTTGTCACCAGCTGCTTTCCTGGACCATCTTTGAGTGTTCTTTATAGGATTTAGATCCCAAGTAGTTCTACTTACTAGAAATTAGTAGGCAGTAGTAATATACTAGATGTTGAGCCTGTGTTACAATGCAAATTAAAAAATTATGCTGAGACTTACGACTGAGATCAGTGCTACTCAGAGTGCCAGTCCATAATGAAATACATGACTGCCAGAATAAGACTAACACAGAACTTCCTTCATTGAGAAAGTCATGCTGTGAAAACAAGTCAGCAGAACTAAACAGTGCACATGGTGAGGAGATGGATTTACATTCTGCCATAGCACCCAATCTTGTTACAGACCATTGTGATGGTCACTGGTAGAGGACAAACAGTAAGGTCATTGCTTGAGCCAACCCACCCCTCCACACAGGTCATTTTGATAGAAAAATATATCAGAGAAGACAGTGGTCATGCCATCCAGATCACATCCAGAGAGTGGAGTCCAGATCTGGAGCCATTCTTTAAGAGGGATAATGACATTCCAAAGATCTTTCTGTAGTACCTGGCTCATGGAGCATAATTTTTTGTTGAGGATTAAAAGAGAAACTGTTTTACAAGTCCTTTACAGTGCATGGCACAAGGTAAAGCGCTAATTCAATGAAATTATTATTACTACTATTATATCATAATTCGGTACAAGGTGACTGTTGAGAGGAATGGAAAAGACTAGAAGGAGTGCAAGTTTGTATGTTTGAAGGACTATCATATGGAAGGGATATAGACCAATTTGGAATCTCTTCATTCAACAAATATTTTTTTGGAGTGTTCACTATATTTCCAGATACTTGTCTAGGCATTGAGAAGTACTGTGGACAATGCTATGAGGTACTGAGTCTCATGGATGGAGGTGGTTATGAGACAAGACAAAAAAGCAAAGTAATTTTGGAAGGAGCTCAAGACAAGATGATAAGGAATGTGTATTGGTTTGGGAGGTATTGCTTCAGACTGGGTAGTTAGGAAAACTCTCCCTGAGGACATATGGTCTGAGTAGAGCCCTGAATGTTAACAAAGAACAGGCACATGAAGACCTAAGATGGGGGGATCTAGGCAGAAGACTGTCAAGTGCTGCTCACGATGGTAAAAATTATTAGCAGGCACATTTATATAAATATAATTAAGTTCGTTTTAATAATATGAGGAATTATTTTTAGATAAACTTTTAATTTTGGAACAGTTATAGATTTATAGAAAAATTATGAAGATTATACAGTTTTGCCATATACCCCATATCCAGTTTTTCCCTATTATTAACATCTAACATTTGTGAAGTCCTTATTTCACATTTGGTGAACCAATACTGATAGTTTCTTATTAACTGAAGTTCATACTTAATTTGGATTTTCTTAGTATTTGCCCAATGTCTACTATCCAGGACGCCATATTGCATCTGGTAGTCATGTCTCTTTGGGTTTTCCTTGGCTTGATGTTTTCTGTTTTTCCTTATATTTGATGACCTTAACAGTTTTAAGGACAGTTGGGTCCAGTATTTTGTAGAATATCCCATCTTTGGGATTTGTCTTGTGTTTTTCTTATGATTATAGTGGGGTTTATATTTTGGGGAAGTAAATTGTCTTTCTCACCATATCATATCAAAAGTACCTGCTATGAACATGATGACATCACTCCTGGTGTTGACCTTGATCACCTGACTTGAAGTAGTGTTTGGCAGATGTCTCTACTATAAAATCACCATTTTCCCCTCTTTTATCATGTACTCTTAGGAAGTAATTCATTGTGCACAGTCAGCACTTAAGGAGTGGAAAGTTAAGCACTGCCTCATTGAGGGGAAGTTCATACATAAATTATTTAGAATTCCTTCATGGTAGAATTAGCTCATCTTTTCATTTACTTATGTTTAACCGTTTATTTATATTAGTAGGAACTCATGTGTTTACTGTGTACTTGATAACCCAGGTCTTGGCCATTGGGGGTTCTTTCATTTGACTTCTGTGTCCCTTTACAATACTCCTATCATTTGGGGACTTGGTGTTTGTCTCTTGAGCACTTTTTTTTTTTAACTACAAGATGCACCTACCACTATAAGATGTTCCAGATTTATTTTACATATTTCCTGCCCCAGTCTTAGATTCAGCTATTTCTTCAAGTAACCCTTGTTCCTATTTTTATTTTTTTGAGAATGATATTAAAAACCAAGACCTCAGTATTGGATGAGCTTGGTGATATTAGGGTGTCAGTACCCTCTCAGATGATAGAACAAGGAGATTATGCATATGCTAATCTGTGTATAAACACACATTTTAAAATGTTTCTGTGTGTAACCAACTACATTTATGTTAAGTTAAACATGAATTCATACTGATGCTTCCAATTCTAATCCATTACCACAAGAATCATTCTAGACACCCCCTTTCCACTCCACAGTGAGAATCTGGACTCTCACCATCTGCTATCCATTTACTTACTACATGTGTAATGTAGTGGTATTAGAATTGTTAACATGGATCCCCACAGGAAACAACTTTGTCAACTAGATTACAGTGCTTATGTGCAGTTTCTTTAGCCTCTATCTTAACAGACTCCACTCATTTCCAGAGTTACTTAGGTTGGCATCTTTCCCCACCCCACCCTCTTCAGTGAAAAATTTTCACAAATTTGTAATACAATTAGGTTGTTTTTTTTTTTTTTAATCACAATCTGTATTCCATTCTGGAATCCTCTGATCTCCCAAATTATTTTTCTTTAATTTGCATACATTAAGGTTCACTCTTTGGCCTTAAAGTTCTATGCATGCTGACAAATGCATAATGGCATGTTTCCACCATTAGAGTTTCTTATAGAATACTGACATATTCACAAAAAATCCCCTGTACTTTCATTATTAAGACTTTTTGAGAAGTGACACCTAGAAAAAGAAAAGAAAAAAAAAAAAAAAAAAAAAAAAAGGAAATACATACAGCCTGCTTTCCATCATGGGGGCAAAATACCTGAGGTAAGTCAACTTAGAAGGGAGAAAGGTTTTTCTTAGCTCGTGGTTTCAGAAGTTTCAGTACATGATCACTGGTCTGTGGCTCTTGGACCTGTGGAGTGGCAATATATCATAGATGTAGCATAGGGTAGAGGAGGCTGTTCACCTTATGATCACTGGGGGGGAAATATTAGAAGAGGAGGGACTGGGGTCCCATATCCCCTTCAAGGGCATGCCCTCAATCACCTAACTTCCTTCCACTAGCCCCACCATTTTTTTTTTTTTTTTTTTTTTTTTTTTTTTTAAGTGGTGCTGGGAATTGAACCTAGGGCTTTGTACAAGCTAGCAAGTGCTCTACCACCAAGGCACACCCCCCAGCCTTTAGCTCCACCTCTTGAAGGTTCCACCACCTGTGAATGTCACCACAGACTGGGGACCAAATTTTCCACATCTGAGCCTTTAGGGGAAATTTCAGGTCTAAACTGTAACAGGAGAGAAAGCAAGATTGGGCAGGAGAGCCTTCAGGCTATGGTGCAGGTCTTACAGGATCTCTCAGGCCCTGTGGAGCTCTAAAGCAAAGGTCACCTCTTAGAGGAACCCATGTGAGGCAGAAATGACTGGGTCTTTATACTACTGCCTACTTGGCTGTTGGCTGGGGACTGCCAAAGAGACTGATCTTAACTCAAAAGCTGAGACACCCTGAAGGCATTAACAGCTAGAGGTTACCAGCTAACCACATTCTTTGAGGCTGAATTGCTAAATCCTTTGTTGGAGAGGGATCTGAGTACTGTGCTTGTGTTACCCAGAGATATTTTTGTTTTTTCCAAGCAGAGATTGGCCGACCACTGGCCAGTAACCTTGTGCAGAGGATTCCCACCTTGGGTGGACTTTGGGACCACATGATCCCATTAGCCTTTTGGCTCTTGGGTTCAGTGGCTGTCCTTCAGCCCGCTTTGATCCACTTATTCTGTTTCTCACAGCATTTTGCTTAAGCACCTGTTTTCCTTCTTGCACTGACCATCTTGTGCCCTGCTGCGCAGTAGCAGTAGGATCAGAATGCCTCCACCGAGTCTGGCTCTCACTTCTGCTGCCCACACCTGCTTTAGATCCCAAATACTCAAGAAAATGGTTATAGTATCTAAGCAATATGGATCAAAGTGTTGAACAGAAATAAAAAGCATATGGCTATGGGCAAGAAAATGAAAAATTCAAAGCTGTGACGACACAAACCAAATCCCTGTCTGAAGTATCCCCTCCCTGGAACATGGAAAAAGCAAAAACAACAGCACTCCCTACTGATCTATGGTTGAACCTCACCTAGCAGGGCAAGGTATGATGTTTTTATTTCATCCTCACTCCTATGCTTATAGCTGCCTGTGGATTCTAATTGGCAGGTGCAGTCATTCCAGTGCAGTTCTTGTTTGTCTCTGTAGGAAGATGGAAAACTTTCAGACTTCCTAAAGAAGGAGTGACTCTGATGTTTTGTTCTACCTGTGCTTATTCTTCCTTTTATTTAACCTGCTTTAGGGTAAAAATCTGGCATTACAGCTTTTTCTTATAACTTGGTGGCTCTCTCGCTCTTAAATGTCCTAAGATAAATAATTTAGGTCTGTACATGATGTCTAAAGACAATTTTAAACTTTGTCTCTATTTAGAGATTTCCTTTGAACATTTACTTGTTTTGTGGTATTTTGAAGCTCCCTAGATTCTGTTTTTCTCAGCCAGAGAACAGTAGCATTTTTAAAAGGTATTCTTGGTGCTATTTTTATATAATGAGCCATGCATAGTGATTTTAATTCCAAAAGCTTACAAAATTAAAGAGTTTTCTTAAAAAAAAAAAAAAAAGAGTTTTCTTGAACGCAGGCCCTCAGGAGTCTTGTCAACCTTCTGTTTTTTTTCTGTCTGCTTTGTGATTTCTCAGTGGGATGACGGAGCCAAAACCTGCCGAGTTAGTGAACAGAAACCAAGTCTTAGTGGATGAACTTCCCTGACTCTTCTGCCCCTAGGAACCAGACAAATGGAGTTGCAATCTGGATTTAAATATCTAAAGATTGCTGTAGGTCACTACTGTAAAATGAGATGAGATCCAAATAAGTACTAAGAGTTAATATTCCAAGAAGACACTTGTGGCAACTATGAGTCCAGAATGTTTGAATTATGGGTAGATTTTGTCTCTGAAAATAATACTGGGGCACCAAAAAAAAAAAAAAAATCAATAAAAAGTACACAAAGGCATACTGTCCCTGAACCACTATGTAGGAATAGAAATGACAAGTAAATGAAATTAAAAACAAAAACAAAAACAAAGGGAGCCTTAAAGAATTGCTTTCATTCCTCCCCCTGAGAATACAGACTGAAAGTGTATACTTGGCAGCTGTTTCTGCCATAGGAGAGCAGGGTCATCAGTCCCCAGAGCCAGCTCTCTTCTGCAAACTGCCAACTTATTTATCATAGGTGACAGTTGCAGCACCTTGGAATGGAGGAACAAAGGCAATCTTTCTCTCCCTCCCAGTCTCCCCCTCCCTCCCTCCCTTCCTCTCTCTCTCTCTCTCTCTCTCTCTCTCTCTCTCTCTCTCTCTCTCTCTCTCTCTCTTTCTGTTTCTCTCTTTCTCTCTCTCTCTCAGTTGGCTTTGCTGGGCACAAAGTATTAGAGAACAGTCCTACAGAGAGTAGCTGGTAATAAAATGTTAGAAGGATTTCTGAGAATTAGCCTTAGGAAGAATTCATTTGGCTGGAAACTTACCTTGCAAGTAAGCATGTGACTTTCACCTGACTTCATTTTCTTCCAAGGGTTCCAAGGCCAGAAAAAAAGGCCCTGGTCTTGGCTGCTGTCAAGTTCACTCTTCAGAGTTAAATGAGAACAAATTTAAAGGCATATCGCCAAAGGCAATTCCTCTCTTTGATGCTGAGTATAGATGGGATGGATAGCTCTTAAGTAAAATTTTTATTTTCTAATGGCAATAACAGATGTAACATCTTTATGTTTCAATTAAGTGTGAATGAAGGAAATGATGATTGAGAAAAGGTTAAAGAACTGGATGGCTTGAGGAAATCTGAGTCCTGGTTCTGGCTTTGCCACTGTTTTTGTAACCTTGGGCAAATCCCAGCCTCCTACTCTATCAGAGCCTCTGTGTACTTATGTTAATGTAAGAAGGTGGAACAAGATGGAGCTTGGTGACCTGTAAGGACCTTTTGGGCTCTGTTCTCTGACTCAGTTTCTTAGTTTTGATTTTTTTTTTCATTAAGGCATTTTCAAAATAATTGAGGTGAAGTTGGGTATAGATTTGTGAGAGTGGCATCCTGAGGTTGAAAGCAGGACCCAGACAACTCTCTCACCTAATCTAGCACTTTTGCAAACTTGAATCCAGATGTCAGGTAGGTATTAAGTATATTAGTGAGTGGAAACCACGTCTGAGTGGATGACATGAAGTATATTTTTTGAGTGCATGAATACCTCAGGACAGCCTTGAGGAAGAGGAGACTGGAACATTCTGTCAGAGGAATTTTATTTGGGATAAGGGATAGGTTTGCTTGGCAATGATGGCTGGGGTGGCTTTACGGACACTTTCAGCTGAAGCTGAACATTAATCCTGGGAAGTATTAGTGTTCAAGCTCATTTCCTCAGTTCTGTCTATCAGTAGAGTAGGGTAGAATGATTGATGTCCAGGATGCTAAGTAATACAGTTCTCCCAGGTTCTGGTGGTTTGCCTGCAAAATAATTGAACTTTTTTTCCCCTCCCCTATTGAATTGATCAGAGTATTAATTAAGAGTTAATTTGGCCCAATATTACAGAATATCAAAATAATAATGGCTAAACAATGTGTAAGTTTATTTTTTCTTTCTCTATAAAGGAAAGTTGTAGCTGGCAATCGAGAGCAGGCTCAGCGTCTCCATAGCATCAGGAATTCTGGCTTCTTAAACCTTAGCATGAGGCTACTAATTCAAGATTAATCATGGCTACTTGAATTCAGCTGTACCATCAGCATTCCAACCAGTAGGAAAAAGAAAGAACCAAAAAAAGGGTTCACCTTTCCTTTCTCATCCATCCTGGAAATTGAACTTGACACTTCCATTTGCATCCCATTGACTGAAACTTAGTAACATGACTACCTATATATAATGAAGACTGGGAAATGAAGCTTTTGTTCAGAATAATTTTTGCCTAGTTTTAAAATCAGGATTGTTTGTGTTTGTTGTTTGTTTTACTAAGAGAGAAGCAGAATAGATATTAGGGAATGGTAATCTCTGTCACCTCGAGAGATGCCAGACTTGGTTCCAGTTACACAATGATGCTCCCATTGCCCAACTCCTTTGGTCCTTATCTTTAAAAATTGCCTTCGAGACCAATAGCAAATTATCACTAGTATTCTTGAATTTTTGAAAGCAGTTCCAGGTCATTCAGGGCAAGTGTGATGAGTAAGCTGGGATATAAATCTGAACATTACCATTTCATAAGAATAATATAGTATGGGCTTTTGCTTTAGTATGTAACAGACTATTCTGGATATTATGACCACTCCTGCAGAAAATAACTCCAAAATTTGGACATATTATGGAAGGTAACTACCTGAAGGCACAGCAGAGGGGACAGAAGTAGATAGCCTCTAGTGTTGTATGTCTATTTGGAGAACAGGAGATGAAAAGACAAATCAGCAGGTGTGGTCTGCACACTGGCTGTGTATTTTGAGGAATGATACATGAAACCAGGAAATCATGAATGCTTAAAAGAAAGTGGGGTTATCAAGAAAGAAAGAGTCAAAGAGAGGATCCCCAAACCAAATCCAAGAAACAGAGTTTTTAGTTCAAGTCCAAGAAAATTATTTGCTAACACCAGGCGAAAACAAGACTTACCGAAGGAAAACAGAATCTGGAATCTCTACAACTTATCATTCATAATGTCCAAGATTCAAGCCCAAATTACCTCACACATAAAGCATAGAGAAAATGGAACATGTCCTTAAAAGAAAAGTCAATCAAATCTGACCTGGACATGAACAAGTCATTGGAATTTAAAAGGAAAATGTTTAAAAAAATGGTTTTGTAATTTTAAAGGGTTTTATAACTGTCCTCAGTGAAAAAGAAAAGAAATTCAGGGGAAAAGCTTGTTTTGGATGAATCAAAATCTCTGCAAAGAAGTGGGAAATTTCATGAGAAATAGATGCAACAAAAAATGACCAAGTGGAAGTCCTTTGTTTTCAATGTTTTCTTTATGCTTTGAAGATTTATTTATGTCTATTTGACCTCGATGTGCCTTGGAGTGGACTTCATGCTTATTCTGCTTTGTGTTTGTTTAGTATCTTGAATCTGAAAATCTCTAACTTGCATTCCATTTGGGAAGTGTTTGAATATTATTAATTAATTTTTTTTTAAATTTCCTTTTCCTCCCTTCTTCTGAGATTCAAATTATATGTGTGTTGGACTATTTGACAAGTTCCTGAGATTTTTTTTTTCATATTATTTTCAATCTTGTTCTTCTCTGTTACTCATTTTGAGTTGTTTTGATTGATTTATCCTAAAGTTTGCTTACTTTTTCCCTTAACATTTCCATTTGGCTGTCAACTCCATCTGATGAGTTTTCTATTTAAGAAATTGCACTATTCTGGCTGGGGCTATTGCTTAGTGGCAGAGTGCTTGGCTAGCAAGTATGAGTCACTGGGTTCAATCCTTATCACCACACAAAAAATAAACAAAGGCATTCTCTCCATCTACAACTACAAAAAAAAATTTAAAAAGAAATTGTACTTTTCATGTAGAATTTACATGAGGAAGCACATTATCAATTAGAAGTAGGCTATGAAAATTAAAGGACGTAGGTCAGCTACTAAACATGATGCAAAGATTCAGCTAAAAGGCAGCAGGAAAATTAAAACAATAATTTCTAAAATTTAAATAATTTTTAAAAATGGGGAGCAAAAATGGAGAAATCTCTTGGAGGAAAAAATATAAAACTATAAATTAAATGACAGACCTGCATCCATTCATATCAACAACTAAATTAAATGTTAATGAGCTAAGTACTCAATTAAAAAGACTGAAATTGATGATTTTTTTAGAGATTTTGTTTTGTTTCTGCAGTGCTGGGGGTAGAACCCACTGCCTTGTGCATGTTACGCAGGTTCTCTACCACTGAGCCACATCCCCAGTCCCTGATGATGGCTGTTTAAAATGAGCACAAGAACAAATATTATACCACATCAAAGAAGATATACAGATGCTGATTGAATTTATGAAAAGACATTATCAAAATGGAGTCTACTGTCATATGTAACTGAGAAAAACCAATTAAAAAAGGGAAAAAATATTTAATATGATATATAATTAAGGAATTAAAAATTAAAACAGCACTAAGATACCATTACACATCTATTAAAATGGCCACAATTCAAAACCCTGACAATGCTGGTGAGGTTATGGAGTAACAGGAACTCACTTGCTAGTGTTTTGGAAGAAAGTTTTGGCAGTTTCTAGCAAAACTGAACATACTCTTACCCTACCATCCAGCAGTCTCACTTCTTGATATTTACCCAAATGAGCTAAAAACTTATGCCCACACAAAACTTATACTGAGATGTTTATAGAAGCCTTATTCACAACTGCCAAAACTTGGAAGCAATCAAGATGCTTTGATAAAGGTAAAACTATGTAGATGATAAAAAGATCAGTGATTGCTAAGAGTTAATGGAAAGGAAAGAATGAACAGGGGAAGGAAGCAGGGAAGATTTTTAGAGGAGTGAAACTACTTTGTTTGACACTACAATAGTGGATACATGTCAATATACATTTGTCTTAATTCATAGAAGGTACAATAGCAAGAACAAACTCTAAACTATGGCCTTTGGGTGATAATGAAATATCATTGTAGGTTCACTGATTATAACAAATACATCAGTGTGGTGGGGGGGATGTTAATAGTGTAGAGGCTGTGTGTATGGAGGAGGGGAGATTCAGAGGTGTGTGGGAACTCTGTCCTTTCACCTCAATTTAGCTATGAACCTTCAATTGCTCTAAAAAATGGTCTATTTAAAAAAAACTATATAAGCTATCTATAAAACAGCATTTTAAATAGAATGACACAAAGAGGTTAAAAATGGATAGAAAAAGACACATCACATAAATAGTAAGCACAGGAAGACTGGAGTGGCTATATTAATATTAAAGAAAATAGATTTCTAAACAAAAAATATCACCAAAGATAAAGAAAGGCACTTCAGAATGATAAAAGGATTGATCAAGCAAGATGACATAAAAGTCGCAAATTTGTCTGTCCCCAATAAATAACCTTAAAATGTATGAAGCAAAAACTGATAGAATTAAAGGAAGAAAAAGGCAAAGTGGATATTTTAATCAGTTGGAGATTTATTGCCTCTCAAAAGTTGATAGAATAACCAAAGACTCAGCAAACAAAGAAACTCTGAACAACATGATTAACTCCCTTGACCTAATTGATATTTATAGAACATTTCATCCAGCAACAGGAAAACATACCTTCCTCTCAGGACACATGGATAGGACATTTTCTGGATTAAAAAAAAAAAAATCAATGAATTTTAAAAAGTTGAAACAAAATTGTTCGCTGAGTACAATGTAATTAAATTAAAAACCAAGAACAATACTGCAAGTATTTGGAAACTAAAGAACACACTTTTAAGTGTTCTTTGGTTGAAGAAAAAAAAATCACAAGAGAGATGGAAAATGTTTTGCACTGAATGATAATAAAATACAACATATCAAAAGTTGTGGGACATAACTAATATAGCACTCAGAGGGAAATTTCTAGTTTTAAGTGCCTTTAAGGGGGAGTAAAAAGGGTCTCAAATAACTTAGCTACATTTTGTTTTTCATTTGTTAATATTTTTTATTTGTTCTAATTATATATGACAGTAGAATGCATTTGTACATTTTGATGTCATAAATAAATGGAGTATAATTTCTCATTTTTCTAATTGTACATATTGTAGGATCACTTCACTCATGCAGCTGTATATGTACAAGAGGTAATAATGTCTGTTTCATTCTACTATCCTTCCTACCCCCATACCCTTTCCCCTCCCTTCACTCTCCTCTACCTAATCTAATAACTTACCTAAAATTTTACCTTTATTTACTTATTTTTTGGTACTATGGATTGAATCCAGGGGTGCTTAACCACTGAGCCAGATCCCCAGCCCTTTTTATTTGGAGACAGGTTCTTGCTAAATTGCTTTGGACCTCACTAAGTGGCTGAATCTGCCCTCAAACTTGGAATTCTCTCTGCCTCAGCCTCCTGAGTCGCTGGGATTACAGGCTTATGCCACACTGCATCTGGCTTAAACTTACCTTTAAAATCTAGGGGAAAAAAAGAGCAAATTAAGCCCCAAACAAAATAAAAGAAATAATAAATGCAGAAATCAATGAAATAAAAAACAAAAGGAGAGAGAAAATAAATCAGTAAAACCAAAAGTTGGTCCTTTGGAAAAAATAATGAAATTAACAAGTTTCAAGCATGAATGACAGAGAAAGAAAGAGAGAGAAAAACAAAATTTCCAGTATCAAGAATGAAAAAAGAAGGCTGGGGTTATAATTCAGCAGTAGAGTCCAGCATGTGCAATGCACTGGATTCCATCCTCAGCACCACATAAAAATAAATAAATAAAATAAAGGTATTTAAAAAATGAAAAAAAGAGCTCTCCTTCCTGATGGCCATATCCTGAGCTGCTTTTCTATTCCACACTTTTGATCATAATATTCTGCCTCACCTCAGGCCTACAACTATGGAGTTAGCAGTCTATGGACTGAGGCCCCCGAAACCATCAGCCAACCATTTACCCCTCTATGTTGTTCTTGTTGGGTATTTTGGTCACAGCCATGAAAAAGCTGACTAAAATAGTGGCAAATGAAGTTCATACTTCTATTTATGGGGTAAAGGAGATACACCTTAGTGGATAACAACACTGGAACCAAAATTAGAAGTACCTGGCTATAAACTCTACCAGCCCCTGATAAAAAAGATGTCCTGCAAAGAGAAAGTAACTTCATGAAGATACAGGTACCCAAGAGAAACTTTTCTACTTCCACCTCCTTACCTGGAATAATAAACATGGAGAGGGAGAGATGGGGAGGGGATGAGGAGAAGGAGAGGAAGAGGGAGAAAGAGAGATGAAACAAGGACTTTAGAGTGTGACATTCCTGCATTTGAATTTAGGCTCTGCTACTTACAACCTGTTTAGTTTCAGAACTTAAGTTTTCAAGGCATTCAAGGCATTAATTCAGTGAAGAAATTCAGTGAAGATGGGAAATCTCTGCCTAACCTACATAAAGGGGGAAAAACAGATGAAGGAAAGAGGAAAAGGTGCCAACCTTGAAGAAAGCAGAGTCCCACCAAATGATATAAGCTTCAGCATACACAAAATCTGGATCTGGCTCTCATCAAATGGGCCTTTGCCGAAATGGATGGAAGTAACCAGGCATGTCCTGATACTTACCCTTATTTGCAAGCACTTGATGGATGTACAATTTTTAAAAAAGCTTTAGTTAAAACTGCAAAAGACTGTACTTTACTTCAGTAGCCACATATGATTTTGCTTGTTTTTTGAGGAGATTTTTATGAAGGCCAGAAAGGGAGGGTACCTATAGCTAAGACTGCTAACCATCTCAGAATCGGAGGACTCATCTTCTTGACCGCTCAGCTGGACTCTATTTCCCACACTCCATTGCAATTCAGTGTAATCATGGGAATGAATTCCAGCCAATGGAATTCATTACAAAATTACAAATTCATTACAAAAGCACTGTAAACCCTTTCCAGACCTCAGCCATTGAAAGCCTTCTGCACGTGAGCCATCATCTTTTACCCTTCCAATGACTCAAAACACATTGCACAGTGACCTCACAAACCACAGTGGAACAAGGCATAGCACCAAATGGAAAGAAGCCAGGTCCCTGACACACCTCTTGAAAGAAAACCAAATTTGAACACCCATTTCACTCCTCCAGTTATTCAGAAATAACTTTTTATTGTTAAACCACTGGAATTTAGAGGTTTATCTATTAAAACAGCTCACAATATCCTAATACTGTTCTTATTAGTGGAAGAATACTTCTTTTAAATTATGCTATGCATAAATTTAATAAAATCCTACTTGCTTTCATATATATATATATGAACAAAAGAGGAGGGAACACCACTATGATCCTTGAGATACTGAGAAAATAATGCTCCATTATTATTATGAACAACTTTATGTCATTAGTTGTGATTCACAGATGAAATGGACATATTTCAGGAAAGACATACATTGTAAAGTTCATCCCCCAAAAACATAGAAAGCTTGAGCAGCTCTGTATCAATTAAAGAAATTTTAATTTAAAATTAAAAATCATCTGAAAAAAGTTCCACGCTCAGATGACTTCATTGGTGATTCTATCAATGTTTATGGGAGCAATAATACCAATCCTATAAAAACTGCTTAGAAAATAAAGGAGGAGGGAGTACTCTGCAACTCATTTTATGGTGCTAGTATTCCAAAAACCAGATAAAGTTATTATTTTTTTTCCCCAGTACTGGGGATTGAAACCAGGGGTGTTTTAGCATTGGGCTATATTCCCAGTTCTTTTTATTTTTTATTTTCAGACAGGCTCTCACTAAGTTGCTGAAGCTGGTCTCAAATTTATGATCCTTCTGCCTCGACCTTCCAAATAGTTGGGATTATAGGCATGTGCCACTGTGCCCAGCCAGATAAAGACGTCACAATAAACAAACCAGAAAAGGACATTCTAAAATCAGATTAAGACAAGAAAACCATGAACCAATATCCTTCATGAATATAAATGCAAAAATCTTCAACAAAATATTAGCAAATTCAGCAGCATATTATAGAAGATGATACACTAACAATCAAGTGGCAATGCAAGGTTGGTTTAACATCTGAAAATTAATCAATATAACTCAACAAATGGAAAGAATAAAGAAAAAGGACAATAAGACTATTTCAGTAGGTGAAGAAATAGCATGTGTCAAAGTGTGACATCTTTTTTTTTTTTTTTTTTGGTATTGGACATTGAACCCAGGGGCATTTAACCACTGAGCTACATCCCCAACTTTTAAAATATTTTATTTAGAGACAGGTCTTCCTAAGTTGCTTAGAGTTTCGTTAAGTTGCTGAGGCTGGCTTTGAACTTGCAATCCTCGTGCCTTAGCCTCCTGAGCATTTGGAATTACAGGGATGCACCACCGCACCTGGCTTGATATCTTTTTATCATTTAAAAAAAACTCTTAGAAAATTACAAATTTTTTAAAAACTTCCTTAACTTGATTAAAAATATCTCTAAAATCTGACAACTAACATACTACAATGTGAAAGATCCAGTGATTTCTACCAAAGATCAGGAACAAGGTGAGGATGTTGACTTTCACTACTTTTATTTAACATTGTGCAGGAGTAAGGTATACATTTTAGAAAGGAATGATATTATATAGAAAATCTCGAAGAACTTGCAAAAAATAGCTATTAGAGATAATAAATGGCTTTAGCAAAATTGCAGGATACAATATGCAAATTATCAATTGTATCTTACAGTGTAGTAACTAACACTTAGAAAATAAATTTATAAAACAACTGCATTTATAATAGCATAAAACTGTCACACGTTTAGCAAAAAGTGTGTAAGACCTATAGGCTGAAAACTTCAAAGTATTACAAGTTATGAAAGAATATTGACATAGTGGGAATATATTCCATATTCATGAATTGTAAGTCTCTTTATTGTTCAGCTGGCAATCCCTCTTGAATTAATCAATAGATTCAATGCAATTCTGCTGAAAATTTCAATTTTTTTAACTTGAGAAACATTTTAAATTTTATATGGGAAAACAAAGAACCTTGAATAGCCAAACTATTTTGAATGAGAACAGTGTTGGAGCACTTACAATCTGATTTCGAGAACAATACCTGACTCTGATGGAATGAACTACTTTTATTCTTTGATCTATGAACTGTCATGTAAATAATTTTCATAGGAGCAGAGATGGTGCAGCTCTGAGATAAGTACGTTGAAGGATAATACTTACTTGGCATGATTTGTAGAGGGAAAAATTCATACTGAACATAAGCTTTGTAATTAATACAGAACTGGGTTTAAATACTGGTTAAACCATCTACCTCAGTTTCTTCATCTTAAGGTGGGTTGTATAGTACAAGGCTTAAGGCAATGTAGCATAGAGGCTGAGTCCTATGTGCAGCTAGCCTGCGTGGGTCTGAGTACCAGCTCTGCCATTGCCTAGCTATGTGGCCTTGGGTATGGTTAATCTTTATATGCTTCATTATACTCATTTGTAAATTGAGGATATTAAAAGTTCTTGCCTATAAGGTTGGTGAACAGTAAATGAGTTAATAAATCTAAAGCACTTAGAACAGAGTCTGGCACATAGAAAGTGCTCATTACGTGTTACCCACTGTAATTTTTTTTCCCAGTGTTATGAGACTTGAATGTGGTTCTTTTTTTTAATCACCAAGCACAGTCCCTGATATCCAATAAATGCTAGTTCCCATTTCTCTGTTGAGCATAAGTAGCATACTGGGGATAGGATTTGACACTGAAAAATGCATTTTGCAATCTTAGGACCAATCTGAGTTTTAATTTCTTAAATTTTCTTTCCTTACTATTTTTCAGTGTTTAAAAAAGTACCTTATTTGTAGAACAATAAAGCACAAGTCAAAAACCCTAACACTGGATATTAAATACAGCCCTTCTCCTAGATTCTGCTATAGCCATGTGCCCATTCTGGTCCTAGCTGGCCACCATGCAGCTTGCTCACTCAGAGACTGCAAAATGAGGGCTGCCTTCCTCTCCTCTTCTTCTCCTTCCTCTGTCATGATTAGGCAGAAATTGCAGCACACCAAAAAATAAAAGGCTTGATTTTCTCTTTATTCTATATGAAATGCAATATAAAGTATTCTACAGCTGTTAGCTGCATGCTGCCACTTACAGGAAACCCCTCGGCCATGTGACTGGTTCTGAGTCCCAAAAGTGGTGTTATTTTTTCAGTCTTTGGGGACAGACAACAGCAGGGCTGCTCAAACTCCCAGTTGGCTTCTAAGTACATGACTGAATTCAGAAATGTTTCCATTTATCATACATTTCCTCAGAGCAGAAATTGTGATTGTATGGTAATAATTCTGTATCTTTATTAAGGATGCTGATATTTGGGGGATTTATTTATTCATGCTGTACTGGAGATTGAACTCAGGGACACTCCACCACTGAGCCACATCCCCAGTTCTTTCTATATTTTATTTTGAGACAGTGTCTTGCTAAGTGACCCAGGCTGGCCTGGAACTTGAGATTCTCCTGCTCCAGCCTCTTGAGTCACTGGAATTACAGATATGCATCACCACACCTGGCTTGGGCTTTTTTTTTTTTTTTTTTTTAATTGAAATGTAAAAATAAGAGGTCTTTAAACCAAGGGACATTAAGCAGAAAGATTTCAGATACCCCATAATCTATTCCTTTGTTGAAGATCTATAGCCAGCATCTGAGATGGAGAAACATCTGGATCTTGGTTCTGCTTCCACATGGACAAATCATTATATGTTGGGGAAAAGAGGGTAGTCTGGGGATCTCAGGTCTGTCTTGGACATTTTTTCTGAAAAACCCTCTCAAGTTTACTTCCCAAAGACAAGACTTCCCCTTCACCGTCTTCACTCCCATGAGTCTGAAGTCCCAACTGTCCCAAGAGCCACAGCACAAGAAAACAACATAAAGTAAAATTAGTCAAACTGGTTGAAAGTGTTGGGCCCCTTATAGATAATCTTTCACATTTTGCACAACCCTTTTCCCCTTGTTGTCTCAGTTTCTCTGCAACACAAGAGGTTGTGGGGTTTTTTTGTTTGTTTGTTGTTCGTTTTGGTTTTGCAGCGCTGGAGCTTAAACCCAGGGGGCTGTGCCTGTGCTAGGTAACTATTCTACCGTTAAGCCACTTGCCCAGCCCTCTCCTTTTCTTTGAAAACATTTTAGTGGTACTACCCTGTGCCTTTCTGCCATAAGAGGAATAAAAACTTTGGACAGCCTGTCTTGTCTACTCAGGGAAAGAAACTTTCCCATTCCTGGCCTCCTCTCTTGCTGTTCCCCCACCTATTTTCTCTTGGAAAGACCCATTGAGAAAAAAGACCTCTCCCACTAGGAGAGAATTCCCTCCCGAGAATTCCCTCAGTGGCGCCTCACTACTGAGCTACATTCCCAGCCCCCATCCCTCAACAGCCTTTTCAAGAGAGGTTTCCTAAATTGCCCAGGCTGGCCTCAGACTTGTAATCCTCCTGCTTCAGCCTCCCAACTGCCAGAAGGCCTGTGCCACCTTGCAGAATGTGAGTGGAATATGAGTTTTTAAATGACAGGACAGCTTTCTTATCTCTGTCCTAGCTTAGTGTTTGTCTCATGATTTACATACATTATTGATTAATGAACTAATGGCTAAGCACATAGAATTGTATTCAGTGTTAACTTTATTTTTCATTGGAAACTATAGAATAAAGATATATATATCGATGTAAATATGTGTGTATATACATATTTGTATATATATTTGTGTGTGTGTGTATATATATATATTTAAATTTTCCAGAAAACTTGCAATACTTACAGCAGATCTCTCCTTTGTGTGTCAAATTTTGACTACCAGTTTATTTATTATCATCACTCTGCTTAGCCAGAGGGCTCCCAAAGTCCACACTGAAGACATATGTGTATTTTGGGGGTGGGAAAATAAATAGTAAAAGCAAAATGAGACTGGAATTGAGATCTTTGTGGGAAGGATTTCAAATAACTAAAAAGAAATTGACTCCTAGTGGATCATCAGTTTTTAAAAAGTTCAAATTCTTTATGACATTGTGATTAAAGCACCACTGATAATTCAAACATAGCCCTTTATTTTACTCCTTTATTTTACGGATGAAGAAAACAAGACTCAGAGGGTGAAATAATTCGTTCCAAGCCATGCAGCTAGTGTGTGGAGCGGCGGAGGGCAGAACTAGGATGAACGCAGTTTCCTGTACAACTCAGGCAAGTCCTCCCTCCTGCCCTTTGAGAGCGCAGCGGTTTGGAGCTGGAAGGCCACGTCCCTTTGAAAAACTGCTTTGGGCTCCTGACCCCGGCCCACACCGCCCCCTACTGGTACTTTTCTGAATGGCGGCCCCATGGGGCCTCTTCCCGCTGCCTCCCTTCTAGCCCCAGCTGAGCTGGCCCAAGAGCGCGACGTGGTTCCACTGGGAGCCAGGAGGCACTAAGGCCTCCGGCCCACGCCACCTGTTGCCCTCTTCAGCCGAGGGGTTCCTTCGCTTGGAGATAGGGAGATAGGGCGCCTGTTGCCTGAGGCCCTCCAGTAGCCGCGCGCCTACCCGGCGAGTCCTGGGCGCTCAGCATCTCCTGGCAGTGCTTGCTAGGCGTCGGGGTCGCAGAGCAGGCCCGGCCCTGCAACTGGCGGAGAAGTTGGCAGCAGCCTCCATTCCCTGGCTTTCGCGGTGGCCGGGACCCTGAGGCAGGGCTACCCCCACCTCCCGCCCACCCCTACGGCCCCACCCTTCCTCCTCCGCCCCGCCGCCTCCCCGGCCGAGGACCGCGCAGAGCCCGAGCGCCGCGGAGCACCGGGGGCGCAGCTGGAGCGCCAAGTTCCGCGCCATGGGAGGCTCCCACTCTCAGACCCCAAGGGGCCAGGAACCCACCGGGGAGAGGCTCCCGAGACCCAGAGAGGCCGCGTGAGTCCCAGAGCCCTTTTCTAGGGCCACCCTTTGGGGGTTACGTGCCAGCCCGGGATGGAAGCGCACGGTGCTTGTAGCCGAAGGATTGGGAAGGTGGGGTTCCCGCCCATGGCAGCGGGGACGCGAGCTGTCAGGTTTTGGCTTGCTGGGACGTCTCGCTCAAGCCTTATTCCGACGGACCTGGGTGGCACCTGGCCGGGGACACCCCCCAAGGACCCACTGCAGCAAAATCATGCCCAGGCCGAACAGCTGTGCTGACCTATTCACGCTGTGCGGACGAGAAAGGGGATCCCGCGTTTATCTAGACCCGTGCAGGCAGGAAAACACACGTGCCCTAAAGGACTCTGAAACTTTCACAAAGACAGCTAATTGCAGGGAGGTGAGATACTAGAAAGGGATTCAAGTCTCAAAGATAAAACTCGGTTCATATTGGCCTTTGGGGTCCTGGAATTTTGATACAGTTCTCGCTGCTTCCAAGAACTCCCTCTCTTGTTTGCTCCGAGAGCTTCATGATGATCTCAGAAAAAGGGCTGCATTGTAGCAGCAGCAATTAGGCTTTTGTTCTGGGACGGCAACAATTGGGGACACCAAGTACTGTAATGCAAGCCATGAGGGGAAATTTTTAGAGAACTTGATTTAGAGCAAATCCCATGATTTGAAAGATGGCCATGCATCTCCACAGAAAGGGGATTAGTTGGTAACCGTTTATGAATTCAGTCTTTAAATATTTAATTAAATTATTTTTAGAATGCATGTGTGTATTGGAGGTGAGGCAGTGACAAGGAATTTATACTCTTTAATTCGGCAAGTGTCAAAGCTATTTAGTTTGAGAAAGATACACTTACCCATCATATAGGCAGACTGGGCCATGGGAGGGCTTTTCAATCAACTTTTCAATGTAAAATAGCTTCCCTGATATCCAATGCTAGAAATGTTGTTTGTACCTCCTAATATTTGCATATGATCCCAAATCTAAACTTAGCTCAGGCAGCTTATTAATAATAAGGGTAGCTGAGATTTATTGAACATGTTAGAAGTGCAAAAATGCTTCTAAATCCTCTGATATTTAGTCCCCAACATCACTGCCTTAGTTTCTAGTATTGTCATCATTTTACTGGTGAGGAAACAAGCACAGAGATATCAAATAACTTATCCAAGATCTCCAAAGCTGGAAAGTAGTGAATGCCTGTTTTTTGACTCCAGAGCTCATGCTGTAGCTGTCTCCCACTCCAGAGTTGTGACTAATCAAATTTTTTGTCTCAACTGGCAGAGAACACCCCCTTTTTTCTTTAGTTTTCCCTGAATAAGGGAGATATCTGAATAAGCAATGCTTAATACTTAAAAGATAAAATTGCCAACATTGTTTTAACTTTTAGAAAACAAGCATAAGAGGTGAAGTTAAAAGTTCCGGAAGCAGATAGCTGTGGTTTCAATTCCAGGCTCTGTTTTTTAACAGTGGAAGTCTTTTATCCATTTCTTAACCTCTGTGTCTCAGTTTCCCCATTTGTATAAAAGGCATGATAAGAATACCTACTTCATAGACTATTCTAAGGTTGACATAAGATCTCACACACACACAAATATATATATATATATTTTATATATATATATATATACATATATATATCATGCATTATAGTTTTATCCCTGAGCAATAAAGTATATTGTTTTAGGCAAGGATGAAAATTGACTGTTTACTTTTTGTGAATATGTGACCAGGTTTACTGTGTAATTTGAAAGTAAATAGTGGGATCATTCACTGACAGCATGTTGAAGAAGTGAAGTCAGTATACAGTGTGGGGTTCAGTGTGAAGGTATTAAATTATCAATTGTGAAATTATTCAGTGACTTGGTAATAGAGAATCTCTCTTTAATGAGGTTCTACATATTTTGCAAATTTTGCCTAAAAATGACCAACATAAATGCCCATCTTTGATCTTTGGCTAGGAATACAGCCCTTGCCCACTTGAGTGAATGCATTAAGAAGCACGTAGGACTGAGGGTGTAGCTCAGTGGTAGAGCAATTGCCTAGCATGCTTGAGGCCCTGGGGTTCCATCCCCAGCAAAAAAATAAAAAAAAATAAAAAAAAAACAAGGAAGAAAGGAAAGGAGATACATAAGCACGTGTCGTCAGTGTGTTGGGATTATCAGTCTCATCAGTGTCAGGCTCTGCTCAATGAGTTAACCTTACAAAGCACTTGGCATGCCCAGGTGAGAGGCCCTTTAGAAAGATGAAATTCCACACCTGTAAAAGAAAAAAAGTATACTTTTTATCCATGTCCTGCCTTGTTCATATACATAAACCACAAGTCTCTCCAGGGTCCAAGAAAGTGGGGGATTCATTGTTGACATCACCCGCTGCAGATTTCCTGCGGACATGTGGCTGTTGTGGATAACGCGGACCACAAGGAAGTTCCCCCTACTCCGACTGTGTAGCTTTCTAAATCTATTGTTCCTTTAAAAAACAAATAAATACATGAAAATGCATTAATGCAGGCATTTGTCTTTCAAGGGAGAAACTATGTTTCAGAATGTGCAGTTTGTATTTCAGAATAATTTAATCAGGTGCTAAATGGAACCAGAAAAATCTCTTATAAGAGTGCTATTGTGAAATATAAGCAAATATAGATATACATGAAAAGGAATGTCTGATTTTAAGATAAAATTCATTATTATTGAAAAGTGTAGCTTCCATCTTCTCCAAACCCAAGGAACAAACAGACTGACTTTGGTAAAGCTAGGGGAAATTTCACCTCACTTATTCAGGGAGGACACAGTATGGTCATAAGTGGCTATGGAGTCAGGAGGACCTAGGTTGGAATTCCTGCTAGATGGCTTACAAGCTTAGTGTGGACACACTGGAAATGTAGTTAAACTCTTTAGTTGGACAAATTTCTGCATCTCTAAAATGGCAATAGTAATCTGCTTTTGCAAGTGGTATATATTAGGCTGGCATTTAATGAGAGCTTAATACATTTATTTACTAATATATTTACATATCTGTGTACCTATGAAACAGATGCTGGGCTCTTTGGGAGGAATATTCAAGAGTAAGGTGGGGTTTCTTTTGAAGAGAATGTTAATTTGTGTGCTAATTCAGCTAGGCCTCTGTTTCTCAGCAAGCAGTAGCTTTTTTGAGTTAATTTTTTCTTCAGTTAATTTCCATTTTTTTTTTTTTTTCCAAAAAGTTGTACTGTCAAGAGAGTGGAAATGTGTTGGGAATATGGTAGTTTGGTGCACCGTTTGAAATCACTGACTTCCTAGTTGGTTAATTTCAGTAAAATGTCTCAGGTAGATTTTCTAAGAGTAGTAAATAATTTGTGGAGAGATTTGAAGAATGACATAAAGCAAAGCTTGTGGTTCATGAGGGAATATAATACATAACTGTTTCATTTAGTTCTTGTTTAACTTGCCTACCTGGAATGCAAGATATTCAACTGTTGTCAATTCTTAATAGGTACATTTCTAGACCAATCTTTGTTTGCATTGTGAATTTAACAGATAATGGAATAAGTCAGTAGCAAAGGAAGTTTCTAAAGCCTTGAGTGACTTTGCCATGTGCCCTTCTGATCATGTGAATGAGATGCAGATATTAGGATGGCTTAGTGAACTGCAGAGTCCCCAACAGTTAAGTCAAAGTACCTCTTGATGGGCAGGCAGGTCATTGTGGGACAGATATCCCTGACACAAAGAGGGAGGTGCTGGCTTTGAAGTTTTAGATGTAAGAAAACATGACTCAAAATAAGTAAACTCAGGAAGCAATATTTCTGAAACCCATTGCTTTCAAATTCATAATAATGTTAACCATCTTCTCACTACACAGTTTTTATTGGCATTAAAAACTCCTTAGTGTGGGGTGAAGTGGCTCATGCCTGTAATTCCAGCAACTCTGGAGGCTGAGGGAAGAGGATAACAAGTTTAAGACTGGCCTGGGAAGCCTAATGAGATTTAGCAACTTAGTGAGATCCTATCTCGGGGAAAAAAAAAAAAAAAAAAAAAAAAAAAATGTGACTGTAACTCAGTGGTTGAGCACTTGCCTAGCATGTGGGTTCAGTCTTTAGTACCAAAAAAAAAAAAAAAAAAAAAAAAAAAGTCAGTTCCCATTTACTATAGAGGTTTTAAAATGTCCATGTTCAATGTTTTAATGTTCAATTAAAGAGAGTAATTTAGAGAATGTTGGTGGAAAAGACCTAGAAAAATCAGCTGCATGAAGAAAAGTTTTTAGAAATTACAGTATTTAACTTGGAGAAGTGGCCAAAGAGATGTAGAAATATATAATTTTGAGGGGATGTTGTCTGCCTCCATCTCTGCTGAAGCCAGCCCAGAAAGAAATGACTGGAATTGCATGACAAGGAAATTATTTGTATGCATATGAAGGTGTAGATAACACAACCTCTAGACTGTGAGAGTAAAGGAAATAGTAAAAACAAAAACAAAAACAAAATGTTAATAAGGTGAGAAGAATCCCTCTCAGCAAATCATTAAAAGATAGTCCATTGAGGATTGGTATTCAGAGGGAGTTTAGGTATAGTTTAGTTCCATAATTTCTTCCCTCATTTAGTGACCAACAGTGCCCCACACTTGCCTCTCCCCACAGGCTCTCCTAGTGGTATTATGTTTCAGGATCAAAAACCAAGAAGCAAAAAGAATAAATAAATAAGTAAATAAATAGGCACAGCTGCTGGGTTCTGTGTTCAGGAAGTAGATTATCTGATGTCTGAGTTGGTCAGTTGCCAGAGTGAACTATACGGTAGATGAATTGTTAACCCAAGACCAGGAAGTGACCCTATGCCATCCCACAGGGCCATGAACTTGGAAGTCCACTTTCCAAGGAAGCTCACTCTGGCTGTTGTGGGGAGCTTTCCCCGACAAATTTGGATACATAGCATAAAATTTCATCATTTTAAAAAAATAATTTTTAGTTGTCAGTGAACCTTTATTTTATTTGTATGCAGTGCTGAGAATCAAATCCAGTGCCTCACACAATGCTAGGCAAGCGCTCTACCACTGAGCCACAATCCCAGGCCCATTTTCACCGTTTTTAAGCATACCATACGGTAACATTAAGAACATTATACAACTCTCACCACTATCCATTTTCCAAACTTTTTCATCACCCCATACGGAAATTCTATACCCATTAAATAACAACTTCTCATTTTCTCCTCCCTGGCTACTGGTAACCTTTAGCCTTCTTTCTGTCTCTATTTCCTATTCTAGGTCTGTCACAGAAGTATAATCATCATACAGGATTTGTACTTTTGTGTCAGGTTTACTTTACTTAACATAATGTTTTCAAGGTTTATCTGTTGTAGCAGGTATTAGAAGTTCATTTTTTATGGCCTAATAATAGTCCATTGTGTATGTCTGTGTACACATGTGCCACATTCTGTTTATCCAGACTTACTGCTTTCCAGTCCCTTCAGTTCCTTCCACTATATATCTTCATTGGTAGATAGACATGTGAGTTGCCTCCACCTTTTGACTGCTGGGAATAATTCTGCTTTAAACATTAGTATACAAGTGCATGTGAGACTCTGTTTTTAGTTATTTTGAATATAGTCATAGGAGTTAAATTGCTGAGTCTCATGGTAACTCCATGTTTAACTTTCTGAAGATCCACCAAACTGGTGGATTTTATGCTATGTATCCTTTACCAAGTTTGAAGATCCCATTGTGGCACACCATTTTGCATTCCTACTTCCAATGAATGAAGATTCCAGGTTTCCCTGCCTTTGTGATTTTCCACTGCTTTTAAATGGATGTGAAGTGGTATCTCATTTAGTTTAGGTTTTCATTTCCTAGTGATTAGTGATTCATGGGCAGGAGTTCCTGTGAGGCAGGCAGGAGATTGAGAATTACGGTGAGGATCAGAGGTTTGGAGAGGTGAGATGATCAGGTGACAGGGGTCCCCCCAGTTTCCAGGAAGAAACAGATCCTGGAAGGAGTTTTGAAGGATGAGTGAGCCACCAGGTGAGGGAAGTCAGGGAAAGGTAGTCCAGTAGAAGGGAAGCATGTGCAAAGACTTAGTGGCATCAGGGGCCTGTCATATATGGAGAATGGTGAGGGTTTGGTGGGTAGGATGGAAGTGGAGGGGACTGATGGGACTGGAAAGCAGTAAGTCTGCAGAGGCAGATAAAGGCTGGGTGACACCAGGTTGGAGTTTCAACTCAATTTCAGGAGCCATAGATGGAGGTCCTCAGCTGAGGGATTGGCCAAATCGCCTTTGCAGCCCTGGCCTATATGGGAAGAAGCATTCTCTCAGAGGGGCTCAGCTAAATGTAGGTGTACCTGAAACCACAGCTCCCTGTGATTTTCCCTAGCACCTTACCGCTTACCCCAGGTAGCCCCATCAGGGGATAGATTTTCCTTTGTCCACACCTTACTTTGTCTGAATTTTTGTTAATCAGTAATTCAGTAGCATTATGAATTTTTTTTTATTCTTCTGCATTTCCAAATTTTCTATGGCATGTGTGTTTTTATCATCAGAAAGTACATTTTTAGAAAGAATAGCTGAAAATTTAGAAAACTGATAATACTGGTAAGAAAATAAATCGTCATAATCTCACCACCCAAAGACGATTATCATGTTGGTGTATTTTTGTACAATTTATTTGGCTGGGTGCAGTGGCGCACCCTGGTAATCCCAGTGGCTCAGATGGCTGAGGCAGGAGGATCGAAAGTTCAAAGCTGGCCTCAGGAACTCAGTGAGAAACTAAGGAACTTGGCAAGACCCTGTCTCAAAATAAAATTTTAAAAAAGGCTGGGGATGTTGCTCAGTGGTTAAGCACCCCTGGGTTCAATCCCAAGTACCAAAAAATAAAAAAGTAAAAAAATCAATCTGACAGGGAAAGAACATACAATCTTGTTATAACATTTTTATTGATTAGCGAGAGTGAATTTATTAGCCATTTTTAATTCCTTAAGTTCTTGTGTCTTTGTCAATTTTGTACTAAGATATTAATTTTTCAGTATTTTTGAAAGTTCTTTATATGATGAAGCCAACTGATATTTACTGAGCACCTGCCATATTCTAGGAAAATGCTAAATATTTTACATGTATTAGCCCATACAATTCTCCAAATAACCCTACGAAAAGTCTGCACAACTTTGAATTTAATGTATGAGGAAACAGGCACAGAGAGATTAAATAACTTGCCCAAGGTCTCACAGTGAAATGAGTGACAAAATTGGGATATAATATTAAATCCCAAAACCTATGTGTTCACTTAATAGGATATTGTTATACAATTTTTTTACCTCTGTCCACTATTTTCTTTTGTTTCTTTCACTTTGACATTTGTTTATTCTCATATCTTTTATGTTTTGAAGGGGAAATATTTTTTAAACTAAATCTTTTTCTTGCCTTATAGAAAAATTAAACATATATTGAATTCCTCATCACGACACGTTTCCCCTATTATCAACATCTTATATTAGTATAGTACATTTGTTATAAATAATAGATTGATATTGATACATTATTATTAATTAAAGTTCATACTTTATTCAGATCTCCTGAGTCCTCACTTGATATCCCTTCTCTGTTCCAGGATTCATATCTAGAATACATTACAAATTGAGTAGTCATGTTTATTTTTAACATATATAAATCTATTGTATTTTCCTTTGAAGTTGCTTCCTTAGCCTTTATGCTTTTCCCTACCCCAAGATGAGGTTCCTTTTTTCTTCTAGTTGTTTTATGACTTCCTTTTCTTTATAATAAACCATTTACTCTCTCTGAAATTTCTAGACTTACTAGTACAAAATAAGGCTCTGACATTTAAAAAAAAAAAAAAGCTAACCAGTTACTCCAGCTATAATATTAAGTAATCCATTCTCTTTCCCACAGCTTTGTAGTACTATTTTAAAAATCAGTATTACAACTTCTTTTCTTCTGTTTAACTCTTGATGGTTTTTCTCTTTCCCATTCAATAAGCAAATGTTAATTTTTCTTTTCATTCTCATTAATTCAATAAATATTAACTGACAGCCTTTCTCTGTTCAGGCACTGTGAACATTTTGTTATTATGTGGAAATGTACTTGGACAGAGGAAAGTTTTTCTAAATATATAAAATCTTAATATTTGTTTATGATATTGGAGAGAGAACATATGCCAACGTCAGACAGGAGGAGGTGACCTTGAGAATGGAAGGGGGTGTGGTGCTTGGGGAAAAGGGACATTCATAATTGAGAGCTTCTCATAGCATTTATACTGGCCTAATCAATTTTCAGTCCATCCTAAGTTTGCATTTTAAGCAATTTAACTCCCTCGACTGAAGAGTCAGCACCTTCAAATGTCCTCTGATCATCTGCATGTTTTGTCAGGCTAACATTTTTCACAGTCTAGACTCTATTTTTTTGTAGTGTGATGCAAAGTACTCAGCAGATTGACTTAGTGAGTGTCAAATGGCAAACCAGGATTCTCTACTCTTCCTTTATCTTCCAACTCTTTTACCAGTGGAATCGCAGTAACTTATTAATACTTCTCAGAAGTCTTAACAATAGTTAAAGATACTCTGCATGTAGGTTTCTTTTTTCCTTGTAGGTAATACAATTTCTCCTCAGTCAGTCTTGAGGTATATGTACAAATGTTATTAGCAACAATTCCAGGCAGAGATTTTATTTTGCTTGCTTAAATTTGTGAATTGTTTCTGTTTCTGTTGTTATAATAGAATACTGGAGGCTGGGTAATTTATAAGGAAAAAGGGTATTTTCAGCTCACCATTGTCAAGGACGGGAAGTTCAAGATCAAGTAGCTGCACCTGGTGAGCTGGTTTGGTGGGGTCTCTGCAGAGACTGAGGGGCTATAGGACAGCTGGACATCACATGACTAGAGGAGCACACGCAAGAGACAAAGCCAAACTGTCTTCGATAAGAGACCCAATGTGGACATAACTTGTTAATCTGTTCACCCACAAACCCATGAATGGCTCTGCCTTCATGACCTGATCATCTCTTGAGGGTCCCACCTCTTAATACTTCACAGCAGAGATTAAGTTTCAACATGCTTTTTGGTGGAAACGTACAATTCGTAGCAGAAATGTTACATAGAAACTTCAGAGTCACTTGTGATTTCTGAAAGCAGGATAGTTCTGTTTCTGAGAAAGCACATATCTCTGTGTCATGGTGTACGTCCTTGTAGAAGCCTGACCACATGCTATGTCACTGGTCAGGATGAGTGCTCCCAGAAACCTTGTAAAGATGCTTTGCTTGAGAATAGCTCTGAAAACCTCTTTGGACTACAGATCCCTTGATAATATGATGAAATTCTTATAGACTCTTGCATGTGAAAATATACATGTACACAATATATAAAAGTTAGGAGAGTCAGAGACCATAAGTTTATCCATTATCTCATGTAATCTTTTCATGGACCCCATGAAGTTGATATTATTCTTTCCATTTTACAGATGAAGAAACTGAGGCCTGGAAAGGTTGAGAAATGAAGTTCACAGACTTACTAAGAAGGGGAGCTAGGATTCAGGTCTGAAGAACTTAGCTGAAGCAAGAGGAGACAGAATTACTAGGCATTTCCAGAGTGGGTCTGCACTCAGGCAACTCATTAACCAGCAGAGGCTTCTGTTTATCTACTAGAAAATGAATTTTTATGGTACTTTCCCTACTGATAACATAGTTTCAGCAAAGTAAATGTTTGAGAAAATGTTGTCCAACCCATTTTTAGATAAATACATATAGTGTGCTGCATTTACACAGAGCAGACAGGTTTTTGCTGAATTTTTTTTTTTTTCTGTGAGTCTTGCTTTCCTAACAACTGCAAAATGTTATGTTTCTATGGCTACATCAAAATTGTTCTTAAATAGGGGTTTGAGAACACAAAACTCAGGAGGCTTGGGCAAGATATTAAAGTGGGAAGATGATTGGCATTTCCTTTGCCTTTTCAAGCCTGTGTATCCACTGGCCTCAGAAGACCCTGGAGTCCTTCATTAATCAAATTACATTTAAGAGTTCTTGCCTTGCATGCCTGAGGCTCTGAATTCAACCCTTAGCACTGAAAGTAAATTATATTCAGTCTGTTGTACTTCTAATGTGTGAAGTACTTCTAATGTGAAGCCATCTGTGTTAGCTTTCTGTCACTGTAACAAAATACCTGAGATAGTCAATTTACAAAGAGAAAATAAGTGTGTATTTCAGCTCACAGTTTTAGAGGTTCTAGTCCATGATCAGTCCATGGCCTGTTGCTTTGGGCCTGTGGTGAGGGAGCACATCATGGTGGGAGAGTGTGGAGGAGCAAAACCATTCACCTTATCAACCAGGAAGCAGAGAGGAAGAGGTCAGGGTTCCATACTTTCCTTCAAGGGCACACCCGTACCACCTGAGGACCTCCTTACTAGACTCCACCATATAAAGGTTCTGCTACCTCCTGATGGCACCACCCTGTGAACTAAGTCTTTAACACATGGGTCTTTGAGGGTCATTCAAGGTCCAAACTTAGCACCATATCCAGTGGCCCATAATGATGACAAATGGGAACACAAGTCAAATCCTAAATAACATCGGCCACCTTTACAGTAGGTACCTGAAATGGAGGTTGGGAGAGTCCCTTGAGGACATGATATAATTAAGAAATGTGCTTCAGATTTGGGAATTTCAAAGGAGGAAGAGAGACAGAGCGGGTCTGTCTGTGTGTACTCCACCCACGGTGTAGCCTGGGGTGGGCCTCTTTCAACCTGTTTGCTCTTTCCTATTGCTGCTTGCTGAGTAGAAACCTCTGTTCTCCAGTCCTACCACCAGGGGGCACCAGCCTCCAATCCTGGGCATAGGTCTGCCTGGGGTGACAACACTTTATCCAGCTGACCCCTTGGCAGGCTGGGATAAGAAAAACACTTGGATACTAACTTACAGTTCATTTAGGGGAAAAAAGAAAATAAGGAGCAACGAGGATGAAGTTGCATTTTTCGATACTTCTGTTTCCTTCTGGCTAGGATCCTGGGTTTCAGGAATGTGTTATTTATCTTTACTCCTCCAAATCTCATGGTTCAGAGAATATTTTCTGTGGCTTCTGAGAAGCTGGAAATTTTCCTCCTTCTTTGCGTTGTTCAATGCTTGTTCGTTGGTATTTGGCAATTGGATTGCCGTATAAATACCTTGGGTTGAAGGCAGAGGCATTGTGACTTTGTATTTATAGAAATACAAATTGTAAAATTCTCTTAAAATTTTTTTGTCGATTATGTGACCAAACTTCCTGGTTCCCTCTGGTGGCTGCTGTAACTTCTGTCAAACAAATCTGTACAGCATATGAGGTTTTCATTCACAGAGATTGCTGCTTCCCCAGCCAGCAGGATGTCTGTTCTTCACCCAGAAGAATGAGCTTTTCATTTGGGCGTGGGCTGCCACGCTGTAGTCCCAGCTACTTGGGAGGCTGAGACAGGAGGAACCCTTGAGCCCAGGAGTCCAAGGCCAGCCCAGGCAACAAAAACAAAACAAAACAGATGACAAAATAATTAGTTACAGTTTCTAAGGAATATTGTTCAGAGACAAAACTCAAACAATTCCTGGAGTTGGACAGGAATACTTACTTGACTTATTCTTCCATCATCTCTTATTCCTTTCAGTGTCTCCTGGTGTTTTTCATTTGGCCAGTTTTTAGTCTTTTTCTTTTAAGTCACATTTTTTTTTCTTTTTTGTTTTTGTTTTTGTTTCCATTTTTAAAAATTTTATTTTTATTAGTGCACTTAATTATACATATTAGGGTTAATCTTAACATAATTCATGAAATTATATGAATTATGCACTTTTTAAAAGGAGAGTATTCTAAAGAAGAATAATGTATATGTTTAAAATAAACACAAATTTAAAAGAGTCATTGCCAAGTTCAAAGTCATCAAGATTTATTCAACTATTTTTCTTTTTTTTTCATAACATTTGTTTTTATATCCTTGATAATTGCCTGCCTGTTAGATTCAGTGCCTTAATATGAATGGTCAGTGGAGCTGAGGAGGAAGACTTGTGCTGGAACAGAAGTGCTTGAGGAATGTGTGTGTATGTGTAGTTCTGAATGTGTAGAGTGATTGATGTGCATGCGTGTGACTTTGTGGGGGCCGTTCGTGTATATTAGTGAGAAGGAGAGGCTGGTGGGGAGTGGGTGTGTGACTGTGTGTAGTATGTGTGTGTGTGAGGTGTGGTGTGTAAATGTGACTGTGTGAGACTGTGCAGGAATGTGGTGTGCATGGCTTTGTGTGTGGCCTGTGTGTACTATGTATGTATGACCACGTGCCTTATGGGCAAGAGATGTGTGTATGTGTGACTGAGACTGGGAGGGGAATGTGGTGTATGTGTGACTGTGTGTGTGTGTGTGCACGTGCGCACATATGACTGGGTGATGTGTGCATGCATACATTGGACTGGGTGGGGTTGCTTGTTGTGTGTGTGATGTATGCGTGTAACCGTGCATGTGTCCCATACTGCCAGCCCTGCCCTTCCCACAAATCCTTCCTCACAAAGCAGCGACTGCGTCCCAACAGAGATGTCAGAGGACTATGGCTTCCCCTGATGAGCTGAAGAGCCCTATTCAGGATGGCCTTATTGCTGGATTGCGTACCCTACCTGACAGTGTCAAGTCCTTGAGGTTTCCTTACAAATCATCAAGGGTGTTTTGAGGCTGTATTGTTTATCAGCATGGCAGTATCTCCCCAGGAGCAACAGCTTTCCTGCCTTGTGAAGGATCCCGAGGGAGCCAGAACTCTGGTTCACATTTCTCTTGTGCAATTGCAACTCACTGCTGGATTTTCCCTCCCTCCTCTCTTCCTCTCCCCCATTCATTTTCCCCCTCACACATTTGCAACCCTCTATGGAAGCTGAATCACGCTGCTTCCTTTTTTGGTCATAGTCGAGCTTTCTTCTTCTTTCATCACTGGGAGCCTTGAGATATGTGAAGCCAATCAGTTCCTTGCATTGCACTGTCTGCGATATGCCTGTTCTGTATGTCAGCTTCAGAGAGGAAAAGCAGTTCCCTTGGAGTGGCCTGTCCATCCTGAGCTCCACTTGATAATGTTTTCAACTGATTGACTTTAAAGTGTGGATGCTGAAGATAGAATAATTCTGAATACCTTATTTGGGGGGGAAATAAATGTCTTCAAGGGAGCAAAGAAATATTTTAGCACAAAGATCACTTGAATATTTCTGAGAATTAGGGAAATTAATTCTTCCTCTCTCTCTCTCTCTCTCTCTCTCTCTCTCTCTCTCTCTCTCTCTCTCTTTTGTAGTGTCAGGAATCAAACCCAATGGACCAGGCAAGTGCTCTACCATGGAGCTATGCCCCACCCCACTCCCCCAGGTGGGAAATTCTTTAAATCTGGGTCTTGATGTAATTGGCAGGGAAGGGTGAATTCTGGAACTCTCTGAGGCAGCTTTTGACCAAACAGCTGCAGCAGGAGCAGTGGAATGAGGCTGAGGAATGTTGCCACACCACCTCTGTGTATCCCTTCCTGACACCTGTCAATCTGGAAAGTGTCTTACCTGTACTTGAGGTTTTTAACACAGCATCTTAAATAAAGCGATTATTGAGCCAAGTGGTCAGTGACCAGCAAAATGCCCATCTTGTTGGTTAATCGAGCACATTTTGTCCACTGATACAGCCAACATGGACTCAGCCCCATCCCTGGGGTCCCTGCTGGGTGAGCTGTGGTAATCTCAGTAGAAGCCACTTTTCTCTGTGACTCAGGCAGTTTTTGGCCTGTCCCCACTGAAAATGCTGACTTTTCTTTGGAAGCTTGCCAGAGACCCCAGATTTGATCAAAAAATTTTAAGAGGTGTCAGGAGACATAAATTGGCTGGGCTTGGATCTTTTGTCTTTGCTGAGTCAAGTGTCATAGCCTGGGAGGGATAGGGAAGGAATGGTGGTGGGAGATGCTATTTAGTCAAGCCTGAGTCACTTTTCCACTCCAGCATCAGAAGCGGGAGATGGAGCCAGGATGGTCAAACCACAGACCATTGGAGTTCCAAGGAAAATATGGATTGTGGATGGCAGACGGAGGAAAGGATTAGGCAGACAAGAATCAGAAATATCTTTTATAGCCATAATTTGACTTTTAAGGGTGCAGGGCTGGTGATGCTGTGGACTTAACGAGTTTTGTTGAGGAGATTCGGAGTGTCGTGGATGAAAGGAAGTAGTAAATGATGTTCAGTCCATATGTACCACATTAAAGAGGAAATATTGAAATTGCTGTTGATCAAAAAACTTTTTGTCACCAGTTGGATGTTGGAAATCCATTTCCTGTGTAGAAAGTAAGGGTCTACCATGTGGCTAAAAATCACAGTATGAGGCACTGAATGTGCATGGACAGAGGAGACCTGGGAGGAGGACTCATTGTAACACCATGAAAGCCTCCCATTTCACAGCAGTGGGCACAAGAATGTGCATTTCTGGCGCTACCCATGCTGCCAGTTCAGGGACCATACATTTAGTGTTACAAAAAAAAAAAAAAAAAAAAAAGAAAAAAAAGAAAGAAAAAAAAAAAAAAAGGAAGGAAAGGAAGAAGGAAGGAGGTCACTGGTTCAATAAATACATAAAGAACGTTTAGGTTTCATAGATAATCTATGTATCTAATAAAACAAATGACCACTGATAGTAGCATATCATTTCTACCCATTTGACAGAGTTTTAAAAGATTAACTGAATTCAGTATTGATTAAGTTTAGGGGATAAGACTGTCGCATATACTGTAGTTTAAAAAATGTGTATTAGTACAGTCTTTCTAGAGGGCATTTGGTTATGTGTATCAAATATAAAATGTGTTTGTTTTGATACTACAATCCCACTTCTAGGATTTCACCCTAAGAAATCATGTATGTGTGAAAAGATGTGTAGACATGTGATTGTTCATCAGGGTTTCATTTATAATGAGAAACAGTGAACCTGTTAAACATCTCTCCATGGAGAGCAAGTTAGGCACATCACAAAGGTGCAGCTGAGAGAAGGTGGTGGAACACTTGGATTTTGCAAGGAGGTACATTTATTTTTTATTTTTTAAAATTTTTTTAGTTGTAGATGGACACAATACCTTTATTTCATGCACTTATTTTATGCTGAGAATCAAACCCAGTGCTTCACATGTGCTAGGCAGGCACTCTACCACTGAGCCACAACCCCAACCCAGGGAGGGACATTTCAATGAGAGAAGCGTCTTGGCAACACCTCCTGGTTCCTTCTTCCTTCTTTGGGGAGCAGGATATTATGATGAAAACAGAAGGAATAGTGGATAGGTACTCACCTCTTACAGAAGACACAGATGTATATTGAAAAGCTATTTATGTTAAAGTTACTTATCTATTTATCTACCAATCCTCCCATTCATCCATATAACTACATGCTTGTGTACATGTAAGAGAGGGATATGCCAAATTTGGTTTTTCATTCTTTTCACCTAATATTGGGTAGATAGAACAGAACAGATAAGTAGCTTTGTGTTCATGGAACTTACTTCTAGTAGGAAAAGCCATATTATAAGTAGAAAAATATAAATAATTTGATTTCAACTATAAAAATTGCTTTGAAAAAGATAAAAGAAGGGTATATTGCTTACCCAACATTTTAATCATGTCTGTTCATCAAAGGCAAAATGCTGGATTAGTTTTCCTTTCTTTCTTTGAACTTTGCAGTGTTGTCAAAAATTCACGTTTTCAAAGACAGCAGTCCTTAATGTGTGTTAGAGTTCTGTCACTGAGAAACAAACACCTAAGATAAACAACTAGAAGGAGAAGACTTATTTTGACTCGCAGTTTCAGATTGCAGTCCTTGGTTGCTTGATCTTGCTGCTGTGGGCCTGTGGTGAGGCAGCACATCATGACAGAAGTGCACGGAGAGCAACTTGTTTACCTCATGGTATCTGGGAGGTAAAAAGAGAGAGGAAAGGTTCAGGTTCAACATCCCTTTACAGGGCATGGTTCCAATGATCTAATTTACTCCCCTTGGGCCCCAGCACCTCCCAGTAGCACCATAGGGTAGTGACTGATCCTTAAACACATGATTCTTTGGGAATACTTTAGATCCATACTACAGCAAGATAGTCCACTGGTCTTCATGACTCGTGCTTTCCCTACTTGACTAATCTAAGTGCCTCACTTCTCTCTCTAATGAACCGTGCCTTGACCACACTTGCTTAAAAGCAGAAGTTCCTTCTTCCTTTCTTAGCATCTTGGGGCACAGTGTTTTCTGCAGGGAATACTGTTGACCTCAGACTTCTTATATTTCATACATGACAATTTATAAGCTAAATATTTATGTGCCTACAAAATTCACTTATAGGCAAGCTCTTTGAGGGCAGGGATGAGGTCTGTTTTGTTAAACACTGTACTTAGCACAGGCTGTCAAAGTTTGGTCATTTGTAAAATTTTTGTAATGAATAAATGACCATGCATATGTGTTATTTTGCCTTAAATGATAAAGGTTTTTTAAAAATATTTTAAAAACAAAGCACCACATAATTTATATACAAAATAATCCTTTGATTTATAAAATAATTCATGTTGC